>NC_092720.1:77999533-78669116 GCF_047496885.1 Scyliorhinus torazame
GCTTGTGGCTGTTGCATCAGGTGAAAGAGTCTGAAATTGATAATGTACTATTTTAGTTTAATTACATCACAAGAGCATTTAAATGGCTAAACAGAGAGCTTTTGAGATCTGTTAGAAGCTCAAGTATTTAAGATATTCAAGATGTTTTGCAGTTAAAATGCAAAATGTGGTAGATTCAGAGTTGTTCTGCAATGAGATATTATTGGGCTGAATTCTCCGGTCCCCCAGCCTTACGTTTCTTGTCAGCGGGATTCACTAATCCAACTGCTTGTCAATGGGATATCCCATTCAAGCCACCCCACGCTGCCGGGAAACCTGCGGGTGGCAATGCACTACTGGCGGGAACAGTGAATTGCAACATCCGGAGAATTTCGGCCATTGTGTTTCAAGATCTTTACGATTAATGCAATTCACTTGTGGTCATTTTGTCAAGTATTTGTATATTCTTTTTGAAAACATGCTCGTTCACAATTGTGTACAGATTGGACATTAGATTGGTGAAAACCTGCATAATAAAATGCAGGGACCCCAAACTGAAATTCTTCATGCGTCCTTAATTAAAGAGACTAGTTAAAATATTGGGGAATGAATCACCATGGGATTGTCACTCCGCTCTTACTTAGTTACATCGGACCAGAGGTGCACAATTCTCGTCCAGACTTCGAACCGGGCCTCCTGGAAAATTTTCCTGTAGCACAGGAGTGCCAGGGACAACCGAGCCACGCTCCGTTTTTACAGCACAAGCTGCCATATACGAATACGTTTAAATGTCCCAAAGCCACTTTAACAAACTATAGAGAGAAGGTTGTCTGTAAGTGGGTGAGGGGGTAAGGTATCAGGTGATAGGTGAGGCTGGCAGGTAGGTAGATGAGTGGATAGGGTGAGAGATCAGTTCAGTTCATAAGAGTGCCATTCAGGAGTCTGGAAGCAGCGGGGAAGAAGCTGTTTTAGAATCTGTTAGTGCGTGTTCTCAGACTTTTGCATCTTCTGCCTGATGGAAGAGGTTGGAAGAGAAAATACCCCGGATAGGAGGGGTCTTTGATTATGTTGCCTGCTTTCCCAAGGTAGCAGGAGATATAGACAGAGTCAATGGATGAGAGGCAGGTTGCACGATGGACTGGGCTGTGTTCACGACTCTCTGTAGTTGTCATGCTGTCTAGCTGTTATGCAGCTATATAGGATGCTTTTCAGTGGGTCAGGGATCAGAAGAGGGGTTGGGAGGTCCGTTGGGAGGTTCAGTGGGAGGGGGAAGTTATCAGGGTCCAGTAGAAAGTCAGGGATTCAATATTATAGTTACCCAGAGGTTAGAACTGGTTTTAATTCTTCTATATCTGGGTAACAGTTCTGATAAGCAAGTTGGAACCATCCAAAGTCTCAGAGCTATCTCAGAGTTTTGGAAGGTTCCTGACACAGGGTAATTGCCCAACAGAAGTCTTGCATTAGGACTTCAGAGGGGTCCCCAAACACATGTTCTGGGATATGGCCATCTAGAGGCCAGAGGGGGCGATTCTCCAATATGGAGCCCAAGTGTTCGCGCCGTCGTGAACGCCATCGTGTTTCACGACGGCGGGAACCAGGCCCAGGTACGACTGATTCCACAGGGGGCCAGCACGGTGCGGAAGCGGTTCACGCCGCCCCAGCCTCCTTTCGCGGCGCCAAATGGGCGCAGCGCAACCCGCGCCTGCGCAGTTGGGCCGCGGCAACCTGCACATGCGCGGGGGACTTCTTTAGCACTCCGGCCCTGACTCAACATGGCGTCGGTGTTCAGCGGCCGGCCACGCCAGAAGGTAGGCCCAGGAGTGGTGGGCGGTGGAAAGAGGCCGGCCCGCCGATCGGTGAGCCCCAATCGAGGGCCAGACCCCATCGGAGGCCCCCCCGCCCCCCCCCCCGGCCCGGTGAAGGAGCACCCCATCCCCCTCACAGGCCACTCCCCCGACCATTCGCGCAGAGTTCCTGCCGGCAGCGACCAGGGGTGAACGCCCCAGGCGGAACTCTGTCGTATCGGCGCGGCCGCTCGGCCCATCCAGGCCGGAGAATCGGCGGCCCCACCGATTCCAGCGGCCTGCGACCGGTGCCACGCCTAACGCACCAGCGCAAATGGCGTAGAATACACCTCGGAGAATCGCGCGCCGGCGTCGGGGCGTGGTTGCGGCGATTCTCCGGCCCCGCGCGGGGCTCGGAGAATCGCCCCCCCAGAAGGTGTGGGCCAATGTGTGATGAAGCTCCAGGATCTAGATTTTAAGATGGGCATTAATAGCCATATAAAGAATGATATTCAGTGATTATTAATTTAATTCTCAATACTGACTTGTTTTGTCAATATTGGTAAATACAAATTGTATTCTGGTCTAAAGCTAGAATTTGGGGCATTCTTTAAAATGTTATCAAATCTAGATATTGCAGAGCAGCAAACTATGTCAATTTGCTAAATCACTACATTTGAGGTCTGAGGTCATCATGCTAAAACAACATTACATTTTTCTCAAGCCTGACCTCGAATACTGTGTTCAGTGCTATTCACAAAGGTATAAGATAAATATCCCAAGCCTTGGAAATGGTGAAGAGAAGGGGGCTACTCTCTGGTGTTGGAGAACTGAGTATTGAGGACTGAATGAGAACGTTTTTTGGCCTCGATCACTGACAGGAAACATTACAGATTTTTTTTTAAAAACATTTATTTTCCACAGGATATGGGTGGCACTGGCTATGATCCCTAATTTCCCTTGAGAAGGTGGTGATGAGTATGAAAAGTAGAGTAGAAAAGATCAGTCCTAAGTATTGTTTTAAGTTATGCCACAACTATAGACAAGGAGATAGAGATAAAGGCAATTTCAGAACTGATGCTAGAAAGTACTTCTTCATGACAGTTGGATACTGGGGGAGTTATAGGTTTCCATTGAAGGAGGTGTTCAATAGGCTAAATTGCCTTTCATCTGTAGTTCAATTAAACCTTATTCTTTTGACACACTGAAGTGTGAAATCTAAAAGGTGTTGGGACTCAACATTTTAATTTTCTAGACATCAGAAGTCTCAAATCATTATCTTTCTGGTGTAATGGGACCTCAGTTACCTGCTTTAATGGATGACATGCATTTGGAGGAAAATAGAAATGGTGAGAAAAATCAAAGCTCTGCAAGAATGTGAGGGCATTAATCAGCTTCTATACAAATACATTTTTTTTGTTTTCATTGGGGTGCGCGATAGAGTTGCCAACTAAAATTAAACATGTTCCTGGAGGTTTCATCACATGCCTCACACACTCCAGCTATTTGTTGGCCAACACCTTGTGATGCACCGTCTTCCAATGCCAATTGGAAGGGAGAAAGATTTATTACCCAATTGGATGATGCCCAAATGTCAGCCAAGCAGCCCTTTTTCTCATTACCAATACTTTTTTTTTATCTTGTAAAGAGAAATGTCCATTTAAAATGAAAACATTTGAAAATAAATTTTCTGATGCTATTTCTCAAGGGTTACGCACAGCAGTATCCTGGAAACTGAGCTTCAATTCCAGGAGACCCCAGGCTTATCCTGGAGGATTGGCATCCCTTGAGCGATCTTGCTTCTCGCAATTCTTCCTGACATGGGAGCGAGAACAGGCAAATAATTTTATGCCACTCCCAAACCATGTTCTTGGAGTCAGATCAGAGACCAAAGGATGGATAGCTTTTTTAGGATCACTAAGAGGCCAACTGAGGCGACAGATCAGGGCCTTCCCCCTCTGCCATAATGGGAGGATGGCATAAAGACATTAGTGACAAAGGTTCGTGGCTCTGAAGATCAGGACATAGAATCAACAAGGGTAGATGTCAAGTTGCTGGCCAAAATTTTGTCCTCCAGGATTGAGGACTGTGTTCCGGATGTTATTGGGGAAGACCAGACGGGATTGGTTAAGGGTAGGCAGTTGGTGGCCAATGTAAGAAGGCTGTTAAATGTGATCATGATGCCCCCGGTAGGTAGGGAGATTGAGGTAGTGATTGCAATGGATGCAGAAAAGGTTTTTGATCGGGTAGAATGGGACTATCTGTGGGAGGTACTGGGACGGTTCGGATTTGGGCGGGGCTTTATTGACTGGGTCAGGTTACAGTTTCAGGCTCCGGTGGCAAGTGTGCGGACGAACAGGACAACTTTGGACTACTTTAGATTGCACCGGGGGACGAGACAGGGGTGCCCCTCTCCCCACTGTTGTTTGCGCTGGCTATAGAGCCATTGGCAATCGCTCGGAGATCTTCAAGGGGCTGGAGGGGACTGGTCCGGGTGGGGATGGAGCACAGGGTTTCGCTCTATGCGGATGATCTGCTTCTGTACGTTTCGAACCCAGTAGAGGGGATGGAGGAAATTTGAAGATTTTAGGGGAATTCGGACGGTTTTCGGGGTATAAGCTAAACATGGATAAGAGTGAGATGTCTGTGGTTCAGGCGAGGGGACAGGAGGGGCGACTTGGGGAGCTGCCGTTTAGGTCAGTACGGGGTAGTTTTAGGTACCTGGGCATCCAAGTTGCGCGGGAATGGGACCGGCTGCATAAATTGATTCTGGCCCGGCTAGTGGACCAAATGAAGGACAATTTCCTGCGATGGGACGCGCTCCCGTTGTCGCTGGCCGTGAGGGTACAAACGGTGAAAATGACGGTCCTCCCGAGATTCCTATTTGTATTTCAGTTTCTCCCCATTTTTATTCCGCGGTCCTTTTTTAAGCGGGTCAACAGGGTGATCACGGGCTTCGTTTGGGCGGGCAAGACCCCCGCAGGTAAGGAAGGTAATGCTCAAGCTGAGCCGGGGAGAGGACAGGCTGGCGCTGCCAAATTTTAGTAATTATTACTGGGCGGCTAACATAGCCATGATCAGGAAGTGCGTGATGGGGGAAGAGGTCGGCGTTGGTGCATATGGAGACTGCTTCTTGTAAGGGCACCAGTCTGGGGGCATTGGTAACTGTGCCTCTGCCGCTTCCGCCGGCGCGGTACTCCACCAGCGACCCGTGGTGGTGGCGGCCCTGAGAGTTTGGGGCCAGTGGAGGTGGCATGTGGGAGCATCAGCCTGGGCCCCAATTTGTGCTAACCACCGGTTTGCCCCGGGGAATATGGATAGGGGGTTCAGGGTATGGTGGAGAGCGGGGATTGAGAGGATGGGGGATGTGTTCATAGAGGGGAGCTTTCCGAGTATGAGGGCGCTGGAGGAAAAGTTTGGGCTGGCGAGGGGAAACAAATTCAGAGACTTGCAGGGACGGGACTTCCTTCGTAAACAGGTGGCAACCTTCTCGCTCCTACCGCTGAGGGGGATTCAGGACAGGGTAATTTCCAGAGGGTGGGTAGGGGAGGGGAGTGTACGGACATCTAGAAGGAGCTTATGGGGTCGGAGGAGACGCAGACCGAGGAGCTGAAGCATAAGTGGGAGGAGGAGCTGGGACGTGAGATCGAGGATGGTTTATGGGCAGACGCACTGAGTACAGTCAACGCGTCTGCAACATGTGCCAGACTCAGCCTGATCCAATTTGAGGTTGTTCACCGGGCTCACATGACAGTGGCCCGGATGAGCAGATTCTTTGGAGTGGAGGACCAGCGAACCATGTCCATATGTTCTGGACATGTCCAAAGCTTCGGGGATTTTGGCAGGGGTTTGCAGACGTCATGTCCAAGGTTTTAAAAACAAGGGTGGCGCTGGGTCCAGAGGTGGCGATTTTCGGGGTGTCGGAAGATCCGTGAATCCAGGAGGAGAAAGAGACAGATGTTCTGGCCTTTGCTTCCCTGGTAGCCCGGAGACGGATACTATTGGCATGGAGGGACCAAAGCCCCCGAAGTCGGAGACCTGGCTATCGTACATGGCTAGCTTTCTCTGTATGGAGAAAATTAAGTTTGCCTTGAGAAGTTCACTGTTAGGGTTCACCCGGAGGTGGCAACCGTTCGTCGACTTCCTTGCGGAAAATTAATCGTCAGCAGACGGGGTGGGGGGGTAGTAGTTTCGGTTAGAGCAGGGGGTCAATAGGGTGGGACCTGTACGAAAGGTAAACGGTTTTTGCACTATGTTTATGGTTTCATGTATATTGTTTATTTTGTTGTTGTTTCTATACCAAAAATACCTCAATAAAACATTTATTTTTAAAAAAACAAGGGTAGAGACTAGGAAAAGCAAGAGTCAGAAAACGATGGTGGGAGCAGTAAATATTTGGGAGTGGTAGATATTAAGAGCATTAAACAAGAAACTATTGGAGCTTGTAACAATGTAATAAATATGAGTGACATCAATTTTCATATTGACTGAACCAATCAAATTGGAAAGATAAGTTTGGCAAGATAACTTTGTAGAATGCTTTTGTGACAAGTTCATGGAGTAATGGCCCAACGAGAGATAAACCTATTTTAGATCCACTACTGTATAATGAGGAGAGTTAAATAATAGTAATGTCATGTGAACGATCCGCTGGAATATTGTGCTCATAATACAATGGAATTCCACAATAAGTTTGAAAATGACATACTCCAATCACAATTCTCAAAATTAAACGAAGCTAATTATGTCTGTATAATAAGTGGGGAGTACTAGCTATGATTAATTGGGTAAATAAACTAAAGGGATAGCAGGAAATAAACAGTGGGGAAACATTTGAAGAAACAATTCAAAATGTTCGATAAAAACAATTCAAAAGAATGTCCATCCATGGCTTAACAAGGAAATTAAGGAAAGCTTTAAATTAAAAGAACCAAGCTTATAATGATGCAAAGAATAGTTTTAAATCTGAGAATTGAGTGTTTTAAGACCAGCAAAGGGCCATCAATAAGTTAATGAAAAGAGAATAGTTTTAGCATTTTGGAAGTTAATAAATGTAACACCATTATTTACGAAAGGAGGGACAGGAAAACAAAGAACGACTGTCCGGTTAACTTGACATCAGTCATCAGGAAAGTGCTGAAATCTATTAAGGAAATCTTAACAATGCACTTAATGTTATGGGAGTGTCCCTTTAAGAAAGGTTGTCTTATCACATAGCTTCAGTGATGTCATGTGTGTGGGTGGAGCTGAGCTGAGAGTTTTTTGGTTTTGCCTACAAAGGTTTAGAAATTTAAGGAAATAACCTGGTCAAACATACATGGAGTTTGAAAGATGAAACAGAGTAATTTTGATGGGTGGATAAGGGCATTGAAAATAGACCAAATGTATCACGCTCTTAGAGAAATTATAATTTTGGAGGAGTTTAATTCCTGATGTAGTGAGAACTCAAGTGGAAGAGCAGAGGGTTAAAACTGTGAGATTAGCAGCAGAACTGGTAGATGATTATTAATTAGTTCATAAATCAAAGTTTGGTTTCTGACAGTTTCAGCCTGTGAGGGATAGAAACTGGGAAAAGGAGAAATACTCAGGTGGTAAAGGTAAAGGAGATCTGATGGGAGATAATAAGGAGTGTGTACCTCAGATTAAAAAAGGAATCCAGGAGGGTGGAAGAGAAATGAAAAGTTGCAGATGTTTTTACTGTAATAAATGAGGCCATGTAAAGTCACGGTGTTGGGGTTGAAGAAAAGCACAGGAAAGGCTGATGTGGTAAAACAGGAAAAGCCAATGGAGTTTTTTAAAGCCCAATTGAAGCGAAGGAGGTGCAATTGAATGTAAAACTTGATTCGCGGGAGATTGATAAGGTGTCAGATTTCTTTAAAGAATTTACTTGGGTGGGTAAAGTTTACTCATGTGTACCAGGAGGAGTAAAGAAGTCAGAATTTTAAGAGATACGGGAGCTAGTCAGTCTTTGATGGGAAGAGATGAGGAGTTATGTAGTTTGGGAGGAATATTGCCAGAAAAGGTGGTAATCTGTGGAATTCAGGGTGAGACGAGTAGTTCCATTACATAATGTGAGGTTGGAGCTCCCAGTGAAGAGTGGTGAAGTGGTAGTAGGAGTAATAGAGAAACTATCTTGTCCAGGAATACAGTTTATCTTGGGTAATGCTATAGCTGGATCACAGATGGGAGTGATGCCTACTGTGGTTGATAAGCCAGTGGAAAATCAAACATGAATTGTTGAAGGATGAATATCCTGGGATTTTTCCTGATTGTGTAGTAACAAGGTCGCAAAGTCACAGGTTAAGACCAGAGGAGAAATCAAAGAGTGAAGATAAAGTTGAAGTTCAATTATCAGAAACGATTTTTGATCAGATGGTTGGAAAAGAACAAGAACAGGTGGAGTATGAGGCGGATATTTTTTGTTCAGGAAAGTTGGCGGAGTTACAACAGAAATATACAGAAATAAAACGGATACATCTGAAAGCATACAGGAATCTGAGTGTATACCAGAATGTTATTACCTTAAAAATGTCTTAATGAGAAAATGGAGACCTTTACATATGCAGGCGGATGAAAAGTGGGCAGAAGTTTATCAAGTGGTATTGCCGGTAGGGCTTAGAAAGGAGGTGTTGCGAGTAGCACATGAGATACCAGTAGGAGGACATTAAGGAATAAGGAAAAACTCAAGCTCAATTACAAAAACATTTTTATTAGCCTGGACTCCATAAAGATGTGGTTAAATTTTGTTGATCATGCCACACATGTCAAGTGATAGGGAAACCTCAAGTGGCGATACCAGCGCCCTTAATACCCAATACAGTATTTGAGGAACCTTTTACAAGGGTCTTAATAGACCGCTTCCTAAAATGAAAATCAATAGCCGGGATTCTCCGAGCATCCGCACCGCAATCGCGCTCGGCGCGGGGGTGGAGAATGGCGTCAGACCAGAGAATCACCGCTAATCACACGCGCGCGGTCGACGCGGCGCTAGTCGGGGGGCCTTTGAAAGAGGCCCCCGCAGCGATTCTCTGCCGATAACTGGCTGAGTTCCCGCCAGCATGGTTCACACATGGTTCCACCCGGCGGGAGCACGTAGCGGCGGCTGTGGACTCAGTCTGCAGCTGCCCTGGTGGGGGGCGGGGGAATCCGTCAGGACGGCCAGACTCACGATCGGGGTCCACCGATTGGCAGATGCGCGCGATCTGGGGATATGGGGGGGGGGGGGGGGGGGGGGAAGGGAGAAAAGAGGGCCGGCCTATGGTGTGGATCTGCCATGTTGCGCAGGGCCACCTCCGCCATGAGCATGCGCGGACCCGCGGCCAGAAATGCAGGGCCCCGTATCGGTAGCCGGAGCTGCGAGCTCCTGCTAGCCCCCTGCAAAATGG
Organism: Scyliorhinus torazame; assembly: GCF_047496885.1. NCBI lineage: Eukaryota > Metazoa > Chordata > Chondrichthyes > Carcharhiniformes > Scyliorhinidae > Scyliorhinus > Scyliorhinus torazame. Next base: position 78,008,682 of record NC_092720.1, read on the forward strand.
AGAATCACTCTGGATTTTCTCAAAGAAAGTCCAGAGTGATTCGCGCCCGTTTTCTCGTGGGTGTGGGGACATTGCCCCATTATCAGATAATTCCGCCCAATAGCTTTTGACTATAATGGATGTGTCTACTAGGTTTCCAGAGGCCATTCCAGTATGCAATATTATAGCTAAAACGATTCTGGAGGAGTGACTTAAATGTTTTTACTAGATATGGACTACCCACAGAAATACAATCGTATCAAGGATCAAATTCTTCCTCGAGGTTATTCAAGGAGATTATGGATATCTTAGGAATAAAACAATTTAAACAACTGCGTACCATCCAGAATTGCAGGGAGCGTTAGAAAGGTGGCATTGGACGTTAAAGACAATGTTGAGGGCTTATTGTCAAGATTATCCAGAGGATTGGGATAAAGGAATTCCACTCATACTGTTTGCAATTAGGGATGCACCTAATGAGTCAACCAAATTCAGTCCTTTTGAAGTAATTTTTGGCCATGAGGTAAGAGGACCACTTAAATTGATTGTACCAGTCACAGGTGGACATTGCCGAGGCACTGCAGAGCATGTCCCAATCACGGAGGAGCATCACCGCGGGAGTTGACGCGATAGTACGGGTCATGGGGAACCTCCAGAGCTGGCAGATGCAGATGATGCAGAGGCAGCTGGTGCTCGGACCAGCTGCCCCTCCATCCCAAGGTGAATCCCAGGGCCCGATGGGCGCCGACCAGGAGGAGTGGGACCCATCCCATGGAGTGGGGATGAGGGCCACCAGTTCCCCCGGGGTTCCACCCCTCTGACAAGGCTGCACAAAGTCAGCACACAGGACAGGGCAGCGTGGCTGTGCATGTGCCACCAAGTGAGCCAGGACCCTCCGGCCTCAGAGCCCTTAAAGGATGCCCGCCAGGGGCAGCAAAGGCCAGGGGATGAGGCCTCCACATTAGATGTGCATCCTGGGGAGACACCTAGACGTAGCGGTAGAGCCCAGAGGGCAAAGCGTGATCACTGGGCGCACCGGTGGAGAGGATGGGGAGGAGGAGTGAGAGGCGGCACCATCGGGAGAGTGGGGATTTGTGTACATTAAACACCCTTGTGCACAGCCAGTATGATGCCTCTGACACTTTGTTCCGCAATGAGGGCTGACCTGCAAACCCTTGGCCCATCTCTCCTGGCATCTCCCCCTACCTGTGGCACCCACCCACCCTTCCCAGAGTTGCATCTCATCCCCTGAGTGTTCAAATGTTGGCTGCTACATGTGTAGTCTGCCTTCCTGTAGTGTTTAGGCAGAGTGTCCAGGCATCAAGGTGTGATTGGGATGCTAGGCAATGACTCCCACAATCTACATGGCCCGCCCACCGACTTGGGTTGTGTGAACTGCTCACTTAACCACGATTGCCAATTCCCTGTTAGCGAAAGCCTTCAGCTGCATGGTTGTTGGGGCAGACAGACATAGACAAGGGTTGCCCTCGGAAAGGGTAAACATGATCCAGGGGTTGGCATAGTGGTACCGCAAGCTATTGCCCCCTGGTTGTCGCTCCCAGCGCTTCCTCCCCCCCCCCCCCCCCCCCCCCCCCCCCCCCCCCCCCGACGGGGGCTCACCCATGAGGCAGGTCCCCCACCCCCATCTCCGGCACTGGGGCAGCAATCCCAGTGTTCCTGGACTCTTAGCCTGTGAGCAAAGATGGCTACTCACCTCCTCGGCTCCCCACAGAAGCCCTTCCTCCAGGTTTACGTTTTTCCAAAAAGAGACTAATCGGTGCCAGGTTGCATCGCAAATTGTTTGGCGTCTGGTGCAGTTCTTGCTTTTGGCCACCCCCGCTATTCACCGGCCTCATTTCACTTGAGCGAGAGTGCAACAAGCCCAGAGAATCACGCCCCAAATGTCATTGGCTAGAAGTGGGGAACTCTCCTGCAGGGCCAGCGGGAAACCCCTCGAAAAGCCCCCACAAATGAACTTAGGAATTTTTCCATTGAATCGCGCCCAAAGTTTTAAAAACTCTGTCTTCCTCAATAAGAATTTCAGTTCCTCACCTTCTAGGAGCTCATCTAATCCCCAGCCAACAGCAGCTTTACTCCATCCAAGTACAACCCTCACCATTCCAGACCTTTCAGTTCTGCTCCCAGATCGAGCCTCCAGGTCTTCTTTTCTAGCAGTGCCTATCTTTTTCCAAGACTGTGGCAGTATTTTCCAGACAACCCACCATGAATGGAGACAGCTCGCCACTGGCCCGCAGTAGGATATTCTGGTCCCACCATTGTCAACAGAGTTTCCCATTGAATGCACCCTCACCACCGGGAAACCCACGGCGGGGGTGCACTTGTCGGCTGGAGCGGAAGATCCTACCGGCCTGAATGACTGGAAATTTCTGACCCATATCCCAATGTGTTGGGCCAGGCTGCACTCCAGCCTCTATACGCAGACACAGTCCCAGCTCTCCACCTGAGCTGCTGCCAATGACTGCTGCTTGCACTGCCCCATGTCCTGTTGTATCTTTCAAAAGTGTTTCAGCTTTTGCCTTGAGGCAAGGTCTGATATATCAAAACTTGATACGTTCTGCCACGATTTCCAGTCAACCGATCATCACTCCCACAGGTGCTAAATTACAATGGCTGAATATCCTTTGGTACAGTGGGCAACAAGGTGACAGGTGAGAGTATAATACAGGGAAGATTGAGGTTATTCACTTTGGTCACAAGAATAGAAAAGCCAAACATTTTTTTAAAGGCATGAAACTTGAGGGACTTGGGTGTACTTGTACAAGGAACACAAATTTAGCACGGAGATACAGAAAGGTATTATGAAGATGAAGAGCACATTGGCCTTTATTGCAGGGGGTACTGGAGTACACAAATAAGGAAGTCTTGCTATAATTGTACAGGGCTTTGGTCACATCTAAATACACTTGTGCAGTTCTTGTTTCCATATTTAAGGGATATATTTAAAATGGAGGAAGTACAACGAAGGTCCACTAGATTCATCCCAAGGATGAATGAGTTATCCTATGATGAGAGACTGAGTAAATTGGGCCTATATTCTTCTTGGTATGGCTCCCATTCACCCATCTCTTTTGCCCTTTTCTTACCTGGAATTTTGCTTTTCCTGCAGTGATATTGTTTCTCATCAAAATCTGAGAATCCAACTCCCATTATCAGCTGCCTTCCTCGTGCTCATATTGACTTTCAATAATGACTGAAGCCCTTACCCTCTCCTTTTATGTCCCTCTGCCAGAGGATGACAACCTTCTGCTCTGCTCGAGTGTGATTTGACCGCTCTGCCTACAACCTGTCCACAACCGATGGCACCTGTGTGCCAATGGCTGAATGCCCTTTCAGCTCAGCTTACTTTTCTGAGCCCAACTAATTTCAAGGGGCAGCTATAACTAGCTCCTTGTTGAGAGGCCATTTCCATGCACCTGGTCTGCGCTTGGCCTATTGCGCACCGCCACCAAATCCTAAACTGGTCCTCTACAAGCTTGCAACGAATTCCTTCAGTGAAATGTTATGGTCCCTCCCGCAGGTGGGATTTTATGGACTCACCGGAGTTAATGCACTTTTGACTGGCTCACCGCAGTTTCCAGCCCAGCCCCTGCTACAATGGGGCTGTAAAATTCCATCCCTTAACGAGCTTAAATTAGCTTTATTGAGAATCCAACAGGTTTCCAGAGGTGACTTTCCATTAACCTGAAAAAAACTACCAGCGATAGAATGGCAGTGGGAAATCAGCAAGCCAGTGCTGCTATTTTCAGCAATTGCCCGCTTCTGTTCCCAATATCTGCGAGACCTACAATCCTTGTAGCTTCACAGCGCCAGGGTCCCAGGTTCAATTCCCGGCTTGGGTCACTGTCTGTGCGGAACCTGCACCTTCTCCACGTGTCAACGTGGATTTCCTCTGGGTGCTCCAGTTTCCTCCCACAAGTCCCCAAAGATGTGCTGTTAGGTCATTTGGACACTCTGAATTCTCCCTCTGTGCACCCGAACAGGTGCCGGAATGTGGCGACTAGGGGTTTTTCACAGTAACTTCATTGCAATGTTAATGTAAGCCTACTTGTGACGATAAAGATTATTTTTATTATTTTATTTTATTCCAGATTTACAACATCAACAGATTTTTGCTTTTGCCCCAGTTTATCATCTCACCTGAAGTCATTTCTAACAATGCAACACTCACTCAGTATTGCACTGGGCATTAGCCAAGTGATGTGCTCAATTCCTTGAGGTAAGGCTGCTGTTGAATGCACATTCATTTGACTCGAGGTAAAAATGAAATGCTGATACTAAATAGTTTTAATTAGAAAGCTGCTGATGATCTGTGCTGTAAAGGAGATGAATGATCAATGGTTTTAGTTAAAGAACTGCTGAAAGATATGTACTATATGACCTGTAAGATTAAAAGGTCAAATCAATAGATTTTTTTCATTAACCAGACCTTGAACTGAAAACCATTGCTCATTAGCAACCCTTTAGCCATTGATGATCCTGTAAATAAAGCCTCCATAATCCTTTTGTCATTTATTTTCTCCTACCTTTGACCTTTCCTTTTATTCTTCCCCATCCAATCATCATCCTACCTCTGTACATGTCTGAAACCTGCACTGTAAATTCGATGAAAAATCACTAACATTTTCCAGTTCTGCTGAAAGCTCATTAACTTGAAATGTTAACGTTATTGTAGTGATATGTATATACATATATAGGTATATCACAATATTCATAGAACAGGGATCTGAGAACGACATTACCATCAATACAACTTCCAAATCCAGATCATCTGGCAGTGCTACAGAAAATGAAACCGCAATCGTCAACAAATGTACTATGACATGCATGCAACTCAGCTGGAAACATTAATTCCAGGTGACACCGTCAGGATCAAGATACCCAATGGAGGATGGTCGTCTCCTTCCAGAATCATAAGACAAGCAGCACCACGCTCGTACGTCATTAAGACGGCTGAAGGAAACATTCTTCAACAAAATCGTCGAGCATTTCAAAACATTAGGCTACACAATAAATTTTTTCCGAACTTACAACTAAATGAAACAATATTTCAAGATACTTTAACCAACAAAGTTGTGATGACATGCAAAGAACTGTAAAAATATCACCGTCACCTCCTCGTCAATTAAGGTCAACGAGAAGAAAACCTAATAGACTGAATTTGTAAATATTAGAGCAAATTGTGTGATCGTTACTCATTTTGTCTTGTATAGAGATATACACATCAAGTTTAGTTACATTATGATACATTTTTCCTTTTGTTACACACAAGAAGTGTTATAAAAGGGGGGTGTAGTGATGTGTATATATAGGAGATATGTAAAGGGTTAATGATTACATATTAGTGTAACACAACCACGAGATGTCAACACTAGATTCCATTATAAATAAGAAAACTCAAAGGGTCTTGGGTCTCTTCCAACCAGGAGTGACTAGACAGCAGTGTTAGAGAGATAGATCACAGCATAGTTAGCACGTGTAGTTTAAATTAGTTAAACTTTAATATAGATTACTTGATTACTAGTTTTAGTTCTGTAGAGTATGCAAACTCAATATTAATCAATTTGTTATTCATTAAATCGGTTTTGTTTTAAGTTGAAGATTGGTGGTTTCTTCAGAATCACACCATCAGACCATTCTGGATATAGAAAGCAAAGAGTAATATAACAGTTATTTCTCCACGGATGTTGCCTGGCCCGCTGAGTATTCCCAGAATCATCTCTTTTTACCTCAAGATTTCCAGCATCGACAGAATTGTGCTTTGCTTTAATTAAAACCATTGTTACACCTGCACGACAATTTAATCTGTGCATGCAAATAAGCAATGCCTTGGATTAAACTATTTTCTCTTAACTGCAGAATTATCAAATCTAATTAGAGTTGGGTGGGGTTACTGAGTTATGGGGATAGGGTGGAGGTGTGGGCTTGGGTAGGGTGCTCTTTCAAAGAGCCGGTGCAGACTCGATGGGCCGAATGGCCTCCTTCTGCATTGTAAATTCTATGATTCTATGATAATTCACTAATGATTTAAATCACTTAACAGTGCCTACTGACTACTAAAGATTTTCACTGATTTGAGGGAACAGATGATCAAAGTTCTACTTCACTATCATTTGTTATTATTTAAATCAATTGGCTACATTTTGTCAGTATCAAAGAAATCCTCTCACCGAGACCAATTGTAGGAGCTGACCCTGTACCAGCAGGCCTTGTGGTGGCATTTTGTCAACAGCGTTCAATTAACTGGTCACCATGGACCAAAGCCCAGTTAAGGATGATGCCCCACCTCCTATTGCTAGTCCAATCAGAGGGCTGGCAGCCAAGGCATGCTTGGAGACCAGGTAAATTCCGTTGAGGAGGCCAAAGTTTGTCATGGGAGGGATCATATCACAGAGCAGGTCTTTGCTCATGGGGGCAGCAATCGTCACTGAAGCCATTGTCTGTGGACGATGGAAAAGCCATAAAAGGAGGGCCTCTCAAACCTGCAACCCACTAAGAGAACACTCAGGTTTACCAGACTGTCTCTTCACATGGTGGTCGACCCTCTTGGTGCAGGAAAAGTGCCAGCAGAGGTGGGAACTAACCTTTATTTGGGTACTCAGGTGATTCAGGTGGCCACTTAAATCATGCCGCTGAGCTGACTGCTGCTCGTAATGTGCCATGGCAGCGGGAAAATGGGGGGCTCCCCCTGCCATATTACAGCCCTCTGTCTCCCAGACCATCACCATAGGGCTAGCAAAATTCCTAAATAGTTATTCTGTTCTCTCCTGCAACCTTTTTTCCTGTTCGAAAAACAATAACTTGTATTTTTATTGCTCCTGTAACTTGATAATCTAGCCCATGGAAATTCAGAGGACATTATTAAAAACAAAATATGACCTTGAGCTGTGAGAGATATTAGGGCCAAAATTCCAGGTTTCCTGGCATCATCTTCATTTGTGTGCTGGAGCTGGATCCCAGTACAAAGAACAAAGGAAAGTACAGCACAGGAACAGGCCCATTGGCCCTCCAAGCCTGTGCCGACCATGCTGCCTGTCAAAACTAAAATCTTCTATACCTCCGGGGTCCGTACCCCTCTATTCCCATCCTACTCATGTATTTGCCAAGATGCCCTGAAAATGTCACTATCGTCCCTGCTTCCACCACCTCCTCCGGCAGCGAGTTCCAGGCACCCACTACCCTCTCTGTAAAAAAAAAAAAAAAAAAAACTTTCCTCGTACATCTCCTCTAAACCTTGCCCCTCGCACCTTAAACCTATGCCCCCGAGTAATTGACCCCTCTACCCTGGGAAAAAAGCCTCTGACTATCCACTCTGTCTCTGCCCCTCATAATTTTGTAGACCTCTATCTGGTCGCCCTTCAACCTCCGTCATTCCAGTGAGAACAAACCGAGTTTATTCAACCGCTCCTCATAGCTAATGCCCTCCATACCAGGCAACATCCTGGTAAATCTCTTCTGCACCCGCTCTAAAGCCTCCACATCCTTCTGGTAGTGTGGTGACCAGAATTGAACACTATACTCCAAGTGTGGCCTAACTAAGGTTCTATACAGCTGCAACATGACTTGCCAATTCTTGTACTCAATGCCCCGGCCAATGAAGGCAAGCATGCCGTATGCCTTCTTGACTACCTTGCCACCTGTGTTGCCCCTTTCAATGACCTGTGGACCTGTACTCCTAGATCTCTTTGACTTTCAATACTCTTGAGGGTTCTACCATTCACTGTATATTCCCTACCTGCATTAGACCTTCCAAAATGCATTAACTTACATTTGTCCGGATTAAACTCCATCTGCCAACTCTCCGCCCAAGTCTCCAAACAATCTAAATCCTGCTGTATCCTCCGACAGTCCTCATCGCTATCCGCAATTTCACCAACCTTTGTGTCGTCTGCAAACTTACTAATCAGACCAGTTACATTTTCCTCCAAATCAGTTATATACACTACGAACAGCAAAGGTCCCAGCACTGATCCCTGCGGAACACCACTAGTCACAGCCCTCCAATCAGAAAAGCACCCTTCCATTGCTACTCTCTGCCTTCTATGACCTAGCCAGTTCTGTATCCATCTTGCCAGCTCACCCCTGATCCCGTGTGACTTCACCTTTTGTACCAGTCTGCCATGAGGGACCTTGTCAAAGGCCTTACTGAAGTCCATATAGACAACATCCACTGTCCTACCTGCATCAATCATCTTTGTGACCTCTTCAAAAAACTCTATCAAGTTAGTGAGACACGACCTCCCCTTCACAAAACCGTGCTGCCTCTCGCTAATACAGCGTCCTTGTTAGAAATAAAAAACATGGAAATGTTTTTTGTATAAAGCAGGTTCATGAGCATCTGCAAAGAGAGTCATATTGATATTTTAGTGATAGATTTACATTTTGGGTACCTGCTTTCGTCAATTTGAATGAAAGGCATCTTTTCTCTTTATAAATGCTCATGCACAGATTACTCATTTCCAGCGCTTACAAATGTGCCTTTTGTTCTCTACTACTAAGTACTATTAGGGACAATAGTATAGTGGTAATGTCACTGCACCAGGCCTAGACTAATATTCTGGACATCCCAACATGGCAGCAAATTTAAATTCAACAAATTAATAAATCTGAAATAAAATGCTAGATTCATCAATAACGATAATGACAACTGGATCATCATACAAAGCCTTCTGGTTTACTCATATCCTTCAGGGAAGGAAACAGCCAGTTTGGCCTACATGTGGCTTCAGATACACAACAATGTGGTTGATTCTTAGGAAGGCATTCAGTTGTTTCACCAGCCTAAAGGAAAAAAGTAGTGTAGGTCTACCTATTGCTGGTTACGATCCCAGCTGATGTTATAACTGGACAGGAAAATCCCAAAATGGAACTCTGGCTCAAAAAACATAACTTTTACTTTTTATTTTATAAAATGTGGAGGAACATTATTGCTTTCATGCCATTCCGTGGGTGTGAGATTAGAGGAGCAGTGACACTCTGTGCTCCCGGACTCCTCTTTGGATATCCTTCCAGTTTTTCACATCCCGCAGAGCGATTGCACGTCGTTCGATTGCCACAGCGAACAAGATCGGGGACAGCGGGCATCCATGTCTTGTGCCTCTATGCAACTGGAAGTATTCAGAGCTGGTGGCGTTGGTACGAACACTCACTTTTGGGGTGCCATACAGGAGTTTTACCATGAGGTGAATTCTGTACGCACCCCAAACCGCTCTAGTATCTCAATGAGGTACATCCATTCAACTCTATTAAAGACCTTTTCTGCATCCAAGGAGATGATCTTTTTTACATTTAACAGTCATCTTATGTTTGCAGTTAGCTGTTACCCTAGGCAAAGCCCGTCTAGTCCTCTGCGACCAGCTGTGGTATGCAATTCTCCAGTCTCTTGGCCAGGACCGCAAGTATCTTTGCATCTACATTAAGCAGCGAAATGGGTCTATATGATCTACATCCCGTTGGATCCTTGTCTTTTTTGGGTATAAGCGATATCGTGGCCTGTGTTAGCGTAGGAGGCAGGGTGCCCCTCACCAACAAATCTGCGAACATGTTCCTTAGGTGTGGGGGCCAGTGCTGGTGCAAATTTCTCTTAGACGTCCACCAGGAACCCATCAGGTCCTGGCGCCTTCCCCACCTGCATGGAACTAATGGTCTCCATGATCTCGCCCAGTCCTATGGGCTTCCAGCTCCCCTCGCCCACTGTCCCTCACGACTGGCATGTCCAGTCCATCGAGGAACCATTTCACCTCCACATCCCCGTCGGGGGGTTTGGAGGTGTCCTGGCCTGGTAGAAGGCCTCAAACGCTTGGTTGACCTCTTTCTGCCCTATTACGAGTCTGCCTCCGCTATCCTTCACCTGCGCCATCTCCCTCGTGGCTGCCTGCTTTCTCAGCTGGTGAGCCAGGAGGCGGCCAGCCTTTTCCCCATGTTCGTGGAAGGTCCCCAGTGTCTGGCGAAGTTGATGCACTGCTTTCTTGATGGATAGCAAGCTAAAGTCCATTTGCAGCTTTTTCCTCTGCCAGAAGCTCTACGGTCAGGGCCTCGGAGTATTTTCTGTCAACCTCCAAAATGGAATTGATCAGTTGTTGCCTGGCCACCCTCTCTTCCCCATCTCTACATTATAGACTATAATCTTCCCCGTAGTCACCGCCTTCAGTGCCTCCCAGAACATGGAAGGTGAGACTTTCCCGTTCTGGTTATTTGTAACATACTTGCCTATGGCTTGTAATATTTTTTGGCAGAAGACCTCGTCAGCCAGCAAGTCCGTGTCCAACCTCCATGTAGGGTGCTGGGCCCAGCCCATCTCAAACCTTCAACGTAATGTGGAGTGTGGTCGGAGATGACTATTGCGGAATATTCCGCTCTTACTATTCAGAGAAGCACCGCTTTTCCCATTGCAAAGAAGTCTATCCGTGAGTATGCCTTGGTCTATAAGGTATGATTCTGTGAGAATGACTATGTTAGGCTGTTGCTCAACTAGTCTGTGAGACAGCTCTCCCAACTTTGACACAAGCCCCCAGATGAGGCAGTGTGGGCGATCAGCAGCAGCAGAATTGTATTCAACCACAGATGGCAATCTCATGGCCTGGCCTTGGTGTACTGACCCCACTCTACAATTAGCACCAAGCCAGAGGATCAACCATGATTTAATGAAGAGGGCTAATGCATGCAAATTTTGTTTCTAACATGGATCAGCAGCTAAGTCAAGGCTGCCATGAATGTGTTGAGGAGAAAATTCTCACTCGGTTTCCCTCCGGTAGAAATCTGACTTTTGGCTTTACTCCGGATTTTCGCCCAACACGACTCCCACCACTGACAGGACTTGAATATTCCGCACATTGCAACTGTAATATTATGATGAAAAGTCTGAAACATTGGGTGGAATTTAATTCCCACCCCCTAGCCAAACGATCAGCTTGGAAGACATGGGTACAATAGAATGGAGAAGGAAGACAGGAGGAGGAGTATGTCATCTTCCCAACACCTTCTGATTCAAAGGGTGGGGAAGGTGGAGGGTGGCTTAGATGGTGAAGGGCCACTGAAGGGCCTTATCCCACAACTGCTTGTATTTGGATTGTTATATCGCTGACCTGTAGCCCACAAAACACCCCCTGCGCCCCTCTCTCCAGCAGCAAGACCAGCCCTTACTGAAAGAGTCCGGTCTGCTCACTACAATAATACCACCCACCTGTCCCTCCCTAGGGCTTGCCTGACTGGTCCAATGAGCCCAACCCACTCATTTGTGCTCTGGGGCCTGCTCCAGCATCATTGGTCCAGAGCCTGCTGCATTGTTAGCAGTGGCTAATGCTCCCAGTGGTGTGGCTGGTACTAAGAGCTATTGCACCTCTGATTGTTCAACAGCTCTTGGAAGCAGAAGCTTTGCCTCGAAAGACATCGAGAACCCAAAGATACCAAATTAATATTGAATTATGTCAGGCTACAGTGGGGTTGCCACTGGAGAGGGCTACTACCGTAGCCATTAAACTCATGTGTTGACTGTTTTCCTCTCCACAGATGCTACAGACCTGCTGAGAAGTTCCGGTATTTTCTGTTTATTTCCAGCATCCAAATTATTTTGCTTCCGTGTAACTATGATAGAGTTTTGAGCATTTTGTATGATTGAAATTCTCCAGCTACTCTGATTTTCTCACTTGAGTATATCGGTAACTTCAGTATGTAAACACGACAAATATGCCAGCTCTTCATTTCAGACAAGAGGTTGAATTATTTAAATGAAACATCTGGTTGCTTTGGTCTGAGATAAAGTGTATATAGCTCAACTCCAAATGAACCTATGTTTTGTGAGGGCCATGAAGAATCCAGCACAAGTTTGTATAGTCATACAGAAAGTAACTTTATTTACAACAATATGTACACAGCGTCAATAGTTCACTGCTGGTTCCCTCACCAACTGGTACCACACTGACCAGCTCTATTTATACAACTGCACTGCTAATGATTGCCTCACCCTCCGTCATTCGGGGAGCTCCTATTATGCAAGTAGGTCAGGTGTAATGCCTGGATTTGGTATGTTCGTCTTGTGGGGACCATGAATTGGATTCAATTTGAATTGTTTTTTGGAGCTGGCAAGGAGTTGGATTAGGTGTTTGCCCCTGTCCACACTCTGAGCTCTGACTTTGCAACTCTGATAAAGTAATAAAAAAGAAACATGGGGTAACCAATTGACCCAGCCAATAGGATGTAAATAGCATGTAAAACTACTATGGATACTCAATGTTCAATGGCACGAAGCAGTCGATTTCAAATGAATAGGAAAAAAATAAGTATTGCAGGTAATTGCTCTAGTGGCTAAAAATAAACTCTCTTACTCAGAGTATTGTAGAATTAATCTAAAAGCTCTGTACAGTAATAGAAGAACCTGGAGATAAATCTGAAGCAGTGGACTGGAAGACATTGGCCTTGCGGTTCAAAACTAAACTGGTTTGATGGGTCATTGCAAAACCTTAACAACGTGTTAAAGCTTCTATTTATACTCAACTTTGCTCTGTGTGCACAGACCACTATAAGATATAATGTAATTTTATCAAGGAAAATGGCATTTAAAATCTGCCAACAGCGTGCTAAAACAATGCAAGCAGCCATAATATTTATAATTAGAATACTGTTCAGAGGGTTCAACTAATAGCTGAGCTGAGCTTTGGTGTAAGGTGCTTAAAAGTACAGCTTTAAAATTAATGCTAATTCTTTTTTTATTCTTTATTTCTTAAGTGCCCTAAAAGGACAATCATTTAAAATTAGTTCTATTTAGTAGATCGAAAAATGCATTATGAAACGACAACACACTGAAGGGATGATAATTAGAAGGAGTGAAGTTTGAGCTGCTTTCCTTTGATGTTTGCCCAATCATCACAGTATGTTATACTCTTGAATGTATCCTCCACTATTTTAAAGTGCAAAATATGTTAGATATTCACCATTTGAGGTCTTGTTACTCTACTGGCCATTTTACATTTCTTCTACCATCATCATTACCTGGTTCTATAGTATTTTATGCCCTCGCCATTAAAGCAAGGAGTTTCCTCGGGAGTTCTACCAATCAGCCACCACAACTTCAGTGGATGGGATGGAGCTTCAAACCACAATATCCATGCCAACGCAAAGAACATCACCCAGGCCGACCCCGGCCATATCCTCATCTTTGTTACCTCTAAACTTGGTTATTTCAATGCACTGCTGGCTGACCTCCCACCGTCTACCCGCTGTAAACTTGGTCATCCAAAACACTGCTTCCCATGCCATAACTCGCACAAAAGATCCAATCACCAATATGTTTCATCGTTCACAGAGGCTTCAAGTTAAACAATGCTTTCATTTTAAAGTTCTCATCCTGGTTGTTAAATACTTCAATGACAATGCTCCTCCTGATCGCTGTAATCTTCTCCAGCCCCACAATCCTTTTGAGATATCTGCACTTCCCGAGAAACCTAGACTTTAATTGCTTTACCAATGTTAACTGCATCTTCAGCAACCTTCAGGCCCTAAGCTCTCGAACTGCACCACAAAAATGTCTCTGCCTCCATTTCCTCCTTTGAAGCACTCTTTAAAACTATCTTTTCACATGTCCTAATATCTCCTTGGGTGGCTTGATGTCAAATTGTGCTTTATAAATGCTCATGTGAAGCAATTTGGGACATTTTATTGCATGAAAAGTGCTGTTCAAACATAAATTCTTGTTGTTTGATGATCAGCAGAATCCCTTTTTACACAATTTACTCAGGTTTCCGACCAAGGTATTTGCAGGCATTTAAGACTAAGGATCCCCCACATCAAATGTCTTTAGTGAAAGACAGCTTGCCAATGCAGCCAGAATGGTGCACCTGACTGAAAATTAACCAAATTTTTGGGGGTCCTAGAATTGCATTCACATTGTGAAAAAGTCCAGTGTTAGTTCGGACAGACAGACCTTTTTCACAAAATCCCAAAGTTGCATGTACCGAAACCCTCCCCTCGCGGCACCCCATACTTCACCCCAACTCCCTCAGACTCACAAACTGCTTCTAGGAACAGATCCTTTATTTTTATCATCCCTTGCTCCTCCCCTCCCTGAAACCTCGTATCCATCCTCCCAGGCTCAAACCTATGGTTCCCAGTGATGACCGCCCCCAACCAAGTGTTGCCGAAACTGCCTCCATATTTTCAGCGTGGCCACTACCACCGGATCCTCGAATACCTCCCTGGGGCAAACGGAAATGGCACCATTGCCAACGCCCGCAACCCCGACCTCTTACAAAACCTGCCTCCATCTTCACCCACAAAGTCTCTGCCTTCCTACTTCAACCCTGTACCTTCTCAGCATTCGCCGCCCAGTAATAGCATAAAGTTCGGAAGGGCCAAGCCCCCCCAACTGTCGCCATCTCTGGAGTACCGTCCTCCTAATCCTTGCTACCTTACCTGCCCCACAAACAACAAAGTCAGCCTCACCACTCCCATAAAAAACATTTTTGGCAAAAAGACCGACAGGCACTGGAAGAAGAATAAAAACCGTGGCAAAATGCTCATCTTAACTGCCTGCACCCGGCCTGCCCACCGGTTCGATCCCAGCCCTGGGTCACTGTCCGTGTGTAGTTTGCACACACACGCACACTCCTTGCCTGTGTGGGTCTCACCCCCACAACCCAAAGATGTATGTGGATTGGCCACAGTAAATTTCCCCTGAATTGAAAGAAAAAGAATTGGCCACTTTAAATTTATCCCCCCAAATAAGATGTGACTGGTCCAGAATGAAGGCATCACAGCAGTTTCAAGGATGTTTTGCAGGACAGCCATGAAAAGCTTTTGCTGGTGATCTTTCAGCTTGAGGTTGATGATGGAGTGGAATCCCTCCCAATTGACAACGGCTGCTGGTTGAATGTATGGGGGTGTTGATTGCCACATATGTATAATCTATGACTTCCTCTACCTGTGGGAATTCAGCCACTGCGACAAATGTGAGGATTGAATTGGCTTCATTCGTATTAAATTGGGCTTAAAGTGATGACCTTAGCATCAGTCGCCTAGGAGATGCACTGTGGGCAGCCAATTATAAAATCCAGCAGATGTCTGAATCCCTGAGAAATTGGTGGGATTGTCTTCCTAGCAGCACATTTAGCAAGTCCACCTATTCCAAAACCAGTTTCCCGAATTATGGTTCATTAAAGAATTTGGTGACTGCCAAGAAGGAGCTCACATAATTCTAATTTCACAGCACTGGAGGAAGCATCTTGAACATTACATTTTTGTCCACTCCTATGAGGAGCACGCCATGGAGTTACTGGGGTGTCACTTTGATTCTAGCTGTGGTAATTGCAAAGATTAATGCCAGTGCCAAACTAGAGAAGGCAACACATGTACACAGTCTTTTATTTTACTTTTATTTTAATAAATTTAGAGTACCCAATTCATTTTTTCCAATTAAGGGGCAATTTAGCATGGCCAATCCACCTAGCCTGCACATCTTTGGGTTGTGGGGGCGAAACCCACGCAAACACAGGGAGAATGTACAAACTCCACACAGATAGTGACCCAGAGCCGGGATCGAACCTGGGACCTCGGCGCCGTGAGGCAGCAGGGCTAACCCACTGCGACATGTACACAATCTTAACCGTAGCCCAGTAAAGCAACCCATAGCTTCTTGGTCTTCTTAATCCCACTGTGTTAATGTTCACCCATCCGTAGCTCATACCCTCCTTTCCTGTGCAATCATCATTGTAAAAGCAGACAGATGTTTAAAAAGAGAAGGAACACAATTATGAGAAAGGACAAAAGGAATTGGAACAGGGAGCATCCTCAGTGACCATGTTACAGCCACGTGAGGAGAGGAAAATATTACTCCTCTATCCTACCACTCCAAGTCTGACCACAACAGTGTGCTTTTTATGAATTGATACCTACCCAGATAAAGATATAAATATTTTTAAAAAGGTAAATCCACGTCCAACCTTCACAACACACACAAGCATGCAAAATTAAAATTTATAGAGCAGGTAGTTGCTTAACTGATGTCTGAACAGACTGTAGCTGTTGTCCCATGGCCTAAAATGTCCTGTTAGACAATGAATCATTCAGAAGTTATCTTGAAGTGATGGGAAAAACAGCTTTCCATATTGCTATTGGTATACGTTCTGTCTCTGCTTGAGAGGTAACCTGATAGAAATGCAAATAGGAGATCCAGGTCAGTTTTAGAAAATCTTTTTAAGTAGTTCTAGACATCTGCAGGTGTGAACTTCTGTGAGGGCACTTTGGTATGTCTTTATTGTCATCTACAGGATGGCATGGTTGCACAGTGGTCAGTGCTGTTGCTTCACAGCGCCAGAGTCCCAGGTTCAACTCCTGCTTGGGGCACGGTCTGTGCGGAGTCTGCACGTTCCCCCAGTGTCTGCGTGGATTTCCTCCAGGTGCTCCAGTTTCCTGCCACAAGTGCCGAAAGACGTGCTTGTTAGGTGAATTGGACATTCTGAATTCTCCCTTTGTGTTCTCGAACATGCACCGGAGTGTGGCGTCTCGGGTCTTTTCACAATAACTTTATTGCAGTGTTAATGTAAGCCTACATGTGACTATGAAGATTATTCAATTTACGTTGGAATCTTCCAGGAAACTCAGTGACAGCCATCGCAAACTTGTGGCAGCCATCGCAAGTCAGTGTCTTTGATTGTCCTTTTTAAAAATGTCCTAAATAGTTCAAAAGATGGATGATCAGCTAATAAAAATAGATTAATACCACTCATACACAAGTCACAGTATCCCGACAACTATAATGATGGCAATGCCAAGGAGGAAGAGGTGAATGATGAGAACATACAAAGCAGCCCACCCTTGGACCCAGATTGTGTTCTATGTTCTACTGTCATAAACTGCTACATCCACACATCATCCTGAATTGGAAAATTGGAACTTTATTGCCATTCCTTCACTGTCTCTGGGTCAAAATCCTGGAACTCCCTCCCTTACAGCACTATGGATCTACCTACAGCACATGGACCGCAGTGGTTCAAAACGGCAGCTCACCACCACCTTCCCAAGAGCAATTAGGAATGGTAACAAAATTCCTGGCCTAACCAGCGACTCATGTCCCACAAGAGATTTTTGAAAAGCTCCTACGTGACTTCATTTTTACTTTCCTGCACCATTTCTGATATTTTACGCACTGCCCCCAATCCCCCCACCCCCTCCACCCCAGAGGAAACCAGATAGTGTTGTGAGGATGAGGCAATGGGTGATTTTCAGAGCAGAAGGGATTCAGAGGAATGGGTGAACATGTGCCGTTTTTCTGACATATGCTGAGAAGGCTACCTGTGCTTTGAATTTGAGCAACCCATAAGGGCATATCTGAAAATAAGGATATTCAGGGTCTATAAAGTTGAATTTCAATTTTCGAGATAAGTCACTGGGAATGTCCGACAACTGACAATTATGACTTTGGAATTTATAAATCTCATCAGTGTCAACTTCAGGGAGGATTTTTATTATTCTAGGCATTTTTGCAGCCGACAGCAGCTTCGCAGAAATCTGCAGCAGCATTACAATTCTCCCAGTCCTTTCCTCCACAGAAGATTATGGCTGTGATGAGGGTAGGGGAGATATTACAGAGTACCCTGCACAGCACCTTTCAGACCCTGGGACTGGAATGTAGGGTGCTATTTGATAGACCCAAGATCCAGTGAAGTGGTTACAGCTCGAATAAATCTGCCCAAGGCAGGAGAGCAGCACATACAAAGATTACTGCTTTCCTCTGAAGAGCATTGTATCAGTGTGTGTCCATACGAGGCGAGACGTAGCTGCCAAAAAATAAACGCCAGAGATTCAGTGGTTCCCTCCCTGCAAGCTCAGACTGCATCTCAAAATACTGGAACAGAAGAAAGAAAGGCATTTCCAGAAACCCAAGAGAAAAACACGAACAGGAATGTGTATTTCTATCCATGTTGACAAAACAAACTTGTATCTCTAGAGCATCGTTCATAACCCCAGTTTATCTCAAAATGCTTGACAGCCAATGTACTGAATAGTCCAAGAAAAACATACATTAGTTTGTTATTCATGGTGCTTTTTATGCAAAAACGGGTACCTATTCAAGTCTTATTGCAAGACACTTCTGAATGAAGCAAAGCATATGACCCGTCTGAATTCATCCATTTCGAAGAATCTCACATCTACTTTGTTGCTGCATTTGTTTCTTAAATTATTCCAAAATGTTCTGAATTAATTTCACATCTTCCTTTTTCTGAATCTTGATATGGACGTGTACTCATAGCATGGTCTGATCTAAACACTATACAGTTGGATTAAAACTTCCCCGAATTGTGTTGTATTGCTTTAAATATCTAACTCAACATTCTATTCATTTTGTTGACTGCTGCTCTGCAGTGGCAAGGTAGATTGAGCACAGAGTTTATCAAAAACGTTTCAGCTTCATCCTTGGCTGTTTCAATTTCAGCTGTCTCACCTTGTTTTCTTTCCTATGTGCAGTATTTTATACGTTTAGTCTGGCATTTTGGCCTACTCATATTTTCTTTAGTTAATCCTATAATGTTTGGGGCACCTCTTTTGATTCAACAACACCTCCTACTTTGATATAACCTATAAATACATTTTGAAGTACACAATGTTGTAAGGGCGCAGTCGGCTTCAGTTGTCACTTAAAGAAATCAAGGACATAATTAGATAGATCTCTACTGTCTAAAGTCACCTTAATTATTATGCAGAATTATATCCAAAACAAGCCACAGTTCAAGACTATTCGGCCCAATCAGCTTCTATGGTCTACTCAAACCTCCTACTTTTATCCCCATTTAGACTTATTAGCATAACCTTCTATTCCCTTAATTTTTCTTTGTATGCTTGTCTAGCTTCACTTAAATGCATCCATACTATTTGCTTCAACCACTCAGTTTTTTATTCTCCTTGTCAAAGTGAGCAAGTTCATATTTTCTTGCATTATATTTCATTTGTCAAATTTTTGCCCACTCACTTAACCTCTCTATATCCCTTTTTGCAGACTCCTTCTGTCCTTTTCATAATTTACTTTTCTACATATCTTATCTTTGTGCCATCAGAAAATTTAGCAACCATGTATTGAATCCCATCATCCCAGTCATTAATATATATTGTAAATAGTGGATGCCCTGGCACAAATCCCTATGGCACGCCACATTATATTTTACCAACTCGAAAATGTCCCATTCATGCCCACGCTCTGCTTCCTGTTATTTAACCAATCTTCTATCCATGCTAATATTTTACCCTTATACCATGATCTCTTAATTTGCATAGTTACCTTTGCTGTGGCACCTTGTGCTGTACTTAGATTTCTGAATATCTAAGTACACCACATCCACAGGTTCCCTTTTATCCATGTTGCTTGTTACTTCCTCAAAGAACTCCAATAAATTAGTCAAACTTGACTTTGCTTGATTGCATTTAGATTTTCTCGTGCCCTGCTATAACGTTCTTAATAATAGATCCCTGCATTTTCCTGATAATAGATGTTAAGCTAACTGGCCTTTAGGTTTCCTGCCTTTCCTCTCCCTTGTATCTGGAGTAGAGGAATTACATTCACTATTTTCCAATCTGATGCGAATTTTGGAAAATTCAAACCAATGCATCTACCGTCTCAGCAACTACATCTTTTAAGAATCAAGGATGAGGTCCATCAGAATCTGCATGAGGGCAGATTTTAGTTTTAATAATTTTTGCAGTACTCTTCCCCTGATGATTGTAATTGTTTTTAAGCTCTTTTTTAAAATATTAATTTAGAGTACAAAATTGTTTCCAATTCAAAGGCAATTTGGCGTTGCTAATCCACCTACCCTGCACATCTTTGGCTTCTGGGGGCGAAATCCGCGCAGACGCAGGGAGAATGAGCAAACTCCGCACCAATAGTGACCCGGGGCCAGGATTGAACTCGGGTCCTCAGCGCTGTAGGCAGCAGTGCTAATCACTGTGCTACCGTGCCGCCAATTGTTTTTAAGTTCTTGCATTAATGCGCAGGATCCTTAATGTTGTAATTCCCAATCTGGACTTCAAGTGGGCGGCAGTCCTTTCTGTTGAGGAGGTTCAAGAGGTCAATGATGGGAAGTTGCAAAGCAATGTGGATGCTGTGTTTTCCATCTCATACATTAGAGACGCAAACACCCCCTGTACAACTGACTGCCCATATTTCAAAGCTGCCATGCTCTGATTCTAAACAGAAAAGCTTCCTGGCTTTATCGATGATAAATGCATACCCAGTGCACAGTGGCTGATATTACTCAAATCTGCTAAGCCCATAAAAATTGAGCATGATTGCAATCTTCATATAGAGAGAGTGTAGGGGAAGCAGATGATCACTGCTGTAGATACAGTAACTATAATAATTCTCTTGAAGCCTCTCACTTCTCATGTACATTTGTGCTCATGTGTTCACAGGACTATTAATTGCATGGGTATATTCTTCTGATAGGTAATATCTTGTGCTGTAAATCCTGTTCACTGTCCTTTACTATGTTCCCTCCTACCCATCATCAATGTCATACAACAATGCGCCAAAGAGAATGCACCTACTGCTCCAGAGAATCTCTCACTGAGGGAGATGCGTTAAAATATTCCAATGATCCCAGATTCACACAGAAGCAAATCCAAGGCGATAAAAGAAAAAGAATCCCAAAGTCATTTCTAGTTGTAGTAAGTGCCACTCAAACATCGGCAATGCTCAGGTTCAAAAAACCCTTTCTCTCAGTATTGGCAATGGATTCCAACAGATTGCCTTGTATTTCTAAACCTAATTCACACAGTTCACTGTGGAATAAATACAACAAATTTTCAAATGCAGTGACCCTCATAGTAATATATTGAAATCAGTTTCATAAGGACTCAGTGGATATATCACCAGAAGCAGTGAATTTGTTTCAAAATCCGGGGACGTTATTTTAGGGCAAAATACACATGCAAAATGCTTTCGCCCCAACTTTCTGACCAGCAAAATACCTAATTTCTAGACGTTAGAGACACTGAAAATGGAGTGTGTGGATAAATTGTGAGAGATTCTACAATCAATTCTGAAACATGCGTTGTCAGTATGCATGATTTACAGTACTCCTGATGTTCCAATGATTCATTTCAATCAACCAATAATTGGAAGTACCATGAATTGGTAGGTCACGTTCCATGCCTTATTCTCCAATTCACACTCCAATCAAGTGAAGCTCAACACATTACCCTCTAAAGATCCACTGTCCATAGTGGGATATTTGATGCTATGGATGGGAGAAGCATTTAACATGACTATGCAATAATTGTATCATTGCCAGTGAGATGGCACGCTTTGTAAAAGTACTTAGATTGGAAATTAACTTTTGTGGTTAGTTTATTCGATCTGCAGTGCAATTACAGGAATTACAGGGGGGGGGGCACGGTTGAACAGTGGTTAGCACAGTTGCTTCACAGCTCTAGGGTCCCAGGTTCGATTCCCGGCTTGGATCACTGTCTGTGCGGAGTTTGCACTTTCTCCCAGTGTCTGCGTGGGTTTTCTCCGGGTGCTCCGGTTTCCTCCCACAGTCCAAAGATGCGCACGTTAGGTGGATTGGCCATGCTAATTTGTCCTCAGTGCCCAAAAAAGGTTAGGTGGGGTTACTAGGTTACAGGGATAGGGTGAAGGTGTGAGCCTATGTAGGGGGCTCTTTCCAAGGGCTGGTGCAGACTCGATGGGCCGAATGGCCTTCTTCTGCACTGTAAATTCTGTGAAATTCTATGAATTTTAAATGGTTCAATGCATTGGAATAGGACACTCGACTGTTAGATGCGATCTTTGTGATGCCAACACTGGAGCGGAGCGCCGCCCCCCCCCCCCACGGAGAGCATGTTTTCTTTCTCCCTTCCCCTGGATTTCCCCTTTACCTGACCTCTCAGGCTGTCTCACCCTTTTCAGAATTTTGGTTCACTTCATTTTGTTTAACTTGAGAACAAGCTTGACTTTGTTGTAGCTGCAAGGCATGGATTTTGAACCATACGTGTCTTGCTGTGAGCTGAGAAATCTATCTTAGAATGTTTATCTCAGAATCTTTATTATCTAATTTCATGTCCCTTTCCGACAGAAAAACATATACAGGATAGCAGTAGTATAACATAGATATCTTGGTTTCTTTCAAACATATAATCATTGAGTAGCTACAGGGTTTACAACATTGTTTTGCTTGTTTATTTCAATTTTTACCAGGAAATATTTGTGCTTTGTAACATAAAATGTTTTTGTGCAGTGAGCTGTTGCTGCTATTGACTTTGTGTTGCTGTAGGCTGATAAATAAGCTGCTTTCTATAATATTTTTGTGGGTGTGTCAAATTACATTTTAGATTCTTGTGACTTGAGTATTTCTGGATCTACCATAACTGGATTTTGTTATTTAAGGGTTGATGTTTTACCTGCCCACCCAGCTGAGGATGGTGGACAATAGCTACAATTTATGTGCTACCTTCCCGCAGTTTGCACTTTTAATCAGCTCTTTTGAGTAGGGAAGAGATACATAGGCTGATTAGCAGCATAGGCTGCTCAACAGGTAAAAACGGGCTAGTCATGCCTAAAATTATGAGAAAAGCTTAGTTAGTGCATTCCCAGTGACAGACACAATCTTCCCAATGACCTTTCAAGCTGGAACGTCTGCACAAGTGAGGTGGTAGGCCCTTAATGCGTAAATCAGATTCTTAGGTCCACAGGACGATAGCTGACATTATAGAACTCAAACGGTGCCATGAATCAGTGGAGGAACCCAGAAGTTTTAATTTATTTATGAGGAAACAAGAGTGTTGTTTCCAACACTCAGTGTTCCACTGAGCTGCATAAATATAATTTAGGCTACTGCCACAGCAGTCCTCGCTCTGAGAAACCCCCAACCTATTTCTTTCTGGACCTGGAGGTCAGCCAAGCAACCTGAAATTGGAGGACAGTTTGGAGGTTTTCATTCTCAAATGATCTCCTGTTAATAAAGTTTAACTCTCAAAATGTACATGCTCTCCTGTTTTTCCTACTTTAAGTGGAATTAAAATGATCAAGTGAAAATGCTGTTGCAAGTAGTGGTGGCTGGAGGCTTGCCATGTTTGACATTTCCAAGGCTCTCTTCTCTAGTAGGCAGCAGTGTCAGTTAGGAGGTGGCATCAAAATATTTAAGGATGAACAGGATTGTCATGAACACAAGTTGGCCACAGCTAAAGGAGATTGCAAATATGTTCAACTGCCAACAAAGGGGCAGTACGGTAGCATTGTGGATAGCACAATTGCTTCACAGCTCCAGGGTCCCAGGTTCGATTCCGGCTTGGGTCACTGTCTGTGCGGAGTCTGCACATCCTCCCAGTGTGTGCGTGGGTTTCCTCCGGGTGCTCCGGTTTCCTCCCACAGTCCAAAGATGTGCAGGTTAAGTGGATTGGCCATAATAAATTGCCCTTAGTGTCCAAAATTGCCCTTAGTGTTGGGTGGGGTTACTGGGTTATGGGGTTAGGGTGCTCTTTCCAAGAGCCGGTGCAGACTCGATGGGCCGAATGACCTCCTTCTGCACTGTAAATTCTATGATATGATAAAGATGGGTTTGGGCAGTCTAACTCTGGTGTTTACAGATGTCCATTATTTTCTTTTTAATTGTCTTTTCACATTCACTCTTGTTGCAGTTTTTGTTATGTTAAGCTTTGTAATTTCTTTCATTGCAATCTTCTTTCTATGAATTGTCAGATAATATTGAGAAAGTTTAATTCCCATGCCAACAGTGTTTTGGTAAAAAAGGTGACAAATTCCCAAAACAGAACTTTTTTAAAAAATGACAGTTTGTTCGTAACAATGCCACACAAAAAAACTGAAGGGTGTATTCAAAATGTACTGTAAAACAAAATGTTAAAAAGTATCAGATCCTTTTATGGCCTTCATCATTCACAAAGCCTCCCTTAGGCCCACTCCTATTACATAACACCAACACTAGCTCCATTGGGGCCCAACAATGGGAAAATTGTACTCATCTCCATTTAAGTGTATCATAATATTTAAATAAACCAATGGCTATTTTTCAGGGAAATCTAATATGCTGGACATAAAATTGTATTTGACATATTTGTAGTTTCAGCTATATTTGACACAGCCAGATTTTTCTGTCCACAGCATCCATTCTGTCTACATGTCACTTGTCTCTGTGACCAGAAACTGCAAACAATAATGACCTAACAAGTCACAAATATTCAATACACAAGAACATCTTGTGTACATTAGAATGAGACAACTATTAATATTAACGTACAAAAGACTTAACAGATCCTACTGAGCTCTTAATGATTCAACAGCAAGACAAAATTGCTATTAAAATATTTCAATGCCAAAATCAATAAATATCATGTTACTTCATTTTTACTTCTTCATTTGTATTTTATTTTCTCGAAGAAAATAGATTACTTAGTAGTAAATCTGACACCCCCAGAGAAAGCCTTCATTACCTCTTAACTGATTCTCTGTGAAAAGTCTTAATTATCTCTACATAAGACATTGTTACCTAAAAACCTGAGTTTTAAATGCAAAGTATTCCAGACGTATTTGACACAGAAATGGACCATTCATCCCATTCAGTCCATGTCAATGTTTCTGCTCCACTCCAGCCTCCTCCCATCTTTCCTCATCCAAATCTACCATCATACCCTCGCTTCCTTTCTCCCCAAATGCTTATCTAGTTTTCTTAAATGCATCGAGAGAATTCATTTCAACCATTCATTGTATTAGCAAGTTCCACATTTTCACCACTCTTTGGGTGAAGTGGTTTCTTCTGATTTTTCTGTGGACTGTTTGGTGGCTATCTTATATTGATGGTCACTAGTCATGTTCTTCTCCAAGGAGGAAACATTCTCTCTACATCTACTCCATAAAAATTCTTTCATAATTTTAAAAATCTTTATTAGATCACCCTTATCCTTATTTTTCAAAAGAAAAGAGACCCATTCTTTAGTGATATGTATACCCATGCATTTCTGGTATAATTCTTGCAAATTCTCTTTGAAGCCTCTACCTCCTTTCTGTAATATGGCGACTGCATTAATTACTTAAGTGTGGTCTAACTAAAGCTTGATATAGGCTTCCCTCCTTGTCAATTCTATCCCTCTAGAAACAAAGTGCGTGAAGAAGCAGTTCGCCATGACTCAATTGTGGCAGATAAACCCGGACATCCCGCTCTCAGGTAGAACCCGGCTCGCAAAGTCGAGTGAGGTCTAACATGATCTCATGAGACGTTGCAATGTGAATTCCTCCCATTGTGGGCGGGATAAAGTTTTGACAAATCTGCATATTCGAGCGAGACAGCTAGTCTCACTCTACTGATTGATTGATTTATTGTCGCATGTACAACGAAAAGTATTTTTATGCGGCCAATGGAACATAATCAGTACGTACATAATAGATAAAAGAATAATTGGCAGA
This sequence comes from Scyliorhinus torazame, assembly GCF_047496885.1. Classification (NCBI taxonomy): domain Eukaryota; kingdom Metazoa; phylum Chordata; class Chondrichthyes; order Carcharhiniformes; family Scyliorhinidae; genus Scyliorhinus; species Scyliorhinus torazame. The sequence continues at coordinate 78,034,078 of NC_092720.1, forward strand.
GTACATGGACAAATAGTGATTGGTTACAATGCAGAACAAGGGCCAAACAAAGCAAATGCATGAATGAGCAAGAGCAGCATAGGGCATCACAAATAGTGTTCTTACAGGGAACAGATCAGTCCGAGGGAGTGTTGTTGAGGAGTCTGGTAGATCTCGGGAAGAAGCTGTTCCTATGTCTGGATGTGCGGGTCTTCAGATTTCTGTATCTTCTGCCTGGTGAAGGGTCTGGAAGAGGGCAAAGCCTGGGTGTGAGGGGTCTCTAACAATGCTGTCTGTCTTCCTGAGGCAGCAGAAGGTGCAGACAGAATCAATGCGAGGATGGCAAGCTTGTGCGATGTGTAGGGCTGAGTTCACTATACTCTGCAGTTTCTAGCGATCTTGGGCCAAGCAGTTGCCATTCCAAGCTGTAATGCAGCTGGATAGGATGCTCTCTATGGCACATCTGTAGAGGTTTGAGAGAGTCGAGGCAGACTGCCAAATTTCTTTAGCTTCCATAGGAAGTAGAGACGTTGTTGGGCTTTCCTGACTGCTGCAGCAACGCGAGTGGACCAGGACAGACTGTTGATGATGGTGACCCACAGGAACTTAAAGCTATTGACCATCTCCACTTTGGAGCCATTGATGTGTTGTGCTACGCTTCCTGAAGTCGATGATCAGCTCCTTGGTCTTGCCGACATTGGAGAGAGATTGTTTTCGGTCCATCATGCAACCAAGTGATTTATCTCCCTCCTGTAGTCTCATTCGTCGTTGTTTAAGATACATCCCACCACAGTCGTAAGCAGTTTCTCGAGATACACGAGGCGTTAGGATCTGTCCCCTTTGCCTCAGAGACCTCTGGCGAGCGTTGTTCAACAATGGTCTCCACAAACTGGACCATGCACTCGTGGGTGTCTCCCAGGGGATCAGAGGCCCCCAGGCGTATGCCCTTTGGGTAGGGTGGCATCTTGGCACTGCTGGTGCCACCTGATACCCTGGCAGTGCCAGGCTGAGTGCCATCTCGGTGCCAGCCTGGCACTGCCAATGTGCCCAGGTGGCACTGCCAGCTGGCAGGATCACTGCCACGATGCCAGGTTGGCACTGTCAAGCTAGCATTTTTTGTGTGCTGGCAATCGGGCTGGGGGTTACCTCTGCAGGTGCGCTGTGTGGGTATTGGGGAGGTGCGGGGACATTCTCATAGTCCGCTGGGACTTGGGTTGGGGGGGGGGGGGGGGTCAGATGTCTTGTTGGGGGCCTCGGAGATTAGGTCGGAGCTCCTCGATGTAGAAAACGGGGCTATATGCGGCCTTGGCCGTATGTTCCCCGCAGAGGCCCCTTATTTAACACGAGTGGTGCTGTAGCTCCATGGGCGGGATTCTCTGGTCCCGGGCCGGGTTGGAGAATTGACCGGGGGGGGGGGGGGGGGGGGGGGGGGGGATTCACACGGTGCCGCTCCGATGCCGGTCCGCTGATTCTCCGGTCACCGGAGAATCGGCGGCATTGGCGCCGGCGCGGTGACTGTAAAGCGCCCCCCCTCCCCCCCCCGGCGATTTTCCACGCACGATGGGCCGAGTGGCCGCTGAGATAGGCCAAGTCCTATCCAGCGGGACCTCGCCGTTCATCCTGCTGGGGGGGGAAAGAGTGGGGATCCGACCCCGGGTGGAGCCTTCCCTGTGGCCTGGCCCATGATCGGGGCCTACCGATCGGCGGGCTGGCCTCTCCTGGTGGAGCTGCGCAAGTCGCTGACCGTGCTGGCCCCCAGTAGGGCGCTGGATCGCTGATCCTGGGGGCCTGTTGACGCCGTCGTAAAATGCGACGCGTTTACGACGGCGTCAACACTTAGCCTCAGGATCAGAGAATCCCACCCCATGTGTTTCTCGCCACTGTGACTGCCGGGAAACACATGTCTAACCGTGCTCGCTCTGGAACTTTGGTCCCATTTAGTTGAATCGCGTCCAAAAGAATTGGGTTTACTTTTTTTGCTTTTTTTTTGTAGTTGAAGATGTATTTTTTTTTAAACCTCTAAGACAATATAATTGTGATTGAATCCCTCTGTTTAAAAAAATAAATAAATGCTGGAAATATTCAGCAAATCGGGAAGCACCTGTGGAGAGTGAGAGTTAACATTTCAGGCCTGTGCGTTTCGTCAAATAATCTCTCACATACCTTCAGACTATTTTTTTTTAAACCATCTTTAAATTACTGAACAATAATTGAAGTACAATTTATTCTTTTTGCCTCTTGAAGTCATTCATGTTTTGCAACCCAAATACTATCCAAATTTCAATCTCAAAACCTAGTCTAAAAGAAAAAATATCCAATCTTCGGCTGCTCATGAGCAAACTAAATTACTGTTTCTGTTTAAAAAAAAATCCCTGATTTTCTCTCTTAGGATAGCTTAAAAAAAGGAGTTGAAGACAAATTGGGCAGCCAGTTAAACACTGCACACAAGAAAATCAGTCATTCAAAATCTGTCTCTTTTTCTAGAATTGCCTGCTGTGGAAAGGGAAAGAATAAGAGCAAAATGATTCATTCAATCAACTTATGGCAAGAGTCAAAGCGTTTGCCTGAACAGAAAGCTTACATTCCATCTCGTGGTCCCTGTACTTTCGGTCCACTTCTTTTTCCCGTTCATGAATTTTGCTATCCCCAATTAATATAAAAATATTCGACTTTTTCAGTTTTATACAAACAGTAAAACAATAACCCCCCCCCCCCCCCCCCCAATCGCAAAAAAAGACACCCACCAACTCCGCCCTCCCTACCCAACAATTAACCGTGATCAGCTCTTTAAAAGTGCAGAATAAACTGCTGCCATCTCTGGTGGAACCCCTCAGACTGTACTTAACTTTCTCGAGGCACAAAAGCTCCATACGATCCCTCAGCCACACTGAGGCACTGGGTGGAGAAGCTGACCTCCAGCCCAGCAGCACCCACCTTCAAGCAATCAGCGAGGAGGCGAAGGCCAGAAGGTCTACCCCGCCGCTGTCTGCAGCTCCAAAACTCCAAATATGGCCCCTGAGGGACAGGGCTTCAGTTCAATTTGTAGAATCGCCGACATGGTGTGAAAGGAGACCCAGAACCCCAAGAGCTTAGGACACGACCAGAACCTGTGCACACGAATGGCTGGGCCCCTCCCACAATGTTCACACTTATCCTTCACTCCCGTAAAACAACCTGCTCATCCTAGATTTGGTCAAATGGGCCCTATACGCTACCTTCAACTGTATCAACACTAACGTCACACAGTAATGTTGCATTCGCCCTATGCAGAGCCTCACATCACACCCCATCTTCCAGCACCAACGCCTCCTACCACTTAGCCTTAACCCCCTCCACAGACACTACATCGTCTGCCATAATCCTACCATAGATCCCCAAACTAGTCCCCTCCTCCATCCCTGCCAGCGACAAAACCCTTGCCAACAACAAGGACAGCGGCACCAACAGGAATATGGGAAAGACCTTTTTCACAGAAGTGTGAACCTGTAGGTACCCAAAAATATACACCTGTGAAAGCCAAAATTTCTCTTAGGAACTCCTCTAAGCTCACAAATTGCCCCTCCAAAAACAAGTCCTTCATCACTTCCACCCCCTTCTCCCCCTCCCACCCCCTAACCCTAGGATCCAACCCTGCCGGCTCGAACATGTGGTTCAGACAGATCAGCCCCTGCTTCAATATCACCAACAATTTAAAGTGCTGCTAAAACTGTCTCCATACCTTCAGTGTAGCGACCACACCGGATTCACTGAATACTTTCCCATAGAAAATGGCTGGTGGCCGTCACTAACGGCCTTAACCCCGACCTCCTGCACAGTCCCCTCTCCATCTGCACCCATACAGCCTCCGGATTTCCACACCACCCCAACACCTTCTCAGCATTCACCACTGAGTAACAATATATCAAGCTCAGTAACGCCAAGCCCCCAGACAACCGGTCCCTCTGAAGGGCCGTCTTCCGAATCCTGGCCACTAACCCACCCGGATAAAGGACAAAATCAATTTCTCCGCTCTCCCAAAAAAGGCAAACGCTGGGACAGAAAGTGAAACAGTGGTAAAACATTCATCTTTACCGACTAAATTCTGTCCGCCAAGACAGGAGGGAGACTATCCCATCCCTGCAAGTCAGAGAAAAAGGGGAATTCCCTGTCCCTTGGGTGCAAAAACTGCTACGGATCTGCTGTACCCATCTCCTTCATGAACGCCATCAATATCTTCACTAACCCCGAAGGGCTAAGACCGATTCAACCTAGGGTTCAGAACGTAATTCAAATCTCCAAAATCAAGTGGTGCATATCCATGTCTGGTAAGGCAGTCAGCATCCTTTTCCTGAACGCTACATCTGCCCAATATGGAGCGTACACACTCACTAAAACGACTGATTTACCTTCCAACATCCTTCCCTAATCTGAAACTGAACCCTTTTATTAATTAGTATTGCCACACCCTGGGCCCTGCTATCAAAACCAGAGTCTAATCTGGTCCCTAACCTGCAGGTGGGACTTCTGCAAAAGCACCACATCGACCCTCAAACTCTTAAAATGAGAGTAAACTCTTGTTTTCCACCCAAACCCCGCACATACCATAGAACAATCAAATCGGGTTTCTCTCTCCAGTCAAGTCAGCCACTTCCATCGTGAGGAATTATCCCCAACATCCCTCATATTCTTGAAACCAGAGCCCACCCAAGATGGCAGTCAGCCCTACCCACCAAATAGAACAACCCCAAGTCACGGACAGAAATCTACCCCCCTCCGCTCCCAGTCTTCTATCCCAGAAATCCCCCAGCCACTTCCTCTCGATTGAACACCTCTCTCCTCCATCCCCTACCCCAACCATTCAAACCTTCAAGGCTCATAGAAACCTGCCTAAACAGGTCTAGCAAGCCCCATCCCCTCTCCCCCCCCGCCTCGCTCTTGTGCGCTAGCCGACCTCGGCCTGCTAGTGCCCCCCCCACCAGAGCCCACAACACCCAATTAACCAACCACAGAGAGAAACCTAAACCACCACACCCAAGAGCTAAAACTCCCCCACACCCTCCTTGGACTCTGAACCTGCTCACCACTCCTCCCCTTCCCCCAGCCAAATACTCCCTTCCAAACCACAAGCACCCACCAAAATAAGAAAACACAACAAAAAGAATAAGCCCTGAACAAAATGCATCAATTTCAATTAACAGCAACTTTGTACAAAAAAAAGGGAGAAAGGGAACAGCAAAATTTCCTTCCTCTTTCCCAATGCTTCAAGCTTCACATGCATAACTCATTACTAATCAGATATAACAATTTAGTACATGGATTCATGTTTCAAGCTAATATGTTTCTTAAAATGCTGCTTCCCAATCCCTTTTTAGTTTCAGTACTGCTTTTGACATCAGGTGCTACCATGGGTGAAATTCAACTTTGGCAGGGTGAATAAAAGGGTTGTTCGATTTATTTCTGACACTTCAGGGGTGAAATTGTTTACTGAAAGGTAGAAAGGTTGGAAGGCCTGTCCCCGGACACTGCAATGAAATGACTTTTATGCTTTCACACTTGCATCCCTTTTGGATAATTTCTAAATTATCATGGCTGTTAACTTTTATGAACTTAACAATTTTGCCAGGCATTATTAAACCTAGTAGGACCTGTAGCTTCACTTATAATAAGCCTATCTCCAGATTAATGTTCTGTGAAACTTCTTGCCTTCCCTTACTATTAGATTGATATTTGGTCTATTTTTCAGCTTCTTATTCGAATTGTGCCAATGATTTTGAAAGTTGTTGGCTTGCTGTTAGTTGCTAGGTTGGCATGTTTGTGCACTTTGCAGTTTGTAGAATAGATTTTTGCTCAGATTGAGGAGAGCACTGCCACTCTGCTATATGGACTCCACAGTTCTTAAGTATCAGTGTGTATCCAGGATGGCACAATATCAATAGTAGAAGCTGATCTGTATGCTGGAAACCTCATGTGCTACAACCTGTTTCTCCTCTCTTCAAAACGGAGTTGTATATCTTATCTTACTAGACAGATGTGCAGGATTTTACGCAGCATCTATGATTTTATTTATATTTGGTAAATGATAACTATTAAATATAGGCTTTTCTCCCTTTTCAGTACTTAAAAATTAAAACACATTGTTAAAAGATGTTATAAATTTGTGTGTTGTTTGCTGCTATAAACAAGACAAACTAAAATTGCACACATAATTCGATCTTCCAGAATGCACATAATAAGGTCTCACATTAGAGATTATTGGCTCAAATTAAAGCTCATGAAATTGAAGACAAGTTATCGACCTGTTCAGGAGATTATAGTGGTAGAAGGCAGAGAGTAGGAAATAATGGTTATGTTCTCAAATTGGAAGGAAGTAACCAGTGCTATCCTACAAGTTACAGTTCACTCTATTTCATAACAACTTAACGATCACTTAAAGAAACCTAGTTTGTCAATCACACAAAGATTGGTGGCACTGTTAGTGGTGTAGATGGGTGCATAAAATTATAAGACCAGAAAATGACAGACGCATGGACAGATTAAATGAGTAATCAAAATTGTGATTGAGATATTTTAATATAGATAAATGTGAACTCAGTCATTTTGGATGAAAAAGGGATATGTCTGTTTTAGATGATGGAAAGCTAGAAACAGTGATGATCCAGAGATTCCAGATTCGAAGATCACTGATCAGTAATATGGTGGTCAAGTACAGAAAAATTCTAAAAGATTAATGGAATGTTAGCCTTTTTTCTCGAGGGATAGAATACAAAGGGAAGTAAATTCTGCTATAGCTATAGAAATCTGTGGCTAGATAAATCTGGAATACTGTGTTCGGAGTATCGCTTGGGAGGGTATATTGGCCTTGGAAAGAGCACAGCACAGATTTACTAGAATGTTACCAAGGCTCCAAGGGCCAGATAATAAAGAGAGATTGCATAAACGAGGCTGTATTCCTGTAATATAGAAGGCATGAGGATGACTTGATTTAGCTTTTAGGATTTTCAAAGGAATTACTAGCATGGGTAGAGAGAAACTTTCTTCCACTGCTGGGATAAGCACAAGCTTAAAAATCAGAGCTGGTCTTCTTCAGGAAACACTTCTTTACACCAAGGGATAAAGAACTCTTATCCTACAGAGAGTAGTATATCCTACTTCAATTAATAATTTTAAATTCAAGACCAATAGATTTTGCTAACTAAGTATAGTCCATGTCCTTAACTACTCAAAATGCCAATTTAAGAATTAATTCCCATCCATTCCAATTTCCAGCATATCTTAATTCTGATGCATGATGCTCCCACATGAAACAAGTCAGAGGTTCATACATATATGCTGATCAAGGTCAGGTTAGGAATTCAGATGCTCATGGTGTCTCTGGCCATCAGAATACGAGTTTGTGCACCCACCAGCCTAACCTTGGCACTGCATATCGAGAGACTGTCATTTCCAGCAAATATTAAAAGAATCCTCAGCTGCAGTGGGGGGTACAGAGTTTTATGGCAAACCATCTGGGTATAGAGCTTTAATAGCTTCTGAACAGAATAGATTTTCTGCTGTAAGTTCCCTACACAAGATTCCTTCTGCTCTACAGTGCTGTTTGTTTTCATTCTTGATGTTCACTGGTTAGATTTTCTTGATGCTGTGTAACCACCTTAAATTGTGTTTAATTATTTAAACATTCAATCTGCAGTTTTAGTATAACCACCACCTTTTTTCTAGCATGTATAAAGTGTAAGCTACAGGGTGATAATGTTGCAGCAATAATTAGTAACCACTTGTTCCCTATACGATTCTTTTATGCACTGAGTTAAATAATAATTTGTGCCTGAGGTTATTCATTTAATTAATGGTTTCTGGCCTTGCAGTAATTGCTAATACTATGATGTATTTGAGCAGAAACAATTTTGATTATTGGGGTGTGCCAGCACAGAATACACACCAGCAATTAAACTGTTGGTAAATGAAAAGAAATGGCACACAGTGTTAATCTGTGCATTCAAAAATAATTTTATCTCAGTATATACAAGATAATTTTATAATTTTCTTTGGAACTACAATTAAAGGGCTACTACATCCAAAAGGAGAACACTGCAACAATGTTTTGCTAAAACTTCATTTCATAATCATTTTGCAAAATGAACAAATTGGGTTGGTAGGTAGGAAGCCCTCTATTTAGCAACACACACTGCAAAATTCCATAAAAGACGTGGAGCAGCATGAACTGCTGCATCACACAATTTGCAAGTGACTTTATGACACAATTTAGGAAATGACCTTTAAAGCACGAGCATGTGCTCTCTCTGTGGGCAGAGGTCAGAACAGCGCAACAACAGAAAAGAGGCGCCTTCGGTTGTGTATGTATCAGTAACCTCTGGAAGTAAAAGAATAAACTCAAAGTCCCATTCATCTGAAGATTCACAATGTAAGAAATAGATTTTATATAAATGAATGGGGCTAAGAAATTATGTTCATAAGAGTTAAGATGAATGGAATGGAATTGATGAGCAAATAACAAAGTTTGGCCAGAGCAAGGCAGAATCAATTGACCAGTTGCAATAAAAGTTGCCACCCCAGATTTTTATTTCACTGAAACTATTAAACTTTACCCCAATAAGATCAAACAATTCAAGAAATCACCCATTCCCTCGGTTTGCAAACCCTTTCATTGCAGGCTGACCACATCTACCTGCTAGCATCAAAGCTTTCGACCTTGCAGATGCACCACAGTGGCATCAGCTGCTGCAGAGGCTCTGAAATCCAGAGCCAGTAGGCTCTCATCCAAGACCACAGTCAGAATGAGGCTCAAACTATTATCCGATCCAGACCCAATTTAGATTTTACCAGCAAGCTGCAAAGGGTCCCCTTTAGTGCAGCAGAAAATCTCTTGATTTCAGCATGACATTGAGATAATTGGAGGCTATCTTTTGTGGGTGGCAGGAAAGGGGGAGCAGGGAGTGAAAGGGAAGAAAAGACCACAGATGCAGGTGGTGGTGGAAATGAACAGGCCAGATGAAGGATGTAATATTGTTATGGGGTCAGGTGGAGCACAAAACATTATTTGTAAAAGTAAACAAAAAAAGCTTTTTCTGCAGAACTTCTACTGGTCCCTTTTAAGGACAACTGGTAAGACCATAAGAAGTAGGAACAGGAGTAGGCTATTCGGCCTCTCAAGCCTGCTCCACCATTCAATAGGATCATCGCTGATCAGACATGCCTCACATCCAGTTTCATGCCCTTTCTCAGTAACCCTTGATTCTCGTACTGATCAAGAATCTATCTCGGCCTTAAATATGCACAAAGACTCCGTCCCCACAGCTCTCTGTGGCAAAGAATTTCAAAGACTCACGACCCTCAGATAAAATTCCTCCTTATCTCAAATTGGCACCCCTTTATTCTGAGACTGTGCCCTCTGGTCCTGAATTCTCCCATGAGGCGAAACATCCTCTCAGACTATAACATGTCAAGCCCTTTAAGAATCCTACATGTTTCAATGAGATAACATCTCATTCTTCTAAATTCAAATGCGTAGGGTCCCAACCTGTTTAACCTTTGCTCATAAGTCCTAATGAACCTTCTCTGAACCGCCTCCAATGAAATAATATCTTTCCTTAAATAAGGGGAACAAAACTGCGCACTATAGTGCAGATGTGGTCTCACCAGTACCTTGCATAGTTGCAGCAAGACTTCTCTACTCTTATACTCGAACCTCCTTGGATTGGGTCAACATTCCATTCGCCTTTCTGATTACCTGCTGCACCTCTGCACTAGCTTAGTGTTTCGTGCACAAGTACTCCCAAGTCCCTTTGTGTTGCAGCATTCTGCAGTTTTTCTCCATTTAAATCATAGAATCTTAGAATTTACAGTGCAGAAGGAGGCCATTTTGCCCATTGAGTCTGCACTGGCCCCTGGAAAGAACGCCCTACCTAAGCCCATACCTCCACCCTATCCCCTCTCACAACTTGCATTTCCACCTATTTTTGTGTCATCTGCAAATTTGGCTAAAATGCATTCCCTTTTTTTCCTCCAAGTCATTAATATATATTGTAAGCCACTCAATGTCTGGAAAAAACTGGAACAAGTTATTCACTTTGCCTATTTTGCCCATTTCATTAAAATTCAACTAGGGTCCCACAATCGGCTTCAGATCTCAATGAAGCAGGTGTTTTGGAACGCTTATTTAAAGGCCTCCATAATAATTGAAACAGGCGGGCAAATTACTCAGCTGATTTTCCTCGAGTAACCTGGTTTTCCATGTGAAAAATGGCATGATAGTTGAAATTGACCCCCAATATCTCAAAGAGGAATCAAAATAGTCCCTTATCATGAAAACTTAATGCATTCTTCCTGATTAGCTTAAGCTTTCAACACTTCAAGTAAGATAGTGATTGAAAACCCTTAACCATTTGAATCATTTCCATTGCAAATCAAGGACGTTAAGCCATAGTCTTAATTGAAAGAGGTTAAGTCATCAACATCAATTAAGCCATAGGCTGTGGCACAGTGCCAGAATACTCAAAAACCTCTGTAATTAAAGGCATATGCTCAGGCAAGATATTTGAATTTAGAGTCATTATCATTGTGTGAACACATTAATTTTTATCCTGCTCCTTGTTCTATTATTAATTTAAAAACTCTGGTGTTCTACTTCGTATGTGGGTACTCTGCTGCTGATAATTGCTGGCACAATTAAAACAATGAATGTTGACCAAGCTGGATAACAGGCAGCATCATTGACTTGTATGCAGCTGAAAAGGACTAAAAAAATGTAGTTCTAGCAAATCTTTTATGCTCAAAACAAACCACAAAGAGGTACTACATAGAACGGACCATTTATAAAGTGCAACAGAGCAATTGGATGGTACAGGTTCTTTTCTTTTCATTCTACCTTTAGTCTATTTCCAAAACATCATGGGGCAACAGTATATATTTGGATTCATAATGACAATTTCAGACTAATTCTTTTCACACAAAAACATTTTTAATCAAATATTTTTAAAATGTACTTTTAAAACTCATGACAGCAGCCATATCAATACCTGCCATTTAAATTCTCAAACTAAGCACAGGGCAACTTCACGAACATCAGCTACAAATCTGGTGAAATGAACCACAAGATCTAATAGCCATCAATGTGATCTTCAGTGTTCTTGATTTTGACCCATCCAAAACAGCAACATTTTTAGGACTCTTTGGTAGAAACTATATCATGCTAGAAAACTTAACTACCAAACAAAGTTGGAGTTTGAAAAAAAATCTAAAAGGTTATAAAAATGAAAAGAAAAACACCTGTAATTACTCAGGATTTCATGGCTATGGCAGAAATGGAAAACATCATGAAGCTTGACAGACCAGTTCAATCAGGTAGACATATGCTTGAAGTGCCCTACACACCAGAAAATATTTCAGCTCCAATTTAAGAAAGATGTCCTTGTCCAACTGCGTTCAGTAATTAAAAGTTTTCTACAAGATCTGCTACTGAAATACACACATTTTCTTTGCAGGCACATGTTTGGCATTGAAAGATAACACTTCTGTGATCACTGATGGACAGGAGAGCAGAAACGTGATCGTTTAAAGCCAGGTTTTGCCATTTGCCAACTTCTGAAGCCCCCTATACCCCTTTCAATAGCAATATTGTTGAAATATTTTACTGCAGCTCCTTCACCTAACAGGTGCTGCTGAAAGTTGAAGTTCATGCCCGGAAATCCTAAGCAATGTATTTCTTTATATATTTCTGTTAACTTCAGACAAAAGGAGCACTGTATTTCAAAAATATTGTCATGTGAGAGTACCTTTAAGACATGGATGTTTAAGCAATGTATCTTTAAGAAAACAGTGATGTCAGAGAGTGGGTGGGGCTGAGTTCAGGTCAGCCATTTTGCAGTTTGTTTTGCAGTTTTGAAAAGAGTTGTGAGTGTCGGTGTTTTGCAGTGAGCTGGATTTGCTGTGATGTCTGCCATAAAAGACCATCTCTGGATCATTTGGGTGATTTAAAGTAAAGCCTTTAACCTGATGTGATTTTGTTCAAAGGTGTTAAGTCTCTTGGAAGTTTGAAGGAACATTTTAAGGAATTATTTACTGTTGCAATATTTTCTGAGTTATCTTTGAAGTAAGAGGTGTTAAGAGATCTAATGTTAATTTAAGATGTTAAGTGGAGTTCATGAAATAAACAGTGTTTTGTGTTTAAAAACCCACGTGTCCATAATTGTAATCCCACACCTAGGGGAAAAGCAGTGTGCAAGGAAAAGCAGCAAATCCATGAAAGGGAGAGGTTGGTTGAACTCCATGATACATTTTGGGGTTCTGAAAAGGCCTCGCCCATAACAATTGGGTGCTCGAGGGGGATAAAAGTCTATCTATTAGATTGGCTTTTGTGAACTTAAAGACAGTGAAGGATTGTTGCTTTTCCAGTGTGGTATTTTAGTTTAAGTGGGGAGAGTGTTGTGAACAATGGCTCTTTCAGAGGCTCAGGAGTTTTTGGGTGTGGAGAATGTCACGCGTAGTATTTTACGGACAGAAACGAAAAGCAGACTGTTAGATTTGGCAAGAACATTGCAGTTAACATTACCTGACAAAATGCGAAAAGCTGAGGTAATTATGGCAGTGGTTAAGCATTTAAAGTTGCCTGAGATAGAGTTTGACTCATTGGAAATGGCAAAAATTCAGTTGCAAATTAAACAAATGGAACATGAGAAAGAATTAAAGCGGCTGGCATACGAGAGTGAGAGAGAGGAAAAAGAAAGAGAGCGAGAAGAAAAAAAGAAAGAGAAAGAGAGAGAGGAAAAAGAAAGAAAGAGAGAGAGAGGAAAAAGAAAAGGAGAGAGAAGAAAGTAGAAAAGAAAGAATAGCCCTAGCAGAACAAAAAGAAAAAGGGAGATGCAGATCAGGGAAAAGATAAAGAGAGGGAGTTTGAACTTCAGAAAATGGCAATGAAACATGACAATCAGTTAAAATTGGCAGACGTAAAGGGAAACGTACAGTTGGTGGATAGTGATGAGCATAATGAGAAAGAGCGTCATAGTCGAAGGCTTGGTGGGAATCTATTTAAATATGTCCAAGCATTGCCAAGGTTTGACGAGAAGGAAGTGGAAGCCTTTTTCATTTCATTTGAGAAGGTAGCTAAACAAATGAAATGGCCACAGGATATGTGGATGTTACTGATTCAAACAAAACTGGTCGGTAGAGCTAGTGAAGTGTTTGCATCACTACCGGAGGAGGTATCTGGAACGTATGAAGAGGTGAAGAAATCCATCTTAAGTGCATATGAGCTAGTGCCTGAAGCTTACGGACAAAGGTTCAGAAATTTAAGGAAAAAATTTGGTCAAACATACATGGAGTTTGAAAGGCTCAAACGGAGTCATTTTGATAGGTGGATAAGGGCTTTGAAAATAGACCCAACGTATGAAGCTCTCAGAGAAATTATACTTTTGGAGGAGTTTGAAAATTCAATTCCTGATGTAGTGAGAACTCTCATGTGGAAGAACAGAGGGTTAAAACTGCGAGATTAGCAGCAGAAATGGCAGATGATTTTTTAAAAATATATATATTTTATTGAAGTTTTTCAAACAAAGATTTTCCGTTTTTACAACTTAATAAAGGAATATACATTAAACGTTATTTAGATAATATATTAAACTAACAACAGGTGGAAAAAGAAATAAACAAAAAGTAAATATCAACAACTAAGAAAAACAAGAACAAGGAATAATCCTCCCCCCCCCTCCCCCCTGGGTTGCTGCTGCTGTCTTTTCTGTTTTTCCATTATCGTTCCACGAGATAGTCAAGGAACGGTTGCCACCGCATGGTGAACCCCTGAGCCGATCCTCTTAACGCATATTTTATTCGTTCCAGTCTTATGAACCCTGCCATGTCGTTTATCCAGGCCTCCACGCCCGGGGACTTCGCTTCTATCCTCATAAGTAGAATCCTTCTCCGGGCTACTAGGGACGCAAAGGCCAGAACGTCAGCCTCTTTCGCCTTCTGCAACCCCAAATATAGCCAACCCCCAGCTTGGTTTGACCCGGACCCCCACCACCTTTGAGATCACTCTTGTCACACCCTCCCAGAACTCATGCAGTGCCGGACACGACCAGAACAAGAGTGTCGTTCGCCGAGCTTCCCGAGCACCTCCCACACCTGTCCTCCACCCCAAAAAACCTGCTCAGTCTTGCTCCCGTCATATGCGCTCTATGTAGAACCTTAAATTGAATCAGGCCAAGCCTGGCACACGAGGACGAGGAATTGACCCTACTGAGGGCATCTGCCCACAGCCCCTCCTCAGTCTCTTCCCCCAGCTCCTCTTCCCATTTTCCCTTCAGCTCCTCTACCATCGCCTCCCCCTCGTCTCTCATCTCCCTGTGTATTTCGGACACTTTACCTTCTCCAACCCATGCCCCCGAAATCACTCTATCCTGGACCCCTTGTGTCGGGAGCCGCGGAAACTCCCTCACCTGTTGCCTCGTAAATGCCCTCACTTGCATGTATCGGAAGGCATTCCCTGGTGGCAACTTATATTTTTCTTCCAATTCTCCCAAACTCGCAAACGTCCCGTCCACAAACAAGTCCTTCAGCTTCCTAATTCCTGCTCGCTGCCAACATTGAAATCCCCCATCTATCCTCCCCGGGACGAACCTGTGGTTATTCCTTATCGGGGACCACACCGAGGCACTCGTCACTCCCCTATGTCGTCTCCACTGCCCCCAGATCTTCAAGGTCGCCACCACTACTGGGTTTGTGGTGTACCTTTTCGGGGAGAATGGTAGCAGCGCCGTCGCCAGCGCTTTTAGGCTCGTTCCCTTACAGGACGCCATCTCCAACCTTTTCTACGCCGCACCTTCTTCTTCCCTCATCCACTTACAGACCATCGACACATTGGCGGCCCAATAGTAGTCACTCAGACTCGGCAGTGCCAATCCCCCTCTGTCCCTACTGCGCTGCAGGAACCCCCTCTTTAGCCTCGGGGTCTTTCCCGCCCACACAAAGCTCATACTGCTCCTGTCTATTTTTTTGAAGAAGGCCTTTGTAATCAGAATGGGGAGGCACTGAAACACGAAAAGTAACCTCGGGAGGACCACCATTTTAAACGCCTGTACTCTGCCCGCCAATGACAGGGGCACCATATCCCACCTCCTAAAGTCCTCCTCCATCTGCTCTACCAATTGCATCAGGTTAAGTTTATGTAGGGTTCCCCAGTTCCTGGCCACCTGTATCCCCAGGTATCGAAAATTCCTTGCTACTCTCCTCAGCGGCAGAGCATCTATCCCCCTGCCCTGTTCCCCGGGGTGCATCACAAAAAGTTCGCTCTTTCCCATATTTAATTTGTATCCCGAGAACTCTCCAAACTCCCTAAGTATCTGCATTACCTCTGGCATCCCCTCTACTGGGTCCGCCACAAAAGCAGTAAATCGTCTGCATATAGTGATACTCGATGTTCCTCTCCCCCCTCTAAGCACCCCCCTCCACTTCTTCCGAGTCCCTCAGTGCTATGGCCAATGGTTCAATTGCCAACGCGAACAGTAACGGGGACAGGGGGCACCCTAGTCTTGTATCCCTGTGTAGTCGAAAGTATCCCGATCTTTGCCCATTTGTAACGACGCTTGCCACCGGGGCCGCGTACAAGAGTCGAACCCATCTAATGAACCCCTCCCCGAACCCAAATCTCTTCAGCACCTCCCACAAATAGTCCCACTCCACCCTATCGAATGCCTTCTCTGCATCCATCGCCACCACTATCTCTGCCTCCCCCTCCGGTGGGGGCATCATCATCACCCCCAGCAACCTTCGTACATTGGCATTCAATTGTCTCCCCTGCCTGGTCGGACATGTACCAGCCCTGGGGCACAATCCTCTATCCTTGTCGCCATCACTTTGGCCAGCAGTTTGGCGCCTAAGTTTAGGAGGGAGATGGGCCTGTATGACCCGCACTGCAGCGGGTCTTTGTCTCATTTCAGAATTAGCGATATCGTCGCCTCCGACATTGTCGGGGGTAATAGCCCCCTTTCCTTAGCCTCATTAAAGGTTCTCGCCAAAAGCAGGGCCAACAGCAGGGCCAACAGGTCCATATACTTCCTATAAAATTCCACCGGGAACCCATCTGGTCCGGGGCCTTCCCTGCTTGCATGTTCCCAATTCCTTTGATCACCTCATCCACCTCAATCTGCGCCCCCAGACCTGACACCTCCTGCCCCTCCACCCTCGGGAACTCTAGCTGGTCCAAAAAGTGTATTATTCCCTCTTTCCCCTCTGGGGGTTGGGACTTGTACAGCCTCTCAGAATGTCTTGAACACCTCGTTCACTTTCCCTGCCCTCTGCTCCATCTTTCCCGTTTCGTCCCTAACTCCACCAATCTCTCTCTTGGGGGAGAAAAACCCCTCTTCCGAAGTTGTTGGGCCAGCAGCCGGCTCGCCTTTTCCCCATATTCATATTGCATCCCCTGAGCCTTCCTCCACTGTGCCTCTGCCTTTCCCGTGGTCAGCAGGTCAAACTCCGTCTTTAATCTTCGTCTTTCCCTGTATAGCCCTTCGTCTGGGGCCTCCGCATACTTCCTATCCACACTCAAAATTTCCCCTACTAATCTCTCTCTCTTTCTTTACCCTCTTGTTTCCCCTTGTGGGCCCTGATGGAAATCAGCTCTCCTCTAACAACCGCCTTCAGCGCTTCCCATACTACTCCCACTTGGACCTCCCCATCGTCATTGACCTCCAGATATCTTTCGATACATTCCCTCACCCTTCCGCATACCCCCTCGTCCGCCAATAGCCCCATGTCTAATCGCCAGAGTGGGCGCTGCTCCCTTTCCTCTCCCAGTTCCAGATCCACCCAATGCGGGGCGTGATCTGACACGGCTATAGCAGAGTACTCCGTTCGTACCACCCTCGGGATCAGTGCCCTTCCCAAAACAGAAAAGTCTATCCGGGAATATACCTTATGGACGTGGGAGAAAAAGGAAAACTCTTTACCCATCGGTCTGGCAAATCTCCACGGATCTACTCCCCCCCCCCCCCCATTTGCTCCATGAATCCCTGAAGCACCTTGGCCGCAGCCGGCCTTCTCCCGGTCCTGGATCTGGACCGGTCCAGCCCTGGGTCAAGCACTGTGGTAAAGTCCCTCCCCATGAACAAGTTTCCCACCTCCAGGTCCGGGATACGTCCCAGCATTCGCTTCATGAATTCCGCATCATCCCAGTTCGGGGCATATACGTTCACCAGCACAACCGCCTCACCCTGCAATCTGCCACTCACCATCACGTACCTGCCCCCACTATCCACCACTATGGTCTTAGCCTCGAACGATACACGTTTCCCCACCAGTATTGCCACCCCTTTGATTTTCGCGTCCAACCCTGAGTGGAATACCTGTCCCACCCATCCTTTCCTTAGTCTAACCTGATCCGCCAACTTCAGGTGCGTCTCCTGGAGCATAACTACGTCCGCCTTCAGTCTCTAAGTGCGCAAACAACCTTGCCCTCTTAATCGGCCCATTTAAACCTCTCACATTCCACGTGATCAGCCGGGTTGGGGGGCCAATTCCCCCCCCCCCCCCCCCCCCCCCCTCGTCGACTAGCCATCCCCTTTTTTAAACCATCTCCTTACCCAGGTCTCACGCACCAGTCTGTCCCCCAGACAGCGCTCTCCCGTCCCGACCACCCCGTCTCATATCAGCTCCCCCTTACTCTCAGCAGCAGCAACCCAGTTAGTCCCCCTCCCGCCCCCAGATCCACCTCTAGCTTGATTACTCCCCCCATTATGCTTCCGGAAGTCAGCTAACTCTGGCTGACCTCAGCTTCCCCCGTTCATCCTTTGACCTCCCTGCGTGTGAGGCTCCCTTCCTTCCTGCGCCCTTTTTTCCCGCCAGTTTCCATAGCGCGGGAAAATACCCGCGCGTTCCCCTCGGCCCTGCCCCTAATGGCGCAGTTCCCTCATTCCCCTTTTCCACCGGCGCCCACATTTCTTCATGTCCCCCACATCGGGGGGGGGGGGGGGGGGAGAAAAAAAAATCCCCGTCCAACATTATTACACATTAGCCCTCCCCTCTCCCCACTTTATATTTCTGTGCCACCACCTCGCTACCCCTCTCCGGGCATCAATTTCTCAAGTCTAGTCCAATTTCTCTTCCTGAATGAATGTCCATGCCTCCTCCGCCGTCTCGAAGTAGTGGTGTTTGCCCTGATGTGTGACCCTCAATCTCGCCGGCTGCAGCATCCCAAACTTGACTTTCTTCCTATGGAGCACCGCCTTGGCCCGGTTGAAACTCGCCCTCCTTCTCGCCACCTCCGCACTCCAGTCTTGATACACGCGTATCACCGCGTTCTCCCACTTGCTACTCCGTGTCTTCGTAGCCCAGTTCAGGATCATCACTCTGTCCGTGTAGCGATGGAACTTCACCACTATTGCTCTTGGTGTTTCCCCTGCCTTTGGTCTTCTCACGAGGACCCGGTACACTCCCTCCACTTGCAGAGGGCCCGTTGGGGCCTCAGCTCCCATTAGCGTATGGAGCATCGTACTCACATACGCTCCAGCATCCGCTCCCTCTGTTCCTTCGGGGAGACCTAAATTCCGTAGGTCCTTCCTCCTCGAGCTGTTCTCCAGGGCTTCCAGCCTTTCTATGCACCTCTTATGTAGTACCTCGTGCGTCTCCGTTTTTACCACCAGGCCCTGTATCTCATCTTCGTTCTCGGATGCCTTTGCCTTCACTCCACAGAGCTCCATCGCCTAGACCTTTTGTGTTTCTTTTAATCCCTCGATTGCCAGTAACATCGGCGCCAGCACCTCTTTCTTGAGCTCCTCCACACATCGTCGGAGGAACTCCTGCTGTTCCGGGCCCCATACCATCTGGGCTCCCTCGGCCGCCATCTTGCTTCTCCATTCTCTTCTCTGCCGCTGCTCCAAAGGATCCTCCGCAATCCGGCCACTACTGTCGCTCCTTTCCATCCACACCCGGGGGGACTCCTTCCTTTGTCACCTCACACTGGGTTTGGCCGCAAAAAATTTCCGTTGGGGCTCCCGATAAGAGCCCAAAAGTCCACTGAAATGGGAGGTGCCGAAACGTGCGGCTTAGCTGGTCATCGCCGCAACCGGAAGTCTGGCAGATGATTATTAATTAGTTCATAAATCAAACATCGGTTTCCGACATCAGTTTCAGCCGGTAAGGGATAGAAACTGGGGACATGAGAAATACTCGAGTGGGAAAGGTAAAGGTGATCTGATAGGTGATCTGATGGGAGACAATAAAGAGAGTGTACCTCAGATTAAAAAAGAAATCCAGGAGAATGGAAAAGAAATGAAAAGTTTCAAATGTTTTCACTGTAATAAACTCGACCATGTAAAGTCACAGTGTTGGTGGTTGAAGAAAAGCACTGGGAAGGCTGATGTGGTAACACAGGATAAGACAGTGGGATTTGTTAGAGTGGTAAAGGAAAGCCCAAGGGAAGGGAAGGAGGTGCAAACGATTGTACGGCCTGTTCAAGAAGTAATTGTTAAGGTGCCAGATGTCTTTAAAGAATTTACTTGTGTGGGTAAAGTTTACTCATGTGTATTAGGAGGAGCAGGTAAAGAAGTCACAATTTTAAGAGATACAGGGGCTAGTCAATCTTTAATGGTAAGAGATGAGGAATTATGTAGTTTGGGAAGAATGTTGCCAGAAAAGGTGGTGATATGTGGAATTCAGGGTGAGAGGAGTAGCGTTCCATTATATAAGGTAAGGTTAGAAGAGTGGTGAAGTGGTAGTAGGAGTTTTAGATAAACTATCTTGTCCAGGAATACAGTTTATCTTGGGTAATGATATAGCTGGATCGCAGGTGGGAGTGATGCCTACTGTGGTTGATAAGCCAGTGGAAAATCAGTCAACTGAAGTGTTGAAGGACGAATATCCTGGGATTTTTCCGGATTGTGTAGTAACAAGGTCACAAAGTCACAGGTTAAGGCAAGAGGAGAAATCAAAGAGTGAAGATGAAGTTGAAGTGCAATTATCAGAAACGATTTTTGATCAGATGGTTGAAAAAGAACAAGAACAGGTGGAGGATGATCGCGGATATTTTTAGTTTAGGAAAATTGGCGGAGTTACAACAGAAAGATGAGGAAATAAAACGGATATATCAGAAAGTATATACGGAAGAGGAACCTGAGAGTATACCAGAGTGTTATTACCGTAAAAATGATGTCTTGACGAGAAAATGGAGACCTGTACATATGCAGGCGGATGAAAAGTGGGCAGAAGTTCATCAAGTAGTATTGCCGGTAGGGTATAGAAAGGAGGTGTTGCGAGTTGCACATGAGGTACCAGTGGGAGGTCATTTGGGAATAAGGAAAACTCAAGCTAAAATCCAGAAACATTTTTATTGGCCTGGACTACATAAAGATGTAATCAAATTTTGTCAATCATGTCACACATGTCAAGTGATAGGGAAACCTCAAGCAGTGATAAAACCAGCTCCCTTAATACCCATTCCAGCATTTGAGGAACCTTTTACAAGGATCCTAATCGATTGTGCTTCCTAAAACAAAATGTGGGAATCAATATCTTTTGACTATAATGGATGTGTCTACTAGGTTTCCAGAGACCATTCCAGTATGTAATATTACAGCAAAAAGGATAGTGGAGGAGTTACTTAAATTCTTTACTAGATATGGACTACCCACAGAAATTCAATCGGACCAAGGAACGAATTTTACTTCAATGTTATTCAAAGAAGTTATGGATAGCTTAGGAATAAAACAATTTAAATTAACTGCGTACCATCCAGAATCGCAGGGAGCATTAGAAAGGTGGCATCAGACATTAAAGACAATGTTGAGGGCGTATCGTCAAGATTATCCAGAGGATTGGGATAAAAGAATCCCATTTGTATTGTTTGCAATTACGGATGCACCTATTGAGTCTACCAAATTTAGTCCTTTTGAACTAAATTTTGGTTATGAGGTAAGAGGACCACTTAAATTGATTAAGGAAAAATTGGTGGGTGAGAAATCGGAAATTACACTCTTGGATTACGTGTCAAATTTTAGGGAACGATTAAATAGAGCAGGTGAATTGCTCAGGATGTTTGAGGTGAGGGATGCAGTTAGTGTCCCTGCTGATTTTACCTGCAGGAAGTGCTGCCATCTCCAGCTCCTCCAAGACCGAGTTAGGGAACTGGAGCTGGAGTTGGAAGAACTTCGGATCATTCGGGAGGCAGAAGGGGTCATAGATAGCAGCTTCAGGGAATTAGTTACACCAAAGATTGGAGATAGGTGGGTAACTGTAAGAGGGACTGGGAAAAAGCAGTCAGTGCAGGGATCCCCTGCGGTCGTTCCCCTGAGAAACAAGTATACCGCTTTGGATACTTGTGGGGGGGACGACTTACCAGGGGTAAGCCATGGGGTACGGGCCTCTGGCACGGAGTCTGTCCCTGTTGCTCAGAAGGGAAGGGGGGAGAGGAGCAGAGCATTAGTAATTGGGGACTCTATAGTCAGGGGCACAGATAGGAGATTTTGTGGGAGCGTGAGAGACTCACGTTTGGTATGTTGCCTCCCAGGTGCAAGGGTACGTGATGTCTCGGATCGTGTTTTCCGGGTCCTTAGGGGGGAGGGGGAGCAGCCCCAAGTCGTGGTCCACATTGGCACCAACGACATAGGTAGGAAAGGGGACAAGGATGTCAGGCAGGCTTTCAGGGAGCTAGGATGGAAGCTCAGAACTAGAACAAACAGAGTTGTTATCTCTGGGTTGTTGCCCGTGCCACGTGATAGTGAGATGAGGAATCGGGAGAGAGAGCATTTAAACACGTGGCTACAGGGATGGTGCAGGCGGGAGGGTTTCAGATTTTTGGATAACTTGGGCTCTTTCTGGGGAAGGTGGGACCTCTACAGACAGGATGGTCTACATCTGAACCTGAGGGGCACAAATATCCTGGGGGGGAGATTTGTTAGTGCTCTTTGGGGGGGTTTAAACTAATGCAGCAGGGGCATGGGAACCTGGATTGTAGTTTTAGGGTAAGGGAGAATGAGAGTATAGAGGTCAGGAGCACAGATTTGACGTCGCAGGAGGGGGCCAGCGTTCAGGTAGGTGGTTTGAAGTGTGTCTACTTCAATGCCAGGAGTATACGAAACAAGGTAGGGGAATTGGCAGCGTGGGTTGGTACCTGGGACTTCGATGTTGTGGCCATTTCGGAGACATGGATAGAGCAGGGACAGGAATGGATGTTGCAGGTTCCGGGGTTTAGGTGTTTTAGTAAGCTCAGAGAAGGAGGCAAAAGAGGGGGAGGTGTGGCGCTGCTAGTCAAGAGCAGTATTACGGTGGCGGAGAGGATGCTAGATGGGGACTCTTCTTCCGAGGTAGTATTGGCTGAAGTTAGAAACAGGAAAGGAGAGGTCACCCTGTTGGGAGTTTTTTTATAGGCCTCCTAATAGTTCTAGGGATGTAGAGGAAAGGATGGCGAAGATGATTCTGGATATGAGCGAAAGTAACAGGGTAGTTATTATGGGAGACTTTAACTTTCCAAATATTGACTGGAAAATATATAGTTCGAGTACAATAGATGGGTTGTTTTTTGTACAGTGTGTGCAGGAGGGTTTCCTGAAACAATATGTTGACAGGCCAACAAGAGGCGAGGCCACGTTGGATTTGGTTTTGGGTAATGAACCAGGCCAGGTGTTGGATTTGGAGGTAGGAGAGCACTTTGGGGACAGTGACCACAATTCGGTGACGTTTACGTTAATGATGGAAAGGGATAAGTATACACCGCAGGGCAAGAGTTATAGCTGGGGGAAGGGCAATTATGATGCCATTAGACGTGACTTGGGGGGGATAAGGTGGAGAAGTAGGCTGCAAGTGTTGGGCACACTGGATAAGTGGGGCTTGTTCAAGGATCAGCTACTGCGTGTTCTTGATAAGTATGTACCGGTCAGACAGGGAGGAAGGCGTCGAGCGAGGGAACCGTGGTTTACCAAGGAAGTGGAATCTCTTGTTAAGAGGAAGAAGAAGGCCTATGTGAAGATGAAGTGTGAAGTTTCGGTTGGGGCGATGGATAGTTACAAGGTAGCGAGGAAGGATCTAAAGAGAGAGCTAAGACGAGCAAGGAGGGGACATGAGAAGTATTTGGCAGGAAGGATCAAGGAAAACCCAAAAGCTTTCTATAGGTATGTCAGGAATAAGCGAATGACTAGGGAAAGAGTAGGACCAGTCAAGGACAGGGATGGGAAATTGTGTGTGGAGTCTGAAGAGATAGGCGAGATACTAAATGAATATTTTACGTCAGTATTCACTCAGGAAAAAGATAATGTTGTGGAGGAGAATGCTGAGCCCCAGGCTAATAGAATATATGGCATTGAGGTACGTAGGGAAGAGGTGTTGGCAATTCTGGACAGGCTGAAAATAGATAAGTCCCCGGGACCTGATGGGATTTATCCTAGGATTCTCTGGGAGGCCAGGGAAGAGATTGCTGGACCTTTGGCTTTGATTTTTATGTCATCATTGGCTACAGGAATAGTGCCAGAGGACTGGAGGACAGCAAATGTGGTCCCTTTGTTCAAAAAGGGGAGCAGAGACAACCCCGGCAACTATAGACCGGTGAGCCTCACGTCTGTAGTGGGTAAAGTCTTGGAGGGGATTATAAGGGACAAGATTTATAATCATCTAGATAGGAATAATATGATCAGGGATAGTCAGCATGGCTTTGTGAAGGGTAGGTCATGCCTCACAAACCTTATTGAGTTCTTTGAGAAGGTGACTGAACAGGTAGACGAGGGTAGAGCAGTTGATGTGGTGTATATGGATTTCAGCAAAGCGTTTGATAAGGTTCCCCACGGTAGGCTATTGCAAAAAATACGGAGGCTGGGGATTGAGGGTGATTTAGAGATGTGGATCAGAAATTGGCTAGCTGAAAGAAGACAGAGGGTGGTGGTTGATGGGAAATGTTCAGAATGGAGTACAGTCACAAGTGGAGTACCACAAGGATCTGTTCTGGGGCCGTTGCTGTTTGTTGTCATTTTTATCAATGACCTAGAGGAAGGCGCAGAAGGGTGGGTGAGTAAATTTGCAGACGATACTAAAGTCGGTGGTGTTGTCGATAGTGTGGAAGGATGTAGCAGGTTACAGAGGGATATAGATAAGCTGCAGAGCTGGGCTGAGAGGTGGCAAATGGAGTTTAATGTAGAGAAGTGTGAGGTGATTCACTTTGGAAGGAATAACAGGAATGCGGAATATTTGGCTAATGGTAAAGTTCTTGAAAGTGTGGAGGAGCAGAGGGATCTAGGTGTCCATGTACATAGATCCCTGAAAGTTGCCACCCAGGTTGATAGGGTTGTGAAGAAGGCCTATGGAGTGTTGGCCTTTATTGGTAGAGGGATTGAGTTCCGGAGTCGGGAGGTCATGTTGCAGCTGTACAGAACTCTGGTCCGGCCGCATTTGGAGTATTGCGTACAGTTCTGGTCACCGCATTATAGGAAGGACGTGGAGGCTTTGGACCGGTGCAGAGGAGATTTACCAGGATGTTGCCTGGTATGGAGGGAAAATCTTATGAGGAAAGGCTGATGGACTTGAGGTTGTTGTCGTTGGAGAGAAGAAGGTTAAGAGGAGACTTAATAGAGGCATACAAAATGATCAGGGGGTTGGATAGGGTGGACAGTGAGAGCCTTCTCCCGCGGATGGATATGGCTGGCACGAGGGGACATAACTTTAAACTGAGGGGTAATAGATATAGGACAGAGGTCAGAGGTAGATTCTTTACGCAAAGAGTAGTGAGGCCGTGGAATGCCCTACCTGCTACAGTAGTGAACTCGCCAACATTGAGGGCATTTAAAAGTTTATTGGATAAACATATGGATGATAATGGCATAGTGTAGGTTAGATGGCTTTTGTTTCGGTGCAACATCGTGGGTCGAAGGGCCTGTACTGCGCTGTATTGTTCTATGTTCTATGTTCTATGAATTGGCTAGACAACATTTGAAAATTGCACAAAATGTGATGAAACGGGTAGCGGACAAGAAATCCAAAGTTCGTAGTTCTACCAATGGGGAGAAAGTTTTAGTGTTGTTACCAGTGGTAGGGGAGCCTTTAAAAGCTAGGTTTTGCGGACCGTATCAGATTGAAAGGAAATTAAGTGAGGTGAATTATGTGATAAAAACACCAGATAGAAGGAAGACTCACCGAGTGTGTCATGTGAATATGCTTAAAAGGTACTTTGAAAGGGAAGGAGAGAAAAGGGAGGTTTTAATGATTCTAACACAAAGTGACAAACCAAATCCAGATGACTGTGAATTTGACATACCTCAAATTAAATTGGAAAATGTGGATGTTCTTAAAAATTGGGATGAATTGTCAAGTTACCTTCCAGAGGAAAAACGAACTGACCTGAAAGAGTTATTGATATCACATGGGCAAGTTTGTAGAGATAAATTGGGAAGTACTAAAATGGCTATACATGATGTAGATGTGGGAAATGCTGTTCCTATCAAACAACATCCATATAGACGTAATCCTTTAAAATTTGCACAGGTTAACAGAGAGATTGAGAGTATGCTGAAGAATGGCATAATTGAAGTGGGTTGCAGCCAATGAAGCTCACTGGAGTGATGGTACCTAGACCAGATGGCACCCAACGGTTGTGTGTGGACTATCGAAAGGTGAATGCAGTTACAAGAACTCTTATCCTATCCCACGTTTGAAGGATTGCATTGAGAAAGTGGGACAATCTGCTTTTATTTCTAACTTCCAGCCATGGAAAGAGCACTTAAAACATCGTATGGAGTTCTTCGATCGACTTCAGGAGCCGGGTTTGTGATGAACCTAGCCGAAAGTGAATTTGGAGAAGCCCAAATCACTTTCCTGGTGGAGTTTCCAATACCCTCAAGACGAAGGGAAATAATGCGATCTCCTAGCATGAATGAATTTGATCGAACAGTTGTGCAAAAGTTTTGTGGCATGATTACTCCACTGATGGACTTGCTAAAGAAACGTCAAAAATTTCAATGGACAGTGGACTTTCAACAGGCATTTGACTGCCTGAAAGCTGTGATCACCAATGTTCTTGTATTGGAGAATTGCAAGGGGCTCTGTGGTCAGATTGAACTAAATTATCTGATTCTGAAGAGAAATGCCGAGGAGTAGAGGAATGGATGGATCATGCAGAGACTTTGTTCAAAGAGACTGTCAATCGAGAAGGATTTTGGTTGGAGGAAGAAGAACAAAGAAAAATGGACTATATTATTATACCCGTTTGCATGCGTTGTTTTTTTTTTTAAAAACGAAAAGGTATATTTACTGTGTACATTTCTTAGTGGATGGTGCAAACGTGAAAAATGAAACCATCTTGAAGTTGATGGTTTATTTTTTTTTCCTGGGGGAATGTGTCATGTGAGAACACCTTTAAGACATGGATGTTTAAGCAATGTACCTTTAAGAAAACAGTGATGTCAGAGAGTGGGGGGGGCTGAGTTCAGGTCAGCCATTTTGCAGTTTAGCTTTGCAGTTTTGAAAAGAGTTGTGAGTGTCGGTGTTTTGCAGTGAGCTGGATTTGCTGTGATGTCTGCCATAAAAGACCATCTCTGGATCGTTTGGGTGATTTAAAGTAAAGCCTTTAACCTGATGTGATTTTGTTTAAAGGTGTTAAGTCTCTTGGAAGTTTGAAGGAACATTTTAAGGAATTATTTACTGTTGCAATATTTTCTGATTTATCTTTGAAGTAAGGGGAGTTAAGAAGGTCCAATGTTTATTTAAGATGTTAAGTTGAGTTCATGGAATAAACAGTGTTTTGTGTTTAAAAACCCACGTGTCCATAATCGTAATCCCACACCTAGGGAAAAAGCCGTGTGTTAGGAAAAGCAACAAATCCATTAAAGGGAGAGGTTGGTTGAACTCCATGATACATTTTGGGGTTCTGAAAACACCTCACCCATAACAATACAGACAACAAAATATTATTGCTAATAACGGATGCCACTTCAGGCAGATTATGGAAAAGGCTCAGCAAATAATACATTGCTGCACACTTCCAGTCAGCACAGCGTGTATTGCCAATCTAAAAAATTGCCTTCTTGGCAAATGGCATCATTTCTTAAATCTACAAAATCATGAAACAAAAGAATCAAATTTCACTCATAGTTGTGTCCATCTTTTGATGATGTCATTGCTGCTGTGAACCCAACATCTGCAAAATAGCCTGGCCCCAAAATTCCTGGTGAGAGGAGTTTGGAAAGCCCACTTTCCACTTGGGAATGCCAAACACCTTCTGCGGTATCCAATTATACTGGGGCTCTGACTTATTAAATATGACCTTTAAATCCCAATGAGAGGGGGTCTAGGGCAGCACAGTAGTACAGTGGGTAGCACTGTTGCCTCACAGCTCCAGAGTCCCAGGTTCGATTTGCAGCTTGGGTCACTGTCTGTGTGGAGTCTGCACGTTCCCCTCGTCTGCGTGGGTTTCCTTCGGGTGCTCCGGTTTCCTCCCACAAGTCCCGAAAGATACGCTGTTAGGTCATTTGGACATTCTGAATTCTCCCTCTGGGTACCTGAACAGGCGGCAGAATGTGGCAACTAGGGGCTTTTCACAGCAACTTCATTGCAGTGTTAATGTAAGCCTACTTGTGACAATAAAGATGATTATTAATGTGATGGGAGTTTTCTACCTGCACTCAGCAACCCTCTTCACATCAAACAAGTTATGTCTGCTGAGAAATATTGGAGCAAGAGTAGGCCATTCAGCTACTCAAACCTGCTCTGTCAAGGACTTCCTGTGACGGTGATGTGTTGAGCAGACACATATCAGGTGATTCTCCTCTAGAGCATAGCCAAATAGGCACCTTTAAATCAAAATTAGCCTGAAAATCCGGTAGCATCTCACCCACAATTAAGAAAGGGCAAGAACATACCAGCAAACGGGAGTTCGAGAGGCCGCAGATATTTCAGGAGCGGAGGAAAAGGCCCTGAACAACGGGTGGACAAGTCAGTGGACCACGAGGCGATAGGTCCCCGGCCATCCTGGAGAGAGGGAGACTGACGACCTGAGCAAAGGCCTCCGCACCCCCAAAACCTGGAGATGGATGGAAGACGTTCCTGACGAAGGAACTGATCACGATGAGGGAGGCAGTAAAGGTGGAAATCCCGGTGGCGGTCAAGGTGGCAGTAACAGAAGCATTGGTCACCATGCAGGTAGCAATCGATGGACTGGGGAAGAAGGTGGAGGCGTAGGGGAAGACCATCTTTGAGCTGGAGAAAGCATCGACGGACCAGAGCAAGAGGATTGTCACTCTGGACGCTGAGATCAAAAGGTTGGTAGCAACCTAGGGGAGATTGAAGGGAAAGGAAAAGTCAAGGACCAGGAGAACAGGTCCCCAAGCCATTATATCCGCATCGTGGGCCTGCCAAAGGGGATAGAGGGCAGAGACCCGATGGGCTATGTGGCTCAAATGCTAGTCTGGAGGGACAGCTTGCCCAACCCGACGGATACTGATAGAGTGCACAGGAGCGCACAGATCACTCTGGCCGAAGGCCAAAGCGGGGGGGACAACCAAGAGTGATAATTGCGAAACTGCATAGTTACCAGGGTCGTAAGAGGATCCGGAGGTGGGTGAGGCAGACGAAGGCGAGCAACTGGGAAGGACATAGAATCCAGGTCCCTCAAGGTATTGGGTAGACTTGGCAAAACACAGACCCAAGTTCAATCAGGCGTAATCGGTCCTTTACAAGAACGGAGTGAAATTTGGAATGCAGTTTCTTGCCAGGCTCTGGGTCACATGCCAAAATAAGGAACATTACTTCAACACCCCAGCAGAGGCGGACCAGTTTGTTTGGAAGAACAGCCTGGCAGGGGCAGGAAAGGCAATGCTGAAGACGAAGCAAAGGAGAAAAGAGGGGAAAAGAACTATGATGGAGACACGTTATGTTTGCGCGGGACTATACTGCCTCGCTTTGATCAGAAAGATAAGTTCACAGGGAAGGGCAAGGACAGCAGAACACAGGAGAGGGCGAGGCAGAGACAGAGGGAACAGATAATTAGCGGGCATGGGATAGGGGTAAGATCAGCCCGGGAGGGGGGGGTGCTAGCACAGGAAGTATGATAGCAAGGGGGGCTGCAGCGCACATCCTGGCAGGGAGGGAGCATCTGGCACCGGATGGGGGACACAGGGAGGGGGAGGGGGAGGGAGAATGTAAGGGGGGGGGTGGAGAGATGGGGGGGTGGAGAGATGGGGAGGGGGAACACAAGGTGAATATGAGAAGAAGAAAGGGATGGGTCTCAGATTAGTTTCAACAGGTAAGGTGCAGGTTGTGGGTACAAGATGGCAAAGGGAAGCTCCGGAGCACAGGAGCTCACCCACATGGCGTACACAGTTGGCAGCCATGTTGAGTGCCCCCTGGGCAAAGGGAAACCCTGGAGAGCAGGGGCCTGGGCTCATGGTGAGAACGGTAACCCTGGCCATTTTCGATGGTCCCCTAACAAAGGGAAACCTCGAAGTTGAGGGGCATGCCCACCAGGTAAGTATGGTTGATCCTGTAGGAATGGGGGACAAAACCCCCCATCGGGATTGTCACCTGGAATGTTAGGGGACTCAACGGCCCAGTGAAAAGATTCAGAGTCTTCACCCATTTGAGAAGTTTGAAAGCCAACAGTCTTCCTTCAAGAGACGCTCCTGAGGGAGAAGGACTGACTGCGGGTAAGGAAGGGCTGGGTGGGACAGACGTACCATTCATGTTAGGGGACGAGGGCTAGGGGGTTAGCAGTGCTGATTACTAAGAGGATGGTGTTTATGGCGACAAGGACGGTCAAGGACCCAGGGGGTCGGTACGTCATTCTCAGCGGTGCCCTAGACGAGGCACCAGTAGTCCTGGCAAACGTGTACGCGCCCAACTGGGACGTCACGGATTTCATAAACAAGACCATAGTGGAAATCTCCGACAGCGACACACACCGACTGATCATGGGAGGCAACCTTTTACTGTGTACAGGACCCATTGACGGACCGATCAAGCCCCAAAACAGGGAAAAAGACAGGCATGGCCAGGGAACTGGGAGAATTAATGGAGCAGATGGGGGCAATGGACCCATGGCAGTTCCTACACCCTGGTGAGAAGGAATTCTCGTTCTTCTCACCGATGCATAAGGTATACACCAGTATCGACTTATTTGCAGTGGGGAAATCGGTGCTTCCAGAAATAGTAAGAGTTGAATACTCTGCGATGGTCATCTCCGACCATGCTCCACATTACATGGATGTGAGGTTGGAGACGGGCCGTGCCCGACACCCCGCTTGGAGGTTGGACACGTACCTCTTGGCCGACAAGGCCTTCTGCTAGAAAACATCGCAGGCTATAGGCGAGTGCATGATAACAACTAGAATCCGGAAGTCTCACCTCCCACTTTCTGGAAGGCACAGAAGTCAAGTGATTAGGGGAGAGATTATAGCCTACAAGGCTCTTACCGAGACAGGGCTGGCTGCTAAGCAACAACTGATCAACTCCATTCTGGAGGTCGACAGAAAATACGCTGAGGCTCTGACTGTAGAGCTTCTGGCGGAGAGGAAAAAGCGGCAAATGGACTTTAACCTGCTATCCACCAGAAAAGCAGTGCGCCAACTCTGCCTCTATGCCCCTCGACGGGGACGAAACAGTTCCCCCATAGACTGGATTTTGCCAGTCGTGCGGGACAATAGGCGGAGGAAACTAGTAGCATCAATAGGACTGGGAGAGATTATTGTGAGCATCGACTCCAACCAATGGGTCCCCGGCGGACTTCTATAAAAAATTTGCACCAGCTCTGGCCCCACACCTACGGGAGATGTTCGCAGGTTCACTAGTGAAGGGCTCCTCGTCTCCTATGCTAACATGGCCACCATATCGTTGATACCCAAAAAAGACAAAGACCCGACGGAATGCATACAGACCCATTTCGCTGCTTAACGTAGATGCAAAAATATTTGCGAAAGTCCTAGCCAAGAGATTGGAGAACTGTGTACCAGAAGTGGTCACAGAGGACTAGACAGGCTTTGTCAAGAGTAGACAGCTAACTGCGAACATCAGACTGCTGTTGAATGTGTTACTAACCCCATTCAGGGAGAGAACACCAGAGGTGATCGTCTGCCTGCACGCAGAAAAAGCTTTCGACAGAGTCGAATCGAAGTACCTTATTGAGGTACTGGAGCAGTTTGGGCTAGGGACGGTGTTCAACTCATGGGTGAAACCCCTGTACAACGCTCCCAAGGCGAACGTCCGGCCCAACACCACCAGCTCTGAATACCTCCAGTTACACAGAGGCACCAGGCAGAGATGTCCACTGCCCCTGCTCCTGTTTGCCCTGGCAATTGAACCTCTGGCAATCACGCTGTGCGACACAAAAGGTTGGAAGGGTATCCGGAGAGGAGTCAGTCAGCACAGAGTCTAATGCTATGCGGATGACCTGCTCCTCTACATCTAAGCTCCGTGGAACAGCTTGAAGAAGATCATGAAGCTCCTGGAAGAGTTTGGGGCCTTCTCGGGCTACAAATACAACCTGGGCAAGAGCGAGATATTCCTGATGAACCTGAACTGGGGAGAGATGGAGCTGGAAGGTCTACCATTTAAACTAGCCCAAAACAAATTCCGCTACCTGGAGATCAGATAAATGGAATCTGACCAGTCTGGTGGAATCACTGACCAGTCACCAAAAAAAAGGACTTCGTGGAAGATGATTCTTGGATAGGGTGTGTGGATAGTCTGGGTCATGTTGACATCCAAAAAGAGCAGGTATTGGGAGTTTGAAAGACATTAAGATCGATAAGTCTCCTAAAAAAACTCAATCAAGTTAGTGAGGCATGACCTCCACTTCACAAAATCATGTTGTCTATCGCTAATGAATCCATTTGTTTCCAAATGGGTATAAATCCTGACCCTGAGAATTCTCTCCAATAATTTACCTACTACCGATGTGAGGCCTATAGTTTCCTGGATTATCCCTGCTACCTTTCTTAAACAGCGATACCACATTAACTATTCTGCAGTCCTCTGGGATCTCACCTGCAGCCAATGAGGATACAAAGATGTCAGTCAAGGCCCCAGCAATTTCCTCCCTCGTTTCCCTCAGTATTTTGGGGTAACTCCCATCCGACCCAGGAGACTTATCCATCTTAATGTCTTTTAAAACACCCAATACCTCCTCCTTTTGGATGTCAATATGACGCAGGCTAGCTACACACCCTACCCAAGAATTATCTTCCACAAAGTCTTTTTCTATGGTGAACACTCATACAAAGTACTCATTTAGTACCTCACACATTTCCTCTGGTTCAACACATAGATTTCCCCCCACTGTCTTTAACTTGTCCAATAATTTCCCTGGCCACCCTCTTGCTTTTTACATATGAATGAAAAGCTTTGGGATTCACCTCAATTCTACCAGCCAAGGACTTTTCATGACCCCCTCCTAATTTCCCACTCAAGTACCTTCCTACTTACTTTATACTCCTCAAGGGTTTTGACTGTCCCCACCCTTCTAGACCATACAAAAGCCTCCTATTCCTTTTTGACGAGATTCACAATATCCCTCATTATCCAAGGCTCCCTAAACTTCCCACACTTATCCTTTATTCTCTCAGGCACGTGACTTTCCTGAATCCTAATCAACTGTCGTTTGAAAGACTCCCACATGTCTGATGTTGATTTACCCTCCAACTGACGCACCCAATCCAAATTCCTGTCTAATGTTATTTGCCTTTCCCCAGTTTAGCACCTTAACCAGAGGGTCATCCTCAGCCTTATCCAAAAGTACCCTAAAACGCAAGTGGTCACTACTCCCAAAACATTCCCCTCCTGAAACCTCAACCACCTGTCTAGGTTCATTCCATACCATGTCCAGTACTGCCCTTCCCTAGTTGGACTATCTGCATAAGAACCATCGCATTCTGTAAATGCTGTGTTTTATATGTCTAATGGTTAAATTGTTAAAACTGGAAAATTCTAATAAAAATATTTATTTTTTAAAAGCAACAATTGCCACTTTGCCACGCTACCACCATACCCCTTGATGCAGTTGGTACTTAGAGATCTATCGACGTCGGTCTTGAACATGCTCAATGACCGAGCTTCCACAGTCCTCTGGGTTAGAGAATTCCAAAGATTCATTAGCCTTTTGAGTGATGGAATTCCTCTTCAATTAGTCCTAAATAGCTTGCCCCTTATTCAGAGACTGTGTCCACTGACTGTACAACCCCGCGCAGGGATTTTTGCATCTACCTTGTCTGGCTCTTTTAAGAATTGATTAAGTTTCAATTAGATCACACCTCATTCTTCAAAACTCTAGAGAATACACACCCAGTCTCCTCGGTCTCTCATCATGGGACAGTCCCAAAATCCCAGGTATTTGTCCGATGAACTTCTGCTGCACTCCCTCTTATGGGAGCAATATATATATATATATATATATATATATATATATATATATATCGGTGAGAAGAACGAGAATTCCTTCTCACCAGGGTGTAGGAACTGCCATGGGTCCATTGCCCCCATCTGCTCTTATAAATAAGTATATATATCTTTAAGTGAGGGACAAAAACTACACAATACTCCAGGTGCAATCTAACCAAGGTTCTGTATGATTGAAGCAAGATATTTTTACTCCTGTACCCTCTTGTGATAAAGGGCAACATACCATTTGCCTTCTTAATTACTTGCTGCACCTGCTTGTTTCCTATGAGTGACTCATGAACAAGGACACACAGGTTCTTTTGCTCATCAACACTTCTCAATTTCTCACCATTTAGATACTTTACGCCTCCTTTCCTCCTAGAAAAGCAAAAAGCCTCACACTTTTCCACATTGTATACCATCTGCCATGTTGTGGCCTACTCACTGAGCCTGTCCAGATCCTCTTGAAGCCTCTTTGCATTCACTTCACGACTTATATTCCCACCCTAGTTTTGTCACAAACTTGAAAATTTTATATTCAGTCTCCACATTCAAAGTATTGATATTGATTGTAAACTGCTGGGGCCTCAAGTACTGATTCTTGCAATAACCCACTAGTCACAGCCTGCCGACCTGAGAATGACCCATTTATTCCTACTTTTCTGTCTATTCCCGTACCGGCCTCCCCGAACAGGCGCCAGAATGTGACGACTAGGGTGTTTTCACAGGAACTTCATTGAAGCCTACTCGTGACAATAATCAATTATTATTATTATTAGCCAATCCTCAATGCATGCCAGAATATGAAAGAAGGAATGGGACTTCCGGTGATGAGGATGTGCTGAGCAGTCGCACGGAATGTGGCTCTTCTCCCAAGAATCCAAAATTAGGCTCTTTTACCCAAAATAGCCTTCCAGAACATGGATAAAAAGTATCCCCTCACCCTATCCAACAGCATTTTAAGATACGATGCCCAACAACAGTAGCTCCAGAGATTACAAAGAGACAAAATGCGGCAGAAGCCAAAAGAGGCAAGTGATTGAGATGGTGGACGTACAAGGCAAAGGAACGCCGGCCACACCAGAGCGAGGGGGACCAACAAGCTGCACGGTGCTCTCCTTCACTGGAGGGTGGATGGAGGAAGTTCCTCACAAGGGAGCTGAAGGAGCTCAAGGAAAGAGATAAAGACAGATATTAAAGCGGTCAGGTTGGCGGTCACGGAGACCCTGGCCACCATGCAGGTGAGCATGGACAAGGCAGAGAAACAACTGGAGGCCTAGGGGAACACTATCAAGGAATTTGAAAGAGCCTCAATGGATCATAGCGACAGGATTATCACCCTGGACATGGAAATAGTGAGATTGGTGACGACACAAGCAAGTCTAAAGGGGAAAATAGAGGACCAGAACAGGTCACGGCGCAAAATCTAAGAATAGTGGGCCTGGCAGAGGGAACCAAAGGCAGGGACTCCACAGAATATTCGGCCCAGATGCTGAGAAACCTGTTGGGAAGGGACAAGTTCTCCAATCTACCAGAGATAGGCAGAACCATCAGGTCGATATGGTCAAAACCCAAGGCCAGGATGCAGCCGAGGGTGATAATTCCAAAAAAGCACGGGTCCCAGGACCGGGAAATAAACCTGCGCTGGTCCAGACAAACAAAGTCCTGCAACTGGGAAGGGCACCAGATCTGGATTTACCAGGACATTGGGGCAGACCTTGCCAAACTCTGAGCGGAATTCAACAGAGCCAAGGCAGCTCTGTACAAAAGCAAGGTGACTATGGGTTTGGACAGGGAGCATTATTTCACGACCCCTGCGGATGTGGACAAATTTGTCCGGGAGAACAGGCTGGGAATACAGCAAGCAAGGCAGCGGTGAAAAGGTCACCCAAAAGCACTAAAATGATCTGAGAGACACTTTGCGCAAGACTGTACTGCCTCGCTCTGAATCTGGGAGCCAAACAGAGGAAAGAAGGGGAAAGGGCAGTGGAGCGCAGGAGAGGGCGTGGAAGATAAAAAGAGAGGAAACTATGTAGCGGGTGAAGGGTAGGCTTAAAACCGAAACCAGGAGGGGCTGGTTTGGCACAGTGGGCTAAGTAGCTGGCTTGTAGTGTAGAACAAGGCAGCAGCGCGGGTTGAATTCCCGTACCGGCCTCCCCGAACAGGCACCGGAATGTGGTGACTAGAGGCTTTTTACAGTAACTTCATTGAAGCCTACTTGTGACAATATGCGATTATTATATTATTATTAGGAGGGGGGCCACTTCACTAGCGGGAAAGCTAGTGCAAGGAGGCCTGGGTGAGGTGGGGGGGGGGGGGCAGCACATCTCCCACAGGGGGCCCTGGAGGTGAGGGGGATACATACCACCAGCGGGGGGTTAACAAGGGAGGTAAATGGGGTGGGGATGGGGCTCTAGGCTGGCTACAACAGGCTATATGTGGTGACAGGAAACAAAATGGCATCACAGATAATCACTATGGAGGGAAAACCAGAGTGCAGGGGCTCACCCGCATGGCATACACATAGTTGGTGGCCATGTTGGATAGCCCCTGGACAAAGTGAAACCCCGGAGCACAGCCACAAGGTGAGTATGGTACCCACAGTCTTTTTGGATGGCCCCCTAACAAAGGGAAACCCCGGGGTGCTGTGGTGTATCCTCAAGTCAAGTATAGTTGATTCCATAGGAAAGTGAGGTCAAAAAACCCCTGATGTGTTAGGTACTCTGCTACACAGACGAACCAACACGGTTGCGAATGGTACAACTCAGTTTTATTACAAACATTTATTTACAGTGGTAAACTGGTTACTGAGGTTCGATCATAACCCTAGAAACTGTGAACCTATTCCTAATACTATCTTGTAGTGGCACTCATCGGTGGATGTCGGAGTGGCTTGCTATGAGCTCTGTGCCCTGAGCTGTCTCCTGCTGGAATGCCCAGGAAGTGTTGTGTTCCCTGTTTTGTACTGTGTATGCTCTTGCCTGTGATTGGCTGTGTTGCTGTGTGTGTTGATTGGTCCGTTGATCTGTCCATCCGTACGTATGTATGTTTGTGCTATGATGTTTACCTGAATATCTTGACATCCCCCCCTTTTTTTTTTTACAAGAACATGTGCCTATGTGGTTTATAAATAGAGATGTGTACTGAGTGCAGCTGAATGTGTATGTGTGCGCAATATCTACAGCATGTACATGGGGCTAAATTATAAACAAGGGGCGATGTCGGGTGCGACATAACAACGAGGTTGTACCATAAACAAAGAACGGGGAAATGTTGAACGACAAAACAAACTCCTGTAACAACAAGGAAGAACAGAAACATATTAACACAGTGGTATTATGAGTTCAATGTACAAACAGGCTCATAAGTCCAGTCTGGTAGGTGGGCGACGAATTCGGGTTGACCGCCTCAAGGGTGGGTCTGAATCCACCACTGAGGAATGGGCCTGGCCACGGGCGACGATGGAAGGGGCATGGTGGCAGGAAGCTCCACGAAGTCGATATCAGGAACAACAGGAGGGCGCGGTGTCGGTGTAAGTTCCCGTAGCGAGCGTGGAAGTAGGCGAAGAGCCCGGCGATTGCGCCTACGAATGGATCCATCAGGCACGCGAATCAGGAACGAGCGGGGAGCCATGCGTCGGAGAACTTCGGCAGGTACTGACCAGCCACCTTCGGATAGGTGAATGTGGACGTCGTCTCTAGGCGCCAGGGCGGTAAGATCAGTTGCCCGTGTGTCATATGCCCTCTTCTGGAGAACGGGCTGCTGTTGCATTCTGTGTAGTACCGGAGCATGGTTGGTTGTGGGTACCAGAATAGATGGCACAGTGGTCCTGAGGGCGCGACCCACCAACAGCTGGGCGGGTGAGAGGCCAGTGGCTAGTGGGGCCGAGCGATAGGCCAGCAGGGCTAGGTAGAAATCCGATCCGGCAGCAGCAGCCTTGCAGAGGAGCCGCTTGACGATGTGAACGCCCTTCTCCGCCTTTCCATTGGACTGGGGATGCAGAGGGCTGGACGTCACGTGTGTGAAGCCATACAAAGCAGCAAAGGACGACCATTCCTGGCTGGCAAAACAGGGCCCATTGTCAGACATGACAGTAATCGGAATGCCGTGGTGAGTGAAGGTGTCTTTGCAGGCCCTTGTGACAGCGGACGATGTCAAATCGCGCAAGCGTATGACCTCTGGATAGTTGGAAATTGGAAAAGTAATCAATGACGATTACATAATCCCTGCCAAGTGCGTGAAAAAGGTCCACACCCACCTTCGCCCAGGGGGACGTCACCAGCTCATGGGGCTGAAGCGTCTCAGGAAGTTGCGCCGGTTGAAACCTTTGGCAGGTGGGGCAGTTGAGCACCATATTGGCAATGTCATCACTGATGCCCGGGCAGTATACAGCCTCCCGGGCCCTCCGTCTGCATTTCTCGACCCCCAGATGGCCTTCGTGTAGTTGGTCTAGGACCAGCTTGTGCATGCTGTGCGGAATTACAATCCGGTCCAGCTTTAGAAGGACACCATCAATGACGGCCAAGTCGTCTTGGACATTGTAGAACTGGGGGCACTGTCCTTTGAGCCACCCCCCCCCCGTCATGTGGCGCATCACCCGTTGTAGAAGGGGGTCAGCCGCAGTCTCCCGGCGAATACGGGCCAGACTGGAGTAGTCAGCTGGCAGATTTGCCGATGTGAAGGCCACCTGCGCTTCAACCTGACAGGCGAACCCCTCCGAATCGGGCGGTGTGCTCACTGCTCTAGATAGGGCATCCGCAATGATAAGGTCCTTCCCAGGGGTGAAGACCAGTTGGAAGTCATACCTCCTGAGTTTAAGTAGGATTCGCTGGAGGCGAGGGGTTATCTCGTTCAGGTCCTTATTTATGATGCTGACCAGGGGGCGATGGTCAGTCTCAACGGTAAACTGGGGGAGACCATACACGTAGTCATGGAACTTGTCTATTCCGGTCAGCAAACCCAGGCACTCCTTTTCGATCTGCGCGTAGCGCTGTTCTGTGGGGGTCATGGCCCGCGAGGCATAGGCGACCGGGGTCCATGACGCAGTGTCATCCCACTGTAGGAGTACCGCCCTAATGCCGGACTGGCTGGCATCAGTTGAAATTTTAGTGTCATGAGATTTGTCGAAAAACGGCAATACCGGGGCTGTGGTGAGTTTAATTTTGAGCTCCTTCCATTCCTTCTGGTGTATGGGCAGCCACTGGAACTCCGTGGACTTCTTGACGAGGTGGCGCAGAGCCGTCGTGTGGGAGGCAAGGTTGGGAATGAACTTCTCCAGGAAGTTGACCATGCCTAGGAAGCGTAGCACTGCTTTCTTGTCTGCCGGCTACGGCATGGCTGTAATGGCGCTCACCTTGTCTGCATCTGGACGGACCCCTGACCGAGAAATTTGGTCCCCCAGAAACCTCAGCTCGGTTTGGCTGAAAGAACACTTGGCTCGGTTGAGGCGCAGGCCGTTTTCGCGTATGCGTGCAAAGACGCGCTGGAGACGATTGATGTGCTCCTGCGGTGTGGTGGGCCAGATAATGACGTCGTCCACGAAGACGCGCACCCCTTCGATGCCCTCCATCATCTGCTCCATGATCCTGTTAAAGACCTCGGATGCCGAGATGATGCCAAATGGCATTGCGTTATAGCAGAACCTGCCAAAAGGGGTGTTGAAGGTGCACAGCTTTCGGCTGGACTGATCCAGTTGGATCTGCCAAAAACCCTTCGAGGCATCCAGGTTTGTGAAGATTTTAGCCCGGGCCATTTCGCTCGTGATCTCTTCCCGTTTGGGTATGAGGTAGTGTTCCCCTCATTATGTTGTTGTTGAGGTCTTTTGGATCAATGCAGATCCGGAGCTCGCCGGAGGGCTTCTTAACACACACCATGGAGCTGACCCATGGCGTGGGCTCTGTGACTCGGGATAGCACCCCTTGGTCCTGGAGATCCTGCAGCTGCTGCTTGAGGTGGTCTTTGAGTGGCGCTGGGACCCTGCGAGGTGCGTGAATGACCGGGGTGGCATCCGGTTTGAGCCGGATTCTGTAGGTGTAGGGCAGTGTTCCCATGCCCTCGAATGCCTCCTGGTTGTGGGCGAGGAGCAATTGGAGCTGTGCCCTGAATTCTGCATCCGGGAAGTCCGATGTGCCTTCTGGAGACAGAGCGTGGACTCGTTGCACGAGGTGGAGAACCTTGCATGCCTGTGCGCCTAGCAGGGAGTCCTCTGATGATCCAACTATTTCGAATGAGAGTGTGGCCGTGTGTGTGTTGTGTGTCACCTGGAGCTGGCAGGATCCCATAGCCGGGATAACGTTCCCATTGTAGTCGACCATCTTGCAACGGGATGGCCGAATTGGTGGTCTGACCTTCATGTCGTAGAAGGCTGACCATGCTATGAGGTTGTCGGAGGTGCCAGTGTCCAGACAGAATGTTATCAGTGATCGGTTGACCGTTAGGGTGGCACACCATTCATCACCCGGATTGACAGTGTTCACTTGCACCGGCTGGTGGGTCCTGGCTGGAGACATCCGGTTCACATCAATGACCGCAACACGGAAGGCGTCCCGGTCGTCTGTGTCACTGGTCTGGATATCGTCTGGGC
Organism: Scyliorhinus torazame; assembly: GCF_047496885.1. NCBI lineage: Eukaryota > Metazoa > Chordata > Chondrichthyes > Carcharhiniformes > Scyliorhinidae > Scyliorhinus > Scyliorhinus torazame. The sequence goes on from NC_092720.1 coordinate 78,073,961, forward strand.
ACGACTCGTAGTAAGGAGGCTGAATGGTCCGCACGTCCCTGCGAGGTTGTCGGAATTGGGGAACATTGGCAGGTTGAGCTACTCGACAGCAGGCAGCGTAGTGGCCCAGCTTGCCACAGCGGAGGCATTGTCGGTTTCTTGCGGGACATTGCCGCTTTAAATGTGTGGCTCCGCAGTCGCCGCAAGTCGTGACGTCATGCCGTTCGTTGCGCCACCGCGCATGTGCAGTCCGGTCTTGCGTCGAGCGCGCCTGCACATCACGTCCCTCTGTGTCGACGTCGTTTTTGGCGCGCACTTACGCGGGAGGCCTCGAAAAGTGCACGAAATTGCTGCCCTCGTCTGGGCTGTGGGCCGGGAGGAACTCGATCGCCTGGACCTGTTCGGCCTCGTAGGACGCCTGCCTCACCGATCCGGCCGCGTAGGACCCTTGCAGCACCGATTCGGCCGCTTGAAATTGGGAGTAGCGGCTAGTCGCGTTTTCATGCAGGACACAGGCTTCGATTGCGGAGGCTAGGGTGAGGCCGTTAATTTTTAAGAGCTGCTGGCATAGGGTGCCCGAGGTGACCCCAAAAGCGATCTGGTCCCGAATCATGGAATCGGAGGTGGTGTCCTAACTGCAGGACTGCGCGAGGATACGGAGATGCACAAGGAAGGATTGAAAGGGCTGATCCTTACCCTGCAGGCGCTGCTGGAAGAGATACCTCTCGAAACTCTCGTTGACCTCGACGTTGAAGTGTTGGTCGAGTTTGAGAAGGACCGTCTTCTACTTTGTCTTGTCCTCACCTTGCGCGAACACCAGGGAGTTATAGACATGGATGGCGTGTTGACCTGCCGTGGAGAGGAGGATGGCGATCTTTCTGGTGTCCAAAGCGCGCTCCTTTTCGTTGGCTTCCAGGAAGAGCTGGAAGCGCTGTTTGAACAGCTTCCAATTAATGCCGAGGTTTCCAGCGACTTGTAGCGGCTGCGGTGTGCTGACGGTGTCCATGGCGCAGGATGGCGGATCCCGGAGGATTCGTAGGTAGGTCCCACAGTTAGTCCTGGTACTATGATGTGTTGGGTACTCTGCTACACAGACGAACCAACACAGTTGCGAATGGTACAACTCAGTTTTATTACTAACATTTATTTACAGTGGTAAACTGTTTACTGAGGTTCGATCATAACCCTAGAATCTGTGGACCTATTCCTAATACTATCTTGTAGTGGCACTCCGCACGTGCTGGATGTCTGAGTGGCTTCCTATGAGCTCTGTGCCCTGAGCGGTCTCCTGCTGGAATGCCCAGGAAGTGTTGTGTTCCCTGTTTTGTAGTGTGTATGCTCTTGCCTGTGGTGTTGTGTGTGTGTTGATTGGTCCGTTGATCTGTCCATCAGTATGTATGTATGTTTGTGCTATGATGTTTCCCTGAATATCATGACACCCCCCCCATCAGAATATTCACCTGGAACGTCAGGGGACTTAACGGCCCAGGTGAAAAGATCCACCGTCTTCCTCCCAGAGATGCATCTGAGGGAGAAAGGCTGACTGTGGGTAAGAAAGTGCAGGGTGGAATAGCCAGGGGGTTAGGGGGTAGCCATAGTACTAAGTAAGAGGACAATGTTCACAGCGACAAGGACGGATATGGACCCAGGGGGATGGTACGCCAAGATCAACAGTGTCCTAGATGGGGCATCAGTGGTCCTGGTCAACGTGTATGCTCCCAACTGGGCTGTCTTGTAGTTTATAAAGAAGATCATGGTGGAAATCCCTGACATAGATACCCACTGACTAATCATGGGAGGGGCGGGTTTCTCCTTCTCCCAGGTACACTCGCTCACTGACTTCTTTGTAGTGAGGAAAACGGTGCTTCCAGGGATAGTAGGAGTGGAATACTTTGCAATTTTAATTTCTGATCACGCTCCACACTACATTGACAAAGTCGAATGGAAGTACCTTATAGAGGTACTGGAACGCTTTGGACTCAGAGCAGGCTTCACCACCTGGGTGAAACCCCTATATACCGCTCCCACGGCGAGCAGGAGGACCAACACCACCAACTCTAAATACTTGCAGTTGCACCGGAGTACAAGGTAGGGATGCCCACTGTCCCCGCTCCTATTCGCCCTGGCATTCAAACCACTGGCGATTGCCCTCAGAACGACGCACAAGTTGGAAGGGGATCCAGAGAGTGGATAGAGAGCACAGAGTCTCACTCTATCGGGTTGACCTGCTCTTCTACGTCTCGGACCCCCAAAGCAGCATGGAGGAGGTCATGAAGTTCCCCAAAGAATTTGGAGCCTTCTCGGGCTACAAACTGAAGATGATCAAAAGTGAAATCTTTCCAGTGAATGTGCAGGGGAGGGGGGGGGGGTTAATCTGGAGAGACTGCTGTTTAAACAAGCCCAAAACACGGCCGCCACCTGGGGATCGAAAGTTGGAACCCGACAAGTCTGGTGTAGGAAGTACAGGAGGATCTGCAGAGGCGGGACACATGCGCACTCCCCGCTGGCAGGAAGAGGGGCGACAATCAAGATGAACGTACTGCCCAGGTTCCATTCATGTGTGTACGTGCACATGTGTGCGTGCATACGTGTGCAAGTACATGTGTGTGTGCGTACGTGTGTGTGTGCATACGTGTGTGTGTGCATACGTGTGTGTGTGTGTGTACGTACGTGTGTGTGTACGTACGTGTTGTGTGTGTACGTGTGTGTATGTGTATGTGTATGTGTATGTGTGTGTGTGTATACGTGTGTGTACATGTGTGTGTGGGGGGCGGGGGGGATAGAATCCAAGTATCCCCAAAAAAGTCCTGCAGATGAAGAGAAGCATATGAGGCCTGGCCCTCCCCACTCGAACCTGCAATATTACCACTGGGCGGCCACAGCAGAAAGAGTGAGGGGATGGGTAAGGGAGCTGGAAATAGAGTGATTAAGGATGGAGGAGAGTTTCTGCATAGGGACATCCCTCCGGACCCTTGCCACAGCAACACTCCCATCCTTGCCAACCAAACACTCTACAAGCCTAGTGATAATAGCCACACTCTGGGCATGGAACCAGCTATGGCAACACTTTGGCCTGACCTAAATGTCCACCATGGTCTACATCTGCAACAACCACAGGTTCACACCAGCCACAATGGATGTCACCTTTAAGAGGTAGAGATAGAATGAGGGAACACTTCTACACAGATGACAAACTAGCAACGTTAGAGTTGACAGAGAGGCTGGAACTTCTCAAAGGGAACGAATTGCGACATTTACAAATCAAAAACGGCTTCCGTAAGGGGACAACATCATGCCCATAGACGCTGAGACACTCAATGGTAGAGGAACTGTTGAGCACAGGTGACCTCGGAAGGGGGAACTGCGGAGACCTGTATGGGCAACTTTTAGAGGAGGCATGTTCCCTGCTGGATGAGACACGGAAAAAAATGGAAGGAAGAGCCAAATATAGAATTAGGGTGGGAACTCTGGAGCGAAGCACTGAACAAGGCAAACACCACATGCACAAGGCTAGCCTAATGCAGCTGAAAGTAGTGCATAAAGCTCACCTAACCAGAACCCAAATGAGCAGGTTCTTCCTGGAGGTGGAGGACAAATGTGAACGGTGCTAAGGCCAACCACACCAACATGTTCTGGGCAGAGAATGAGGGGGGCATAAAAACCCACAAAAGGACTGCAAGACGCAAGGGGGAAAGCTGCAGGGGGATAAATCCAAAGGCAAAAGGAGGACCAGAGGGAATGGAAACATGCGGAGAAGCACAAGCCAAGGCCAACAATAGGCAGGACAGCAGAGGCAAACCAACCAAATAAGGCCCCCAGCCACCGAAGAGAGACAAAGCAGGCAATTGTGAATATGTACAGCGAGCCTAGCCTGTTCGCACCTTGGTTGACTTTTTAAATCTTTTTTTTTTTTTTAAGTGTCTCTTTCTTTTTCTCTTGTATAAACCAGACCACACGCCGATTGCCTTTGTAAAGTACAACTCGCTGGCAAGACATCTGTAAGCCAAGGTTTATTAAATGATTTATTAAATAGAAGATATGAAAATCTAATAAAAACTTAAGAAAAAAAACGGGTGATTAAAGAAGAAATAAAAATATACAGAAGGAAATCATGCATTTATTTTATGAAGCAACAGTTCCAACTAGGTAGAAGTGTTTAGAATTCTGGCTCCCCTCTCAATTATTGAATAAAAGCGAAAATGGGTAGGTAAATTGAGAATCCTACTAACTACAGTGGACGTTTAGGTCCATGTGAGGTAAGCTGAAGTGTTAAGCCGAGAAAATAGTGCTTTGTTGAACAAAACACTGTGACAGAAGAGCCTGCATTGCTCCTAATCAACAATAACTAAGGGCTGCATTTTCGCTACTTGAAGCGGGTAGCTCAAGACAGGAAATTTCTTGACTCAGCAGACCTGCCTCAAAGGTACCTGTTATACCCAAGTTTTGCTCTGGGGAGGCTGAATTGAGTCTTAAGCGCCAACCCCAGAAGCAGATCATCAGTAGTCATGCGGGCGAGCGAGTCCCAAGGAGGGCTGGTTGGAAGGCCTGCCTTGAATTTCTGGGATTTTGACCAGTTGTTTTAGAAAGTTTTAGACCCTGTAGTCCTCACCCCTTCACAAAACTATCCGCTCCCCAAGCTCCCTCTATGCCAACTCACGTCCTGTTACCATTTCCCAATGTCCTCTTATATCCCATATGTCCTCATACCCCCATACAACCTCCACAATCACTTACCTAGTATCCATCATGGGAGGACATCAGCAGCCATGTGCAGAATAACAAAAAGATAAACTCCTGACAATCTAATAAGACTCTCACTCATACACACATGATCCTGAAAAAAACTCCCATTCATGAAACATATTCAAATATTTCAAATCCTCTTAAGTGTTCAATCTGCTATAATAGCAAACTTTTTTCAGTAACCATATTAAAGACATCTAACCTCTTAATAGCCTCCTTAAACAATCAATCAAAATGTGAACTCACCCCTACCCCAACTGATAAAAATGCTTTTGTAGCTATGGCAATTCATGATTTGATCTGTAGTAATAGTCATTTGTAGATGTCAACAAAGAACTCTATTGAAACTACAGAAGTAGATTATAATTTTTCCTAAGCTGCAACATATGGCATGTCAACCAAAGCAGCCCAGAATAGTTTTTTTGGGCAGCTTCAGTCTGCCTTTTGTCATGTCTAAAGTCCTAGATATTTAAAACATTTCAGATTATGGACACTTAACAAGGCCGTTTCTATCCTTATGTATACAGTGTCTATATATAGTAGATATAGTGTCTATATCTACTCCATAAATTTATGACTCACAGTGGCGCAGGCCCTTGCAAAAACGAAAATGGAGTCTGTTTGAAGTTGGCACCAATTTCAAATGGCCCTGCTGAGGTTGGGTTTCCAATCGGTGAGAGTCACAGCATGCTTCTTCTACCCCAAAGGCAAAAATGGGACCTGCTGGAAATGAAGGTGGCACCCACATTCGGGTTCTGCCCATAATCTTTTAAGTGGTCTCCGAAGACAGCCTTATTCTGCAAAACTCAACATTTCTGGTTCTATACAAATTAAGCCTATATACACACATGTGCGTGTGTGTATATATACACATACACTTGCACATATATTTTATACATTTACATATTGTTATATATTTACATATATATGTACTGCTTCCTTCGTATAATATATTACTGATGGAAGTATCTATTTGATTCCATAAAATGTCTGATTATTTTACATTAACACTGCTACAAGAGATATTATACTGCTACTGGAGATATTACAGTTTAAAGCAAAGGGTGTAAAACTGTTTCTTTGTCATAAGGAGACAGCAAAGTTAAAGACTTGAGAATGTTCATTTTGCTGTTAATATCAAACAAAGAAATCATCTCTATGCTCATCCTTTACCTGCTGCTATTGTTTTCACGTCATTTTTTAACACCAGTTTTGTTCTGAATGGTACAAAGATGTTAGAATTGCTAGATAACAAATCCAGGCATTTAACTGTACACCACATACCGCTGCATATTATACTACTGAGAAACGGTTTGCAATCTGTGACAAAGGTTTGTTCTCAAGTCAGAGCAATCAAATTTCTATCCACACGAAATTACTTGTTCAAATTATGATCAGATCTGTACAACCAAATTTGTTGCAGTTCCAGTACAAATACAAATTACGGCTACTGTTATAATAAACCACAGGTCCATTACTTAATTGCTGACCTTTGTAGGCTGGAAATATCAAGAGTTCAGATATTGTAAGTTTCACATATATAACATGTTCAAATCCCAAGCTCAAAACAGTAGTCCCTTTGCGCTACGGAGTTGCCTATTTATTACTACTCAGAGTTTGATAGGTGAGGCAGAGCCAACTCTGGCAATTTTAAAACTTAAACGTTCAGTCAACTTGTCTCCAATAGGAACCAACAACTTTACTTTGGAGGACTGTTACAACCTTCAGAAAAAACCTCAACCCACCCAACTAGTGTGGATTGAAACCTAGATTTTTAGAGAAAAGAGTAAGGTATTTGAGTGCATTACACTGCTCAGTAACTACGGCTGTCACTTCATCGATGTGAATTATTAACTTTACTGTTGTGACATCAAAGTTGATCTTACTGAAAATCCAGGCATTATGACCACAAGTCTCACATTTCATCATGTCGATAATATATTTTAGATATAGTTTAAATACAGAAATCATATGCTCAACAGAGAATAGAAATGCCATTTACCAAAGAATTTGAACAAATGATGGACCTGAATTACAAAAGAAGCATGGTCTTACCTAAAACACCAAGCCGGTAGTTGACAGTGATGACTATAACATTGCCGTAACTTGCCAGCACACTTCCATCAAGTATATTTCCTGTGCCTTCCATGTATGATCCACCATGGATGAAGACCATAACAGGTTTGGGTCCACTATCTCGAATATCTGAAAAATAACAGTGCAGTTGAAAAGGTCTGGAGCCAGCAATGATGGCAATGCTGTTTGTTAACAATAAATTTGAGTTATCGGATTTTTTTTAAATGATGCATTAAGTTTCTCAAGCAAACGTTTGTAGTTAATTGCTTCATTGCAATAATCTGTTCAATTTGTTTTTGAGCAGTGGAATACAGTAGATTTTCGGCGCTGGCGAAATGATTCAAAATGCCCCTAGTGAGCATGCAGTCCAATCAGGCTATAGTCTTCACCAAAATAACTCTATTAAAAAATATTTTTTATTTGTTTATTTTATTTTCAGCAATAATGCTCCAACCAAATTAGATGACAATCTACTAAAATAATGCTTGTAATTAAGGCAAGGTAAAGTCGCCATAGTCCCAGATGACCATAGGCTGCTTTCCCCTTCGAGGGGGAGAGCAGACTGGTGGTGATTTAATCAGAGCATCACCACACCTCAGGTGAGGGGAAAGGTTGAGAAGGCAGGGCCTTCATGAATAACCTCAGCCAGTACAGGAATTGAACCCACGCTGCTGGCCTTAGAACATAGAACATACAGTGCAGAAGGAGGCCATTCGGCCCATCACGAACCAGCTGTCTAGCCAAGTGAGCTAGGCCAGCCTCCACGATTGGTGTAAACCAGTTGGATGGTTCCCAGTGCAGGGAAATTGCCCAAAGTTAAGTTTACACTTCTGGGAAATTGCCATGCAAACTTACATGGGAACTTCCAACAGGTATTCCCCAGCACATCTTTGGGGTGTGTCCCCTCCCAATATAACACTGGGGAACTTATGACCTATTCATTTTGTACATTTTTGTGGTCTGATTTATTCTGGATTGTGGAAAGCTAATTGGTGTTGTGTGTGAAAGGGTTTGATTTCTCTGTAAATGCAACCATTTCTCTACCTAGATTGCAGAGCTTTTGTCATCAGCATCAGGAACAGTTGCACTTGCAACCACAGTGTGGGTCAAGTGCACATGCGCTACTGTTTATAACTCACTTCCAGCTGGTGAAAGAAGTTAAAGTGATAGAGAAAAGGGAAAATCAAGAACAGACTTGGTACAACAGAGAAGATTATTCAGATAAGAAATAAACCATTATATTGTCCACATTGCAACAGTTATGAAGGAATCAGGAAAGAGTAGTGTCTTCAAGCTGGATGGCAAAGGAAGGTTTATACTCCTACATGGTATCTCCTTTGAATAGCCATTCACGTACGAGTCCCGATAGTGGAAATATTTTTTCACCACATGGACCATCACAACTGAAATCTAATATTAGGTTTATTATAGTAAAACCTAGTGTGATCTATATAGTGTTCCTGATCTTCATGTATATGTGTCTTGTAAGGGCACAATGCTAGAAGCCAGAACTACAATTACATTGGAATTTACATATCTGAAAGCTATTGCAAAGACAGACTGCAACATTTATTATGTTAACACCATGGCACAAAATCTAAAAACTTCTTAGTGTTATGTATGTAGTACATGTAACATTCCAAATACACATTCCAATCTTTCCAGCAAATGGACAGCATGGTAGCACAGTGGTTAGCACAGTTACTTCACAGCCCCAGGTTCGATTCCTGGCTTGGGTCACTACCTGTGCGGAGTCTGCACGTTCTCCGTGTCTGTGTGGGTTTCCTCCGCGTGCTCCGGTTTCCTCCCACAGTCCAAAGATGTGCAGATTAGGTGGATTAGTCATGCTAAATTGCCCTTAGTGTCCAAAAAGGTTAGGTGAGGTTACTGGGTTACAGGGATAGGTTGGAAGTGTGGGCTTAAATGGGGTGCTCTTTCCGAGGGCCGGTGCAGACTCGATGGGCCGAATGGCCTCTTCATGCACTGTAAATTCTATGATTCTACGATATGCAAAAAACATTTGCTTGAGAAGCATTTAAATTTGAAACTATTAGGCCTTTGTGAAGACGAGTGTGGCACAGATATGTTGATCGATATGCGACAGTGACATAATTTAAGGAATGACCAAATGCACCTGGTTTGCTATGTGGTATCTGCAAAATGCAAATAAATAATTTGAAGGCATGCATTGACATTAATGGAAAGATAATTTCTCTTCAATATATTAGGTCATATTATTTCTGAACTGATACCATGTTTAAAACACCTGCAATTATGTCAACATAAACATGAGCTTAAAAAAGACTTTTGACAAGGCTTTGTAGAGGCATTATTTTTCTAACTTGCTACAGTCAAGTACTGAGGAATAATTTTAAAGCATTCAAGTAAAAAATGATAAAATATCAATAATAAACAATAAGACGAAAAGGCTGAAAACTAAGTGCTAAAAATATGCACTTCAAAAATGCATTAAAAATGTACTTCAGGAGGGACAAAAAATTTAGACAGTCATTGTCATGCATATTGGTTTGGCGGCAAAAAAATACCTTCATCTTCTGCGCCATCATTATCACCTAAATCATCAGCCTGTTTCTTTGCAAGGGGACCTAGGATTAAAAATGAAGAAAATGGAGGAAAAAAGAGAATTCAAGAACATACATGACTTCAGAAAATCTAGAAAATATTGTTTCAAAACATTTCTTGAAAAATTGAAATGTAAAATGCATTTGTTTAAAAAAAAAGGCAACAGCACAAAGTATCTAAAAATGCATAAAAAGATGAAAATCCTAAAACACATTTTATATTTAAGAACAACATAAGCTTTTCAATCATGTTGTGTAGGAAGAATTATGCACCAATTATAAAAAGTAACACCGTCAGTATACCCATCATTTCAAAAGAGAAAAAAAAAACTTTAAACTCTTTTGTTAATAATTCGACTGATCAACCCATTACACAGGTTGCAATATTCAAAAGTGTCAAATCTCTTTTACATTGGAAAACATTTCCAGAGATCTCATTCTGAAATAATGGATTTTGCTCTTGAATAGCTTTTGAATGCAGATCAGAGTACAAAAAAAAAATGCAAAAATTGCTGTTCCAAAGATTTTAAAAATGTGGGACATAATGCAAATAAGGGTTTTTTAAGTCATTAACTTGAATGAATTCTGCTTTTGGTCGGCAATTATCATAAATGAACTTGGGCAGGAGTCTTTTCCAAAGTCATTATCCCCATTTGACATATCTTAACACCATAAACTTACACTGCAACAATTCTGATTTAACTAGGAGTGAAATGATTGAAAAGTTTTATCTACAGTAAAGTACAAGGAGGCAATATATTAGAATAGACCTGGCATGAATAAAATGTCAACCAAAATTCGTAAAACAAAATAATTTATATATCTTCGAGAGGTATACAAGTACCAGCTTTATAAAAGAGATAACAATATATATAATACCTATTTATAGAGTGTACGAGTTGAAGCTGTTATTCTGAATTTTAAATCATGATGGCTCAAACCAAAATATTATTAATGTCATCCCTTTACATCAAATGTATTTTTAGATTATGCGGAGTGGAAAGCTGAAACTGATGATGAAAAATAATTTATTACTGTAGAAGTGCACACGTATTGCAATATTTAGAGATACAAGAAAAACATTTTGTAAACTTTTAGTAGCCAGAACAGGATACAGTACTAGACATCACTAACAAGCATTTCAGTGTCATGCAAACTCTAATGGGAACAATCACCATGTTCCCAGAATTATAGTACAGTAGTACCAATCATACACAAATCCTTCTAATAACAAAGAACTTTACTGCTCATGCTGGGAAGTGTCAATGGTTTCTGCATGCATTGAAAAGTAGCACAATTAGGGGTAATGAACATGGATGATAAGATCATTCATATCTTAAAGACTCGGGCTGTGAATTTTGTATTTTCTTCTTAACAAAGCCTTTCACAGATGTTTAATTTTTTTGTAATTATAGAATCTGAACTTTGACCCTTGCATGGTACCCATAAGAAAAGTGCCTCCTTTTTGTCAAAACAGTTTACAATCAATTAATTTGAGCACCTGCGAACGCTTAAAAGAATGCATCAAGTTCAAGATCCTGAATAAAGATCGTCACTTTTTGAAGTGCCATGTGCAGTGGCTCAATTGTTTGTTTTACCTAAAAACAAGATTTTCTGCCAAAAGATCATTTGGATACTTTTCACAATACAAAGTTAAAGCAATCAATATTCTTCATTCAACAAATCAAAAGAACATTTCTTGCTGCTAATGTTAATGAGATCAATGATGAAAAATGCCAAAAGCTATGGAGGTGGGGGGGGGGGGGGGGGGGGGGGGGGAAGAGAAAGAGTCACATTGTCGTCAGAAAATGCTTCAAACATTACAACACAAGTATGCAACACAAGTGACTAGCCCATCATTTTTCCCCAAAGACCTTTTCGGAGCATCATCTTCAAACCATTAGGGCCTTCCTCGCACTGGCTTGAATTTAAAATCACAGTTGACTTGCTGAAGGAATACATGTACAATTGAAAGCTCAATTTATTGATCATGCAAAATGCTTTCTTTTTTGTATAAGTATTTAAGGTACCAAAATTTTGAGTACTGTGCATAGAACAATTTCAGCTCAACTTACTCTGCAGTCATAATTAAGATGCATCTATGATGGGCACACAATACTGCCAGTCCATATCAGGGCAGGTGTCACATTTATTACCCTATGTGTTATGTAACTACGAATAATTATCAACAACTCAGCAACATATCTGGCATGCAATGGCTCAGGTCTTCCAGTCAGAGAGGAAGCGCTCAACACTGACTGCAAATTATCTGCCCAATTACCATCTTACACTGGAGCTTTTGCAGCTTCTGATGCCAGCTCCTTTCTATTCATGATGAACTGAAGACTTTAATGTCTATCTTTTGATCATTTGACAAAACAAACATTGCACAATCTCCCCTCACTGCCCCCCCCCCCCCCCCCGACAATGACCAAATCCCACCACAATGCTCAAATTGCTCCCTCACTCCCGACTGCGTTCACCCAACTTCCTGACAATATTCACACCCTCCCTCAACTCCAACAATGTTGACCCCCACCCCCTCACCTCTTGTCAATGCTTCTTCCTCGCCCCCTTTACCCCCCTTCTAACATTGGGCAGTCAGGAGCCAGTGATTCCAGAAGGAGGGTGCGGAAGGGGAAGGACACTGTCTGAGGAGCTGGGGGTGAGCCAGGAGGGTGGTGAACACTGTTACACCAGCTACGAAACCCTCCAATTAAATTTTTGTAAAAACCAGGGTAAGTATTGGGCAACAGCCCAAGTCCCCATGGTTCTGGCCTACTGTTCCGGCTGTCGGAGGAATCGTGGAGCAGTCTCGGCAGCATTTAACCCGGAAATTTAAACTTCCCACATAAGTACATTGATGTATACATTAGGATTTCTTCAGGATTCCAAGGTGCATCAACAAAGGAAGTTGAACTAAAGGCCTCTCCCTGTACCTATTAGGGCCATTAATATATCTGTTGCACAGACTCCACAACATTTTCCCATTCTTGTTCAAGAGAGTTTTGGACAGAATTACTGAGACTGCTCCTGAACTCAGCCCAAAGTTCAACAACATTTAAAGTGATGGGGGAAAAAGCACCCATTTCTATTACCCAAGTGAAAACACTACCATTCACATTCTTGGACTTCTCACTGTGATATATCAGTATTTATAGGATACAGTTATTGAGGCCAGCACTTATTCCCATCCCCAATTCTCCTCCCGATACCCTGGTGAGCCATCTTGAACTGCTGCAGTTCAAATGGTTAGATATACTGAAGTGCTGTTCAAGAGGGAGTTGCAGAGTTTTGACCCAATGGCAATGTATTTCTTTTTTTCAATTTTCCCAATTAAGGAGCAATTTAGCATGGCCAATCTACCCATCTCCCCTGCACATCTTTGGGTTGTGGGGGTGAGACACCCGCAGACACGAGGAGAATGTGCAAACTTCAAACGAACAGTGACCCAGGGCCAGAATTTAACCTGGGTCCTCAGTACCGTGAGGCAGCAGTGCTAACTACTGCACCACCGTGCCACCCCGGCAATGTATTTCTAAGCGGAAGTGATATGTGAATTATAGAATTCCTACAGAGCAGGTGGTGGTAATTCGGCCCATCAAGTCTGCGCCAGCCCTCTGAAAGAGCACCATACCTAGGCCCACTCCCCCACCCTGTGCCCATAACCCCACCTAATGTACACATCCTTGGACAAATTAAGGGCCAAATAGCATGACCAATCCACCTATCCTGCACATCTTTGGGCTGTGGGAGGAGACCGGAGCACCGGCGGAAACCCATGAACACACAATGAGAAATTGCAAACTCCACACAGTTACCCAACGCCGGAATTGAACCCAGATGTCTGGTGCTGAGGCAGAAGTGTTAACCACTGTGCCATCGTGCTGCCCAAGTGGCTTTGCAAGTGGTGGCGTTTACATATACATTCTGCCGGCTAGGTGAGTTACTGCAGTATATACCACGTAGATTGCACTCACTACTGCTACTGTGTGCCTCAGGTGAAGAATTTGATTGAATCGGACTCCTCTACTCTCTCAGGCAATGAATTCCACATCATAGCAACTCGCTGCAGAAAACATTTTTCATGTTGCTTCTTTTATTAATCATTTTAAATTAACATCCTCTGGAGCTCTATCCTTCCACTAACAGGAACAGTGTCTCCCTATCAACTCTGTTGAGGGCCCTGAAGACTTTGAATACCTCTATCAAATCTTCGCTTAGTCTTCTCTTCTCCAAGGTGAGCAGCGCCAGCTTCTCCAAACTATCCACAGAGCTGAAATTGTTCATTAGAATTATCCTTGTAAATCTTTTCTGCCCCTCTCCAATGCTTTCATTTCCTGCCTAATAAGTGCCCAGAATGAACACAATATGTCAGTTCAGGCCAAATTAGTATGCAGGGTCATCATAACCTACTTGGGCAGCACAGTAGCACAGTGGATAGCACTGTTGCTTCACAGCTCCAGGGTCCCAGGTTCACTTTCCAGCTTCGGTCACTGTCTGAATAGAGTCGGCATGTTCTTCCCCTTTCTGCGTGGGTTTCCTCCGGGTGCTCCGGCTTCCTCCACAAGTCCTGAAAGATGTGCTGTTAGGTGAACTGGATATTCTGAATTCTCCCTGGGGTACCCGAACAAGCGCCGGAATGAGGCGACTAGGGGCTTTTCACAGTAACTTCATTGCAGTGTTAATGTATGCCTACATGTGACAATAAAGATTATTAAATTATTACTGTTATACTGTGTACACCAATTTTAAAGCCCAGGATTCCATATACTTTAATTGTTTTTTCAACCCACCCAGTCACCTTAAATTATTTGTGCACAAGATCCCTCTGTTTCCCCTTTTGAACTGTACCGTTATTGCGCATTGCTTCTTCTTTCTACCAAAATTAATCTCTTCTCCCAAAATTAATCTCTCTGCCATGTGTCCAACCATTCCACCAGCCCATCTATGTCCTTCTCAAGTCTAATATTATCCTCCTCACAGTTCACAATAATTCCAGATTTCTTGAGTCATATAGGTCTACAGCACAGAATAGGCCTTTCACCCCATCGTGTCTGTGTCGGTCAAAAACAACCACCTAACTATTCTAATCCCATTTTCTAGAACAGCCCATAAGTGCACAGCTAAATATTTCTTAAATGTTATGAAGGTCTCTACTTCTACCACCATCTCAGGCAGTGAGTTCCTGACTCCACCACCCTTTGGGTGAAAACGTTTTTCCTCACCTCCCCTATCGATGTCCCCTGGTCATTGATTCATCCACCAAGGGAACAAGTTTCTTCCTGTTTACTCTATCTATGCCCCTCATAATTTTATACATCTGAATCACATGCCACCTTTGTCTCCTCTGCTCCAAGGAAAACAATGCTAGCTGACCTAATCTCTCGAAAACGCTCCAACCCAAGCAATATCCTGGTAAATCTCTTCTGCACCCTTTCCAGCACCATCGTATCCCTCCTATAATATGGATTCCAGAATTGCACACAATAATCTAGCTGTGGCCTAAATAATGTTTCATACAGTTCTAGCATAACCTCCCTGCTCTTAAGCTTTATGCCTTGGCTAATAAAGGCAAGTATACTATATGTCTTTTTAACCACTGCATCCACCTGTCCTGCTACTTAAGGGACCAGTGTCCATGCACTTAAAGGACCCACTGATCCTTGGTGTTTCCCAGGGTCCTGCCATTTATCATGTATTCCCTTGCCTTGTTTGTGCACCCAAATGCATCACCTCATACTTATCCAGATTGAATTCCATTGCCCACTGATCAGTTTGCCTATATCCTCCTGTAATCTAAGGCTGTAATCTAGTCTAAGACTCTGTACCACCTCACCAATTTTCGTATCATCCGTGAGCCTACTGATCAATCTGCCTATATTCAAATCTAAATTATTCATAGAAACCACAAACAGCAAGGGCCCAATACTGATGCCTGCAGGACCCCACTGGGCACAGGTTCCCAGTTAGAGAAACACTCCCTCAACCATCACCCTCTGCTTCTTGCCACTCAGCCAATTTTTGGTCCAAGTTGCCAAATTTCCTTGGATCTGTTGGGCTCTTACCTTCGCTATCAGTGTCCCCTGTGGGCCCTTATCAAAAGCCTTGTTGAAGTCCCAAGTTGACTATGTCAAATGCATTGCCCTCATGTACACACCTGATCACCTCTTGAAAAATTCAATCCATTTTGTCAGACATGACCTCCCCTTAACAAAACTATGCAGCCTGCTCTTAATTAATCCCTGCCTCTCCAAATGCAAATTAATTCCGTCTCTCAGAATTACTTCCAATAGTTTAGGTCAGTCCACCACTTAGGTTAGACCAACTGGCCAGTACTTCCCTGCTTGAATAATGGTGCCACATTGGCTATCCTAAAGCCAACCGGCACCTCTCCTGCTGTCAGAGAGGAATGGAAAATTATTGCCAGCGCCCCTGCTATTTCCTTCCTTGCCTCACTCAACAGCCTGGGTATATGTCATCTGGCCCAGGAGATTTATCTGCTTTTATTCGTGCCAAACCATTCAGAAGGTCTTCTCTGCCTATGTCAATTTCTTTAATTTTATCACAGTCCTTCTCCCTGATCGCTTAACCCACATCACTGCTCTCACTAGTGAACACTGACACAAAGTATTCATTTAGAATCCTATCTACAGCATCTGTTTCCACACACAAATTACTACAGTGGTCCTTAATGGGCGCTACTCTTCCTCCAGTTATCTTTTTAACATTAAAACGTGTAAAACATAGGATTTTCCTTTATATTGCCGGTTAGCATTGTTTCATGTCCCCTTTTGGCTCTCCTAATTTCCTTTTAAAGTTTCCTCTTGCACATTGTATATTCGTCTAACACTCGAATTTTAAGCCCTCGATATCTGCCATAAGCATCCCTTTTTCTCTTTATCCAATGCTGTACATCCATCAATATCCAGGGTTCACTGGATTTGTTGGTTTTATTCTTTTTCTTTACAGGAACATGTTGGCCCTGTATTCTATCCATTTCCTTCCTGAATGTGTCCCACTGCTCAGTCACAGATTTACCTTGAATGCGTCCCACTGCTCCATCACAGATTTACCTTAAAGTGGCTGCTCTCAGTCCACTCTGGCCAAAAGTTATATGATTCTAGAATTTCTACAGTGCAGGAGGCCATTTGGCCCAATCAAATCTGCACTGGCCCTCTGAAAGAGCACACTACCTACACCCCACCCAATCCCCATAACCCCACCCAACGTTGGGACTAATCTGCAATTTTAGCATGGCCAATACACATATCCTGCACATCTTTGGACTATGGGAGGAAATTGGAGCAGCCAGAGGGAACCCACACAGACACAGGGATGATGTGCAAACTCCACACAGACAGTCACCCAAGGGCTGGAATTGAACCCGGGCCCCTGGTTCTGTGAGACAGCAGTGCTAACAGCTGTGCAACCGTGTCGCTAATTGTCTTCTTAAAATCAGCTTTCCCCGATTTCAGGCTCATCCTTGTCTGCAACAATCTTGAATCTAATGGAGTTATGATCGCTGTCTGCAAAATGCTCCCCCACTGATACTTCAACCACTTGCTTGTCTTTGTTACATAAAATTAAAGCCAGGACCGCCCTCACTCTTCTACGTACTGGCTTGAAAAGCTCTCCTGGGCGCATTTTAAGAACTCAATTTCTTCTTAATCTTTTACACTATGACTACCCGTTACCTGGCATTGTCATCTGCAAATTTTGAAATTGTGCCCTGTACCAAAGTCTCGATATTAGCATACATCAATAAAAGCGAAGATCCAGGCACCAATTCTTGGAGAACCTGAAACATTCCTCCAATTAGAAACCAGGTTAAAGTCCAACAGGTTTGTTTCAAATCACTAGCTTTCGGAGCGCAGCTCCTTCCTCATTTACCGGAAGGAAGGAGCAGTGCTCTGAAAGCTAGTGATTCAAAACAAACCTGTTGGATTTTAACCTGCCGTTGTAAGACTTCTTACTGTGCACACCCCAGTCCAACGCCGGCATCTCCACATCATCCGATTAGAAAAACAGCCATTCACCACTTTCCTGTTACTCTCTTGTTTTCTGTTACACAACCAATTTTATAACCATAATGTTACAGTCCTGTTTTTTCCATGGACTCTAACATTGTTGAAAACCCGTTATGTGGCACTTCATCAAATGCTTTTGGACCTCTATGTACACATTACACCAACCCTCTGTTGTTTCATTAAAACGTCAAGCAAATTAAACACAATTTTCCCTTAAATCCACAATGCTTTTTCTGAATTAATCTATATTTGTCGAAGTGACTTTAATTTTGTCCTGAATTATTATTTCTATTATCTTTTGAAGATGTTCGAGAGCAGACTGATGGAATGGTAATTGACTGGATTGGATTTGTTCTGCTTTTTGTAAACTGAACATGCCTTGGTGATATTTCACTTTATTCATCACGAATTCCCCTCAAAAAAATAGTCATGTGCCACCTTCTTAAGCCACAGCATGTCATGTGGGGTATGTAAGAATGCAGCATTCTTAGGTTGGGAGAGCCAGGATTTTGAGATGGTGAAAGTGAAGGAACAAAGTTATATTTTGAAGTCAAGATTTGTTTAGGATGCGAAGGGGAATTTACAGGCTGCATTTCCATGAGCTTGGTTCTTTTGGTGGTAGAGATAATGGGTTTGAAAGGTAATGGCAAAAGAGCCTTGGCGAGTTGAAGTGCACCTTTTACATGGTACACAATGCAGCCATGGTGTGCCAGTGATGGAGGGAATGAATGTTTTAGGTGATGAATTGTGTGTCAATCAAATAGTTTGCTTTGTCCTGGATCATTAAGCTTTTTGAATGTGGTTCAAGTTGCACTCATCAAGGTGACTGGGGAGTATTCCTTCACAGTTGTACATAATATGTATTTGATCCATATATAGGTGTGTGTGTGGGGGGGGGGGGTGCAAGTGCCCTCCCTGTTTCCCTTATTTCCCATTTATTTTATTTTGCCATTATAATTTTTGATCCATAGATCTTTAATGGACTTATGCCAAGTCAAGCAGAGGAAGTGAGGAACTCAAAAGTTACAAAATAGTACACTGTGCTAGCTTTTGAACAGCAGAATTCAATTTTTTTGAGAGTGACTCGGTTCAATTGGTTGGCTGGTTGCCAATGATTGAGACAAAAGTCCACATCCTACCAGGCAACAGGCGATGGGTGATTGGGTCCGACCCAAGTGGAATGGTTATCAGAGCACCAAGGAAAAGACAGTCGGGTCCTGGACTCAGAAAAGAAGCTGTGCGTCTCTCTCTAAAGCTGTATAGCTGCATATTTTGAACCTGCAAAGAACCTGGATGAATCTACAATGAAAACCATAACAGACTGAATGCAGAAATCTCGAACTGAAAGCCTAGACTGAAGGAAGGTATGCTAGAAGACAACCATTGGAAACAAAGACAATTATCCTCTTACTTTCATTCTTATACACACAAGGCGGACAGGGAGGGGAAAAGAGGGGTGTAAAATAGAGAAAGGGGGCGAGTTAAAGAGGGAGGGTTAGGATTCAATGATAGTTAAGCAGTTGAAAAAAATGCCAAAAACACTTGGCGTGGGCCACGGCCACTATCAGCCGAATTAGTTAAAATCCAGCAAATGGGAAAAGTGAAAATGAGCAAAAATAAAAATAACTTTTCCAATGCTGAAATGAGGAGGTTGGAGTTAGTGAGGGAGAGAAAAAAAGCAAAAAGAGAGTTCCAATTTAAGGCACTGGAAATTAAAAGGGACCTGCCAGGGGCTAGAGGGGAGCTTAATCCTGGAACGGAACCCAGTGGCAAATACAGGCCTTCCCAAAATTTGAAGAAAGGAAGTAGAAACCTTTACCCAAAATAGCAACCCAAATGGAGTGGCCAAAAGAAAAGTGGACATTACCTATGCAAAGTAAATTGGCGAGGCGGGCACAGGGAGATTATGCTTCGGTGTCAGAGTGGGTGTCTCAGAATTATGACAAGATAAAAAAGGTTATTTTGGGTCCCTATGAATTGGTTCTCGAGGTATTTAGGCAAAAGGTTTGGAATTTAAGGAGACAGTGAAGACATACTTATGCCGAATTTGAAAAGGTTAAGCAAAATAATTTATTTTTTTAATTTAGAGTACCCAATTCATTTTCCAATTAAGGGGCAATTTAGCGTGGCCAATCTACCTTGCCTGCGCATCTTTTGGGTTGTGGAGGTTGAAACCAAGGCAAACACGGGGAGAATGTGCAAACTCCACACGGACAGTGACCAGAGCCGGGATCGAACCTGGGACCTTGGCGGCGTGAGGCAGCAGGGCTATCCCACTGCGTCACCGTACTGCCTAGCAAAATAATTTTAATAGATGGGTACAAGGATTGGGAGTTCAAGCTGCCTATGAGGCCCTGAGAGGGGTCATTTTCTTAGGAGACTTTAAGAATTCGCTACCTTCTCTGATAAAAACCCATGTTAAAGACCAACGGGTGAAGACCGCTAGACAAGCAGCAATAATGGCTGACAGTTATGAGTTGACCCATAAACTTAAATCTTTGTTCCATTAGCCCCATAATTTTGAAACGGATAGGAAATGGGAGAGTGAAAGGAAGGCATGTAGCCAAGGTAAAGAAGTGATAACTGGAAATGCTCAGAGATCCTCTCCTCTGACCAGGAAGGAAGGTACTGAAGGTGAAGGTGAGATTCGAAGGCCTCTGGGATCTTTGGAATGATAGACAATGATGTCTGGGTTACAGTATAAGTATAGTAAGGTATAGTATAGAACAAGTATAGTCGAGATGGTGTTACCATTGTAATAAAATGGGACATGTTCGTTCAGCATGCTGGAAGTTGAGAGGAAAGCCCATGGGATTTGTTGGAACTCATAAGGAGGATTCTGAAAAGGGAATAAAAGTGGAAAAAAGTACACGCAGAATGTGGTTTTAACTGGACTTAGGAGACCTGAGGTAAGCACTGCTGTGGGAGCAGGTGTGATAAAGGAGGTAGATGAGAGATATGCAGGGTTTTGTCTAAAGGGAAGAGCATCTCATTTTTATCAACTGCTATCGCCAAACTCATAGCTCTTTTAAGGGACACAGGTGCTTTGCAAACTCTTGCTAAAGAGGGATTTGGTTTTCCCTCCAGAGAGTTCAATGAAAGCTAAGGTATTCGTGAATGGGATAAGTGCAGATTATATCCTGGTTCCATTGCATAAAGGACAATTGGAGTGTGATTTATTGTCAGGTCCAGTAGCTGTTGGAGTGGTTAAGAAATTTCAAGTGTATGGGGAATGATTTGGCAGGAGTTGTAGCTTCACCCATGATTACAGGCTGAGGGAAGATAAGGAGACACAACAGTTACACAAATAAATTTCCAGATATTTTTCCATTGCGTGTAGTGAGCAGGGCAATGGCGAAACGAAGTTCACCATCAGAGATTAAATTCACACAGTACTCAGATGATAGAGTACCCAAAACTATCCTTGAGAATAAGGTTAATTCCAAATGAAATGTTTGGTAGGACTTCATTAATTGATGCCCTGGAAGTGGATCCAAAGATACATAGATTAGCACAGTCAGTTCTCACAGAAGTTGCGGCTGAGGGGGTTCCAGAGTACTATTACATTAAAAGTACAGTTCTGATGAGGAAGTGGAGACAACCTTATGAACCTGCGGATGAGGAATGGATGGTTGTTCAGCAGACGGTGGTACCACCCAAATATTCTCGGGAAGTACTGCAGATAGCACATGAGATACCAATGGTAAGACATCTGGAAATTCAGGCATCAGTCATGAGGGGAAGCAGTGTCGTTGTGGTATTGTCAATGGACTAGTGATCCAGAAACCCAGGGTAATGCCCTGGGGACCTGGGTTTGAATCCTACTAGGGCAGATGTTGGAATTTGAATTTGATAAAAAAATCTGGAATTAAAAGTCTAATACGACCATGAAACCATTGTCGATTGTTGTAAAAACCCATCATATGGTTCACTCATGTCCTTTAGAGAAGGAAATCTGTCACCCTTACCTGGTCTGGCCTACATGTGACTCCAGACAGCACTGCGTTTGACCCTTAAATGCCCTTTGGCTGGGCCAGCATTTACTGGCCACCCCTGCGACACCTACATCCCATAAACAACAAAAAAAAATACATTTTTCCTGGCCAGTACTGCACAAGGATGCTGTGCAATTCTGTAGAACCTGTCACAGTTATCACGTAATAGGTTAACCATATCATGTGATTAAACCGAGACATTTAATAGCCATACCAGTGTTTGAAGAATTATTTAGTCGGGTATTAGTAAATTACGTAGGACTGTTGCCTAAAACGAAGACAGTGCATCAGTACCTCCTCATGGTTATGGATATGACTGCTCAATTTCAGAAGCCAAATCTTTGAGAATAATTACAGCTAAGATAGTGGAAAAATTAACTCTGTTTTTCCACACATTATGGCACTTAAAAGTACATTTTCACTTCTAACTTCATGCCTAAAATTTGAGGACCTAATTTGTGGTTTAGGTTGCAAACAATTAAAATCAACTGCTTATTATCCACAATCTCAGGGCGTTTTGGAGAGCTATCACCACACTCAAAACCACGATTAGGGCCGATTGTCATTAATATCCAAGAGATTGGGACAAAGGATCAGATCTTTTACTATTTGTCACCAGCGATTCTCCAAACAAATCTACTGGGTTTAGCCCATTTGAATAAGTAGATGGCCATGAGATACAGGGTCCATTAAAATGGATTTAAAAAATAATCCTATTGCCTATTGGGGTTGGGGAGCATTTCAAATATTTTTGGGCAGATTATGTCAATGGACACAATCTCACTGGTTCGGGTGAGGGGGGGAAGTAGGAGGGGGAGCTAGGACCTTTTTTGGGTGAGGTTGTGGTGAGGCTCTTCATAGGGTGAACTCCACTTCCCCCTTCGCATGCTCAACCTGATTCAGTTTACGGTGGTACATAGGGCTCACCTAACTAAAGCTAGGATGAATGAAATGAAAATCGCTGGTCACAAGTAGGCTTCAATGAAGTTACTGTGAAAAGCCCCTAGTCGCCACATTCCGGCACCTGTTCGGGGAGGCTGGTACGGGAATTGAACCGTGCTGCTGGCCTGCCTTGGTCTGCTTTAAAAGCCAGCGATTTAGCCCAGTGAGCTAAGAGCTAAACCAGCCCAGTGGGTTCTTCACGGGAGTGGAGGACAAGTGTGAGGGGTACTTCCGTGGGCCCCCTAACCACACCCACATGTTTTGGTTGTGTCCAACGATGGTAAGATTTTGGGTCTCCCTCTTTAGGACATGTCAGCAATTTGTAACACTGATATGAAGCCTCGCCCGTTGGTGGTCATTTCCGGGTGCCGTCTCGCCAGGGCTGCAGACCGGGGTGAAGATTAGTGTTTCTGCCTTTGCCCCGTTGATAGCCTGAAGGCAAGTTCTGCTGGGATGGAGATTTTCTGCTCCACCCAGTGCCTCAACTTGGTATGGGGACCTCATGGAATTTTTATATCTGGAAAAGTCAAGTACAATGTCAGGGAGTCAGTGGATGGGTTCTACCTGAGGTGGTAGCCATTTATTTCCGATATTAACAAGGTTAATCACCATCAGGTGTTAAGGAGGGCAGGAAGAGGGTAGTTATTATTGTTGGAGGTGGGTTATTTTGGTCTTTCTTTGGATGGAATGTATATATTCGGTTAGGTGCTTTTTTCTTTTTTGACTCGTTTTATACGATATTGTATTATTTGATCATCGTTTTCTGGGCTGTTTGATGTTAATGTCACGTTTGTTATAAATGAAACATTTTCAATAAAGTTATATATTTTTTAAATTAGTGAAAGAGAAGTTTCTAAAACCAAAGGACAAATCCTCAATGTGTGATTACGTCCATGTTTCTGGAAAGACTCACAGGAACTTGTCAGGTATCCGGGAGCATTTAAAAGGTTTCTGGAGCAAAACTGTGGGTAGACAAACATGCTAGGGTTCAGTACCTTCCAGGCTGGAGATAAGGTATTAGTATTGTTGCCGTTGCAGGGTGAATCTCTGAAACACAATTCAGTGACCTTTTAAGGTGATTAGGGGAGTGAGTAAGGAGACTTACTCAATCAATACTCCAGACCTTAGGAAGAAGGCCTGCTTGTGCCATATAAATATGTTAAAGGAATACTATTGTAGGAGTGTAAAGGGACAAGGGTGTGAGGTTGTACAAGCAGTGGAAGAAGACAGTGATGGGAAGAGTGAGATAGGAGAAGAGGTAGATTGTACAGAAAATGATCCCCCAATAGTACAACTAACAAATACAGACATCTTAGGACAATTAGAGGCTCAGTTTGCCAATTTAGAAGAACAATGGAAAGATCCAATAAAGCTACTGAGATTTGTAGGGAAATACCAGGGTGCACTAAATTAACTAATCATGATGAAGGCATAGGAAACTCCAATCAAATAAAGCAACACCCTTTATCAGCTGAAGCCAGAGAGGCTGGCTCAGTTAGAGGTGGAAATGCAGTGAAGGCTGGATATGTTGCGGAAATAAGCTAAAATGCTGTGGTCCACAGAACGCCAAAGTAAGAGTTTGGGAGACTGAGAGCCATGTTAGTGGGTGAACAGGAGCTGACTGCCCTGGATATTTACCAGACCATTTAAAATGGCCACAGATGCCAGTGACCTGGGGGTAGAAGCAGTGCTACTACAAGACACTGATGCAGGAATAGAGAGGTTTATCCGATATATTTTTTTAAAAACTAATTCCATGGCAAATAAAGTATTCCACCATTGAAAAGAAAGCTTAGCATTGCTACTAACCCTTCAGGCTTTTGAAGAACATGTATGGCATAACAAAAAAAATAATTAATTCATAG
Organism: Scyliorhinus torazame; assembly: GCF_047496885.1. NCBI lineage: Eukaryota > Metazoa > Chordata > Chondrichthyes > Carcharhiniformes > Scyliorhinidae > Scyliorhinus > Scyliorhinus torazame. Next base: position 78,098,173 of record NC_092720.1, read on the forward strand.
AGACTATAAATCGCTTGCGCTTATAAATAAGTTTAAAATCCAGAATGCAGGATTCTTCTATTGTACGTCGTTATTACAATTCATTGTTAAAATTGTACACATCCCCGGAAAGGATAATGTGATAGAGGATGCTTTGTCACGGGTTTAAGGGCTGGCTAGTTACTAATGTAGAGGCTGGGAAGAACACTTCTATAATGAGGATGAATGAATGGTGTGTTTGTGATTTATGTCTTGCATACCTCATAATAAAACATCCTTGCCTGACGTTTCATTTCCTTTAGTGAGGGAGGTACGCAAGGGCCCTTTCGGTTGATTCCCTTATTTCCCAATTTTTCTATTTTGCCTTCATCATTTTTGATCCATGGATGTTTAATAGACATACGTTGAGCAGAGGAAGTGAGGAACTCAAATGTTACAGAAGAGAACACGGTGCTAGCTTTCAAACAGCAGGATCAAACCTTTTGGCACCAGAGAGGTCAGAGGGACTCTGCTCAAATGATTGGCTGGTGGCCAATGAATTAGCCAAAAGGCTATATCCTGCCCGGCAACAGGTGGTGATAGGGTCCTACCCAAGTGGGATGGTTTTCAGAGAACCAAGGAAAGGACAGTCGGGTCCTGGATGTGCAGGGAAGCTGCGAATCTCTCTCGTTTCTCCAGAAAAGCTGTATGTTTGCTGCATTTCTGAACCTGCAGAAAATCTGAATGAATCTATAGTGAAAACCATTCCGGACTGAAAGCAGAAACCTCAAAAGCCCAGGCTGAAGGAAGGTGTGCTGGAAGACAACAATCTAAAACAAAGACTCTTATCCTTTTACATTCATTATTAGTGTTGCACTGTTCTTTTCCCTCTGTGCTAGTTTGTCGGTCTTGTGTGTGTATATATATATTATATATATATATTTTGTTATGGGCAAGGGTATAAAAAACTCCAATATCATGGAGTTCACCTGACCTACAACCGTTTGTTGAATTTGGCTAGGATGAGCAAAGAGCCTGTCTTTCAGGTGTTATTCAACAGTTCTTAGGCGCTTTTAATCAAAAAAACAAGCTTTATTAACATTTGTGTAAACACACAGTCAGAATTTTATCAACTGCCAACATAAAGACCCACACAATTCTGTATAACCCTTAATGAATTCCCCTTAACTGTTCCAATTCAATAACAACATCCAAGTAAAACCAGAAGCCCATTTTCAAAGGTGTGGCCCAGCACATAGCATTCTTACTGGTATAAGACTGTTAGTCATACTCTATTCCCCTTTTCAAACAGCAGGTTTTAATTCTTCCAGAAAGCAATTATCTCTTTAAGTTATCAAGCAGTCTGGAAACAGCTTTTAAAATGAAGATAGAGAGACACTTCTTTCACCCTGTGCAGTTCAAAACCAGTCCAAACACAAAGCGAAAGTAAAACTCAGAGCGACAGCCCAGCTCCACCCACCGAATGACACCACTGAAGTCATGTGATAAGACAAAACCATTTCTTAAAGGGACACTCTCATGACAAGATATATATGGCAAGTTAAAGGAGGGGTAGTTAAAGGAGGGAAAGGAATTATGTAATAGTTAACCAGTTGTATTTTCTACATATTTAATTATAGTTATTAATGGAAATTAATTGTTTCAAATCTACAAACCTGGTGACTGTTAGTTATTGGGCTGCCAAGGACCAAAGGCTTAGACTATTTTTCTGAGAATTATTTGTTAATTTCAATTGTATTGCGACTCTGGGTCAAGTGGGGCTAGTACTGACCGCACATTAGCCCAGGGTCATAACACCCGGGGTTCACTTCTGTGCCAATAAAATAGGGACAGACTGCAACAGCAGTTGGTGGATTAAGAGAGATTTGTAATGCATATCTCTGTAAATAAATATGTATAGTAGTGTAAATGTTGGCTGCAAATGTTTCACCACCTGACCTTCTGTAATATAAGAGTGCAACGTGCATGGTGGAAAGGCTTTAGAATGGTGGAAAGGCTTTAGAAAGTCAGAAGGTAAAATATTCACCACATAATCTGACCTGCTGTTGTAAGGAAATATTTATGTGGATAGTCCAGTTAAATTACATAGAACATACAGTGCAGAAGGAGGCCATTCGGCCCATCAAGTCTGCACCGACCAACTTAAGCCCTTACTTCCACCCTTTCCCCGTAACTCAATAACCCCTCCTAACCTTTTTTGGTCACTAAGGGCAATTTATCATGGCCAATCCACCTAATCTGCACGTCTTTGGACTGTGGTTAGACACCTACTATAATACACTTTTGACTATTAAATCTCTACCATACAAAATTGGAACCTCGAGGCATTCCTGGGATGAAAACAGGAAACAAAATGCCAGCACACTAAGGATGTTCTTCTGAAACTGGATGAAGTGGCGGGTGGGGGTATTGTCACCAAACTCAGACATACTAATATAAAGTCAAACGGCTGACTGTCACTGTTTCACAATGATATTTTGCATCTGTGCATAACTGAAAGGAGGGTATTCTTCAGGAAGCTATTAAATTTATTGACAAGAAACTATCTGAATAATGCAAATGAACTGACAACATGCAGATATGCTTGCATGAATTAAATGGATGATTTCAAGAAACTGCAAATTAATTTTACGGTGGATAAATGTGGAGTAGTCCATACTTCACTATTAAATATGAAACATATGAATAGCCATTAACAAAATTGAAAAAAGATAGATGAATCAAGTGTGATAATTCACTATTCATGAAAACAACCACGTACATCAATTAAAAATTTATACATGTCACCTGTCTAATGAAAACAAGTCGAGTTCACTACGGTCTTCGTAATTTCACATTTTAATTCCATGAAGTTCTGAACTATCCAAATCCTTTGAAAGGTGGAACACCCAAAACGTCTCACAATTGTTCAATTTACACTCCTCATTGGTTTAAGGTTCAAAAAACTTAGTTTGACTTATGGCCATGATTAATAAGTTCAGTCATCAGATGGTTTTCTCTCTTCTGTACTTTCAAGCATTAAGGTGTTAATGTTAACAATGCAGAGAGACAAAACCAGTTTTACAACACACCATGTGATTATGCATTATATCCATCTCGTCACGTTTTGGTTTTATTATTACTGCAGATATTTGCAAAGTTGGTAAAGAACAGAAATGGACCATTATGAATGCAATAAATTCAAGTAACTGGGGGAACTCAAAACAAACCAAACCCGTATTTTGTGAACTAAAGCTGTTCTTTTCCAGTGTGCCGAGTTCCTTGATGTATTTCTACTCATAATGGGAACATTTCCCGTTCCCATCCAAAGTAGTTTTGTGAGTTTAACATAATAGAAACAAAAAATGCTGGAAATACTCAACCGATCTGTCAGCATCTGTTGAGGGAACACCAGGGTTAATGTTTCAGTATTGTTAGATTTGGAGGTAGGTGAGCACTTTGTTGATTGTGACCACAATTCGATTACATTTACTTTAGTGATGGAAAGGGATAGGTATATACCGCAGGGCAAGAGGTATATCTGGGGGAAAGGCAATTATGATGCGATGAGGCAAGACTTAGGATGCATTGGATGGAGAGGAAAACTGCAGGGGATGGGCACAATGGAAATGTGGAGCTTGTTCAAGGAACAGCAACTGCATGTCCTTGATAAGTATGTACCTGTCAGGCAAGGAAGAAGTGGTCGAGCGAGGGAACCGTGGTTTGCAAAAGCAGCCGAAACACTTGTCAAGAGGAAGAAGGAGGCTGATGTAAAGATGAGACATGAAGGTTCAGTTAGGGCGTACGAGAGTAACAAGTTAGCTAGGAAGGACCCAAAGAGAGAGCTAAGAAGAGCCAGGAGGGGACATGAGAAGTCTTTGGCAGGTAGGATCAAGGATAACCCTAAAGCTTTCTATAGATATGTCAGGAATAAAAGAATGACTAGGGTAAGAGTAGGGCCAGTCAAGGACAGCAGTGGGAAGTTGTGCGTGGAATCCGAGGCGATAGGAGAGGTGCTAAATGAATATTTTTCATCAGTATTCACACAGGAAAAAGACAATGTTGTCGAGGAGAATACTGAGATTTAGGCTACTAGACTAGAAGGGCTTGAGGTTCATAAGGAGGAGGTGTTAGCAATTCTGGAAAGTGTGAAAATAGATAAGTCCCCTGGACCGGATGGGATTTATCCTAGGATTCTCTGGGAAGCTAGGGAGGATATTGCTGAGCCTTTGGCTTTGATCTTTAAGTCATCTTTGCCTACAGGAATAGTGCCAGAAGACTGGAGGATAGCAAATGTTGTCCCCTTGTTCAAGAAGGGGAGTAGAGACAACGCCGGTAACTATAGACCAGTGAGCCTTACTTCTGTTGTGGGCAAGGTCTTGGAAAGGTTTATAAATGTAGGATGCATAATCATCTGGAAAGGAATAATTTGATTAGAGATAGTCAACACGGTTTTGTGAAGTGTAGGTCGCACCTCACAAACCTTATTGAGTACTTTGAGAAGGTGACCAAACAGGTGGATGAGGGTAAAGCAGTTGATGTGGTGTATATGGATTTCAGTAAAGCATTTGATAAGGTTCCCCACGGTAGGCTATTGCAGAAAATACGGAGGCATGGGATTCAGGGTGATTTAGCAGTTTGGATCAGAAATTGGCTAGCTGGAAGAAGACAAAGGGTGGTGGTTGATGGGAAATGTTCAGACTGGAGTCCAGTTACTAGTGGTGTACCACAAGGATCTGTTTCGGGCCACTGCTGTTTGTTGTTTTTATAAATGACCTGGGCGAGGGCATAGAAGGATGGGTGAGTAAATTTGCAGATGACACTAAAGTAGGTGGAGTTGTGGACAGTGCGGAAGGATGTTACAAGTTACAGAGGGGCATAGATAAGCTGCAGCGCTGGGCTGAGAGGTGGCAAATGGAGTTTAATGCAGAAAAGTGTGAGGTGATTCATTTTGGAAGGAATAACAGGAAGACAGAGTACTGGGCTAATGGTAAGATTCTTGGTAGTGTGGATGAGCAGAGAGATCTCAGTGTCCACGGTGTCCATGTACATAGATCCCTAAAAGTTGCCACCCAGGTGAGAGGGCCTTGTTAAGAAGGCGTACGGTGTGTTAGCTTTTATTGGTAGAGGGATTGAGTTTCGGAGCCATGATGTCATGGTGCAGCTGTACTAAACTCTGGTGTGGCCGCATTTGGAGTATTGCGTGCAATTCTGGTCGCCGCATTATAGGAAGGATGTGGATGCATTGGAAAGGGTGCAGAGGAGATTTACCACAATGTTGCCTGGTATGGAGGGAAGATCTTATGAGGGAAGGCTGAGGTATTTGAGGCTGTTTTCGTTAGAGAGAAGAAGGTTAAGAGGTAACTTAATTGAGGCATACAAGATGATCAGAGGATTGGATAGGGTGGACAGTGAGAGCCGTTTTCCTCGGATGGTTATGTCTAGCACGAGGGGACATAGCTTTAAATTGAGGGGAGATAGATATAGACAGATGTCAGAGGTAGGTTCTTTACTCAGAGAGTAGTAAGGGCGTGGAATGTCCTGTCTACAACAGTAGTGGACTCGCCAACACTAAGGGCATTCAAGTGGTCATTGGATAGACATATGGCCAACAAGGAAATAGTGTAGATATGCTTTAGAGTGGTTTCACAGGTCGGCGCAACATCGAGGGCTGAAGGGCCTGTACTGCGCTGTAATGTTCTATGTTCTACGTACACCTGTGACTTCAATATTTTGAACAAAACAATTGAATTAATTCCCAGAATAAAGTACAATTCACAGAACAGGTGCTGATGCAGATATTGTATAAAACTAAAGTTAGAATTATGTATTAATTATATATTCTATTGAGTAGAGTGACCATCTTTTCCCCACAACAATGACAAGTTTACTGATGAAAATATCGACTTTCTAAGACCAAGAACTTCAACTTTGGAACATTTAACTTGCCATCAGGAAATTGGAATTTTAATCCAAATTTCAATGAAATTCATATCTAGAGAGTTGTTAGAGCAGGTACAAAGTATTGCTAGAAGCTTTAGATAAAGGAAGAGGAGAGAGAATTTTGGCAAGGACAGGATCTTCTCCTCTACCATCTTTGCTAAGTAGGTCTCCCAGTAGGGTGATCAATCATTGTCAGTGTCTTCAAAGATAACCATGGGCTAAACTGTTTAATTGTCCCACTGAGAAAGATAGGATTTTAAAATTTTTCAGAGGAATGAAATATGGAAGAAATGTTTGCAAATAACATTTTGGTTTGTTCACCTTTTGTAAAAATCATCGGTAAAACAATTCTGTTTGTGATTGGAGTAAATACATGGCAGCAATTAATGTGTTAACAATAAAAACTGCATTTACATTGTAAGATGACTACATGAATTTTAAATAATATGTGGCACAAAACAGAAGGAAAATATTTCTCTTGGATTACCAAGTCAACCTTTTAAGACCCAATTTAGTCACAACTGCTTTGACAATCATTCTTCTTTTGAAGGATTTTTAGATGTGTTCATTGTCTTTTTCATGAAATATGAAAGTCGCAAAATTTAAGATACCACAGTGATTTTAACTGGTAGTTTGCTATGAACAATTAACAATGTTCCATTTAATCAAATAATCAAAAGCTGACTAAAAGGAACAAAGAGGAGTAGGCAATTCAGCCCCTCGAGCCTGATCTGCCATTCAATACAATTATGGCTGAACTCCTCGCGGCCTCAACTCCACAACCTTTCAAACCATTATTAATTCAAAATCTATCTCCTTCTTAATGTCCAGCATCCACTGCACTCTGGGGTGGTGAAGTCCACAGGTTCACGACTCTTTGACAGAAGTAATTTCTCCTCATCTGTTTTAAATCTGCTACCCCTTATCTTAAAACTATGACCTCTCATTCCAGACTGCCCCACAAGAGGAAGCATCCGCTCTCCGTTGACTTTGTCAATACCCTATCATCTTATATATCTCAATTAGATCTCCTCATATTCTTCAAAACGTGAGAGTGTATCGGCCTTCCCTGCCCAATGTCTCTTCAGAAGGCAAATCCCTCATCTCTGGAATCAATCCAGTTTCACTTTGAAAGCCATCCATACCAGGAACTTTGCCAGATCGCATCAACCCAACACATTTTAAATTTTGGTTAGGGAGTAATGGGGATTCCAACTCACTACTACTATCCACCTCCTACCCATGGAATGGTTGGACCGTCCAGAAAGTAATCATGACCGACCCATCTGCAGGAGGCTCCAATCTATAAAGATTGCGATAAAAATATTCAAAAGCCACATTAAAGAGAGGGGGGGGGGAAACAAAGTTGCTGCCCGAATTGTGTATGTGTGTGATATCCAAGAGGCCTTCTCTCCATATTCATAAGAAGTTCCCTTGAAGCATTGTAACGGACTTACCATCCTGGTCATTGACAAGAGCTCGAACTGGGTCTGTAGTTTTCTTCTACTTGCTAATAACTCCAGAAGAGGATCAAGCAAATACTGGTGATCCACCTCCAAAATGGAATCCACCTGCTATTGACTCGGATTTGTTAGATAATATATAGTCCTCTATGGCAGTGGGCATCTGCTCACAAAACATTTTAGCTGCTAACAATGTTATATCTAATCTCCAGGCTGGATATTGGGTGGGGTCAGACTCTAGCAACAAATCAATGCTGAGCATGATCCAAAATAACAATTGTGGAGTACTTAGCCGCCACCACTGAAGGGAGGAAAGCCCCGTCTAAAAGAAGGAAAATAAATCAATACGTGAATATGCTTGGTGGACATGTGAAAAACAAGTCTTTATCATTTGGGTGCAAATGAACCAAGGATCTACCCTCTCCCCATCTGTGTCATGAAAGACTACAAAGCCCTGGCCATCCCCATAAAGCTAGAGATTTAGGCTTGGAATGATCCAAACTAGGGTCCAAGATACAATTCGGGACACCACCTAAAATAAGCTGATATGAGTCTAGATTAGGGAGGGAAGCCAGCAGGGAGTTAATAAAATTTGTATCATCCCAGTTGGGGGTGTAAATGTTAACCATGACAACAAGGGTGCTCACCAAGGAGCCATAGACAATGACATATCGACCGTTGGGGTCGGTTATAATCGGAGAGGTGGAAAACTGAACCCTTTTGCTATTTAGAATAGGAATACGTCTGGCCCTGCCGTTAAAACTAGAATGAAAAACCTGTCCAACCAACCCTTGAGCAGTCTAGTCTGATCTCTAACTCGAAAGTGGGTCCCTTGCAAAAACACGACATTGGAGTTTAAGCTCGAGATGAGCAAATGCCTTTTCACTGGGCCATTCAAACCCCTGATGTTCCAGGTAACCAAACAAATGGGAGTGTTCTCTCTCTCTCTCCTCTCCACACTGCCCCCCCCCCTCCATGTGACTGCACCCAAATACAAATAGGAGCGAGGCAACAAATTTTTACCCTAATGCTTAAACCTATGTTTACCAAAAACTAGTTAATTATCTAAAAACCACTGTAATGAACTGCAGCGAAATCTCCAAAACCACTCCCATTACCTAGCTCCCTAGTCAGCAGGGAGACTCTAAACTGGACAAACAGATATAATACCAAAATACCAAAACCCCATTTAACCTGCGCACCAAAAGGAAGTTATACAGTAATACAAAGAACAGAACCCCACATAGTGGGAGGCAGTGGCGTAGTGGTATTGTCACTGGACTAGTAATCCAGAGACCCAAGGGTCCCGGGTTCGAATCCCACCACAGCAGATGGTGAAGAATTTTAATCCAATAAAAATCTGGAATTAAGAGTATAATAATGACCATGAAACCATTGTGAATTGTCAGGAACCCCATCTATGGTTCTATATTTATTCTTTAGGGAAGGAAATCTACCATCCTTACCTCGTCTGGCCTACATGTGACTCCATGTCAACACAGCAATGCGGTGACTTAACAGCCCACTCTGAAATGGCTTCGCAAGCCACTCAGTTCAAAGGCAACAAATGCTGACCCAGCTAGCGACACCCACAACCCAAGACTGAATATTAAAAAGTATAAAACCCCAATTCTAATCAAGTCTAACAACAACAAGAAAAGATATGAAACACCAATAATACAATATGCCCCTCGAAAGAGCCAAAAACCAAATTACAAAGCACCCAATTTGTGCTTTTTAACAGAGTCCGCATCATATCGAAGAAATAGTTCTTTCCCTCAAAATTTACTCGGAAACGAGGAGGAATATTGGAGCTACTGCGGGTATTTGGGTCTTTCTTGGGGTACAAGTTGAACCTGGACAAGAGTGAGTATTTTGTGGTGTCTCGGCCGGGGGTGGGGGGACTGCCATTCCACAGAGCAGGGACTCATTTTAGGTATCTGGGGGTGCAGGTTGCCCAGGGGTGGGGGAGGCTTCGCAGGTACAACATCACTAGTTTGGTGGGGAGAGTGAAAGCCGATCTGGCAAGGTGGGATGGTCTTCCTCTGTCACTGGCGGGTCGGGTACAGGCAGTTAAAATGAATGTGTTGCTGCGATTCCTGTTTATTTTTCAATGCCTACCGATTTTCCTGCCAAAATCTTTTTTCAGGGAGATTGAGGGAAGGATTACCTTATTCATATGGGGAGGGAAGGTGGCCAGAGTGAGAAAGGTGCTGCGACAGAGGGGAAGGCAGGCAGGGGGTTTGGGTCTCCCGAACCTGTTGTACTACGACTGGGCGGCGAACGTGGAGAAAGTGCGGAGCTCGATCAGAGGGGTTGATTCTCAGTGGGTCAGAATGGAGGAGAGTTTGTGCAGGGGGTCGGGGCTGAAGGCATTTGCAACAGCGCCGCTCCCGATAGCTCCGAGGAAATATTCAGAGAGTCCGGTAATAATAGCTTCATTGAAAATCTGGAGGCAGTTTCGCCAACACTTCGGGTTGGGTTTAGGGTCAAGGGTATGCCGATTCGGGGGAACCACAGATTTGAGCCAGGGAGGTGGGATGGAAGTTTTCGGAAATGGGAAGAGAAGGGGATTAAGACGTTAAAGATTTGTTTCTTCGGGGTCGGTTTGCAGGATTGAGGGAGCTGGAAGCGGAAGTATGGGCTAGAGCAGGGAGAAGTGTTTAGGTACATGCAGGTTTGGGATTTTGCCAGGAAGGAGATACAGAGCTTCCCAGTGGAACCGGCCTCCACATTGCTGGAGGAGGTGTTGACGACAAGGGGACTGGAGAAGCGGGCAGTGTCAGCGGTGTACGGAGCTATTCTGGAAGAGGATGAGGCACCATTGGAAGGGATCAAAGCAAAGTGGGAGGAAGAGCTGGGAGAGGTTATAGAGGAGGGGGTCTGGTGTGAGGTGCTCCGGAGAGTGAATGCCTCCACCTCATGTGCGAAGTTGGGGGCTGATGCAGCTGAAGGTGGTATATAGAGCACGCCTCACGAGGGCGGGGATAAACCGATTTTTTGAAGGAGTAGAGGATGTGTGTGAGCGTTGTGGGGGGGGGGGGGGGGGGGGGGGGGGCGCGAATCACGTTCATATGTTTTGGTCCTGTCCAAAGCTAGGGGAGTACTGGAAGGAGGTGTTTAGGGTAATTTCCAAGGTGGTGCGTGTGAAACTGGACCCGGGTCCCCAGGAGGCCATATTCGGGGTGTCGGACCAGCCAGGGTTGGAAACGGGAGCGGAGGCAGATATCATAGCCTTCGCCTCGTTGATCGCCCGAAGGCGGATCCTGCTGGGATGGAGAGCAGCCTCTCCACCCAGTGCCCTGGCGTGGCGGGGGGGACCTATTGGAATTCTTGACCCTTGAGAAGGTTAAGTTCGAACTGAGGGGCAGCTCGGAGGGGTTCTACAAGTCATGGGCACTATTTATTATGCACTTTCAAGAACTGGATAACATCAAACATTAGTTGGGGGGGGCTGTGTAGATTAAGGGTGACTACGGGTAATCCCGGATTCCTTTTTGTCATTTGTTTATGTAAACATGCAGGCTGATGTTTGGGGGTTGGTGGGCGGATCGGATCGTTGTTATTATGGGGATTGACATATCTTGCTGATTATTGTTGATGGGTGTAAATGCGGGAGAAAATGTGAAAAAGGAGAATAAAAATATATATATTTTTTTAAATTGTATTATTGATTTATATTGTCTCTCTGCATATATCCTACCAAAATGAATCATTTCACACTTCCCAGCATTTAATTTAATCTGCTACTTGTCCGCCCATTCCACCAACCTTTCCATGTCCTTCTAAAGTTCTACACCATCCTCCTCATGGACCACAATATAGTGTCATATAATCTGCAAATTGTGAAATTGTGTCCTGTACACCAAGGTTATTATTACAAATCAAGCGAGGGGGTCCGAACACCGATCCCTGGGGAATTTCATTATAAACTTTCCTACAGTCAGAAAATATATTTATTCACCACAATTTGGTCTCCTGCCATTCAGCCAATTTTACATCAATGTTGCCACTGTTCCTTTCATCCCATGAACTCCATTATCTCAAGTCCATTGTGCAGCACCTTATCAAATAACTTTTGGAAGTCCATGTACACCATATCCAGAAGACTATCCTCATCAGCTGTCTCGGTTACCTCAAACTCAAGAAAGTTAGTTAAAACATGAAAAAAAGCAAAAATACTAACATGCTGGATGTCTGAAATAAAATGAATGCTGGAAAATTGCAGCAGGTCTGCAGCATCTATGAAGAGAGAAATAGAGTTAAATTTTCAAATCCGATATGAATCTTCTTTCAAGTCACATCAGACTTAAACCGTTAATACGGTTTCTCTTCAAAAATGCTGTCAGACCGGTTTAGGTTTTCCAGTACTTTGTTTTTAGTTAAACATAAATTTGCCCTCAATGCATAATTAACACATTACATAAAATGTTTCTGGATTCTCACTTCTGAGGAAATCTCACAACTGAAATGCTCGACTGAATCATCAATGAGGTGTTCTGATGTTTTGGCACTCGCAGGGGCACAATAATCAGGAACTAGAAGTTCACAAATCACCCCCCCCCCCCCCCCCCACCCCCCAATCATTGCTCGCTAAAAACTCCCCCCCTTGGCGTATTTTTTCAATGAGCCTTCATCTATCTTTATGTCAGGTAGTGCATATTTGCAGCTTACAGCAATTTGGGGGGGAATTTACAAAGTTATAAGGCTACCAACACTCATGGTTAGTGGAGTGCAAATTGGACAGCAACTTCAAGCAACTACACATGAGCAATTAAACACAGAAATCAGGAAGAAGTCACTCTGGTTCCCATTGCACCAGAAGCTGTGCCATAATATTATTTCACTGGGTAGACTTTGCATTGGAGAACATGGAATGCTACAATGTTGCTATAGTTCTGATATACGTATGTAGCAAGTAAATGCTACATGCTAAACTTAATTATTGCCAACCCCATTGGCACTGAAAATCTACTTTCAAAAATTGGAGGTTTGCTCCTTCACATTTTAATTATTATTGGATAGATAAGCAATCTCTTATCTCTCTCCTCATCTTATTTTTCTACTTCATTTTCTGTATATGATTTGACATCAAATTAAATATTCTTGGATTTATAGGCAGTCATATTTGTAAAAAATAAAATAAAATCACATTGACTTTTTGGTAACTCAATTACAGTTTGTTGCTTCCACCCATTCATTAGACCGCATTGTATTCTTGGGGTGTTTATCATTAGTGAAAACGATCAGGCTATTTCTCAGTTAAATATGTTCACCTAGGGTTGGATGAATTTAAAACAACACATAAAAGCTATAATTCTGGTTCTTTGTCAGAATGATTTTTCAGTGTTCCCTAACCGCTTTGATGAGTGAGGGTATTAATTACAGCTGACTGCACTCTATTATTGTTTGTTTTTGTCATGCATGCACACTGGCAAATGTCACAGATGTGTTTTTAAAGCACAGAGGTCAACAGTGGCCCATTTTATTTCATGGATAAAAGACAACAGTATTGTCATCAACCATCTGCCACATAATTTACGAAACAAATGTAATGTACAGAGATCCCTGAAAGTTGCCACTCAGGTTGAGAGGGTTGTTAAGAAGGTGTACGGTGTGTTAGCTTTTATTGGTAGAGGGATTGAGTTTCGGAGCCATGAGGTCATGTTGCAGCTGTACAAAACTCTGGTGCGGCCGCATTTAGAGTATTGCGTGCAATTCTGGTCACTGCATTATAGGAAGGATATGGAAGCATTGGAAAGGGTTTACCAGAATGAGATTTACCAGAATGTTGCCTGGTATGGAGGGAAGATCTTATGAGGAAAGGCTGAGGGACTTGAGGCTGTTTTCGTTAGAGAGAAGAAGGTTAAGAGGTAACTTAATTGAGGCATACAAGATGATCAGAGGATTGGATAGGGTGGACAGTGTGAGCCTTTTTCCTCGGATGGTGATGTCTAGCACGAGGGGACATAGCTTTAAATTGAGGGGAGATAGATATAGGACCGATGTCAGAGGTAGGTTCTTTACTCAGAGAGTAGCAAGGGCGTGGAATGCCCTGTCTGCAACAGTAGTGGACTCGCCAACACTAAGGGCATTCAAGGGGTCATTGGATAGACATATGAACGACAAGGAAATAGTGTAGATATGCTTTAGAGTGGTTTCACAGGTCGGCGCAACATCGAGGGCTGAAGGGCCTGTACTGCGCTTTAATGTTCTATGTTCTATGTTCTATAATTTTCAGAACCTTCGCTGGCCTTCAATAAAGCTATAGTTAGACATATATAATGCATATTTGCTTGTGGTAGACTGACACAGGTTTACCAACCAACATTGCATTTAATCACGTAAAAGCTTGCCAGGTAGGCTGCAGCCATTGTCAAAGGAACATTTGACCTTGGTAATGAGCATGTAGTACTGATCTGGCCATTTGGTCTGGGAAGAAGCTGCGTGAGTTTTTTGTTAAACACTCTGGCCACGAGGTTGATGGAAACAGAGAAAATCAATGACTTCAAAAGGAAATTGGATGGACGCTTGGGAAAAAAAAGTGAGCTTGCAGGGTTATGGGAACAGAATGGGGGAAATAGGGCTGACTGGATTGCCAGCTTAAACTCAGTGGGCCTTCTTCTGTGCTGTAAATTGCTCTGTGGTAAGGTTTGTAGAAAAATTTGCACAACTTAATTTTTAAATCTAAACTTAGGAGTCCACATTCTGAGCAACAAATACAGTATACTAAATTGTTAGTATCAGTAAACCACTGCTTCACCTGGAAGGAGTATCTGGGGACATGAACAGTGAGGAGAAAGGATGTGGTGATTGGTGCGGTCTCCTCTACATTGTGACAACCAAATGCAGTTTGGGTGATCACTTTGCTGAGCACATGGTGAGGGTGGATGTAATGAGGAGCAAGCAACCAGTAGAGATCAAATGGGTGGAACAAAAAGGGATCTAAAACTGTAATGGGTGTATCGACCCCTTGGCATCAGTTCTGGGATGCTAGGTTGTATAAAGGCAGAAATTAGGCAAGTGTGCAGCAAAGGCAGAGTAGTATTAACTTGGGATCAATATTAGATTTAGTTATGAATAATGTGCGTAATTCAATTAGTAGCCTAACTGTACATGAACATTTATCAAATAGTGGTCACAACTTGATTGAATTCAGTGTCGCATTTGAAAGCACGTTTCAGATATTAGAATTTTAGACTGGAGTGTGGCAGACATTAACGGGATGAAGCGGAGACTGTCCATGGTAAACTGGGAAGATCTGTTAATGGGTCAACGACTGAAGATCAGTGGGGAATATTTAAAGGAACATTTAACAAGATACAGAGCAAGTACATACCCCTGAGGAAAAGGCTCCGCTTCACAAAAAAAAACAGCGATGGACAACTAAAGAGGTTAGGGATAGCATAAAACTAAAAAAAAGGGCTTACAAAAATGCAAAGCATTGCACAAATCCGGACGAATGGAATAGGTACAAAGACCAGCAAAGGGTCACAAAGCAGCTTACAAGAGCTACTAAAAGGGATTGTGAAGGGCAACTCGAAAGGGACATCAAAAGCAATAGAAGAAATTTCATAAAGAGAAAGCGGGTGAAGAGCAATGTAGACCCACTTAAAACTGAAAATGGAGATATTGTCAATGATAATGCGAAAATGGCAGACATGTAGAACACATACTCCTCCTCAGTATTTACAGTAGAAAAGGAGGATAACTTGCCAGAAGTTGCAAAAAAAATAAGTCAATAGAGGATGACTTCATACAATTAATGTAATTACAGCATCACTAAGTAGGAAATTAATGGAACTAAAGAATGACAAATCCTCAGGACCCAACGGTTTTCACCAGAGGGTGTTAAAGGAGGTAGGGGAGCACACAGTAGATGTCCAAATGTTCCAGAGTTCCCTAGATTCAGGAGTAGTCCCTCTGGATTGGAAAATTGCATATGTCACTCCTTTTAAGAAGGGTGAAAGGGGGGGGGGGGGGGGAGAAAACCACTGTCCAGTTAACCTATCCACAACCAGGGGGTTTACCATTGACCAGTAACTGAACTGGATTATAAAAATACTATGGCTACAACAGCAGGTCCGAAACTGGGAATTCTGAGTTGAGTAATTCACCTCCTGACTCTCCAAAGTCTCTCTGGATACAAGTCAAGGAAAAATAATAGAATATTCTCCACTTGCTTGGATGGGACCAGCTCCAACAATACTCAAGAAACTCAAAACCATTGAGGAAAAAGCAGTCTGCTTGATTGAGATCCCATCCCCAACTCCTTTAATGTTCACTCCCTCCACGAATGACGCACAATGCAACAATGTTTACCATTTACAGGATGCACTGCAGCAACTCGTCAAGCCTCCTACAACAGCACCTTTCAAACCCACAACATCTACCACATGGAAGAACAAGGGCAGCAGATGTATGGGGATACTGTCATCTGCACAATCACCCCCCCAAGCAACACATCATCTTTACTTGGAACTATATTGCTACTCATTCACGGTGTCAAAATCCTGGAACTGCCTTTCTAACAGCACTGTGGGTGTACCTACATCGCATGAACTTTAGCAATCCAAGGCAGTGGCTCACCATACATCGCTCTCCGTATGGTGAATACAGTATGGGATAGAAATAGGACCTTGTTGAACCAATTTTCGAGGCAGAAAACATGGGTAAAAAGGACCAATTACAAGGCACAAATATCCCCCGATTTGCAACTGCATTAGAATTCTACCATATTGACAAAGGTGATGTTACTGAGCCACTCGAAAATGATAAGAAAGGCCTATGCTTGTCCAAGGATTCTTCCAGAAAGTGTGTCAACACTGAGCAGAACAACATTTCTCAATATCTGTATTCAAGAAAGCTCTTCTGTAATTTATTATAAAGCTAATTTTTTTTATTCAAAGATCAGACACTATATACATTACAAAGCAAATATCTGAACAGAACAAGGATATCACATTTGATTGGATTGAATGGAAACAAATCCATCCATTCAATTATAATGCTAGACTTGCTCAATATTTCTATGATGGAAAGTCTACGATCAGAAAATGGTTAAAAAAAAAAGAGGCGGGGGGGTAAAGAGGGACATGCCTGGGCACTGCCCCTGGACCCGCCCCATTTTTCTGAAATGCAGCCAACAATGCAATGAGGAAAGCCACCTTTGGTGCCGACTGCTTCCTCGCCACCTTTCCCACCCGCTGCGTCAGTCTGCCTATGTTTGAGAAAATTCTGCCCCTTAGCAAAGACCCGGAATAAGTAAAGCAGAAATGTACAAACATTTGCAAAGAAGTTCCTTATATCCAAATAATAGATAGAAGTGTAATCCTTGTGTAATTATTTGACGCTCTGCATAAAGGTCGAAACGCAATTGTGACTTCAAACAAAAACATGTGAAGCATAAATGCATTAAAACCCATTACTGAGACTGTATGAAAATACCTTGGCAGTCTCTGGAAAGATAAAAAGCAACAGAGTTGTTCATGCTATGGCTTTTGTGCAATATTATCTGCAGTCTTTGGACAACCGGGAATGACTTGCAACAAAATCACATCATTGCAATACATTCAAAGCATCTTCCTGGAGCAATTTTGCTGGAGTTTACAAGGATGGGGGTTATTCAGAATGTCTACAATAAGAACATGAAGTAGGCAAATGCCAAGTAAGGAAAGAAAGACATTAAAATACCACCTTAGAATGGAATTTATTTGTTCAGATTCCAAGCATAAAATAACCTACTCAACTAAACAAGGGATTCATTTGGCAACACAAAATATCCACCACGGACTCGTGTTACAATAGGTGACCTGAAGCTGCATGCATACAAGTTCAAATCTTATTTATTAATGTCAATGAGAAGACAGACAAATAGGACGTGATCTGCCCGAATGGGAACAGAGTCCCCTAGTACGTGATTAGATGGCAGTTTCCCAGCGCTCAAAACGGCAAGAAACAGCCTGCAATCTAATGCCATCTGGGTACATTGGGGGCCACAGCAGGAAACTCCCCGAGTTCACACTTGAGCCCATTTTCTGCATGGAGGAGCTCCGCTCGCCAGAACTCAGAGCAGCGAGTGATCGGGATGCCCTTTGCAAATAGCATCCTGATCTCTCGAGCTACCAAAGTGACCACCCAACCCACTTTAAGGGGGTCTCTAGGACCCCCCCACACCTGCGCAGGGCCCACTCTGGCCCAATCCGTGCCACCCAAATGCCAGCTTATCACATTGGCAGTGCAGCATGGCACCCTGGCACTGCCAGGCTGGTATCCAGGTGGTGCTGCTAAGGTGCCAGGCTGGTACTGCCAGGGTGCCCATGCAGCACCAGCAGTGTCAGGGTATCATCCTGCCCAGAGGGCATGCACCCATTTGTCTCCAATCGCCTTCAAGACACCCACGAGTGCCATTCCGTCTGGTCCCTGCTTGTGGAGACCCACACTTAATGGTACTTGTCTGAAGTCCCCAAGGCGAGGGAGGTAGATCCCAAGCCTTGGGTAGATCTCAGTACGCATAGTAGAGCGAGACAAGCTCTTTCACTAATATGCAGATTTGCCACAATAGGCAGGGTTCACATTGCCACGTCTCGTGAGATTGCGTTAGATTTTGCAAGGCGTGGCAAGCCGGTTAGATCGCGGAAGTGGGATCTCCTGGCATCTACCAGTCAGTTATGCCGCACTGCTTTTCTGCCGCTAAGCAATAGGTTGATCCCGCCTATTCTGTCCGAGGTGACAACCTTCGACTTTTCATCTCTCCCACAATAGATTGTTACCTTTTGTGGCCATACGTAATGGCAAGCACAAACCTCCCTCCAGAAGAGCTGGAAACCCACTTTGCACAATTCCATAAAAGTGGACGAAAAGTAATCTTTCAGAGGTAGGGTGCTGACGAGATGGGCTGAATGGACTCCTTCCATTAAACACAGGAATTAGTGTTCCCTGCTCTTTCGCTCAGTGCATTGAAGTCAACATAGATGGAAACCCTCCACGAATCACTGAATGGATGAAAGTTTAACCTTTTACAGTGCAAATATCACGAGTATAAAAGAGCAAAATAAGTTGTGCCTTGTTAATAATACGTAGCAGTGTTTTTAATGGCAAAGTAAGCCATAACTCATATTGAAGAATCCTCTGGCCCTGGGAACAAATTGGATTTATTTTCCATTATGATAAATTTCCATAGATTTATAATAGAACTAAAAGGAGATTTTAAAGTTAGCTTAGGTTTATTCAGCTTCTATAACGTGTCCCCCATTTTTTTTACCTTGCTATTGTGACGAATGGAAGATTTTAAGAAAATTGGATTATCAAAGTATTGAGAAATTTACAGGTTAAAAGCCTGAGGTTATAATTCATTTTATGGCAATGCACATGTTTTGTTTTAAGGAGAGTTCTATTCTACAGGGATTGGGGAGTTTTAGCAGGCAGCATGTGAAATTGACCAAGGAGTATGTTTTTCAGTCAGGCCTAATGCCCAATGGCTTGCCTGGGGAGTTAAATTGCTTTGCAGCCTGCAGAGATAATGGTTACTTTTTTTAAGATTGGGGAGATCAAACTCCCCCTCCCGCCTCTGTTTGAAGGACAGCAACCCTAACCTATCTAATCTTTCCTCATAGCTGCAAATTTCCAGTCCTGGAAGCATCCTCCTCAATCTTCTATCTACCCTCCAGTGCAATTACATCCTTTCTGTAATGACATGACCAGAACTGCACACAGTACTCGGGTTGTGGCCACATTTGTTTTATGTAGTTCCAGCATAACTTCCCTGTTCCTATAATTTATGCCTCAGCTAATAAAAGGAAAGGATTCCATATGCCCTCTTAACCACCTTATCGATCTGTCCGGTTACCTTCAGGGACCTGTGGACATTCACTCCAAGGTTCCTCACTTCCTCTACAACTCAGTATCTTCCCATTTATTGTGTACTCCTTTGAATTGTTTGACCTCCCCAAAGCAATACTTCACACTTCTCTGGATCAAACTCTATTTGTCATTTCTCTGCCCATATGAGTGCACCGTGATACCTTCCTGCAATCTACAGCTATTCTCCACACTATCAACTAATGGTATCTAAAAACTTCTGTATTAATTCCCCTACATTTACATCAAAATCATTAATGTATACCACAAAAAGCAGAGGACCCATTACCGAGCCCCATAGAATCCCATTGGAAACAACCTTCCTGTTGTAAAAACACCCGTCAACAATTGTTCTTTGTTTCCTGCTACTCAGCCAATTATGTATCCTGCTTGTTGTATTCCCCTGTATCTCATGGGCTTTTAGTTTTTTTTAACCTATCCTCCATGTGGGACCGTGCCAAAATCCACATAGACCACATCAATTACAATGCCCTCATCAATCCTCCTGGTTACTTCCTTAAAACATCCCCCCACACACAAACAGTTGCCTACTTATTTGTTAAACATAATATTGCTAACTGTACAGAGATGCTGTTTTTGAGCTAGTGCCCAATATCCTATCAGTTTTTTTCTCTTCTATATATATATATATATATATTATATATATAGATTTTAAGCTGTGTACATACTATGTTCAAAAACCCAATAAAAAACATGTATAAAAAAAAAATTCCAGCTAAGTCAGAAGGACACAACCTTCCCTTAACATATCCATGCCGACTATCCTTCATTAATCCATACCCAAGTGACAGTACATCCCGTTTCTCAGAATTGATTCCAATAATTTTCCCATTAACGAGATCAAACTGACTGGCCTGTAATTATTGGGTTTATCCCTCACCACCTTTTTAAACAAAAGGTGCAACATGTACAGTCTTACGATCCTCCTGCACCACACCTGTATCTAGTAAGGACTAGAAAATGATGGTCAGACCTTGCGCTATTTCCCCCCTTCCTTCTTTTATGGTATATTTCATCTGGCACTGGTTATTTATTCACTTTCAAAGATGTTAATCAACGTAATACTTCTTCCCTCCCTATCTTACCACATCCTTCATACTCCTCGACTGCAAGGTCTTGCATCAACCCCCTTTTTTGTGAAAACGTATGCTAAGTATTTGAGCTATACCCACATCTTGTATCTCCATGTATAGATTACCCTTTTAGTCTTTTATGGACCCTACTCTTTCCTTCGTTATCTTATTCATGTACTGATTATACATCTTTGGGCTCACCTTGATTTTACTTGCTAATATTCTATCATGCCCTCGGTTTATTTTCCTAATTTCCTTTTTGATTCCACCCCTTCACTTTCTATATTCATCTTGGCTTTCTGTAATATTGCGTTCTCTGTGCCTGACATAAGCTCTCCCCCTTTTCTGTCTGATGCTGCCTATAAGCTCCTCAACGTCTAGGGGTTTTTATATTTGTCCATCCACTCTTTTTATTTGCAGGTACATGTTTATTCTGAACCCCTTGCAATTTCTCTTTAAATGCCTCCCACTGCTCTGATACTGATTTACGTACAATCAGCAGCTTCCTGCTCACTTTTGCTAAATGACTCATCAGCTTAATAAAATTGGCCCTGTCCCAATTTAAGAACTTTGACTCCTGTTTTATCTTTGTCCTTTTCCATAATGATGCTGCTAAACTAACTGAATTATAATCACTACCATTGCCCCTCCTTCCACCTCTCAAAACTAAGTCCAGAACCACATCATTTCTTGTCAGACTTGCTACATACTGGCCAAAGAAGTTCTTCTGAATTCAGTTCAAGAGTTCTATTCCCTCCATTCCGTTCACGCAAACTATCCCAGTTTATATTGTTTTTTTTTTTAATCCCCTGCTGTTATTGTTCTTGCACTTCTCGGAGTTGCCTACATATTTAGAACATAGAACATTACAGCGCAGTACAGGCCCTTCGGCCCTCGATGTTGCGCCGACTTGTGAAACCACTCTGAAGCCCATCTACACTATTTCCTTATTGTCCATATGTCTATCCAATCACCATTTGAATGTCCTTAGTGTTGGCGAGTCCACTACTGTTGCAGGCAGGGCATTCCACGCCCTTAGTACTCTCTGAGTAAAGAACCTACCTCTGACATCTGTCTTATATCTATCTCCCCTCAATTTAAAGCTATGTCCCCTCGTGCTAGACATCACCATCTGAGGAAAACGGCTCTCACTGTCCACCCTATCCAATCCTCTGATCATCTTGTATGCCTCAATTAAGTCACCTCTTAACCTTCTTCTCTCTAACGAAAACAGCCTCAAGTCCCTCAGCCTTTCCTCATAAGATCTTCCCTCCATACCAGGCAACATTCTGGTAAATCTCCTCTGCACACTTTCCAATGCTTCCACATCCTTCCTATAATGCGGCGACCAGAATTGCACGCAATACTCCAAATGCGGCCACACCAGAGTGTTGTTTGGCTGCGACATGACCTCATGGCTCCTAAACTCAATCCCTCTACCAATAAAAGCTAACACACCGTACGCCTTCTTAACAGCCCTCTCAACCTGAGTGGCAACTTTCAGGGATCTATGTACATGGACACCGAGATCTCTCTGCTCATCCACACTGCCAAGAATCTTACCATTAGCCCAGTACTCTGTCTTCCTGTTATTCCTTCCAAAATGAATCACCTCACACCTTTCTGCATTAGACTCCATTTGCCACCTCTCAGCCCAGCGCTGCAGCTTATCTATGTCCCTCTGTAACTTGTAACATCCTTCCACACTGTCCACAACTCCACCGAGTGTCATCTTCTATCTCCCTGTGACTGCGGTTCCATAGTGCACTCCCAGTACTGTGACTTTATTTGTTCCTCAGCTCAATCTATGTGGCCTCAACTGATGATCTTTCTATCATATCATCCCTTCTCACAGCTGCAATTGCTTCTCGAACGATCTGTGGAACGGCAAGGTCGTTCGCACTGCTGCCTCACAGCGCCAGGATTTGGCTGCCTTGGGTGACATTTCTCCCGTGTCTGTGTGGGTTCCCTCCAAATGCTCCGATTTCCTCGCACACGCCAAAGATGTGCAGATTCGGCGGATTGGCCATAATTAATGCATGGAGTTACGGGGACAAGGTGGGGAAGTGAACCAAGTTAGAATGCTTTTTCAGAGGATCGGTGCAAAGTCAATGGGCCAGATGGCCTCCTTCTGCACTTAGGGATTCTATATTCTATTAATCCCCACATCCAAAAAACAAAATTACCAATCTCTCTTTTCATCGCGCCACCACCGTCTAGTTCATCTGAAAACCCTGTAACCAGGAATGTTGAGTTGCCATTCCAGTCCCTCTTTAAGCCATGTTTCAGTAATAGCTATGAAATCATACTGCCACATTTTTATGTGCCCTCAGCTCATCTGCTTCATTTGCTATACTCCTTGCATTAAAATATAGTACTGCTGAACACTTTCGATCCTTTGTTTCCTCTTCCATCTAGTTTCAATCACCATTTTTTTGCTTTCCATTTCCAATGTTGCCCTCAGGTTTCCATTCTACTGCCAAACTAGTTTAAACCGTGCTGAACAGCACTCAAGTCTCCTGGCAGGATGTTGTTCCCAGTTCTATTTAGGTGAAAACTATGCGGCTTGTATTGGTCTCACCTCCCCCAGAATTGGTCCCAATGCCCCAGGAATCTGAAGCCCTCCCAACGGCATCATCTCTCCAACCATGCATTCATCAGCTCTAACCTCCTGTTTTCATGCTCACTAGCATGTAGCACAGACGCAGTAATCTCCGGATTACTCCCAGAGATCCTGTTTTTTAATGCCTTACCTAGATCTCCAAAATCTGCTTTCAGGATCACATCCCGTTTTTAACCTATGTCGTTGGTACCAATGTGAACCACAACCTCTGGCAGTCACCCTCCCCCTTAAGAATCTCTTGGACCTGGTCGGGGATATCCTTGACTTGGCACCAGGGAGGTAACATACCATCCTGGAGTCAAATCTCTAACCACAGCAACACCTGTCTAATCCCTTAGCTATTAAAACACCGACCGCTTCTTCCTTCCTACTCATGCAGCTGAGCCATCCATGGAGCCCCAAAATCGGCTGTTGTTACATGTCTCCAAGGTACCATCACCCTCACCAGAATCTAAAATGGAAATCTGGTTGGTGAGTAGACAGACTGAGGGGACTCCAGCACTACCTTCCTGGCCCTCCTAAGACTTTCTGGTAGTCATCCATTCACTTTCTGTCTGCATGCTCCTAACTTGTGGTATGATCACCTATCCATACATGCGCTACCCGCATAGTCCTCAAAATTGGATGACATCGAACGTGTGTGTGTGTGTGTGGTGGGGGGGGCGGGGGGGGGGGGGGAAATGTATAAATTAATTATGATTCCTTTTCATTGGCGATTTGTATTCAAAATGTTGGGACCTGTTTGAGGGTGGGAGGGATGAGGGGATTATTCACTAGGGGAATGCCTGTATTTGTTGTTATTGTTAATTATTTGTTGTTGTAAATATGCTAAATGTGAACGAGGAGGAGAATTTAAAAAATGTTTTTAATGAATTGCGGATGTACCAGATGACTCCAGCCGCCTCTTAACTTTAGAAATCTGGAGCTCATGTTTCCGCAGCTGGTGACTCTTCTTGCAGAAGTATTTGCCTTGGTCACATGAAGTGCCCATGACATTCCACATACCACAGGAGGGACATTCCAATTGGCCGAGATGCCCTGCCATATTTTAACTTTGTAAAGTAATTGTTAGTAGAATGTAGAATTACTGACCTTCACTCACAATCAGGTCTTTCTCCTATTCTCAAGAGTACCTCTGCTTCCAAAGTGTCTGGCTTTCACATGCAATGCTGTGTGCAATCAACTTGCACTTTACTTCACTTGCCCTTGCTTTACGTGCGTATCATTTCAGTCATACGGTAGGAAATAAAAATTACGTTGATGGAAATCAATGGAATGTGGCAATCCTGCACCTGGGCAACGATCAGCAAATGTCTCATGGGCGCATTCAGAACCCAAATGGGCTGCAGATTGCCTACCACTGCTTCAAAAACTTTGTATATTTGGACACCTAGGCCTCTGCTCATCTACACTGTTCAAAATTGTGCCACTTACACTACATTATCCTTCAATAGAAGTGCCCCTCTTGTCACGGAATTGATCTCTATGGGCAGAAATGCCCAGAATGCTTCTGCCCATTTCACCATCATGTGTGTCATCCTGAAGCTTGTAACTACCTTCATCATGAATTATTACTTTGCCAAATTTTGCACCATCTGCAACTTTATAATATTGTTCTCTGCACCAAAGATTAATAAGTAAAACATAATGGACTCAATGCTGGTCCTTGAGGAACACTATTTCAAACAGCGTTCACATCGACTGTTAGACAGGCACAATTTGACAAATCATGTTATTTCCCCGATTCATCAATGATTTTCCAAATGAAAGCTTATTTTGTCCCCAATAATGGTTTCCAATAACTTTGATATCACTGATGTAAACTGTGTCCTGGTTTACCCCACTTGCAGTAACTGTACAGAATCATAAAAGTAATAAAGCTGCTGCACTTGTAAAAATGTTCAAAGTTATTTTAAAGCACTGCAATTATAGCTAAAACTGGCTGAATAAATCTGAAATGACGAACTTGTCATAATGCTGGTGAAGATCTCTTTAAATAGTAATTGTAAGCATTGCTACTTGACTGTTTCTTCTGTGTTCACTGGGTGGAATTAAAACTGACTAACCAGATGCTAGTACAAGATAATTTCCCAAATGTGTCCAAAATGAAAATAAGAATCCTTAGTATAATGCTTTAATTGCCTCGATGCTTGAATTTAGACATGGACCTGGGTAAAGGATAGCACAGCAATATGGCAACTGATGTACTTGGGGCAAGTTTCAGTCATATGCGATCTAACCATGGAGTGTGTTGCGAATTCATTTTGAACCTGTAGAACAGTCAAAGCAAGCTCCATTCTGCCCACTTGTACTTTTACCGTGTATTAAAGATCACTGGTACTAAAACTGGTTCATTAGTAAAGAATGACTCAAAGTATTTTATACAGCGGCTAATGAAAAGTACTATGGTCTATCGTTCTTTAGCCCTCATACTCTTTCCAAATCTAGTTAACGACATTTTCCTATAAATGCTGCTCAGAGAAATTGCAGCATACTATGTTTCTGCAATATCGGTCACAACCTTCCACATATTTATTCAATTGCAGCTTGGAACAAATGAGGGTAGACTTTTATGTCATTACTGTGACAGGCCCACTAAACAATATGTTATCAAATCTACTATGAAAAACCGATAAGATACTGAATAGTTGCTTGAAAGTATGGAACGTTCCTTTTAGGTTAATGTACTTAATTGCATGCATTCCATAAAATGCTGTTGATTACAAATTTGTTACACGTACTAAACAAATATTTTGGCAGAATTTGTATATACTGTTTCATGCATATTTCTGGATAATTTCTGATACAATCTCAAAATCTATTTTGACACAAGCAATGAATCTCAGGCAATTTATCATCTCTAATGCATATCCACAGTTACAAGATTAAAGTAGTTTTCTCGTAAAGACAGAATATCACAATACATTTTAATGCACTAGTGATGCAATATTCATTTGATTATAGTGTTATTTTCTCTAGGCAAGTTTTAATTGATTATCAAAACTCTGAAAATACTCAACTTCCATTGACACTAGAAAAGTCCTCACGTTCATAGGAATTGCCCGTAAAGTTTAAAATTCTGATGGGGAATTCTGTTGCCCGGAACCCTGTACAAATGTCACCAACCCTGAGCTTCAGGCAGAGATTTGGGCTACAAACTCACAACTTAGTTACCCACAAAATTTTAGATAGTTTAAAACCTGGTCTAAAAGCTGGGCAAATCCACAACTAATCCTCCCTCAATCAACACCTCTTCATCACCTGACCGGACTACACCCTGGCCATGCAACCTGTTTTGACCGGACTCTACCCAACTACCGATTCACTCACTCACCCATTTTATTGTCCCTATTTATTAAAAGGCTGGGCTTTCAAATACTACCCAGGATACAGCAGCTACTGTCATCTCCTTTCACCGACTCAACTGCGCTCACTGGAGTTAGACAGAGGACATTGTGCTACCCATTTCTGTGCCAGCCAGTACGAGAAGATACCAGAAAAACTTGACAGTAGCATCAGGCCAGGAAATTCTTCATGGCTGACTAAGAGATTTAGGCTGAAAAATAGTTTCTCGCCACAGATGCTGCTGAGATTCCCAGCATTTTCTATTTTTAGCAGTTCCTTTCTCACTCAGATTCCAGACACTCAGTTGCCCATCCTGATTCCCTCTTCCTTCTTCTCCATCTGCTAACCGATGCACTATATATAGAAGACATGAACACATCCATTTTCCTCTTCAAAATCCACTCACTCACTCTCGTTCTGGTTCTGAAGGACAAGATAGCACACAGTGTAGAACAACATCAAATTTAAGGGAAGCACACCTGACATCATAAACCTTCTCAAGGCAGAAAGCCCTAGAAATTAGAGCCTCAGTAAAAGCTGCAAGCATCCTGGAAGATGAGGTTGGTGGTTTGTCAGAGCAGGATGTCTGCATATTATTGCAACCTGTCATTCACCGCAGCCAATCGCACAGCCAGTTGAGCGGGATTCTCCAATAATGGGGCTATGGCCTCATGCCGGTGTGAAAAGCGGCGCCAACCACTCCAGCGCCAACGGTCCCTGATAATGGGGAATGCTCCCCTTCCTAGGGGGCTAGGCCAGCGCCGGAGTGGTCCCCGCAGCTCCAGCTGGCACAAGTTTGCGAATGCGCGCTACGGCTGGGGTATTTCCACACATGCACCGGCCGGCGGGATTCCGCGCATGCGCGGGGGTTCCCTTCGCCGCGCCGCCCCCTGGGAAATATGGCGGAGCCCTACAGGGGCCTGGCGTGGAGGAAAATAGGCCCCCATGGAACCAGCCCGCCCGCCGATCGGTAGGCCCCGATCGCGGGCCAGGCCACCGTGAGGGCTCCCCCCGCAAGGGTCGGATTCCCCCCCCTCCGGGACGGCCCCCGCAGACACCTTCCAGGTCATGCCGTGTGGAACCCGAGTAACCCACGCCGGCGAGACTCGGCCGAACTCGGCCAGTCGTGGCCCGGAGAATCACTGGAGGGGGGGGGGCCATTTTCAACGGCCCCCGATCGGCACTGCGGGAATCCCGCGAGTGCCCGGGAATCGGCGGGGAAGAATCGGGAAGCCGGCATCAGGGCGCGATTCTCCCATCCCCCCCCCCCCCCGAGGATTCTCTGGCCTGGCACGGGGTCGGAGAATCTCGGCCTTCAAGTTCCATTCTCGTCAGTTGCTAATGTCAGTATATGAGTGCAGTGACCACTCTTGCTCATTTCTCTTGTGTAAGCCCTCAGCTGCAAGAGCCTCAGAGGAGATACACCAAATACTGCCAGCAGATATCAGCACATGCATGAGAATTTTTCTTTTTTTTTTTTAAATATTCCTTTATTCTCCTATTTCGCATTTTCTCCTAAATTTACACCCATCAACAATAAACAATAATCAGGAACAAATATGTCAATCCCCATATCAATAACAACGATCCCACCCTCCCACTAAACCCAAAACATTCCCCCACATGTTCACATAAACAACTGCCAAAAAGGAGTCAGGAATCACCCATTGCAACCATTAACACCCACCGCCCCGCCACGCCAGGGCACAGGGTGGAGAGGCTGCTCTCCAACCCGTCAGGATCCGTCTTCGGGCGATCAACGAGGCGAAGGCTACATCTGCCTCCGCACCCGTTTCGACAATGGCTGGTCCGACACCCCGAATATGGCCTCCCGGGGGCCCGGGTCCATGCATAAGAAACAATGAGACAGAGGTCAATAATCTGGGTCATAGATTTAATGTAATTATAGAAGGATTAGAGGGAAGTTGAACATTTTGTTTCACCCAAAATGTTGGTGTAGGAGGTGGGGGCTATCGGAACTCACTGATTCAAAGGTGGTAGAGGTGGAAATCTTCAACTCTTTCAAAAGGTACTTTGATATGTGCTTCAAATGCCATATCCTATAATGCTTCAGACTAAGAGCTAGAACAGTGGGATTAGGCTGGCTTGCTCTGTTCAGCTACGCAGGCACAATGGGCCAAATTGCCTCGGGTCTGCGCAGTAAATTTTCATTAATGAGCAGACATTTATTTTGGATAGTAATAGGTACTGGTATCATCTCGCTGTCTCTTTTGTTGCCACAGCAGCACAATACAAAATATTTGTTCATTCCCAGCTGGAGTATGGTGTCCAATTCTGGGATATGCGAAAGGCGTAGAGGTTTTGGAGGGGGTTGAGATCTCTAGTTCCAGAGATGAGGGATTAGTTAAGTAGGATAGATCAGATAATCTGAGGCTGTTCTCCTCAGAAAGAAGGGAAGACAAGAATGTTTGATGGAAACATTAAAAATAATATAGGGGCTATACAAGAGTGAGGGGGTAAACATTGATGAGTAGCTTTTGAATAATGAATTAGATTAATTTTTAAAAATTTAATTTAGAGTACTCAATTCATTTGTTCCAATTAAGGGGCAATTTAGCATAGCCAATCCACCTAATCAGCACATCTTTGGGTTGTGGGGGTGAAACCCACACCGTGAGGCAACAGGGCTAAACTACTGTGCCATGAATTAGATTAATAAAAAGGAAACAGTGGCAGGGATCTCGGAAAAAGAGCCGGAAAGTGGGACTAACAATTGTTGTTCAAAAGAGCCAATGCAAACTAGATTGGTTGAATGGCTTGCTTCTGTGCTCTCCTATTCAATGATTCTATGACATTATGCAGGTCTCTGCCTGCTTCCTGTTGCAACCAGCACACCTTCACATGACAAGAATCCACCACCCTGCCCTCCATTCTTTGCTGCTGCACAGCAAGAGAAACATTGATTTTTTTTTCAAAAATGCATTCATGGGATGTGGGCATCTCTGACCAGGCCAGCATTTTCTGTGTATGCCTAATTACGCCCAAGTACTCTAGTACAAGTACGGACGCAGTAGTCTGAATGAAAAAAAAGCTACAGTTAGATCTCATCTATTCATGGGATAATGCTGGGTGGGTGGGCCAGCATTGCCCATCCCTAATTGCCCTTGAGAAGGTGGTCGTGAGCTGCCTTCTTGAATCACGGTAATCCATATGGTGTAGGTACAACCACAATGGTGGATTGCTTGGGCACGAGGGCTATGTCATGTAAATGTGGCTCATGACTCCTTTCAGAAATCTGTATTTGGTCACTACAATGAGATCTATGTCTCAACAAGAACCCTCATCAAGCAGATGAGATTTCAGGAAACAATCTCACTCCTTAAACAATTCTGGTGGGTTTCTGCAAAATATCTCACCAAGCGGGTCTCGTATGGTTATGGATAACAGTATGCGTTGTAATGGGACAATAGATGAAGGCACTATTGGATGAGGCTTTCAGCATAACAAGGGAGATATGATTGATGGCACAGAAGAGGGGGAGGAAACGGGAGAGCCCCAACAGTTTCTTGCAGCCAAAGCACTTTAACAACAGCTCAATGGATAGTACTGTAGTGGAATAATGTCTGCTTCCCTGCAAATCACAGATCAAAAAACTACTTCCACTCGATAAATTTGGTTATTCATGTTAACTAAAATTACAGGATCAACTACTTCTGCACAAAGATTTCAAATAATTCCTAACACTGATTATCACTTGATGTGAACCTCTAAATGCTGCTCTCTTGATCACTTGGCATTTCCATGAAGACCACAGTGACAGCAGCATACGAGGTAGAAGGCTCCGGAGGTGCTTGCAGTGGGTGAGCTCCAGGAATTTTGGAGCCCAGCCAGAAAACTGGCAACTCACCAGTTGCCAAGCCAATGTGGCCCAGCAGCGTCTCCAGCACTAGCATAGGCCTTGGTTGCGACGATGGTGAGGATCCAGTTATCCTCGCAGATGGGGAGGTGTTCTCTTCCCACAGTTCGGGGTCAGTGAATTATGGCTCAGCTCTCAAACTGATATCCGGTAGGGCAGCCAGTAGACCTGTGGTCCCAGTCAGTTTCTTAGTCTGTTCAAGCCATAGAAAATAGTGAAGCTCAGAACCTGTGTGGCCTCATTGTGAGTATCCCTGTTAATGATGTCAAAGATTCATGCATGGAATGTCTTGCTGCAATGGTGTGGTAGCTCCATACCCTACACAAGTTGAGAATGGAAGATATTTGCCAGACAGTCCAATGCATTGAGCAATTGATGGTGCACAGAAAGCATCCAGCAGGCTACATCTTTGTCCTCTTCATCAGAGCTCAGAGAAAAGTCCTCTGGTGAGATGGTGGCAAGGCTGTCTGTTTGACTTGCACTTTTCCTGCTCTTCTGATCTCAATGGATCACCTACAGCAGACTCCACCAACTCTCAACACGAGTATTCATTTTTGTGTAGGAGCTTGGAAGGATGGGAATGAAAGGTGACACAACTTCAGGAGCATTCTCAGTCATAGCATTTGCTACAGCAAGCTGCGTGATGGATCCAAAAAGTAGATAGGCAACAGTTAGCCTGCAATGGCAACAGTAAGCTGTCGCAGAAGGCAGATAATACAATGCATCTCTAAGCTCTCTACGATTTTGGCGATTTGTGAGCACTCTGCCTTCTGTATGAAACTTTTCCTGCAAGAGTCCAAGTGGATTACTTTGTACCATGTTAGTCTGAGGTAGTTTAGCATAGTATGCATGATAAAACAAAACAATAGAGTAGTAGTTTTGAGAGCTTCTGAGTCAGAAAAAAGCAAGCTAAAAATGATGCAGTGAATCATAGATTGGTTACAGCACAAGAAGCTGCCACTTGTTCATTCATGTCCATAGGGCAAATGAAAAGAAACTGCTACTCCCCTCTAATAGACACCAGATCCCAAGGTAAATCTACTCTGCAAGAACAATTTAGCTCGTGTTACTTCCCTGCCTTTTTCCCCATCGCTCTCCAAATATTTTCTCTTCTGATCCATTCTATTCTGAAAACCATGACTTAATCTGCCTCTGAAAGCCATGATTAGAGTGCAGCAGAGGCAGATTTAAAGGTAATGCATTCCATTTTGCTGCATAAATGTTTTTCTCATGTCACCATTGTTCATGTTACCATTGCTTCTTTTGCCAGTCACCTGAAATCAGTGTTCTCTGGTTCCCAGATCTTCCATGAATGGGAACAGTTTCTCTTTAACTCGTCCACCCATGTTGATTAGAGTAATCAGAGTGGGCTGAGAAAAGCCAATGTTGAGGATAGGGAGTGAGAGATGGAGAAGAGCGAGGGAGAGAGATGGAGGGAGGGAGGGGAAGAGATAGAGGGAGTGAGGGAGAGGATTGGAGGGAGCGAGGGACAGGGATATGGGAACGAGGGAGAGACCCAAAATTTAAGAAATATCACATTCACATTAGTTTTTTTGTGGGAAGATGAAAATAAGTTGCATCATGCATTAATTTCACTTTATAGTCTCATTAAACAGCTTAAGGAAGAACATTCAAAAATAAACTATTTCCAAAGCTAGTGGTTTTTAATTAAATGTTTTTTTCAAATTAATTATGTAAAATTAAAAACTAAAAAAGGTGGCTAACTGGTAGCGCATTTGATCAAGTGTTACCACAGGAAATGATTTATAGTTAGCAGACATTACTCTGAATAATTGGAATCTAAATTCAATATATTAAAATGAGAAAGGCCATATTTATTCTAAAGTACTAGTAATCCTATTAAAAGATAAATCTAATTAAGCTTCAGAGACCAAAAGAATTACGATACCATATAAAATACAGGAGCTTCCTGTGGTATTATCATAAATGTAAGAACTGCAAGGGTTAATGAAATGTCCAGAACAGCCACTAGAGAGAGCTAGAGTTACAAGTATATAAGACAGTGATGCTAAGCCTGGTGGGGAAGAGGAGTGAAGGAGTTAGCTAGAGACAGACTGAGGTAGAGAGTGTGAGTAAGAGATCATAATTTATAATAGTACAGAGATTAGTTGTAGATGAGTGTAGTTTTTATGTTAATAATCAACTGTGTATTGTTTAAGAGCATGTGACAAATCCAAATTCGAGACGGAGACCGGCGCTTCCGTGATGAATGGCGTAACGGTTGTACATCCACGACCCGTGGACCCGAGGATTCCCCCTCTGATGCGTCCTGTGTCTCCATCTCGGAGTCAGAGTCTGTTGCCTCCGTCATGTCAGCGTCTCCATCTCCATTTGGTTCTGTAACGACCTGCGCAGGCTTTGAGTGAGGCACCAGTGGAAGATTGTGAGGACTACCTTCCCTTGTCTCTGGTCTCTGCGGCTGTAGAAATGAACTCCGGGGGCGGGGAATCTTTTGAGGGGACAGTCTTCTGGACCGAACGTGGTCTACATGTTTGCGCTGGAGACAACCCTGGGCTTGCACCTGGTAAGATATAGGGCCCGTTTGGCAAAGGATTACGCCAGGAACCCACTGGGCACCACCAGCAAAATTCCGAACGAACACTGGGTCACCGGGCACAAACTGCCGAATCGGCCGATGCTGAGAAAATCCCTGTCCCTGCCGTTCTTGTGTGCGGCGTACTTTTGCGCCAATGTCCGGGAAAACCATACTAAGGCGGGTGCGAAGTCTCCGGCCCATTAGGAGTTCTGCAGGAGCTACCCCAGTCACCGCATGGGGGGTGGTCCGATACGTAAACAAAAAGCGAGCCAGTCTCGTGTCCATTGATCCGGAAGACTGCTTCTTTAGTCCTCTTTTGAATGTCTGCACATGGGGCTGGTCGATAAAGGCAATTGGCTCAGTGCATCGGCATTTGCTATCTGCGTTCCTGGTTTGTGCTCCAGAGAATACTCGAATGCAGCAAGCAACAAAGCCCAGCGCTGGATCCTTGCGGAAGCAATGGGCGGTATTGGCTTATCCTCTCTGAAAAGTCCCAGCAGAGGCTTATGATCAGTCACGATAGTGAAATGGCGGCCATACACATACTGGTGGAAGCGTTTCACCGCAAAAACCACTGCCAGGCCCTCCTTCTCGATCTGCGCATACTTTTTCTCCGCTGCGGGAGGCGAAAGCTATCGGTCGCTCGGCCCCGTTCTCCATCTTGTGGGACAGGACGGCCCTAATACCATACGGGGATGCATCACATGTGACGAGCAAAGGCTTTCCAGGATCATAGTGGGTTAGTAACCCAGACGATGACAATTGTTGCTTTACCCGCCGGAAAGCGGTTTCTTGCGGCTGACCCCAAACCCAGGTGTGATTTTCTTTAGCAGAAGGTGCAAAGGGGCCAGCGTAGTTGCCAGGTTGTGGAGGAACTTCCCGTAATAGTTTACGAGACCGAGAAAAGAACGAAGATGCGAAGTGTCAGTTGGGGCGGGGGCCTGTTGAATCGCACGCACCATCGCTGCGACGGGGTGCAAACCTTCGCGGTCCACCCGATAACCTTGGTAGACTACTTCCTTTGCCTGAAATACGCACGTAAACTGACTCCAGCCTCCGAAAAGCGTCTAAGGACAGCCTCCAGATTTTCGAAATGTTCCTGCTCCAACGTCCCTGTAATCAAAACGTCATCTAAGTGGACAGCAACACGTGGTAAACCTCTCAAAATGCCCTCCACAACACGTTGAAAAATAACACAGGCAGAGGATACTCCAAAGGGCAACCATGTATATTCATACAGGCCCCGGTGTGTATTAATCGTTACATATGGTCGGGAGGCAGGGTCCAGCTCCAACTGCAGGTAGGCGTGACTCATATCTAATTTTGTGAATGAGAGTCCACCTGCAAGCTTCGCGTAGAGATCCTCTATGCGAGGCATTGGATATCGGTCGAGTCGGGAAGCCGTATTCACGAAGTTTATAGTCGCCACACAAGCGAACTGTGGCATCTGGCTTCATTACAGGTACAATTGGTGCTGCCCAGTCAGCAAAACGGACGGGCCTGATAATACCCAAACTCTCCAAACGAGTGAGCTCCCCTTCTACCTTCTCGAGCAAGGCGTAAGGCACCGGGCGCGCCCGGAAATAGCGCGGCGTGGCTCCTGGTTCGACTTGGATATGGGCTACAGCCCCTTTTATTTTCCCCAAACCAGGCTGGAATACATCTGGGTATCGTCCGAGCACCTCAGTCAACCCTTCTGAAACTGTTTGGAGGATGTGCTGCCACCACAACCGCAAATGTCGCAACCAGTCCCGACCCAACAGGCTGGGCCCATGGCCGCACACCACGATAAGTGGGAAACGCGCCTTCTGGCGTCCATAAACAACAGGGGTCATTGTAGTTCCTGCAATGTCCAGTGGTTCCCCCGTGTAGGTGGCCAACCTGGCCTGTGAGTCAGTTAATGTAAGGGTCTGTATACCCTGCTTGATTCGGTCGAATGTCCTCTGGGCGATCACAGAGACCGCTGCGACAGTGTCCAACTCCATCTCAAGCAGGTGACCATTGACCCGTACTGTCACCTTAATGGGGGCCACACGGGGAGCTGTCACACAATGCAACTGCAGGCAGTCGTCCTCCGTCTCCACGTCCTCAGGAGTAGTCGCCGCAGGATCATCCACATGGAACGTACGGCCCCTGGGCTGGTCCCAGTTACGGCCACTGGGCTGGTCCCAGTTTAGGTCGCAACGATGGCGCCTCTGGCGCCCCCAGGACCGGCGTCCGCGACGGGGTCGGCGCCTACAAGTTTGACACGGACATGGCTCCTCATCCATTGGTTCTGGAGAAGGCTCCCTTCGGGGAGGAATGTCCGACGGCCACTGGCGTCAGTCTGGACGTCGCCTCGTCCAAGGTACCGCAGGAGCGCGGGGGGACGTTTTCGGACGGAAGGGGTTGCACCCCAAGGTATGCACTTCCACTCCCTGTAGCTCCTGCACTCCTCGTTCTGCGCTCCCTCGGGATAATACTATTTGAATTGCCTGTTGAAAAGTCAATGTTGGCTCAGCTAACAACTTTCTCTGGGTGGCCACATTGTCAATACCGCAAACCAAACGGCCGCGTAACATTTCTGACAAGGTCTCACCATAGTCACCGTATTCCGCAATCCTGCATAGCCTGGATAGAACATCGGCAAGGGATTCTCCCGGGGTCCTCTCAGCGGTATTAAACCGGTAACGCTGGACTATCGTGGACGGGTTGCGTTAAAATGTTGCCCCACTATATTCACCACAAGTTCATCAACGTTTTGGTGTCCGGCGCAGCTGGGTACGTAAGGCTCCTAATCACCCCAAACGTATGCGGGCCGCAGGTGGTGAGCAATATGACCACCTGGCGCTCGTTTTCGGTGATATTGTTTGCCCGGAAATAGTAACGCATCCGTTGTGCGTACTGGTTCCAGCTTTCCAGCGCAGCATCAAAAACATCCAAACGTCCGTACAGAGGCATGGTATAATAGAAAACAACTTCCAACCTGTATCCAACAAAAATCCAGGGAGGTGGCTTCAGCAGTGTAGACAGCTATTCACTTTAACCCTCGTCGCCAGTTTCGTAAGGGCCACGAAGAATCCAGCACGAGTTTAAGGATACAAAGTAATAACATTTATTTACAATAACATATATATATATATATATATAACAGCAGCAGCAACTTCCCTTGCTGCACACTCCTTCCTGCTGGTTCCTAAACTGGCCAGCTTTATTTATACTTGGAGTTTACTAATGGTTTTTCCCCCCCCCCTCATTGGGGAAGCTCATACTCCCACAGGATTGTGGGATTGTCATTAGTCCCTAGCCAATGGTAAGCAGGCAGGTTATAACAGATTTAGTCCACTGTCCATAAACATATGTAAGAAGTCTTACAACACCAGGCTAAAGTCCAACAGATTGGTTTCAAAGCACTAGCTTTCGGAGTACAGCTCCTTCCTCAGGTGAATGAAGAGGTGGGTTCCAGAAACACACACATATATAGATATATATATATATATATATATACACACACACACATACACACACACACACACATATATATATATTGACAAAGATGCAAGACGATACTTTGAATGCAACTCCCCAAATCATGTCAAAGGCACAAGTCAAGAATGTGATGGAATACTCACCACTTAGCAGGATGAATGCAGCTCAACACAAGAAACTTGACAACATCCAGAACAAAGCAGCCTGCTGTATTCACTCGCTCCACCACTGCCGCAGTGGCAGTAGTGTGTACCATCTACAAGATGCAGTGCAGGAACTCACCAAGGCTCCTTAGACAGCACCTTCCAAACTCACACCTGCTACCATCTACAAGGACAAGGGCAGCAGACACATGGAAATCACTTGCCATCCTGACTTGGAAATATGTTGCTTCACTATCGTTAGGTCAAAATTCTATAACTCACTCACTAATAATGCCACATAGACTGTAGCGGTTCAAGAAAGCAGTTCACAACCACTACTTTCTCAAGAGCAATTCGGGATGGGTGATAAATCTGGCCTCGCTAGGTATGAATTTTAGAAATACCAGTTTTTCTTTTTAGTCAACCAGTTGGCCTCATTGGAGGATTGCATCTAACAGCTGGATAGCAGCTGGGTACCACACAATGTTCTATGAGAACAGATACTGCAAAAAAAGAGTATACAGGGGTCTACTTATGACAAAGGCAATGAATTAGTAGTGGTCCAATCAGCGGAGGGCCCTATCAATTCCCACAGCTAAATTCTACCTCTAGCTGATATGCAGTGCTCTGTACCAATCACACTTTAAAGTAGATCAAATACAACATGTTGAGGAATCGTGAAGGTCATCTGCTTGGACAACAGAATTCCTTACTTAATGATGGTTCAGTCAATGCTGCTTTATTATAACGTCACTGATCCAATAAGGAACACATCCTTTTTACATCGAGACATTCACGATTATATCATTAATTTTTCGTTTGCACGGATATTCCAACTTTCTCGATTTTATTACAGTACTTAGTGAAAATAAACAGATCTCCTATATGGCTGGAAAAAATTAGTGGATGCAGTTCCGTTCACAAAGGTTTAGTTATAAATATTACCCCACGAGTCCATTAAAATTTTATCACATTGGAAATTGGAGCATAGCACATGTAACACAGCTCTATCACTCACTCAAACCTGTGGTTACCCAGGGCTTCTCCACAACAATTGTGGAGAGAATCCCCAACTCTACCACACCAGTGTCCAGAGAACATGGAGGGCTTTTGGGGAGACGGATTTTAATAAGCACTGCAGTGGACTCAGGTCGTGTGTGTGCACAACTCTCAAACTCTCATCGATTCTGTCCTCCAGGAACAGAATTGCCTGCGAATGCCCATTTCCTCAGTGCCAGGAGCGGTGCCCTAATCTTCCATGAAGAAAATGTAAACCATTTATTATCAATTTAGTTCATCAACTCCAAAGCTCTTCATATAGTTATCATCACATTAACAAATCGGAAAGAATGGCACCGAGGTCCCAGGCTCAATCCCGGCTCTGTCAGTGTGGAGTTTGCACATTCTCCCCATGTTTAGGTGGGTTTCACCCCCACAACCAAATAGCTTCTTTTATGTTTTGCAATTTATCATCATAGTTTATGGACAGTCATGGATATATAAATTGGTTGTATGAATGACTCAAAAAAGCACAAGTAAATTTGGGATAGCATTAAAAGTGTTCTTGATTAATAAGGGGATTTCTTGATTAATAAGGGGATCAGAGGTTATGGGGAGAAGGCAGAAGAATGGGGATGAGGAACATATCAGCCAAAGATGTGCAGGGTAGGTGAATTGGCCACACTAAATTGCCCCTTAATTGGAAAAAAAGAATCGGGCACTCTAAATTTATTTAAAAAAAACAATCGGAAATAGGTCTACTGTTAAATAACTTGATTTCAAACTCCTTCAACATTACCCAGCTCTTTCACAAATCATTTGTATGGTTGAAAAAGAACCAAATGTAAGTTTATGCATTAATTCTGATAAAATCTGACTTGCTTCTTGTTGTTTTGATTAAACACGTAATTTTCAAACACATAACTACAATGTTAAGTGAGGAATTGCTGTACGAAAGCTTGATATAGATTACATTTGGGAGTAAATTCTCTAGGGTGACTTTAGACCATTAGATATAGGAGCAGAATTAGGCCATTCGGCCCATCGACTTCCATCGCCATTCGATCATGGCTGATATGTTCCTCATCCCCATTCTTCTGCCTTCTCCCCATAACCTCTAATCCCCTTATTAATCAAGAACACTTTTAATGCTATCCCAAATTTACTTGTGCTTCTTCAGTCCCCGTAACAGCCTCCCCGAACAGGCACCGGAATGTAGCGACTAGGGGCTTTTCACAGTAACTTCATTTGAAGCCTACTTGTGACAATGAGCGATTTACAAAAAAATTTACATTTTTTACGAGTCATTCATACAACCAATTTATATATCCATGACGGTCCATAAATGATGCTACGATGTTAAATAACATAACATAAAAGAAGCTAACTTTATTAAATAAATTACTTACACTCTTCCTAAAAAGCTATACAAAAATGATCTTAAAACATTTGGTGACAATATTTCTCGAAACCTTGCTAACTTCAGTAAAATACTAGATTCGGATCACAAACTCCATTTTCTACTAAGTTGCCCAAAACTCCACTGTTGTATTCTACTGCTTTGACGGAGCCTTGTTCACGTTTTATGCACTTATATTTACAACTACCCATGCTCATTCTCCATTGCATTGCTATCAAAAACAGGTTTATAAATGTCCCACTGGCCCCACCTCTGCATCTATGTACCATAGCTTGTGCACTCTGCTCTTCCAATTCCAGTCAATGCTACATTTCCCCCAATTCCTCAATCCATTTCCAGTGAATGATTCATCTCTAGCATCTGATGTCAGTCTTCAACATTTCGATTGACTCCACGGGACATCAATATTTCCTGTTAATATTTTGGAAGACTTCGACCGGATCACCTCTTAACCTTCTAAATTCAAGCGAGAACAGGCCTAATTTGTATAATCTCATAACTTAACCAGTCTTCAGTGCTGCTCCTGGAATGTTGTAAGGGTCCATAGCCTTTGTAGTTTACAGTGCCTTCCTGTAATTTACCAGCCATGTCAGCAATTTGTTCCAATTCCATAGGTTTCAACTAGTTAAAGTCTCTTATGTGGGACTTCATCAACTGCTTTCTGGAAGTCCATAAAAACATCTATAGACATTCCCCTGTCCACTACCTTAGTCGCCTCATCAAAAATTTGAATGAGATTTGCCAAGCATGATCTACCTGCCATGAACCATACTGGCTCTCCCTCATTAACTGAAAATTTGAGCTGTCCAGTTACCCCATCCTTCATTACAGGCTGAAACAATTTCCCCACCACAGATATTAGGCTAACCTGGCCTGTAATTCCCTGGTTTTCCTATTTTGTTCATCTTAAAAAGCAGAGTGACATGAGCAATTTTCTAATCTAGTGGGACAACTCCTGAATCTAGGGAACCTTTAGTTAGGGCATCTACAATGTGCTCCCCTACCTCGCTTAACACCCTTGGATGGAAACCATCAGGTTCTGGGGTTTGTCACTTCAGTTCCTCCCACAGTCCAAAGATGTGCAGGTTAGGTGGATTGGTCATGCTAAATTGCCCTTCGTGTCCAAAAAGGTTAAGAGGGGTTATTGGGTTACGGGGATAGGGTGGAAGTGAGGGCTTAAGTGGGGCGGTGCTGACTCGATGGGCCAAATGGCCTCCTTCTGCACTGTATGTTCTATGTCTATGTCAGGTATCCACTCTTAAATGTCCTTGGGAGTTCCGATGAGCTCTGCTCCTTTTCTTCTGCAAATACTGAGACCAAGTAATTATTCAACATCTCTGCCATTTCTCCATAGACATTGACAATAACCCCATATTGCTCCTGACCACTTGTTTTCCCTTCATGCAAAACCTCTTTTTGATTTTGATGTCCCTTGCAAGTTTCCTATCATTATCTCAGCAGGCCTGGCAGCATCTGTAGGGTGAGACAAGAGCTAACGTTTTGAATCCAGATGAGCCTTTGTCCAAAGCTTTGACAAAGGGTCATCTGTTCTCGAAATGTTAGCTTTTTTTTCTCTCCCTGCAGATGCTGCCAGACCTGCTGGGATTTTCCAGCATTTTCTCTTTTGGTTTCAGATTATCTCTTTTAATAGCTATCATAAGCTGCTTTGTGTCCTTTGCTGGTCTTTGTAGCTTTCCCATTCAGTAGGATCTTTGCAGTTTTTTGCATTTTTAGAAGTCCTTACTTTTAGTTTTATGCTGTCCCTTATCTCTTCAGTTATTCGTGTCTGTTTTTTTCTGTGAAGTGGAGCTTTCCCTCTTAGGGGTATAAACTGGTTCTGTATTGCATTGAATATTTCTTTAAACATCTTCCACTGTTCTTCAGTTGCTTTACCCATTAGCAGATTTTCCCAGTTTTCTGTGGACAGTCTCATCGCATTAAATAAAAGCAAATTATTGCAGATGCTGGAATCTGAAACCAAAAGAGAAAGTGCTGGAAAATCTCAGCAGGTCTGGCAGCATCTGTAAGGAGAGAAAAGAGCCAACGTTGTCAAAGCTTTGACAAAGGGTCATCTGGACTCTAAACGTTAGCTCTTTTCTCTCCTTAGATTGCTGAGATTTTCCAGCATTTTTTCTTTTGGTCTCACCTTATTAAAGTCGGCCTTATCTAAACCTAAAATTCTGGTAGCTGATTTGTGCTTTACACTTTCAAACATTACATTGAACTCAAAACTCAATCATGTTATAATCACTATTTGATAAATGTTTATGTGCATTTAGGTTACTAATTACATCCAGCTCATTACTCATTACTAAATCCCAATATTGCTCATCCCCTTGTTGCATCCAGAACATATTGCTGTAGGAAATTGTCCCTGACACACTCCAGAAATTCACTACTTTTCTGTCAGGTGCTTGACTGCCTCACCCAATTTATGTTAAAGTTAAAATCCCCCATTAAAACTGCCTTGCCTTTGAGACACACTTGCCTAATTTCTGCATTTATACATTCAAGCATTTACGAGTTGTACACACACCTATTACAGTTTTCGAATCTTCACTGTTCCATAGTTCCACCCACAAGGTCTCCACTGGATGTTTTCCCCTCATTAAATTAATTGG
This sequence comes from Scyliorhinus torazame, assembly GCF_047496885.1. Lineage (NCBI taxonomy): Eukaryota > Metazoa > Chordata > Chondrichthyes > Carcharhiniformes > Scyliorhinidae > Scyliorhinus > Scyliorhinus torazame. The sequence continues at coordinate 78,139,543 of NC_092720.1, forward strand.
TGAGAGAGTAAATTAATTGTTGAGAGAGGATGTATTCTGTTTCTAATCAGTAAGGCTACTCCCCCCTCGCTCCCTGCCATTTTCCCTATCCCGCCTTAAACCTTATAATCTGGTATATTAAATTCCTAGATCTGACCGTCCCGCAGCCATCTCTCAGTAATGGCTACTGTATCATAATCTCCAATTTGAATTTGTGCTGGCAGCTCATTTAATTTATTCTTTACAGTACATGCATTTGTATGTAGAACTGTGGATCATAGTGCTATCGCTCAGCACTGATGCTTTATTCACCGGTTTATTATTTCTCTCTTCTGGTTTAATCAATATACTTCTTATAGTTTTGCTATAACCAGCTGTCCCTGAAGTAGGATTCCAGACTGTTTCTTTACTCTGTCCGGCGATCGGTTTTTGAAACTGTATTAACTGCCCACGGAGGACCCCCACCCTCCTCCGTTCCCCTCCCCATGTACGAGTTTAAAGTCGTTGTGAGCACCCTATTAAATCTTTCTGCTAGGTCACTGGTCCCAGACCGGTCAGGTGGAGCCCGTCCCAACGGTACAGTTCCTTTCTGTCCGAATACAGATACCAGCGCAGCACAAAATGGGAACCTCTGTCCCTTAACACTCCTTTAGCCATATGTTCACTTCCCTGATTTTCTCATCTCGCTGCCAATTTGCACATAACTCGGGTAATAATCCAGAGATTATAATCCTTGAGGTCCTGTTCTTTAATGTTGTTCCTAATTCCTGATACTCCCCAAAAGGGATCTCTGTTGTTGGTCCCAGCATGGACCACAACAATTCAATCTTCCCCCTCCCTCTCCAAAAATCCTTGCAATCCAATTTGAGATGTTCCTCCCCCTGGCACCAAGTAGGCAATACCATGCGCGAATCTCGATCCTGTACACAACGATGTTGTTACGGAATAGATAATAGCATCCTGACCCTCATTGATCCAAACATGGACTTAAGAGCTGAACTCAAAAAGGTGAGGTGGGAGTGTCTGCCCTTGACATCAAGGCAGCATTTGACTGAATGTGGCATCAAGGAGCCTTGGCAAAACTGGTTAGTGGGAATTGGGGGGGGGGGGAGAGAAAAAGAGAGAGACCCTCCACTGGGCACAAAGAAAGATGGTTGTGGTTGCTGGAGGTCAACCATCTTTGTCCCAGTACATCGCTACTGGAGTTCCTCAACTAGTGGTCGTAAGCCCAACCATGCAGCTACTTTATCAATGACCTTCCATCCATCATGAGGTCAGAAGTGGGGATGTTCACTGTTCAGCACCATTCACAACTTCACAGATACTGAAGCAGTCCATGCCCATATACAGCAAGCGCTGATAACATTCAAGCTTGGGCTGACAAGTGGCAAAGGGTTAATGACTGCATCATAAGAGTAAGACAACCACTAGATGACAGCACTAGATTCATGTATAAACATGTGATCTCAAAGGATCTCGGTCCTCTTCGATCACGAGTGTCTAGGCAGCAGTTGTGTTAGAGAGAGAGATTATAGCAAGAGTTAACATGTGGAGTTAAATATTGCTAATAATTTATTCTGAATTACTTTATCACCAATTATAGTTCTGGAAGAGTGAATGAACTCATTAATATTTAATTCGTTATTCATTAAATCAATTTTGTTTTGAATTGAGATTGGTAGTTTCTTTAGAATCTAACCATCAGACCATTCTGGAAGGATGAAGCAAAGAGTAACAACATATTACAAACAAATAATATAACATGGTATCAGGATTTGGCTTCAGTAAACTAGCTAGAGTAATATAGTAAGCTCAGAAAAAGACGAAAATCTTAGCAGCTATTCAACTCGAGAGGTATCGCAGCAAACAAAACCTTCAAAGACAAACGGCTCGATGGACAAAGCTCAAGCTCCTCGACACCCAAGGATAACCGATAATTTGAAAGCTGTTTAAACAGCAATTTCAAATTTATCTGGAAGCATCAGATTTAACTAATGCAGCAAATGCTCAGAAAATTGCACTGCTATTGACTGGGGCTGATCAACACGCAATAGACATTTACAACTCTTTTCATACTCTGCTGGTCAGGACAAAGTTAAGTTTGATGTTATACTAAACAAATTTGACGACCACTGTAAGATCCAGACAAATGAGACATTTGAATGCTTAATTCTTCATAAAAGATTGCAAAACAAAGGGGAATCATTTATTAGCTTTGTGACAGACTTAAGACTGCTAGCACAATCCTGTAATTTTTCAGCACTGCATGATTCTTTAATTTGGGACCAAATAGTGTTTGGTATCATGATGAGCACCTCAGGGAAAGATTACTGAGACAAAAGGATTTAACATTAGAATTAGTGATCGAAAATGCCTTGCTCATCAGCAATGCGAGAATCAGTACAACGAGTATTACCTCCGTGAAAAGGGCGCGAAAAACAAAAATAGGTAGGTGAATAGCTGTATATTTTTCTAAGGAAAGTCTGGAGTAGAACGCCAACGTTTTTACGCTGGCATATATCCCCATTTTTGGAGAATCCAGCCCGTGATTTCAAAGGATCTTGGTCCTCTTTGATCCAGGAGTGACTAGGATAGATGTATCTGTCTTGTGACAATATTTTTGTTGGAGACTTTTAAATGGCAGGACCCAATCGAAGAAATTGAATTTCCGTTGTAGTCCTTCAGTCTACAGGCTGCTGGAAGAATTTCAGGTGCGCATTTAAACTTGTTGAGATCCAGCTTTGAGAGCAAGTTGGCTGAAGTGCCAGTATCCAATTTAAATTGATTTGGACAGTTGTTAACTTTTACAACTGTGTTCCATTCATTATCAGAATCTACAGAATTAACTTATTGAGGATTTTTTGTGACTTCATTGGATTCTTCACATTTTTTTAAAATCCCAACAAAGAACATGTTTTTCAATGAATATGGTTCTGTATCGGATCAAAAATCCTCTTCTTTTTTCTTTTGATTACACACTGCGAACATTAATCTGTCTATAATCCTGTTTAGCAGATTTAAATGCAAGTGAAGATCTGCACTGAGCAGCAAAATGGTTTAATTTGCCACATTGTGAGCATTGTGTTAGATAGAGAGATTATAGCAAGAGTTGGCACGTGTAGTTAAATATAGTTAATACTTTATTCTGAATTATTTTATCACCAATTATGGTTCTGTAAGAGTGAACAAACTGGTTATTATTTAATTCATTATTCATTAAGTCTATTTTGCTTTGAATTGAAAATTGGTAGTCTTTTTAGAATCTAACCATCAGACCATTCTGAAAGGATAAAGCAAAGAATGACGACATATTACAAACAAGTAATATAACAACATTCATGCCAATCAAGTGCCTCGTAACATCCATCTCCAAAAAGCGAGAATCTAGCCATCGCCCCTTGATATTCAATGGAATTACCATCCCTGAACCCCCCACTATCAACAATCTTGGGGTTATCTATGACCAGGAACTGAACTGGATAAATAGCGTGGCTACAAGAGCAGGTCAGAGGCAGTAAAGTAGAGCATTTCACCCAACTCCGCAAAGCCGGTCTACCATCTACAAGGCATAAGTCACGAGTGACAGGATACACTCTACTTGTTTGGATGAATGCAGCTCAAACAAAATCAAGCAGCTCAGCATGATCTAGGACAAATCAACCCATTTGACTGACATCCCATGGACTCAGTATTGCCAGCAGTGTCTACTATTTACAAGACGCAATACAGCAACTAACCAAGGGTATTTTGACAGCACATCGCAAACTCACAACCACTACTACCGAGAAGGACAGGACAGCAGATGCATGGAAACACTGCCAACTGCAAGTTCCTGTCCAAGCGACACACCAGTCCTACGTGGAATTATATCACCATTCCTTCACTATTGATGAGTCAAAAATCTTCATCACTAACAGCACTGTGGGTGTACCTAGGCCACATGGCCTGCAAACGTTCAAGACAACAGGGTTAGGCAATAAATGCTGGCCTAGCCAGAGACTTCCACATTGTGAAAGAATATTTTAAAAATCATTGATGAGCCTTCAGGCATCAGGGCCCTGCATTCTGCAATCTCATTGTGAATCCCCCTGACTTGTCTCATCTCTCTCCACCCTCAAACTTCATTCACTTATTTGGTAATCTTCAACTCTAACTCCTGCTCAATGACTGCCTCCCTTGCTTTGTGGTATACTTTGCTAGGTTAAATATGCAGGACAGCACGGTGGCGGTGGTTAGCACTGCTGCCTCATAGCGCCGAGGTCTCAGGTTCGACCCCGGCCCACTGTCCTTGTGGAGTTTGCACATTCTCCCCGTGTTTCCGTGGGTTTCGCCACCACAACCCAAAGATGTGCAGGGTAGGTGGATTGGCCACGCTAAATTCCCCTTAATTGGAAAAATGAATTGTGTACAATTTTTAAAACAAATATGCAAATTATCATAACTAACTCCAATATGGCATTCTTATTCCTGAATGTTCAGCCATAGCTATCTGTTCTATTATCTTTACATACAACTCACTGGCAAAGAATTTTCGTAGAAATACTTTTCACTGGAAGGGAAACTCCACTTCCAGAAAAGCTGTGGCAGTGGAGTAGATGAAACATCCAAGGAAATTCTTTGCTGATGTGTTTGAGTTTGTAGCCATCTGGGATGGCCACTTCCCGATTACAAAATGGACACTTTGCAAAGATTGCAGGGAAATTGGACAATACTGAGAAAGCAAGCAGGTGCAGGGTTTGTCTGTTGATTGGAGCCGTAGCTCCCAGACAAGACCGATACTGCAAAACCATTACCATACTAATGAGCCATCCCCGGGGACAAAAGAGTAACAGTTAAGTAAACGATACCAAGGCAGACATCCAGGCGCCAGAGGAGACCAGAACAAAACAGGCCAATGGCCACCTAGGACATGCCCAGCCATCAGGGCCCCCACCCCTCTATTGGAGGAAATAGATAGGAACGATTGGGAAACGGCCCAATTAATTGGGGCCAAGTTCAAGGCCCGCCCAAAAGTGCGTGAAGCCCCTTTTGGGTGTGAGAATGATCCCCCAAGAGAGAATCGCTCTCTTGTGGCTCCGGCTCTCACCAAGGAGAGATCTGCCCAACAGCAACATCAGAACAGGTAAGTCCAAGGTCAACGCACGCTACGAGACAGACGCTCTTAGCTGTTATTCCATACCAGTTCGACCCCAGCAGCCTCAGAACCGAACAACGGCCATTGTTCCTCTGACTGAGTGAGCGCCCGAAGCGAAGTATAGGCTTTAGCAATAGTTTAGTTTGTAGAGTTTTATGCATGAGTATATTTGACTGTGTGTGTAAATAAATGAGCATAGAGTTTGAACTTACTAACTGGTGTATCGAGTCTTTGATCAGCATTCGGTTTTTAACCTTGTGGCGGTATCCAAAGATACCTGGCGACTCTAGAGCAAACGTAATTAGAATTAAGGAATGCGACCATATTGGCCGCCATCTTCAGAGCCAAATTAAGAGAAACACAATTAGCAACAAGTTGCAGGTTTCTATTTTGTTGATAACAAACAGATCATTTGTACAGCATCTTTTGAGTTTTGTCTGTATGTTTGTTTGCTTTTTGATAACCTCTGAGCTCAATAAGGCAAGGTATGTTGGCACCAGGAATTGAAACATTGGGAAACAAAGCATTCTTAGTGTGACATCTTCACCTTTTCCCCATTTCAGAATTAGTGACACATGCATTCCAAGAATGAAAGAAAAAAGCCTAGGTTAGCTCGGATACCAAACCGAAATCTAGTATAATCAACGCACATTTACTCCTTATTCATATACTAAAGGTAGTTGTAAGAGGCATGTTTTAATTAGAATCGACTTATTGAAACAATTTCACTGTGACTAACGTCAGATAGTTTAATTGAAGAATGATACTTGCCATACATGCTCAAATAATTAAAAGAATTCTCCATAAATGCAGAGAAATAAACTTACATTGTGATGATATTTGACCCAGGTGCAGTGAAGAAAAATTATAATTTATTTAGAGTATCTAGGGAACTTGTAATTAAGAATGTTTAAAAAGAAGTTTTAAGCATTTGCTTCAATCGTAAAGGAATCAGCCTTAATTTTCTTATAAAAAGAAATGTGTGATCTGGTAACCCTTGGCCTGGAAGCAGTGTCAACAAGAAGGAAGTTAAATTCTGATGCTGTGTGGTCAGGGTCATTAAAGCTGCAACAGGGGAGAACATAGAAGGCCCATTTACAAGGAATTTCCGTGTAATATCATCAAAAGTGAAAGCAAGCGATGACAGCATTAGAGCAGCGATTGTGAATTGAGCACACTACTATGTTTCAGTTTTGCTCGAGCCTACCAGACTGTTTAACTACGTCAGCTGAAGGAGTCTCTGTGCTATCAAGACTGTCACAATCCAAGCTCAGTGTGTCGTTTGAGTAACAACTGCTTCTGGGCACAGGAGTGAATCTACTGTGCTCATGATTTGAGCACCAAATCCATTGAGAGATCGACATACGGAGTCCAAGTTGCAATGACGAGAAGATTACAGTGCACAACATTTGTACAGGATGTGATGCGAATGTGTGTAATCTCGTGAGATAGTCTTTACTGTATCAGCTATTCATGACTATTTATAGTTCATAATTTGCCTGTCCATTCATGTTTAAGTGATTCTGATTAATGTTACAAAAGTGGAATCTTGTTGGGGGGGCATTTGGTAATCTGGTTATTTTGTTTTATGGTTCTCCTCCAGAGAATAAAACAAAATTGAGAGTGCAAGTCCAGAAAATGAGCCGAGGGACTGAAATGGGTCCACATAAACTTTCCTACATCTAAACAAACGAAATGTCATGTTTGAGTTTGCTATATTTTCTTGGCAAATCAACAAGGATATATTTGATGCTTGAGGCTTTGTTGAGAGACTATCTGACTCTCAAGAGACTTGAAACAGTTGCTAAAAGGCAATTTGCAAGCTGTTGCAGTGCACATGATGATTTATACAAAATGGGGTTACAAAAAGATTAATCTTGTTGTTAATCACTTTATTTAGGGGGCAGCACAGTAGCGCAGTGATTAGCACTGCTGCCTCACGGCGCCGAGGTCTCCGGTTCGATCCAGACTCTGGATCACTGCCCATGTGGAGTTTGCGCAATCTCGCTGTGTCTGCATGCATTTCGCTCCCACAACCCAAAGATGTGCAGGGTAGGTGGATTGGCCACGCTAAATTGCCCCTTAATTGGAAAAAATGAATTGTGTACTCTAAATTTAAAAAAGAAGAAAAAGAAAAAAATCTCTTTATTTGAGGGTCATTTGTTAAATTTGATCATTCTTGTATAAGATTTCCTCATGGGGATCATAATAGTATAGATGACATATACATTACAGGTATATATTTCACTTAAGTATGCATGGTACTTTAAATATTTGCATTTCATGTTTGTATACTTCAATATAATCTGATCCAGTTAGAGTGCAGTTAATGAAGTTGCTGACGTAATTGTCTATTTTGGTTTAGATGTTAAAAACTATTACAGTACCAGCATTTCACACTGCTGTTGACTCCCCCTATTGAAAAAACCTACTGTTTTTCCCCCCATTAAATGGTTATAATTAATTCTCAACTGGATTTCACTGCCATCAAATTAAATTCAAGGAGCTCCTTTGACTAAAAACATACAAACTTAGAAGTGTGCACTTTAAATGTAGTTTATTCTGACAAAAATAGAATTGATCTTCGAGCCAAGCACCCATAGAAGCCAATAGCTGATGTGTTTTTGACATGGTGGTAGCAATTTGAGACTGCAAAAGAGATGGTGCAGACAAAGGTTTGTAACTTTAATTGTCATTGGAGAGCATAGTTTGTAGTTTGTAAATTTTTTAAATGAAATTTATAGTAGAATGAGATGATATATTGGATTAAGATAATTTGCAACTTTTTCTTAAAAACTAATCCACACGGCTTCTCATTTAAATAGTGGAATTTTTGTTTTAGGGAGAGCCACAGTGATTTTGCTGTTAAAAATCTCTTCCACTGAATATATTTGAGATTGATCTGCAAGAACCCAAAACGAAAAAAGTCCTGGTCCATAATTAATATTGCCAATATTCAAGCTTCCATGCTGTACAATCTTTTCATCTATCATTTGGTTTCAACATGGTATTCAAGTCTTCCTCCCAGGTCTCTTTCACTTTTCTGTGCTACTTTCAATATCAGTCATAGCTATGTGGAGCAACATTTGGGGATGTTTTTTCAGCATTTCAGGAACTGCCCCGGGTAGATAGAACGGATAGGATCTCCAGACTGTAAATTCTTTTTTTTCTGGTTCTCTTTGTTAATACTACTATGACCAGTGCTTATCTGAATTTTCCTTTAGTGCCCCTTTGGAGCTTCATCTTGAAATGCACTATGTTCTAGGCCTTGGTTCAGGAGGTAGAAAGGTGGCAAGTGATCATATTCTTTCAGGGAGCCAGGAAGTCCTCCAGGCATACACTATGAAAAGAATGAGAGCATGGAGCCACAGGGGTCACTTGAGTCTGGCCATCAGAACTTGGCTGAAGTGTTACAAAAAATTCACAGGAGGATGCATCTTCAAATATCATCGCCCTTCCATCACACTGTCAACCACTCATATTGCTCATTGCAGCACATGCCCATCACTTACCCAATAGCCTCTTGCAATCAGAACTCATACCGAATATTCAGATGCTCCACCTCACCCTATTATTATTGGTGCAAGCCCCTCACCCACATCTCAGATTCTACATACTTGCATCTATTCAAACCCATCCTATTATCCAGCATGAAGTGCAAGCTGTAGGTGGTGAGATCATGGACCATCTTCCATCCACCAAACCCTTCCTCCATCACCTTCTGCATTTATGCTTTCAATACCCAATAACTGCAACCTGGCCATTGCAGCCTCGCAATGCAAGGAACAACCAAGACCACACACCTGACACAGGAGCAGCGACACATGATCTGAAACTGCCAGCCACCAGCTCAAATACTGGCACTGCGTGCACTTTGGACATTAAAGGCAGGATTTACTCATGGTGAGTCACTGGGAATGAGTTGGCTATAGACAGCTGGAAGAAAGGATAGCTCCCAGGAGGACAATGAAAGTTCTGCTGCAGAGGAAACAAATGAGGACGTTCATGGGCTGACATGGACTTCCAAGGGATAGTGTAAAGGAGAAAGCTGATGGGCATGCACAACTGAGATAGCTGGCACATTGGCATATCTGCCAGACATGAACATGAAGGAGTCTGCTCCAACTTCTCAGAGCTGGAGGCTCCACTTGCACCCTTTTAGGAGGCCAATGTAGCTCATTTCACTGGGAATGTCAGCCTGTAACCACATGTTAGATCCCAATGAGGTTGAGAAAGCAGAATGACCAGGCATAGAATATTCTCATCCCAGTGCTGCACTTTACACACAAAAAAAGACAGCCATTTGGCTCCTTGAGCCTGCTCCAGAATTCAATATGATCATGGCTGATAGTCTATCTCAACACCATACACACCCGATCTCTCCCCATATCTTGACAACTTTAGTATCTAGAACTCTATTTCCTTCTTAAAAATATTCAGTGACTTTACCTTCACAGCCTTTCACTCCCCTCACCTCAGTCCTAAATGGCCTACCCCATAACCTGAAACGATGACACCTTGCTTTAGACCCCCCACCCTCCCAAGCCAGGAGGAACATATACCTTGCAGCCAGTCTGTCAAAATGTTACATGTTTCAACTGGATTCCCCCATCATTCTTCAAAACTCCAGCCAATACAGGCGCGGTCAACCCAATCTCTCCACACACATCAATCTTCCTATCCCAGGAATCAGTCTGGCGACCCTTTGCTACACTTCTATGGCAAGTATATCCTCTCTTAGGTAAGGAGACCAAAACTGCCAACACTCCAAGTGTGGTCTCACCAAGCCCCTGCACAGCTGTAGTGAGGCATCCTTGCTCCTATACTCAAGTCCTCTTACAATGAAGGCCAGCATAGCATTTGTCTTCCTAATTGCCTTCTATTCTTGCATGCTTGCCTTCTATTCTTGCAGTGACTGGTGACCAAAATTAAAATGAAGTTTCAATGAGTCCAACTTTTAAAAAAAATTTTTTTTAGAGTACCCAAATCATTTTTTCCAATTAAGGGGCAATTTAGCGTGGCCAATCCACCTACACTGCACATCTTTGGGTTGTGGGGGCGAAACCCACGCAAACACAGGGAGAATGTGCAAACTCCACACGGACAGTGACCCAGAGCCGGGATCAAACCTGGGACCTCGGCGCCGTGAGACTGCAGTGCTACCACTGCGCCACCGTGCTGCCCCCACAATGAGTCCAACTTGACATGAAAGTTTAACTGTAAGCTTCCAGACAGGCTACTGCAAAAGAAAGCAACAGCTCCACGGGTAAAATTTGTCACTTTACTAGTCATTTGCATTATTCTTTCTTTACCAACTACTCAGACTCCTGTTAATTCAAAATCTCCAGTTCAACTTGAATTTCACATTTTATTCCAACAGCTCAACCCAAATTAATGGATTTTTTAAAAAAAATGAAAGAAGTAGACAATGCTAGATTTCTACCTGTTTTGCTGAGAATAACAGCATGAGCAACTATGGACATGAACCCCATTTTCTATCAAAGATAAAAGTAGTGGGTTTCTTTGCATCTACATTCAAATCCTTTGCTGCATTGTATCCAACTACACTTTGTATGAGGTTAACCGTCAAATATTTCAGAACAAACTATGTCATATTGTAATAATAAGCGAACACAATCCACACTTGGCGGGAGTGCTCAAACTGCAATTTTGCCACTTGGCTGCCATAACCTCATTAGAAGTGTGACAGAAACTCTTTTTATACATGTAAACAGGGTTAGAAACTATGATATCGTTGTGCAGAAAAATCCAATATTTCTCTTCATCACCAGTCTTCTTGACCAAGTCACTACCAATAATCACCGAAATAGTACAAGCAATTTACAAAACTCAAATACTAAGAAATAAGACAAAATTGGAGATGTTTAAAGGTAACACAAACTACTGTTGATGGAAGACTTCATCACCATGGAATAGTTTGCTACAGTAACATGGAGATACTTTTGCCTTTTTTAGCACATTTAGCCATTTAAAAATTAAACATAACCATTTGAAATCTTCAAGTCTCTAAATAATAACAAACAGCAGATCAAATACATGAAAGGTCTAGTGTAAATATAACTTTTCTTATTGTCCAGGTAGCAAAATGAAAGGCAAGATAGATAAAAGTTAGGTTCTGCTTTATTTGTGCTGTCCTTCAAGCAAGTTTTAAATCCATGCTTTTTGATGTGTGGACTAATGTCATAAATTACATGACATTTGCTGACCTTTGCCTCAAAGTATCAGTGATGGTCTCTGGGCGAGAAGTACAACCTCTTCTGCTCCAAGCTTTATACATACCTCCTTTTCTACATATTTTCTTGCCGGGTTTTCTGGCACATTCCTTCGATATTCTTTTTACTGAAAAATGAATAAAAGACTAAAAAATAACATGAGCTCCGTCACAAACAGTAGGAGCATGCAACACCACCAACTGACTTAAAATTGTCCTTTCTACAAAGACAGGTTTCCAACTCATTGTGTCTGCACACACAATGGGCAAATTATGCACCTTTTCTTAAGTCAGTGAGGGGGGGGATCGAAAACCAATATCCACCTCGATGGTCGTGCCATGGGGGATGGGGGGGCAGTGGGAGAAGATGAATGGGGACAGAATACATATCTGATGCATCGGGAAAGCTTCATGCATATGCAAGCATAGATACGCACACGCGCACACACATACACACACACACACACACACCACAGCATGCAAACATTATGTCATGCTTCCTAAACAAAGTAAGATACATGTAGTAAAGATTAAAATTTGATTTCCCTGTTCCTTATGGCTTACACTCACCATCTTCAGTAGGCACGTATATGTTTAGAAAGAGGCAATCTTCATTCTGTTCTTGGACATAAGAGGCAATTACTTCCAAGTTGGCAGTAAACCACACTGGAAGCATAACATCTGGCAACATACCATGTATATTCTGGGGACAAACTGGTGCAAAATGGGTGGCATTTCGTATTTCAGACCAAGAAGAAGGGGGTTCAGGGGGTTGAAAGCGGCGATCTCCCGTTGGTGAAGCAGCATATGGTACGCCAAAATACTGGATCACCGGACCCAAGATTTCATTACTCAATTCTTTTTTAACCCCCCTCAGTCTGCCATAATTGGTGTTCACAACCGGGTAGGTATCGTCTAGTTTCTGGCAGAGCACCAGATTGCCCTTTAATGTAAATCCAAGAATCCAAAGAAGGAAAGTTATATCAAATCCCATTCGCACCGGATGCACCTTCACCATCCTTAATATGCAGCTAAGCCATTGCGGCCTTTCCTGGTGAAGTGGCATGGTCTACAATGCTTCTCCACAAATATAGAAACAAAACTCCTGCTTGGTATCCAGATGAAATCGCAGCAAACTACAAATAGTTGTTTACACAGAGTCCTAAGGGAAATCTCAAACTTTTAATGTCAGCAATATTTCCCAATGGATTTCATAATTGACGATAGTTGCTATTTTTCAGTCAACATCGTAAAATCTCTTTTTTGCACCAACATGAAGATATTGATTGACTTCGGAGGATTTTCTTTGATAAATCAACTATAGGTACCAGGATATTTGTGACCTGTAAAATAGAAATAATACAGTAAATATCAAAATAAATTCAAAGCTATTAACATTTTATATCTTATGAAGTTTTATACATGCCTTTATATGCAAAAGATAATAATTTTAAAGAACTCTTCCTTTCACTTTATATTTTTAGTCAAATTATTGTTAGTGATATCAGCAGAAATATAAGTGTGTCCCCACTATTTTGAAAGCGATATCATGCATTACAAAAGCACCTGTATTACAATAGCAGCAAAATGAATGTAATTTTTCAAATATTCACCCATTAATATTAACAAGAATTATTGCCTGCTTTTGCAATCTTGTTTGACTGGTAGGATTAGAGAGATTTGCCATATTCAATTATTCCACAGTATACATGATCTATGCATGCAGTCGAACATAACACAAACATAACCATTAATTCGTCTCAACCACAAAAAAAAACAGGAGCAATCTGCTCGTGTAAATGTCCGACTATTTACATGGCTGAAAGTTGCCAAAGCTTTTGCCCAGCTGCACCAAGTGGGCATCGATCACTCAATCCCTGATTATTTGGATGCAATGGCAGAAATAATGGTTTGCTTTGCACGGCGTGGAGGTTTAAATGAAATACAAATATCTTATCTAGAAATAACACAAAAGTATTTTTTCACTGGAATAAAATACACACAATTTATTTTCTAGATCTTTAAAATTTTAGTGAACTATATCAATATACATTTCAGCACAACATTTAACCAGCTGCAATGAAATAATTTACATAGAATTGTTTCAAAACAATACTTTCCCAAATACAAGTTAATAAGCAAAAAATTACAGAAAGTGAGGCTGCACCAAAAAGTGACTTCTTTTATTACGCTTCTTCTGGTCATTTAGAACAGAAGTTTTTAGCCATTTTGTAAATCTCTGGCAATACAGAAAATTGAGCAACATAGTTAATCCACTGCACATAGCTGGTGAAATTCTGCAATGCAATTCTAAAAGAAAAATGGTGTACTAATAGGAATTGCCAGTTGAATTTTTGAGAAAGGGCAAGGCTCTTTTTGTTGGTGGCTTGCCTTTCAGGACTTTGGCTATATAGCAGATGGATTGAAAGGTAGGGGGATCGGTGGAGAATTCATGATGTTGAGATGACACCTTAGGGTCTGGAACAAAGAGTTCCGATGCCTCTGCCCTTCCTCCTCCTCTCTGTAAACCGCGTTCCCCTCTGCTGCCTATGATCCCAACTACAGCTCCTACTCGTACAATAAACTTTCTCCCAGCAGTACACCAGACTCCTCCAACCTCCTCCTCATGATCTGGCATCACTCCCTTGAAAATCCAAACATTTTTCCAACAACAATCAGCACAGTATTTCTACTAATTCGGCACCAGAATAAGTCAAAAGCATCTCACCTGGATGTTGGATGGGTGACCCTATGCATAATGTTGAGAGTGTGGGTCCCTCATGCAGCTGAGCACACATTCAGCTGGGAGTGCTTACAAGATCATGCATCAAATAAGTGTTTGATGTTATTTGCATCATGATCTATCTACTCTACTTGCTTCCAGTGCACACATGACATACCTGCACTGGCACCCTGTCAGGTCATGTCATATCTTCATCATCCCAATGTGGGGCCCCACAACTCGTTTGGCCCAAGATACTCTTTTGGATACAGTACTTCAGGAGTAGTGATATTATATTTGTAAGCTGTACCTATTATCCGGCCATTATAACTTTATAGAATTTACAGTGCAGGAGGCCATTCAGCCCATCGAGTCTGCACCAGCCCTTGGAAAGAGCACCCTACCCATGCCCACACTTCCACCCTACCCCCGTAACACAACCCACCTTTTTTTGGACAGTAAGGGCAATTTATCATGGCCAACCCACCTAACCTGCACATCTTTGGACTGTGGGAGGAAACCGGAGCACCCGAAGGAAACCCACGCAGGCACGGGGAGAACACGCAGACTCCGCACAGACAGTGACAAGCCAGGAATCGAACCTGGGACCCTGGAGCGGTGAAGCAACTGTGCTAACCACTGTGCTACCTTGCTACCTACTACACTACACTTGAAGAAAAAGAATACATTTACTTTTATTGTTTACTTCCCCATGATGCCCAGAGTGCTTTAGTACCAATTAATTTATTTTAAAGTGTGGCAAATTTCTGTACTTCAAGGTTCCACAAACACTAATGAGATAAATGACACAATCAAACTATTATTAAGGACACAGTCTATCCTTCTGCACTGTAGGGATTCTATGATTCTCTTTAAAATGGTGAAAACAGAGGAATGAAGGGGTTCACGAAGGGGATTGAGGATTGGCTGACTGACAGAATGCAAAGAGTCGGGATAAATGGGTCCTTCTCTGGCTGGCAAACTGTAACTAGTGGGGTACTGCAGGGATCTGTCCTTGGACCTCAACCGTTCACAATCTATATAAATGTTCTGCAAGTAGGGACAGAGTGTAACAGAGGAGATGGATATAGATAGGTGAAAAGATTGGGCCAAAATTTGGCAGATGGAGTTTAATGTTATCCATTTTGGCCAAAACTTCAGAGGCAAATTAGTATTTAAATGGTAAGCAGGTTCAAAATGCACCTGGCAGAGGGATCTGGGTGGCCTTGTTCATGAATCGCAGAAAATTGGTATGCAGGTACAGCATGTAATTAAAAAGGCAAATAGAATATTAGCGTTTATTGCAAAAGGACTGGAGTACAAAAGTAGAAAAGTGTTGTTGCAATTGTATAGGGTGTTGGTGAGAACACATCTGGAGTATTGTGTCCAGTTTTGGTTTCCTTATTTGAGGAAGGATGTGGTGGCATTGGAGGCAGTTCACCAGATTGATTCCAGGGATAAAAGGGTTGACGATTGAGGAGAGATTAAAGAGTTTCGGCTCAAACCCGCTGGAGTTTAGAAGAATGAGAGAGGATCTGATCAAGGTACACAAGATAGTAAAAGGGATTGATAAAGTAAACATACACCAAAAACAGTTACCCCTTGTAGAGCAATCTAGAACAAGAGGTCACAGATATAGGTTTGAGAGGTAGTAAACTGAGATGAGGAACTACTTCTCGCAAAGGGTGGTAAATTTATGGAATCCGCTGCCCCATAGTGCGCTGAAATCGGAGTTGAAAATGAAACGAAAATCGCTTGTCACAAGTAGGCTTCAAATTAAATTACTGTGAAAAGCCCCTAGTCACCACATTCCGGCGCCTGTTCGGGGAGGCTGGTACGGAAATTGAACCGTGCTGCTGGCCTGCCTGGGTCTGCTTTAAAAGCCAGCTCTTTAGCCCTGTGCTAAACCAGCCCCTCCAGTTATTAATAACCAGTTATTCAGTGGTTTCAAGATTAGTAAATTTCAGATAAAAAATGGGTGAAAGGGATATGGGGAATAGGTGGGGTGGTGGATTTAAGACCCGGAAGAGATCAGCTATGATCTGATTGAATGGCGGAGCAGGCTCGAAGGGCTGAACTGCCTACTTCTGCTCCTAATTCCTACGTTCCTATGTGACCTGTTCAGAATTCCACCCAAGATGGGCCAGTGTGACTTGGTTATTAAAGGCTAAAGGAAAAAAGGGAGGGGGGTTGCAGTTTGACTGACTGGGAAGATGTTCACACCGCTAGACCATGGCAAGAGCAGCTTATACTTATTGAGATTTGGAGACCAGCAGTCAATCCACATAGGGAGGCGTTAGGAATATACACAGTTATACATTAGGATGTTTGTGTAATCCCAAGAAATTAAGGGTCTAGAAGATAAATATTAGTCATTTCCATCTGGATACAAGGTCCATATGATTCATGTTGTCATAGACTTTGACCTTTTGCCCAAAGTCCATAGAAAGTTATTGCAGTGTCAGGTTACAGGGTTTGAAGATATCACTGGACCTCACTGGCAAGCAAATTCAGTCTGCAGCTATCTGAGAAAGAGAGCAGGACAAAGAGAGCAGGAGACAGAGCCAAACAGTCATTCACCTAATGCAAAACAAATTCAGACTATTGGTCACCATGCAGAATGTGGGTTGAAGTTCATGCTCAGTTAATGAGGATTTAAAAGCAGGCTGGAAGATTTGCCTAGCTTGAAAGAGGGAAGATATCTCTGGTGTAACCCTCAGAAAGACAGGTCTGAGTTTGTGGTTACCTGGCTGGCTATGTAAATGAAAGCAGGGCACTGGAGTGGAGAATAGATTTGGACTGGTTCTGAGAAAACAAAGGGACAGCATAAAGTATAACTATGGCTGACTTCAGGTGGTGGCCATGGAATGAGTGTTTGCACGTTTGGTAGCTCCCACTCAAGGTTGAATTGTTCGGTCCTTTCCTGTCTGATGGTTGAAATGTTTGGATGGAAAGAGGTAGGAGTGCCAGGAAAAGGTGCAACTCCTCTGCTGTGACTGGTGGATGGATCCAAGAACTAGGAGTAAGTTGAGAAGAAGGGAGCTGTTTGAGCAGGAGAGTCTTCGAAATCCGCCATAGGTTAATATGGGGGAGGACAAAAGGCCTGTTCTGCCCACCCAGTGGTCAACGTAGCAGCTGGTGGATTTTTTAAATGATAAGTTCAGTCAGCAGAAGAGG
This sequence comes from Scyliorhinus torazame, assembly GCF_047496885.1. Classification (NCBI taxonomy): domain Eukaryota; kingdom Metazoa; phylum Chordata; class Chondrichthyes; order Carcharhiniformes; family Scyliorhinidae; genus Scyliorhinus; species Scyliorhinus torazame. Next base: position 78,156,787 of record NC_092720.1, read on the forward strand.
GAGGCCCTAGACAAGGTGGTGGAGCCAGTCAAAGCGGGTATTGAGTGAGTGGAATAGAGGCTGGAGAACCTGGGCCGGGCGATCTGGAAAGTGGCGGAGGCGGTGGGGAAGCACGAGGAACAGCTGAAATCATTGGTGCCCAGATAGGGGTGATGCGGAAGACCCTCATGAGACTGAAGAAGAATGTTCCAAAAGGTAAAATTTGTGGATCGTGGGGATGCCCAAAGGTATCAAAGGAGCGGGGCCAACACAAATGTGGCCAAAATGTTAGAGAAGCAGATGGGGAAGGGGGCCTTCATCCAGCCTCTGGAGGTCAACCAAGCACACAGGGCACTGATGAGGAGGCCGCAGGCAGATGTGCCGCCAAGGGCGATGGTGGTGCGGTTGCACTGCTTCTTGGACAACGGTTCTTCGGTCGGCGAGGCAGACGAGGAGGTGCACCTGGGAAGGGGACAAGCTGCGGGTGTATTAACAGCTGGGCACAGATCGGGCGGAGAGGAGTGCCAGGTTTAACCGGGTCAAGGTTGTTGTCTTCAAGAAGGGTTGAAGTTTGTAGTGTTGTACCCGGCCTGCCTCTGGATGACTTTCCAGAATCAAGAATATTATTTTAGTACCCCACAGGAGGCAATGAAGTTTCTGAGGAACAATGGACTGGCAGAAGGAGGAGGACATTGAACTTTTAAGGAGATGGGAGAAGGCTTCTTTTGTTGTTCTTGGAAAACTTTTTCCCTTTTGAAATGTTTTGTTGGGTTTGGTGGCGGGGTGCTGGGGGAGCAGCAATGGCGAGTACACCTTTTTCTGTTTCTTTGATTTTTGGGGGAGTGTTGACGGGGGTGGGGGGGAGAAGGAGGTTTGGAGGTCTAGTGTAGCCAGCTGGGATGGCCACTTCCAGAATACAAAATGGATGCTCGCAAAGAATGTAGGGAACTGTGGACAATGTTAGGAAAACAAGCAGGCACAGAGCCTGTATGCATATTGGAGAGGCAGCTCCTAGACGGAATTGAAACTATAGGTCAATTAACATATTGATGGCCCATCTCCAGGAACAAAGGAAAGACACGCAAGCAACCGATACCGAAAGCACAAACAAAGCCAGGCCAACGGCCACCAAAGACACGCCCAGCCATCAGGGCACCCAACCCATTATTGGTCAAGATCAATGCCAGTGATCGAGAAGCAGCCCTGTTAATTGGGGCCAAGTTTAAGGCCCGCCTAAAAGCACGCAAAGCCCCTCCAGGTATAAGAAGGAACCCCCATGAGAGAATCACTCTCTTGGACATGGCTCTCAAAGCGGAGAGACCCGTTCACCAGCTGCACCAGAAGCAAGTAAGTCCAAGGTCAACGCTCGCTACCAGACGGACGACCTTAGCTGTTCTCCTGTACCACTTCGAACCCAACAATCTCAGATCTGAACAACGGCCTTTGTTCCTCTGACTGAGTGGGCACCCGAAGCTAAGTATAGGCATTAGCATTAGAGATAGTTTAGTTTGTAGTACTTTGTGCATGAGTAGACATTACTGTGTGTGTAAATAAATAGTATTGACTTTGAACTAACTAACTGGTGTATTGGCTATTTGATCAGTATTCGGGTTTGAACCTTGTGGCGGTATCGAGGGATACCTGGCGACTCTAAAGCAAACATAATTAGGATTAAGGAAGGCGACCACATTGACCGGCATATTCATAACCAGAGAAACAGAGCAACACTTGGTTGGGGGCTGCCATGCTAGTTGGGCAGGCTAGTTAATGGGAGCACAGTGGGGGGTGGTCAGGAGGTAGGTGCAGGTGAGGGGGATGGGGCTATTGAGGAGCAGTTGGAAAAGGAGTGATAGCGGTGGACATCTAAAGGTGGGCAGGAGGGTCCTGTGGTACGTGGCGGGCCCAAAAAGGGATATGGGTGATTGGCAGGGGAGGGGGGTGGGGAGCCGCCCCAACCAGGCTGGTCACGTGGAACGCGAGGGGGCTGAATGGGCCGGTCAAAGGGTCACGCATGGTCGCGCACCTGAGGAATCTGAAGGCGGACGTGGTGTTCTTTTTTTTATACAAGCGACGCATTTAAAGATTGGGGACAAGACGAGGAAAAGATGGAAAGGGCAGGTGTTCCATTCGGGACTGGACATGAAAATGAGGGGGGTGCTGGAGCTGGTGAATAAGCGGGTAGCGTTCGAGGTGGGGAATATTGTGGCAGATTCGGGGTGGGGTAGGTTTATGATGGTTAGTGGGAAGCTGGAGGGGCTGCTGGTGGTCCTGGTAAATGTTTATGCCGTTGATTGGGATGATGAGGATTTTATGAGACAGGTGCCGAGTGCGAAGGAATTTTCGTATGTCTCCCATGCGCATAGGGTGTACTCCCGGATTGGCTTTTTTGTGATGGACAAGGCGTTGCTGGAGGGGGTGAAGGATGGAACGCGAAGGATAATGCTGGACTCCCATGGGGGTGAATGGGATGTTTGAGGAATTTTATACAAGGTTGTATGAGTCGGAGACCTCGGCCCGTGTGTGCAAAGGTTTCTTCTGCGAGTTGGAGGTGGACGAGGAGCTGCTGCAGAGATTGGGGGCCCCTATCGGTTTGAGGGAGGTGATGGAGAGTATGGGGCGATGCAGGCAGGGAAGACCCTGGGTGCGGATGGGTTCCTGGTGGAGTTTAATAAAAGGTTTGTGGGGGGGGGGGACCTGGGGCCGTTGCTGGTGAGGGCGTACAATGAGGCTAGGGAGAGGGGGGGAACTCCCCTCTACACTATCGCAGGCATCCATCGCCCTGATGCTGAAAAAAGATAAGGATCCAGAGCAGTGTGGATGTGGACGCATTAGAGCATCGAGGGGTGGGGGTGGGGGGTGGGGGGGGGGGGGGGGCTCGAGCACAGGGCTTCGCTGTACGTCGACGAACTGTTGTTATATATTTCGGACCCACTGGGTGGCATTGGGAGCTTACTGGGGGTTTGAAGGACTTTGGCCAGTTCTCCGAAACAAGTTGAACATGGGAAAGAGCGAGGTGTTCCCGATTGAGGCCAGAGGGCAGGAGAGGAGGTAGGGGAGCTGCCATTCAAGGTGATGGGGGCAAGCTTTAGATACTTGGGCATTCAGGTGACAAGGGGTTGGGTGCAGTTAATGGAGCAGACGAAGGGGGATTTTAAGAGGTGGGATGTGCTGCCGCTGTCGTTGACGGGACGGGTGCAGACAGTGAAGGTGGCGGTGCTGCCAAGATTCTTGTTCATATTTCAGAGCCTCCTGATCTTTGTCCCAAAGTCATTCATTCAGAAGGTTAATGCGCTGATCTCGGGGTTTGTATGGGCCAGGGTGGGGGGGTGGGGGGGCTGGCATTGCCGAATATAATAAATTACTACTGGGTGGCAAATATCACTGTGGTTAGAAAATGGGTAGTGAGGGAGGGGTCGGTATGGGAGCACATGGAGGGAGCCTCTTGCAGGGGAACGATTGCTAATGGTGCCTCTGCCATTCCCGCTCACCGGGTACTCGGTGAGCCCAGTGGTGGTGTCGGCCCGGAGGGTATGGGGGAAGTGGAGGCTGGAGGGTGCCTCGGTGTGGGCACTGCTCTGTGATAATCATTGGTTTGCACCGGAGGGATGCATACGAGGTTTCAGGGGTGGCAGCAGGCAGGGATTGAGCAATTCAGGGACCTGTTCGTATAGGGCATCTTTGCGAAATTAGAGAACCGGGAGGAAGAGTATGGCTGTCCAGAGGGAATGACTACAGTTCCTTGCAGGTCCAGGATTTTGAGAGGAGAAAGGTGCAGTCCTTTCCTGAGTTGCCGCCCTTGAGGCTGCAAGATAATGTGTTGTCAAGGGAGGGGAAGGTGCACAAGGTCTACAGCGAGCTGATGGATGGGGGGGGGGGGGGGGGGGGGGGAGAGGCCCCGGTGGGGGACATTAAGCGGAAGTTGGAGGAGTAGCTTGGGTGGGGACCGGGACATGGGAGGAAACTCGCCGGAGGGTGAATGTGTCCTCGTCATGTGCGAGGCTCAGTCTTAATCAGTTTCAAGTAGTCCACAGGGAGCATATGACAGTGACAAGGATGAGTAGATTCTTTGAGAGTGTAGAGGACAGGTATGGGCGGTGCACGGAGTGGTCCGTGAATAATGTTCACATGTTCTGAGCATGTCCAAAGCTAAAGGGGTTCAGGCAGGGGTTTGCGGAGGTAATGCCAGAGGTGTTGGGGGTAAAGGTGGCCCAGAGTCCAGCGGTAGCGATATTTGGGGTGTCAGAAGAACCGGGAGTCCAGGGGGTGAGAGAGGCCGATGTCTTGGCCTTTGCCTCCCTGATAGCCCGGTGACAGATTTTGTTTGGCTGGAGGAACTCGGAGCCGTCGAAAGTGGGGGTAATGGGTGAGTGACCTGGTGGAATTTCTGAGGCTGGAGGAGGTCAAGTTTGTCCTGAGGGGGTCAGTTAATGAGGTGGAAGCAGTTAATTGACTTCTTTAAGGAGGATTGAAGAGTCAGCAGAGGGGGGGGGGGGGGGGGAGATGGTGTGGAGGGAGGGGGGGGGGGGTGTTGGTTATTTATTATGCTGTTTAATTTTACTTCTGCTTTCATTTGTTGTTTGCTTATGCAAATGCATGAATAAAATATATTTTTTTAAAGTATAACTACGGCGTGGGATTGTCAGTTGTGTCAAAAGTGGGGAATGTATTTTCTGTAGCTTCAGTTGCCTACTGAATAGTCTTTAGTCAATGTTGCCAAACGGGCTCCAAAATATCAACTGTTTTCACTCCCTACAGATGCTGCCAGACCTGCTGAGTTTTTCCAGCAGTCTCGATTATTGCTTTTAGTTTCTTACAGTAATCAGTCAGTCATTGGAAATTCAAGTGTATTTTTAAAAATGTAAAAATGATTGATCTTGAAGGGGGTCTTAACACTATTTCTGGATTGAGGGATAACTAGGTCAAAACAGTCCTTTGGAATTATTTTAAAATATCTATCTGAACAGGTTGATGGTGCCTCAGTCCAAAAGGTGACAACTAGAATAATGTTGCCCTTCCTCAGGGCTGCACTAGATACTAAGTTGAAGTCTTGGATTGCCTTTTCACTCAATAGTGAATAACACAATGGAGGCAGGTGTAGCCAAGGAACTCATCCCACACCTTAACAAAAATATCAAAGTTATATATGCCACAAACAAACATGATGTGACATGTGCAACTCATCCAATGACCATGATCTCATACAACTGGGACCCAGTAAACACTGGGAACTCATGGGCTTCCAGCATGTAAAAGCACCAGGTACTACTCCCAGTTTGAAAGTCATGAGGTACATACTAATATTAGGTCATCAGATACATACTAGCTACTGTCAGAGCATTTGATTTCCTTCAATCTGTTCAGAACTATGCAAAATAAAAAAGATTTGTATTTATATAACACCTTTCAGTACATCAGAATGTCACAAAATGCTCAATGACTTTTTAAAAGAAGCGTAATCATTTTTGAAACATGGAATATGGCAGCCAATTTGTGAACAGCAAGCTCCCACAAACAGAAATGTAATGATGACCAGATAACCATTTTTAAATGAAATATTCTGATTGAAAATGTTTAATTTATAACAAACACAACATCAAACAGCCAGAACACTAATATCAATAGTACAATATCGTTCAAAAGGAAACAAGAAAATATACACCCAACCGAACTTAGAAATCCCACCCAAAAGGACCAAATAACCCACCCCCAATAATAATAACTACCCCCCCCCCCCTCTCCACCCCTTCACAGTGGATGGTGATTAACTCTTTAAAGTAGGAAATGAATGGCTGCCATCTCAGGTAGAACCCCTCCACTGACCCCCTAACGGTGTACTTTACCATCTCCAGGAAAGCAATTCCACGAGGCCACGCAATCAGGCCGAGGTACTGGGTGGAGCAGAATATCAACGAGGCAAAGGCAAGAACACCTGTCTTCACCCAGTTTGCAGCCCTGGCGAGTCCAACAGCATGAAAACAGCCACCAATCAATACGGCTCCAATCAATGTTAAGAATTACTGACATGGTGCGAAAGGAGATTCAAAAGCTTATCATCCTTGGGTGTGGTTAGCAACCACCCACCTCCCACTCTCTCCAAGATCCTGCCAGCAATAGGATTCTCCCCAGCAGGGAGAGTTGCAGTGCCAAGGGAAATGAAGGACAGACCTTCCAAACAAAATCAGATAATCACTTCTCCGGATGTTGATTCAGGAATAAATACTGGCCACGGGTCTTAGCCTTCTTGGGTATTAGCAATACTGGGAACACTTGGGGATTTTCTGAAGTAATAGAATGTTCAGCGGATTTTAATGTCAGACACTATACTTAGATTTTCAACGGTCCTGTAGCATAATACAGGCTCCTGTCCAAAAATCTTTTTTGGATTTCGGCGGCAGCGGTGCGCAGGGGCCTTCTTGGAGGTGAGTAGTGAATTTAAAAACCTTACCTTTACAGGAGCAGCCCTTTGGATTTCGGCGGCAGCGGTGCGCAGGGGCCTTCTTGGAGGTGAGTAGTTAGTTTAAAAGCACTTACCTTTACAGGAGCAGCCCTTTGGATTTCGGCGGCAGCGGTGCGCAGGGGCCTTCTTGGAGGTGAGTAGTGAATTTAAAAGCACTTACCTTTGCAGGAGCAGCCCTTTGGATTTCGGCGGCAGCGGTGCGCAGGGGCCTTCTGGGAGGTGAGTAGTTAGTTTAAAAGCACTTACCTTTGCAGGAGCAGCCCTTTGGATTTCGGCGGCAGCGGTGCGCAGGGGCCTTCTGGGAGGTGAGTAGTTAGTTTAAAAACCTTACCTTTACAGGAGCAGCCCTTTGGATTTCGGCGGCAGCGGTGCGCAGGGGCCTTCTTGGAGGTGAGTAGTTAGTTTAAAAGCACTTACCTTTACAGGAGCAGCCCTTTGGATTTCGGCGGCAGCGGTGCGCAGGGGCCTTCTGGGAGGTGAGTAGTGAATTTAAAAGCACTTACCTTTGCAGGAGCAGCCCTTTGGATTTCGGCGGCAGCGGTGCGCAGGGGCCTTCTGGGAGGTGAGTAGTTAGTTTAAAAGCACTTACCTTTGCAGGAGCAGCCCTTTGGATTTCGGCGGCAGCGGTGCGCAGGGGCCTTCTTGGAGGTGAGTAGTGAATTTAAAAACCTTACCTTTACAGGAGCAGCCCTTTGGATTTCGGCGGCAGCGGTGCGCAGGGGCCTTCTTGGAGGTGAGTAGTTAGTTTAAAAGCACTTACCTTTACAGGAGCAGCCCTTTGGATTTCGGCGGCAGCGGTGCGCAGGGGCCTTCTTGGAGGTGAGTAGTGAATTTAAAAGCACTTACCTTTGCAGGAGCAGCCCTTTGGATTTCGGCGGCAGCGGTGCGCAGGGGCCTTCTGGGAGGTGAGTAGTTAGTTTAAAAGCACTTACCTTTGCAGGAGCAGCCCTTTGGATTTCGGCGGCAGCGGTGCGCAGGGGCCTTCTTGGAGGTGAGTAGTGAATTTAAAAACCTTACCTTTACAGGAGCAGCCCTTTGGATTTCGGCGGCAGCGGTGCGCAGGGGCCTTCTTGGAGGTGAGTAGTTAGTTTAAAAGCACTTACCTTTACAGGAGCAGCCCTTTGGATTTCGGCGGCAGCGGTGCGCAGGGGCCTTCTTGGAGGTGAGTAGTGAATTTAAAAGCACTTACCTTTGCAGGAGCAGCCCTTTGGATTTCGGCGGCAGCGGTGCGCAGGGGCCTTCTGGGAGGTGAGTAGTTAGTTTAAAAGCACTTACCTTTGCAGGAGCAGCCCTTTGGATTTCGGCGGCAGCGGTGCGCAGGGGCCTTCTTGGAGGTGAGTAGTGAATTTAAAAACCTTACCTTTACAGGAGCAGCCCTTTGGATTTCGGCGGCAGCGGTGCGCAGGGGCCTTCTTGGAGGTGAGTAGTTAGTTTAAAAGCACTTACCTTTACAGGAGCAGCCCTTTGGATTTCGGCGGCAGCGGTGCGCAGGGGCCTTCTTGGAGGTGAGTAGTGAATTTAAAAGCACTTACCTTTGCAGGAGCAGCCCTTTGGATTTCGGCGGCAGCGGTGCGCAGGGGCCTTCTGGGAGGTGAGTAGTTAGTTTAAAAGCACTTACCTTTGCAGGAGCAGCCCTTTGGATTTCGGCGGCAGCGGTGCGCAGGGGCCTTCTTGGAGGTGAGTAGTGAATTTAAAAACCTTACCTTTACAGGAGCAGCCCTTTGGATTTCGGCGGCAGCGGTGCGCAGGGGCCTTCTTGGAGGTGAGTAGTTAGTTTAAAAGCACTTACCTTTACAGGAGCAGCCCTTTGGATTTCGGCGGCAGCGGTGCGCAGGGGCCTTCTTGGAGGTGAGTAGTGAATTTAAAAGCACTTACCTTTGCAGGAGCAGCCCTTTGGATTTCGGCGGCAGCGGTGCGCAGGGGCCTTCTGGGAGGTGAGTAGTTAGTTTAAAAGCACTTACCTTTGCAGGAGCAGCCCTTTGGATTTCGGCGGCAGCGGTGCGCAGGGGCCTTCTTGGAGGTGAGTAGTGAATTTAAAAACCTTACCTTTACAGGAGCAGCCCTTTGGATTTCGGCGGCAGCGGTGCGCAGGGGCCTTCTTGGAGGTGAGTAGTTAGTTTAAAAGCACTTACCTTTACAGGAGCAGCCCTTTGGATTTCGGCGGCAGCGGTGCGCAGGGGCCTTCTTGGAGGTGAGTAGTGAATTTAAAAGCACTTACCTTTGCAGGAGCAGCCCTTTGGATTTCGGCGGCAGCGGTGCGCAGGGGCCTTCTGGGAGGTGAGTAGTTAGTTTAAAAGCACTTACCTTTGCAGGAGCAGCCCTTTGGATTTCGGCGGCAGCGGTGCGCAGGGGCCTTCTTGGAGGTGAGTAGTGAATTTAAAAACCTTACCTTTACAGGAGCAGCCCTTTGGATTTCGGCGGGAACCGGAAGTTCGACCTCTGGCAAGTGCCCCCCCCCCCCCCCAATAAATTCTGGTGGAGAGGAAACCCGAGACACTACACGTGTAGTGTCTCCCACCCGCCCTCCTCCTCTAACCTAATAATAAGACCCATTGGTGTAAGGTAAGTGCCATATTATATTATTAGCATTGTGCAGGTCAAGGATTGGAGGTGGAGGAGCAGTCTCTGTCAGCGAGGGAACCTGAGAACATCTCAGAAGGTAAGCAAGTGATTTTTACTTTTATACCTGTTTTTCAAATTGTGTGTGTCGGGGGGAAACTGAAGTGACATCACAGAAAAGCTGTGACCTGAGTGGCTGGTTGGGATTCTAACCTAAATTTTTTTGAGTATTTGGGATCTAATTAAACATAATAACTTAATTATAATTTAGAGGATATCTAAGCCAGAGATCGGAGAATATTATAGTTAGCTATCGCATTTCTATTAGAAATCTAGTGCTAGGAAACAGATAGTTGACAGTAACTTTGAAATTTAAAAAAAGTATTTAAAAAAAAAAAAAGACAAATTTTAATTTTAATTAATTGACGCAATGTCAGTTAGAGGGGTGCTGTGCTCTGACTGTGAGATGTGGCAGGTCCGGGAGGCTTCCAGTGTCCCGGATGGCTTCATCTGCAGAAAGTGCACCCAACTGCAGCTCCTCACAGACCGCATGGTTCGGTTGGAGCAGCAATTGGATGCACTTAGGAGCATGCAGGTGGCGGAAAGCGTCATAGATCGCAGTTATGTAAGTGTGGTCACACCCAAGGTGCAGGCAGAGAAATGGGTGACCACCAGAAAGGGCAGGCAGTCAGTGCAGGAATCCCCTGTGGTTGTCCCCCTCTCGAACAGATATACCCCTTTGGATACTGTCGGGGGGGATAGCCTATCAGGGGAAAACAGCAGCAGCCAGAGCAGTGGCACCACGGCTGGCTCTGATGTTCAGAAGGGAGGGTCAAAGCGCAGAAGAGTAATAGTTATAGGGGACTCTATAGTCAGGGGCACAGATAGGCGCTTCTGTGGACGTGAAAGAGACTCCAGGATGGTATGTTGCCTCCCTGGTGCCAGGGTCCAGGATGTCTCCGAACGGGTAGAGGGAATCCTGAAGGGGGAGGGCAAACAGGCAGAGGTCGTTGTACATATTGGTACTAACGACATAGGCAGGAAGGGGCATGAGGTCCTGCAGCAGGAGTTCAGGGAGCTAGGCAGAAAGTTAAAAGACAGGACCTCGAGGGTTGTAATCTCGGGATTACTCCCTGTGCCACGTGCCAGTGAGGCTAGAAATAGGAAGATAGAGCAGACAAACACGTGGCTAAACAGCTGGTGTAGGAGGGAGGGTTTCTGTTATCTGGACCACTGGGAGCTCTTCCGGGGCAGGTGTGACCTGTATAAGATGGACGGGTTGCATCTAAACCGGAGAGGCATAAATATCCTGGCCGCGAGGTTTGCTAGTGTCACACGGGAGGGTTTAAACTAGTATGGCAGGGGGGTGGGCACGGGAGCAATAGGTCAGAAGGTGAGAGCATTGAGGGAGAACTAGGGAATAGGGACAGTGTGGCTCTGAGGCAGCGCAGACGGGGAGAAGTTGCTGAACACAGCGGGTCTGGTGGCCTGAAGTGCATATGTTTTAATGCAAGGAGCATTACGGGTAAGGCAGATGAACTTAGAGCTTGGATTACTACTTGGAACTATGATGTTGTTGCCATTACAGAGACCTGGTTGAGGGAAGGGCAGGATTGGCAGCTAAACGTTCCAGGATTTAGATGTTTCAGGCGGGATAGAGGGGGATGTAAAAGGGGAGGCGGAGTTGCGCTACTTGTTCAGGAGAGTATCACAGCTATACAGCGAGAGGACACCTCAGAGGGCAGTGAGGCTATATGGGTAGAGATCAGGAATAAGAAGGGTGCAGTCACAATGTTGGGGGTATACTACAGGCCTCCCAACAGCCAGCGGGAGATAGAGGAGCAGATAGGTAGACAGATTTTGGAAAAGAGTAAAAACAACAGGGTTGTGGTGATGGGAGACTTCAACTTCCCCAATATTGACTGGGACTCACTTAGTGCCAGGGGCTTAGACGGGGCAGAGTTTGTAAGGAGCATCCAGGAGGGCTTCTTAAAACAATATGTAAACAGTCCAACTAGGGAAGGGGCGGTACTGGACCTGGTATTGGGGAATGAGCCCGGCCAGGTGGTAGATGTTTCAGTAGGGGAGCATTTCGGTAACAGTGACCACAATTCAGTAAGTTTTAAAGTACTGGTGGACAAGGATAAGAGTGGTCCGAGGATGAATGTGCTAAATTGGGGGAAGGCTAATTATAACAATATTAGGCGGGAACTGAAGAACATAGATTGGGGGCGGATGTTTGAGGGCAAATCAACATCTGACATGTGGGAGGCTTTCAAGTGTCAGTTGAAAGGAATACAGGACAGGCATGTTCCTGTGAGGAAGAAAGATAAATACGGCAATTTTCGGGAACCTTGGATGACGAGTGATATTGTAGGCCTCGTCAAAAAGAAAAAGGAGGCATTTGTCAGGGCTAAAAGGCTGGGAACAGACGAAGCCTGTGTGGCATATAAGGAAAGTAGGAAGGAACTTAAGCAAGGAGTCAGGAGGGCTAGAAGGGGTCATGAAAAGGCATTGGCAAATAGGGTTAAGGAAAATCCCAAGGCTTTTTACACTTACATAAAAAGTAAGAGGGTAGCCAGGGAAAGGGTTGGCCCACTGAAGGATAGGCAAGGGAATCTATGTGTGGAGCCAGAGGAAATGGGCGAGGTACTAAATGAATACTTTGCATCAGTATTCACCAAAGAGAAGGAATTGGTAGATGTTGAGTCTGGAGAAGGGGGTGTAGATAGCCTGGGTCACATTGTGATCCAAAAAGACGAGGTGTTGGGTGTCTTAAAAAATATTAAGGTAGATAAGTCCCCAGGGCCGGATGGGATCTACCCCAGAATACTGAAGGAGGCTGGAGAGGAAATTGCTGAGGCCTTGACAGAAATCTTTGGATCCTCGCTGTCTTCAGGGGATGTCCCGGAGGACTGGAGAATAGCCAATGTTGTTCCTCTGTTTAAGAAGGGTGGCAGGGATAATCCCGGGAACTACAGGCCGGTGAGCCTTACTTCAGTGGTAGGGAAATTACTGGAGAGAATTCTTCGAGACAGGATCTACTCCCATTTGGAAGCAAATGGACGTATTAGTGAGAGGCAGCACGGTTTTGTGAAGGGGAGGTCGTGTCTCACTAACTTGATAGAGTTTTTCGAGGAGGTCACTAAGATGATTGATGCAGGTAGGGCAGTAGATGTGGTCTATATGGACTTCAGTAAGGCCTTTGACAAGGTCCCTCATGGTAGACTGGTACTAAAGGTGAAGTCACACGGGATCAGGGGTGAACTGGCAAGGTGGATACAGAACTGGCTAGGCCATAGAAGGCAGAGGGTAGCAATGGAGGGATGCTTTTCTAATTGGAGGGCTGTGACCAGTGGTGTTCCACAGGGATCAGTGCTGGGACCTTTGCTCTTTGTAGTATATATAAATGATTTGGAGGAAAATGTAACTGGTCTGATTAGTAAGTTTGCAGACGACACAAAGGTTGGTGGAATTGCGGATAGCGATGAGGACTGTCTGAGGATACAGCAGGATTTAGATTGTCTGGAGACTTGGGCGGAGAGATGGCAGATGGAGTTTAACCTGGACAAATGTGAGGTAATGCATTTTGGAAGGGCTAATGCAGGTAGGGAATATACAGTGAATGGTAGAACCCTCAAGAGTATTGAAAGTCAAAGAGATCTAGGAGTACAGGTCCACAGATCACTGAAAGGGGCTACACAGGTGGAGAAGGTAGTCAAGAAGGCATACGGCATGCTTGCCTTCATTGGCCGGGGCATTGAGTATAAGAATTGGCAAGTCATGTTGCAGCTGTATAGAACCTTAGTTAGGCCACACTTGGAGTATAGTGTTCAATTCTGGTCGCCACACTACCAGAAGGATGTGGAGGCTTTAGAGAGGGTGCAGAAGAGATTTACCAGAATGTTGCCTGGTATGGAGGGCATAAGCTATGAGGAGCGATTGAATAAACTCGGTTTGTTCTCACTGGAACGAAGGAGGTTGAGGGGCGACCTGATAGAGGTATACAAAATTATGAGGGGCATAGACAGAGTGGATAGTCAGAGGCTTTTCCCCAGGGTAGAGGGGTCAATTACTAGGGGGCATAGGTTTAAGGTGAGAGGGGCAAAGTTTAGAGTAGATGTACGAGGCAAGTTTTTTACGCAGAGGGTAGTGGGTGCCTGGAACTCACTACCGGAGGAGGTAGTGGAGGCAGGGACGATAGGGACATTTAAGGGGCATCTTGACAAATATATGAATAGGATGGGAATAGAAGGATACGGACCCAGGAAGTGTAGAAGATTGTAGTTTAGTCGGGCAGTATGGTCGGCACGGGCTTGGAGGGCCGAAGGGCCTGTTCCTGTGCTGTACATTTCTTTGTTCTTTGTTCTTTGTTCTTTGTCAAAGCATATTGAATCAGAGGGGACGATAGCACAATGGATAGCAAGGTGGCTACGGAAAGCAGAGGTTAATGGTATTTATTCAGATTGGCAGAAGGTGGGGTGTGGTATTCCACAGGTTTCATGCTGTCACCATCATCCACCATTTAAATCAACAATCTAAACTCAGGCATCAGATATACAATTTAAATAAAATCCCGGACTTAGACTCACATAATTTGATCATGGGGGGTGACTTTAACACCGTCATTGACCCTGTATTTGACCGGTCAAAGTCCAGGTCAGGAAAGCAACCGGCAGCGGCTAAGGAACTGAGTGGTTTCATGGAACAGGTGGGGGGGGGGCGTAGACCCATGGAGGTTCGCTCGGCTAAGGGCGAAGGAGTTCTCTTTTTTTTCTCCCACGTTCATAAAGTTTATTCTTGTATAGATTTTTTTGTTGTGAGCAGGGCATTAATCCCAAGGGTGGAGGGGACGGAATACTCGACCATTGCCACCTCTGATCATGTTCCGCACTGGGTGGACTTGCGACTTGGTGAAGAGAGGGCAGCGCCCACTCTGGAGGCTAGATGTGGGACTGCTAGCGGATGACGAGGTTTGTGGGTGGATAAATAGGAACATCCAAAACTACTTGGAAACAAACGATATGGGAGAGGTAACAGCGACTACAGTTTGGGAGGCTTTGAAGGCAGTTATTAGAGGGGAGTTAATTTCTATCAGATCCCAAAGGGAGAAGAAAGAAAGAGCGGAGAGAAAGAGGCTAGTACAGGAGACACTCAGAGTAGACAGGAGTTACGCGGAGACCCCCGAGACGGGGTTACTGAAGGTGCGGCGGAGATGCAGGCGGAGTTTGATCTGCTGACCACTGGGCAAGCGGTAGCACAGCTGAGGAAGGTAAAAGGGGCAGTCTATGAGTATGGGGAGAAAGCGAGTAGAATGCTGGCGCACCAACTTCGTAGGAGAGAGGCGGCCAGGGAAATGGGAGAGTTAGGGATAAGGAAGGTAACACGGTCTTGGACCCAGAGGAGGTGAACAAAGTCTTTAAGGAGTTTTATGGTAAACTGTACGAGTCAGAACCCCCGGCGGGAGGGGAAGGGATGAAGCAATTCATGGACCAATTGAGGTTTCCAAAGGTGGAAGTGGATCGGGTGGAGGGACTGGGGGCCCTGAGTTGGAGGAGATTGTTAAGGGCCTAGAGAGTATGCAGTCGGGCAAGGCCCCGGGGCCGGACGGCTATCCTGTAGAATTCTACAAGACATTTTCGGAACTGTCGAGTCCACTCCTGCTAAGGACCTTTAACGAGGCAACAATGTCACAGGCCTCGATCTCACTCAATCTCAAACGGGAGAAAGATCCACTACAATGTGGGTCCCACAGACCGATATCGCGATTGAACGTAGATGCCAAATTGCTGGCCAAGATTTTGGCCGCTAGAATAGAGGACTGTGTCCCAGGGGTGATGGGGGAGGATCAGACAGGCTACGTTAAGGGTAGGCAACTGAACTCCAATGTACGGAGGCTCCTAAACATTATTATGATGACCTCAGAAGGAGCATCGGGTCTCGCTCTATGCGGATGATCTGCTCCTGTATATTTCGGACCCACGAGAGGGGATGGGGGAGGTAATGCAGATTCTGAGGGACTTCGGTAACTTTTCGGGGTACAAATTAAACGAGAGGAAAAGCGAGATGTTCGTGATCCAAGCTACAGGGCAGGAGAAAAGACTGGGAGAGCTTCCGCTTAAGATGGTAGAGAAGAGCTTACGGTACCTAGGCATACAGGTGGCTCGAAACTGGGATGCCCTCCATAAGCTTAACTTATCCCGGCTGGTAGAGCAGATGGAGGGGAACTTTAAAAGGTGGGTCATGCTCCCGCTTTCTCGAGCTGGGAGGGTGCAGACCGTTAAGATGATGGTCCTCCCCAGATTTTTGTTTTGTCTTCCAGTGTCTTCCCATCTTCATCCCCAAGTCCTTCTTCAAGCAGGTGAACAAGATCATTTTGGGATTTGTATGGGCGAATAAAGAGACTGTATCTAAAGCACGGGGGGGGGGGGGGGGGGGGGGGGGGGGGGCTCTCTCTCTGCCGAATTTTTGCAGCTACTACTGGGTGGCTAATATAGCCATGATTAGGAAATGGGTATTGGGGGTGCTGATCATAGAATAATACAGTGGTTAAAACGCATTTGGCCATTTCTGTTCATGCGTGCTCCCTGAAAGAGTAACTTAGCTAGTCCCACCTCCCTGCCCATTCCCCATAGCCCTGCAATTTCTTTCACTTCAAGTGCTCAACCAAATCCCTTATAGTTATTTTGACAGCCACTTGAAGGTGGTTCTGGACCCTTAAACCATGGAACAGTTTCTTCTATCTACTCTGTCTCTCATGATTTTGAGCACCGTTATCATGTCTCCTCTCAACATAAGAACATAAGAACTAGGAACAGGAGTAGGCCATCTAGCCCCTCGAGCCTGCTCCGCCATTTAATGAGATCATGGCTGATCTTTGTGGACTCAGCTCCACTCTACGGCCCGTACACCATATCCCCAAATCCCTTTATTCTTTAGAAAGGCATCTATCTTTTTCTTAAAAACGTTTAAAGAAGGAGCCTCAACTGCTTCACTGGGCAAGGAATTCCAGAGATTCACAACCCTTTGGGTGAAGAAGTTCCTCCTACACTCCGTCCTAAATCTACCTCCCCTTATTTTGAGGCTATGCCCCCTAGTTCTGCTTTCCCCGACCAGTGGAAACAACCTGCCCGCATCTATCCTATCTATTCCCTTCATAATTTTATAGGTCTCAATAAGATCCCCCTGCATCCTTCTAAACTCCAATGAGTACAGTCCCAGTCTACTCAACCTCTCGTCATAATCTAATCCCCTCAACTCTGGGATCAACCTAGTGAATCTCCTCTACACTCCCTCCAGTGCCAATATGTCCTTTCTCAGGTAAGGAGACCAAAACTGAACACAATACTCCAGATGCGGCCTCACCAACACCCTATACAATTGCAGCATAACCTCACTAGTCTTGAACTCCATCCCTCGAGCAATGAAAGACAAAACTCGATTAGCCTTCTTAATCACCTGTTGTACCTGCACACCAACTTTTTGCGACTCGTGCACCAGCACACCCAGGTCCCTCTGCACAGCAGCATGTTTTAACATCTTACCATTTAAATAATAATCCATTCTGCTGTTATTCCTCCCAAAATGGATAGCCTCACACTTGGCAACATTGAATTCCATCTGCCAGACCCTAGCCCATTCACCTAACCTATCCAAATTCTTCTGCAGACCTCCGGTATCCTTTGCCCTTTTTGCTTTACCACTCGTCTTAGTGTCGTCTGCAAACTTTGACACATTGCACTTGGTCCCCAACTCCAAATCGTCTACGTAAATTGTGAACAACTGCGGGCCCAACACTGATCCTTGAGGGACCCCACTAGTTACAGGTTGCCAACCAGAGAAACACCCATGTATCCCCACTCTCTGCTTTCTGTTAGTTAACCAATCCTCTACCCATGCTACCACTTTACCCTCAATGCCATGCATCTTTAGTTTATGCAGCAACCTTTTGTGTGGCACCTTGTCAAAAGCTTTCTGGAAATCCAGATATACCACATCCATTGGCTCCCCATTAACTACTGCACTGGTAATGTCCTCAAACAATTCTACCAAATTAGTCAGACACGACCTACCCTTTGTGAACCCATGCTGCGTCTGCCCAATGGGGCAATTTCCCTGCAGGTGCCCCGCTATTACCTCCTTAAATGATAGATTCCAGCACTTTCCCTACAACCGAAGTTCAGCTTACCGGCCTATAATTACCCGCTTTCTGCCGACCTCTTTTTTTTTTAAAAAGTATTTTATTGAAAATTTTTGGCCAACCATCACAGTACATTGTGTATCCTTTACACAGTAATATAACAATATAAATAACAATGGCCAGTTTTATAAACAAGAAATAAATAACATAAACAAAAACAAAACTAAATGGCAACTGCATTGTCCCAGATAAATATTCTCCAAAAATATGTTTTAGCAGTCCAATATACAATTATCTATAACAACAACCTATACATATTATACTTCTATATTAACATCCCTGAGAATCCCTCTGGTTCCTCCCCCACCCACTGGGCTGCTGCTGCTGTCTTCTTCTTTTCCATTCCCTCTATCTTTCTGTGAGGTATTCGACGAACGGTTGCCACCGCCTGGTGAACCCTTGAGCCGATCCCCTTAGGACGAACTTAATCCGTTCCAGCTTTATAAACCCTGCCATGTCATTTATCCAGGTCTCCACATCCGGGGGCTTGGCTTCCTTCCACATCAACAGTATACTGCCCCGGGCTACTAGGGACGCAA
This sequence comes from Scyliorhinus torazame, assembly GCF_047496885.1. Lineage (NCBI taxonomy): Eukaryota > Metazoa > Chordata > Chondrichthyes > Carcharhiniformes > Scyliorhinidae > Scyliorhinus > Scyliorhinus torazame. The sequence goes on from NC_092720.1 coordinate 78,174,521, forward strand.
AGGCCAAAACATCAGCCTCTCTCGCCTCCTGCACTCCCGGCTCTTCTGCAACCCCAAATATAGCCAACCCCCAGCTTGGTTCGACCTGGACCCCCACTACCTTCGAAAGCACCTTTGTCACCCCCGCCCAAAACCCCTGTAGTGCCGGACATGACCAGAACATGTGATTCGCTGGGCTTTTCGAGCATCTCGCACACCTATCCTCTACTCCAAAAAATTTGCTAAGCCGTGTTCCAGTCATATGCGCCCTGTGTAACACCTTAAATTGTATCAGGCTTAGCCTGGCACACGAGGACGATGAGTTTACCCTACTTAGGGCATCAGCCCACAGCCCCTCCTTTATCTCCTCCCCCAGCTCTTCTTCCCATTTCCCTTTCAGCTCATCTACCATAAGCTCCCCCTCGTCCCTCATTTCCCTATATATGTCTGATACCTTACCGTCCCCCACCCATGTCTTTGAGATCACTCTGTCCTGCACCTCCTGCGTCGGGAGCTGCGGGAATTCCCTCACCTGTTGCCTCGCAAAAGCCCTCAGTTGCATATACCGGAATGCATTCCCTTGGGGCAACCCATATTTTTCGGTCAGCGCTCCCAGACTTGCAAACGTCCCATCTACAAACAGATCTCTCAATTGTGTTACTCCTACTCTTTGCCATGTTCCAAATCCCCCATCCATTCTCCCCGGAGCAAACCTATGGTTATTTCTTATCGGGGACCACACCAAGGCTCCAGTCTTTCCCCTATGCCGTCTCCATTGCCCCCAAATTTTCAGAGTAGCCACCACCACCGGGCTTGTGGTGTATTTCTTCGGTGAGAACGGCAACGGCGCCGTCACCATGGCTTGTAGGCAAGTCCCCATACAGGACGCCTTCTCCAATCTCTTCCACGCCGCTCCCTCCTCTTCTCCCATCCACTTACATACCATTGAGATGTTGGCGGCCCAGTAGTACTCACTCAGGGTCGGTAGCACCAGCCCCCCCCCCCTATCCCTACTACGCTGCAAAAATCCCTTCCTCACTCTTGGGGTCTTCCCGGCCCACACAAAACTCATGATACTCTTCTCAATCCTTTTGAAAAAAGCCTTCGTGATCACCACCGGGAGGCACTGAAACACAAAGAGGAATCTCGGGAGGACCACCATTTTAACCGCTTGTACCCTCCCTGCCAGTGACAGGGATACCATGTCCCATCTCTTGAAGTCCTCCTCCATCTGTTCCACCAACCACGTTAAGTTTAACCTCTGCAATGTACCCCAATTCTTGGTTATCTGGATCCCCAAGTAGCGAAAGTCCCTTGTTACCTTCCTCAGCGGTAAGTCCTCTATTTCTCTGCTCTGCTCCCCTGGATGCACCACAAACAGCTCACTTTTCCCCATGTTCAGCTTATATCCTGAAAATTCTCCAAACTCCAAGTATCCGCATTATCTCTGGCATCCCCTCCGCCGGGTCCGCCACATACACCAATAAATCGTCCGCGTAAAGAGATACCCGGTGTTCCTCTCCTCCCCTGAGTACTCCCCTCCACTTCCTGGAACCCCTCAATGCTATTGCCAGGGGCTCAATCGCCAGTGCAAACAATAATGGGGACAGAGGACATCCCTGCCTCGTCCCTCTATGGAGCCGAAAATACGCAGACCCCCGTCCATTCGTGACCACGCTCGCCATCGGGGCCCTATACAGCAGCTGAACCCATCTAATATACTCATCTCCAAAGCCAAATCTCCTCAACACCTCCCACAGATAATCCCACTCCACGCTATCAAATGCTTTCTCGGCATCCATCGCCACCACTATCTCCGCTTCCCCCTCTGGTGGGGGCATCATCATTACCCCTAGCAGCCTCCGTATATTCGTATTCAGCTGTCTCCCCTTCACAAACCCAGTTTGGTCCTCATGGACTACCCCCGGGACACAATCCTCTATCCTCATTGCCATTACCCTGGCCAGAATCTTAGCGTCTACATTTAGGAGGGAAATAGGTCTGTAGGACCTGCATTGCAGCGGGTCTTTTTCCTTCTTTAGGAGAAGCGATATCGTTGCCTCTGACATAGTCGGGGGCAGCTGTCCCCTTTCCTTCGCCTCATGAAAGGTTCTCATCAGTAGCGGGGCAAGCAAGTCCACATATTTCCTATAAAATTTGACTGGAAATCCATCCAGTCCCGGAGCCTTCCCCGCCTGCATACTCCTAATTCCTTTCACTACTTCCTCTATCTTGATCTGTGCTCCCAGTCCCACCCTCTCCTGCTCCTCCTCCTCAGGAAATTCTAGCCGGTCCAGGAAGCACATCATTCTCTCCTTCCCATCCAGGGGCTGAGCTTCGTATAATCTTTTATAGAATGTCTTGAACACTCCATTCACTCTCTCCGCTCCCCGCTCTATCTCTCCTTCCTCATCCCTCACTCGCCCTATTTCCCTCGCTGCTCCCCTTTGCCTCAATTGATGGGCCAGCAACCTGCTCGCCTTCTCCCCATACTCATACTGTACACCCTGTGCCTTCCTCCACTGTGCTTCTGCAGTACCCGTTGTCAGCAAATCAAATTCTACGTGTAACCTTTGCCTTTCCCTGTACAGTCCCTCCTCCGGTGCCTCCGCATATTGCCTGTCCACCCTCAGAAGTTCTTGCAGCAACCGCTCCCGTTCCCTACTCTCCTGCTTTCCTTTATGTGCCCTTATTGATATCAGCTCCCCTCTAACCACCGCCTTCAGCGCCTCCCAGACCACTCCCACCTGGACCTCCCCGTTATCATTGAGTTCCAAGTACTTTTCAATGCACCCCCTCACCCTTAGACACACCCCTTCATCTGCCATTAGTCCCATGCCCATTCTCCAGGGTGGACGCCCTTCTGTTTCCTCCCCTATCTCCAAGTCTACCCAATGTGGAGCGTGATCCGAAATGGCTATAGCCGTATACTCCATCCCCCTCACCTTCGGGATCAACGCCCTTCCCAAAACAAAAAAGTCTATTCGCGAATAAACTTTGTGGACATAGGAGAAAAACGAAAACTCCTTACTCCTAGGTCTACCAAATCTCCACGGGTCTACTCCTCCCATCTGCTCCATAAAATCTTTAAGCACCTTGGCTGCAGCCGGCCTCCTTCCAGTCCTGGACCTCGACCTGTCCAGCCCTGGCTCCAGCACCGTATTAAAATCTCCCCCCATTACCAACTTTCCCACCTCTAGGTCCGGGATGCGTCCTAGCATGCACCTCATAAAATTGGCATCATCCCAGTTCGGGGCATATACGTTTACCAAGACCACCGCCTCCCCCTCTAATTTGCCACTCACCATCATGTATCTGCCCCCGCTATCCACCACTATGGTCTTTGCCTCAAACATAACCCGCTTCCCCACTAGTATAGCCACCCCCCTGTTTTTCGCATCTAGCCCCGAATGAAACACCTGTCCCACCCATCCTTTGCGTAGTCTAACCTGGTCTATAAGTTTCAAGTGCGTCTCTTGTAACATAACCACGTCTGCCTTAAGTTTCTTAAGGTGTGCGAGTACTCGTGCCCTCTTTATCGGCCCGTTCAGCCCTCTCACATTCCACGTGATCAACCGGGTTGGGGGGCTTTTTACCACCCCCCCCTTGTCGATTAGCCATCCCCTTTTTCCAGCTCCTCACCCGGTTCCCACGCAGCGGTGTCCCCCCCAGGCGGTGCCCCCCCCCCGCCCACCCCACCCCATTCCGGCTCCCCCCTCTCCCCAGCAGCAGCAACCCAGTAACTCCCCCCTCCCACCCCACTAGATCCCCCACTAGCGTAGTTACACCCCCCATGTTGCTCCCAGAAGTCAGCAAACTCTGGCCGACCTCGGCTTCCCCCCGTGACCTCGGCTCGCACCGTGCGACGCCCCCTCCTTCCTGCTTCCCTATTCCCGCCATGATTATCATAGTGCGGGAACAAAGCCCGCGCTTCCCTTTTGGCCCCGCCCCCCATGGCCAACGCCCCATCTCCTCCACCTCCCTTCCTCCCTCCACCACCACCTGTGGAAGAGAGAAAAGTTACCGCATCGCAGGATTAATAACATAAAACTCATCTTTCCCCCCCCTTTTTCCCCCCTCTTCGCCCCCCATACTCGCCCAACCACTTTGTTTCAAACATTCTTTTTTAATAACTCGCTTATTCCAGTTTTTCTTCCACAATAAAAGTCCACGCCTCATCCGCCGTCTCAAAGTAGTGGTGCCTCCCTTGATATGTGACCCACAGTCTTGCCGGTTGCAGCATTCCAAATTTTATCTTCTTTTTGTGAAGCACCGCCTTGGCCCGATTAAAGCTCGCCCTCCTTCTCGCCACCTCCGCACTCCAGTCTTGATAAACGCGGATCACCGCGTTCTCCCATTTACTGCTCCGAGTTTTCTTCGCCCATCTAAGGACCATTTCTCTATCCTTAAAACGGAGGAATCTCACCACTATGGCTCTGGGAATTTCTCCTGCTCTCGGTCCTCGCGCCATCACTCGGTATGCTCCCTCCACCTCCAACAGACCCGCCGGGGCCTCCGCTCCCATTAACGAGTGCAGCATCGTGCTCACAAATGCCCCGACGTCCGCTCCCTCCACACCTTCAGGAAGACCAAGAATCCTCAGGTTGTTCCTCCTTGCATTGTTCTCCAGTGCCTCCAACCTTTCCACACATCGTTTCTGATGTGCCTCATGCATCTCCGTCTTCACCACCAGGCCCTGTATGTCGTCCTCATTCTCGGCTGCCTTTGCCTTCACGACCCGAAGCTCCCGCTCCTGGGTCTTCTGCTCATCCTTTAGCCCTTCGATCGCCTGTAGTATCGGGGCCAACAGCTCTTTCTTCATTTCCTTTTTGAGCTCTTCCACACAGCATTTCAAGAACTCTTGTTGTTCAGGGCCCCATGTTAAACTGCCACCTTCCGTCGCCATATTGGTTCTTGCTTGCCTTCCTTGCCGCTGCTCCAAAGGATCCACTGCAATCTGGCCACTTCCCTCTCCTTTTTCCATCCGTTTCCAGGGGGGATTCCCTTCTGGTTTACCACAGTGCTTCTAGCCGTTAAAATTGCCGTTGGGGCTCCTATCAAGAGCCCAAAAGTCCGTTCCACCGGGAGCTGCCGAAACGTGCGACTTAGCTGGTCATTGCCGCACCCGGAAGTCGCCGACCTCCTTTTTTAAACAGTGGTGTCACGTTTGCTACTTTCCAATCCTCTGGGACCACACCAGAGTCTAGTGAATTTTGAGAAATTATCACTAGTGCGTTTGCAATTTCCCTAGCCATCTCTTTTAACACTCTGGGATGCATCCCATCAGGGCCAGGAGACTGGTCTACCTTTAGCTTGCCCAATACTGCCTCCTTAGTGATTACAATCATCTCAAGGTCCTCACCTATCATATCCTTATTTCCATCAGTCACTGGCATGTTATTAGTGTCCTCCACTGTGAAGACTGTCCCAAAAAACCTGTTCAGCTCCTCAGCCATTTCCCAGTCTCCTATTATTAAATCTCCCTTCTCATCTTCCAAAGGACCAATATTTACCTTAGCCACCCTTTTTTGTCTTATATATTTGTAGAAGCTTTTACTATCTGCTTTTATGTTCTAAGCCAGTTTAATTTCATAGTCTACCTTACTCTTCTTTATGGCTTTTTTAGTAGCTTTCTGTTGTCTCCTAAAGACTTCCCAGCCCTCTAGTCTCCCACTAATTTTTGCCACTTTGTATGTTTTTTCCTTCAATTTGATACTCTCCCTCACCTCCTTAGATATCCACGGTCGATTTTTCCCCTTTCTACCGTCTTTCTTTTTTGTCGGTATGAACCTTTTCTGAACACTGTGAAAGATCGCTCGGAAGGTTCTCCACTGTTCCTCAACTGCTTCACCATGAAGTCTTTGCTCCCAGTCTACCTTAGCTAGTTCTTCTCTCATCCCATTGTAATCGCCTTTGTTTAAGCACAAAACACTAGTGTTTGATTTTACCTTGTCATCCTCCAACTGTATTTTAAATTCCACCATATTGTGGTCGCTCCTTCCAAGAGGATCCCGAACTATGAGATCATTAATCAATCCTGCCTCATTACACAGGACCAGATCTAGGACCGCTTGTTCCCTTGTAGGTTCCATTACATATTGTTCCAGGAAATTATCCCGGGCACATTCTATAAACTCCTCCTCAAGGCTGCCTTTACCAACCTGGTTAAACCAATCAATATGCAGATTAAAATCTCCCATGATAACCGCTGTACCATTTCTACATGCATCCGTTATTTCTTTGCTTATTGCCTGCCCTACCATCCTGTTACGATTTGGTGGCCTATAGACTACTCCTATCAGTGACCTTTTCGCCTTACTATTCCTGATTTCCACCCAAATTGATTCAACCTTGTCCTCCATAGCACCAATATCATCCCTTACTATTGCCCGGATGCCATCCTTAAACAACAAAGCTACACCACCGCCCTTACCGTCCATTCTATCCTTTCGTATAGTCCGATACCCTTGGATATTTAACTCCCAGTCGTGACCATCTTTTAACCATGTTTCAGTAATGGCCACTAAATCATAGTCATTCACGATGAGTTGCGCCATCAACTCATTTACCTTATTTCGTATACTACGAGCATTCAGGTAAAGTATACTTATGCTGTTTTTTATGTCTTTGTTATGAATCCTAACACCTTGATCAGTAACTTTTCGCAATTTATTTTTCCTCTTACCCTTTCTCCTAATTTTCCTTGTCTTTGAACCCATATCTCTACATAATAACCTGTCACGTAACCTGCTGCCTTGATCTCCATTAACCATTATACTGTCCATAGCTTTACACTTCCCTTCCCCCCCCAACTTGCTAGTTTAACCGTCGTAATGTAATGGAACCGTCAACCGTCTCTTCTTTGAACAACTCTATCTTCTCCAGTCTGTTCAAGTAACTGAAGTCCCTCATTTCTAAAATCAGTCTCCTAAAATCTTTTCTGCATAGTCTCTAAGGTGCTGACATCCTTCCTAAACAGTGCCCAGAAATGGACACAGAACACCAGTCGAGGACAAACCAGTGTTTTATACAGTTTCATTATAACTTGCTTCCTTTTGTCCCCCTTTTGATGAAGCTCAGGGGCGGGATTCTCCGCAATCGGCGCGATGTCCGCCGATCGGCACCAAAAACGGCGCGAGTCAGTCCGGCATCGCGCCGCCCCAAAGGTGCGGAATCCTCCGCATCGAGGGGCCGAGCCCCAACCTGGAGGGGCTAGGCCCGCGCTGGACTGATTTCCGCCCCGCCAGCTGGCGGGAAAGGCCTTTGGTGCCCCGCCAGCTGGCGCGAAACTGGCTTTGCCATGCGGCCCATGCGCGGGAGCGTCAGCGGCCGCTCATGGCATCCCCGTGCATGCACAGTGGAGGGGGTCTCTTCCGCCTCCGCCATAGTGGAGACCATGGTGAAGGCGGAAGGAAAAGAGTGCCCCCATGGCACAAGCCCGCCCGCAGATCGGTGGGACCCGATCGCGGGCCAGGCCACCGTGGGGGCACCCCCCCCCCGGGGCCAGATCGCCCCGCGCCCCCCCCCCAGGACCGCGGAGCCCGCCCGGCCTTGTCCCGCCAGTAAGAGAGGTGGTTTGATTCTCGCCGGCGGGACAGGCATTCCAGCAGCAGGACTTCAGCCCATCGCGGGCCGGAGAATCGCCGGGGGGGGGGGGGGGGGGAGACCCGCCAACCGCGATTCCCACCCCCGCCGAATATCCGGTGCCCGGCGGGGGGTCGGAGAATCCCGCCCCAGGATCCTGTACACTTTATGAAACCACTTTTTCCAATCCGCCCTGCCTCCTCTAATAATTTGTACACATATACCCCTAGGCCTGTAGGTTCCCACATTCCCTTTAAAATTATATCCTTTATTTTCAATTGGGTGGCAGGTTGCAGAATGGTTAGCACTGTTGCTTCACAGCATCAGGGACCCAGGTTCAATTAATAAACTGGATAAAAGCAAATTACTGCGGATGCTGGAATCTGAAACAAGAGAGAAAATGCTGGGAAATCTAAGCAGGTCTGGCAGCATCTGTAGGCGAGAAAGTAGCTAACGTTTCGAGTCCAATAACTTTGACAGAGTCATAGGACTCCATAAGACCATAAGACATAGGAGCAGAATTAGGCCACTCGGCCCATCGAGTCTGCTCCACCATTCAATCATGGCTGATATGTTTCTCATCCCCATTCTCCTGCCTTCTCCCCAGTGGACGTGATTTATTTAGATTTCAAGAAGGCCTTTGACAAGGCGCCACATAGGAGACTGTTAAATAAGTGGTGTTAAGGGTAAGATCCTGGCATGGATAGAGGATTGGCTGACTGGCAGAATCCCCTTTTTTTTTTTTAATTAAATATTTTATTGAAAATTTTTGGTCAACCAACACAGTACATTGTGCATCCTTTATACAATATTATAACAACACAAATAACAATGACCTATTTTATAAACAAAAAATGAATAAATAATAAATAACAAAAATGAAAACTAGCCCTAATTGGCAACTGCCTTGTCACAAGTAACACTCTCCAAAAATATAATTTAACAGTCCAATATATAATTATCTGTAGCAACGACCTATACATACTATACAGTATATATTAACAACCCTGAGAGTCCTTCTGGTTCCTCCTCCCCCCCCCCCCCCCCCACCAATCCTGGGCTGCTGCTGCTGCCTTCTTTTTCCCATTCCGTCTATCTTTCTGCGAGGTATTCGACGAACGGTTGCCACCGCCTGGTGAACCCTTGAGCCGACCCCCTTAGGACGAACTTAATCCGCTCTAGCTTTATAAACCCCGCCATGTCATTTATCCAGGTCTCCACCCCCGGGGGCTTGGCTTCTTTCCACATTAGCAATATCCTGCGCCGGGCTACTAGGGACGCAATGGCCAAAACATCGGCCTCTCTCGCCTCCTGCACTCCCGGCTCTTGTGCAACCCCAAATATAGCCAACCCCCAGCTTGGTTCGACCCGGACCCCTACTACTTTTGAAAGCACCTTTGTCACCCCTATCCAAAACCCCTGTAATGCCGGACATGACCAAAACATATGGGTATGATTCGCTGGGCTTCTCGAGCACCTCGCACACCTATCCTCCACCCCAAAAAATTTACAGAGCCGTGCTCCAGTCATATGCGCCCTGTGTGATACCTTAAACTGAATCAGGCTTAGCCTGGCACACGAGGACGACGAGTTTACCCTGCTTAGGGCATCTGCCCACAGCCCCTCCTCGATCTCCTCCCCCAGCTCTTCTTCCCATTTCCCTTTTAGTTCATCTACCATAGTCTCCCCTTCGTCCCTCATTTCCCTATATATATCTGACACCTTACCATCCCCCACCCATGTCTTTGAGATCACTCTGTCCTGCACCTCCTGCGTCGGGAGCTGCGGGAATTCCCTCACCTGTTGCCTCGCAAAAGCCCTCAGTTGCATATACCTGAATGCATTCCCTTGGGGCAACCCATATTTCTCGGTCAGCGCTCCCAGACTCGCGAACTTCCATCCACAAACAGATCTTTCAGTTGCGTTATTCCTGCTCTTTGCCACATTCCATATCCCCCATCCATTCCCCCCGGGGCAAACCTATGGTTGTTTCTTATCGGGGACCCCCCCCAAGGCTCCAGTCTTTCCCCTATGCCGTCTCCACTGTCCCCAAATCTTCAGGTAGCCACCACCACCGGGCTTGTGGTGTAGTTCCTCGGTGAGAACGGCAATGGGGCTGTCACCATAGCCTGTAGGCTAGTCCCCCTACAGGACGCCCTCTCTAATCTCTTCCACGCCGCTCCCTCCTCCTCTCCCAAACACTTACTCACCATTGAAATATTAGCGGCCCAATAATACTCACTTAGGCTCGGTAGTGCCAGCCCCCCCCCTATCCCTGCTACGCTGTAAGAATCCCTTCCTCACTCTCGGGGTCTTCCCGGCCCACACAAAACCCATGATGCTCTTTTCAATCCTTTTAAAAAAGCCTTCGTGATCACCACCGGGAGGCGCTGAAACACAAAGAGGAATCTCGGGAGGACCACCATCTTAACCGCCTGCACCCTCCCTGCCATTGACAGGGATACCATATCCCATCTCTTGAAATCCTCCTCCATCTGTTCCACCAACAGAGTTAAATTTAACCTATGCAATGTGCCCCAATTCTTAGCTATCTGGATCCCCAGGTAACGAAAGTCCCTTGTTACCTTCCTCAACGGTAGGTCCTCTATTTCTCTACTCTGCTCCCCTGGATGCACCACAAACAACTCACTTTTCCCCATGTTCAATTTATACCCTGAAAAATCCCCAAACTCCCCAAGTATCCGCATTATTTCTGGCATCCCCTCCGCCGGGTCCGCCACGTATAGTAGCAAATCGTCCGCATACAAAGATACCCGGTGCTCTTCTCCTCCCCTAAGTACTCCCCTCCACTTCTTGGAACCCCTCAACGCGATCGTCAGGGGCTCAATCGCCAGTGCAAACAATAATGGGGACAGAGGGCATCCCTGCCTTGTCCCTCTATGGAGCCGAAAATATGCAGATCCCCGTCCATTCGTGACCACGCTCGCCACTGGGGCCCTATACAACAGCTGCACCCATCTAACATACCCCTCTCCAAAACCAAATCTCCTCAACACCTCCCTCAAATAATCCCACTCCACTCTATCAAATGCTTTCTCGGCATCCATCACCACTACCATCTCCGTTTCTCCCTCTGGTGGGGCCATCATCATTACCCCTAACAACCTCCGTATATTCATGTTCAGCTGTCTCCCCTTCACAAACCCAGTTTGGTCCTCGTGGACCACCCCCGGGACACATTCCTCTATTCTCATTGCCATTACCTTGGCCAGGACCTTGGCATCTACATTTAGGAGGGAAATAGGTCTATAGGACCCGCATTGTAGCGGGTCCTTTTCCTTCTTTAAGAGAAGCGATATAGTTGCTTCAGACATAGTCGGGGGCAGTTGTCCCCTTTCCTTTGCCTCATTAAAGGTCCTCGTCAGTACCGGGGCGAGCAAGTCCACATATTTTCTATAGAATTCGACTGGGAATCCATCCGGTCCCGGGGCCTTTCCCGCCTGCATGCTCCTATTTCCTTTCACCACTTCTTCTACCTCGATCTGTGCTCCCAGTCCTACCCTTTCCTGCTCTTCCACCTTGGGAAATTCCAGCCGATCCAAGAAGCCCATCATTCTCTCCCTCCCATCCGGGGGTTGAGCTTCATATAATTTTTTATAAAATGTCTTGAACACTCCATTCACTCTCTCCGCTCCCCGCCCCATCTCTCCTTCCTCATCCCTCACTCCCCCTATTTCCCTCGCTGCTCCCCTTTTCCTCAATTGGTGTGCCAGCAACCTGCTCGCCTTCTCCCCATATTCGTACTGTACACCTTGTGCCTTCCTCCATTGTGCCTCTGCAGTGCCTGTAGTCAGCAAGTCAAATTCTACACGTAGCCTTTGCCTTTCCCTGTACAGTCCCTCCTCCGTGGCTTCCGCATATTGTCTGTCCACCCTCAAAAGTTCTTGCAGCAACCGCTCCCGTTCCTTACTCTCCTGCTTCCCTTTATGTGCCCTTATTGATATCAGCTCCCCTCTAACCACCGCCTTCAACGCCTCCCAGACCACTCCCACCTGGACCTCCCCATTATCATTGAGTTCCAAGTACTTTTCAATGCACCCCCTCACCCTTAGACACACACCCTCATCTGCCATTAGTCCCATGTCCATTCTCCAGGGTGGGCGCCCTCCTGTTTCCTCCCCTATCTCCAAGTCCACCCAGTGTGGAGCGTGATCCGAAATGGCTATAGCCGTATACTCCGTTCCCCTCACCTTCGGGATCAATGCCCTACCCAGCACAAAAAGGTCTATTCGCGAGTAGACTTTATGGACATAGGAGAAAAACGAGAACTCCTTACTCCTAGGTCTGCTAAATCTCCACGGGTCTACACCTCCCATCTGCTCCATAAAATCTTTAAGTACCTTGGCTGCTGCCGGCCTCCTTCCAGTCCTGGACTTCGACCTATCCAGCCCTGGTTCCAGCACCGTATTAAAATCTCCCCCCATTATCAGCTTTCCCATCTCTAGGTCCGGAATGCGTCCTAGCATCCGCCTCATAAAATTGGCATCATCCCAGTTCGGGGCATATACTTTTACCAAAACCACCGTCTCCCCCTGTAGTTTGCCACTCACCATCACGTATCTGCCCCCGTTATCCGCCACTATAGTCTTTGCCTCGAACATTACCCGCTTCCCCACTAATATAGCCACCCCCCTGTTTTTCGCATCTAGCCCAGAATGGAACACCTGCCCCACCCATCCTTTGCGTAGCCTAACCTGGTCTATCAGTTTCAGGTGCGTTTCCTGTAACATAACCACATCTGCCTTAAGTTTCTTAAGGTGTGCGAGTACCCGTGCCCTCTTTATCGGCCCGTTCAGCCCTCTCACGTTCCACGTGATCAGCCGAGTTGGGGGGCTTCCTAGCCCCCCTTGTCGATTAGCCATCACCTTTTTCCAGCTCCTCACCCGGTTCCCACAAAGCTGTATCTCCCCCAGGCGGTGCCCCCCCGCCTATCCTCTCCCATACCAGCTCCCCCCTCTCCCCAGCAGCTGCAACCCAGTAATTCCCCCCTCCCACTCCCCCCCCCCGCTAGCGTAATTACTCCCCCCATGTTGCTCCCAGAAGTCAGCAAACTCTGGCTGACCTCGGCTTCCCCCCGTGACCTCGGCTCGCACCGTGCGACGCCCCCTCCTTCCTGCTTCTCTATTCCCGCCATGATTATCATAGCGCGGGAACCAAGCCCGCGCTTCTCCCTTGGCCCCGCCCCCAATGGCCAACGCCCCATCTCCTCCACCTCCCCTCCTCCCCCCATCACCACCTGTGGGAGAAAAGTTACCACATCGCAGGATTAGTACATAAAACCCCTCTTTGCCCCCCACATTCGCCCCACCACTTTGTTCGAACGTTCTTTTTAATAACACGCTCATTCCAGTTTTTCTTCCACAATAAAAGTCCACGCTTCAACCGCCGTCTCAAAGTAGTGGTGCCTCCCTCGATATGTGACCCACAGTCTTGCCGGTTGCAGCATTCCAAATGTTATCTTCTTTTTATGAAGCACCGCCTTGGCCCGGTTAAAACTCGCCCTCCTTCTCGCCACCTCCGCACTCCAGTCTTGATAAACGCGGATCACCGCGTTCTCCCATTTACTGCTCCGAGTTTTCTTCGCCCATCTAAGGACCATTTCTCTATCCTTAAAACGGAGGAATCTCACCACTATGGCTCTGGGAATTTCTCCTGCTCTCGGTCCTCACGCCATCACTCGGTATGCTCCCTCCACCTCCAACGGACCCGCCGGGGCCTCCGCTCCCATTAACGAGTGCAGCATCGTGCTCACATATGCCCCGACGTCCGCTCCCTCCACACCTTCAGGAAGACCAAGAATCCTCAGGTTGTTCCTCCTTGCGTTGTTTTCCAGTGCCTCCAACCTTTCCACACATCGTTTCTGATGTGCCTCCTGCGTCTCCGTCTTCACCACCAGGCCCTGTATATCGTCCTCATTCTCGGCTGCCTTTGCCTTCACGACCCGAAGCTCCCACTCCTGGGTCTTCTGCTCATCCTTTAGCCCTTCGATCGCCTGTAGTATCGGGGCCAACAGCTCTTTCTTCATTTCCTTTTTGAGCTCTTCCACACAGCATTTCAAGAACTCTTGTTGTTCAGGGCCCCATGTTAAACTGCCACCTTCCGACGCCATCTTGGTTTTTGCTTGCCTTCCTTGCCGCTGTTCTAAAGGATCCACTGCAATCTGGCCACTCTCTCCTCCTTTTTCCATCCGTATCCAGGGGGGATTCCCTTCTGGTTTACCGCACAGTGTTTTTAGCCGTCAAAATTGCCGTTGGGGCTCCTATCAAGAGCCCAAAAGTCCGTTTCACAGGGAGCTGCCGAAACGTGCGACTCAGCTGGTCATCGCCGCACCCGGAAGTCCCCCTAATCCCCTTATTAATCAAGAACCTATCGAACTCTGTCTTAAAGGCACTCAATGATTTGGCCTCCACAGCCTTCTGTGGTAAAGGGTTCCACAGATTCACCACCCTCTGGCTGAAGAAATTCCTCCTCATCTCGGTTTTAAAGGATCGTCCCTTTAATCTGAGATGGTGTCCTCTGGTTCTAGTTTTTCCTGCAAGTGGAAACATCCTCTCCACGTCCACTCTATCTAGGCCTCGCAGTATCTTGTACGTATCAATAAGATCCCCTCTCATCCTTCTAAGCTCCAGTGAGTACAGACCCAGAGTCCTCAACCGTTCCTCATACGATAAGTTCTTCATTCCAGGGATCATTCTGGTGAACCTCCTCTGGACCCTTTCCAAGGCCAGCACATCCTTCCTTAGATATGGGGCCCAAAACTGCTCACAATACTCCAAATGGGGTCTGACCAGAACCTTATACAGCCTCAAATGTACCTCCCTGGTCTTGTATTCTAGCCCTCTTGACATGAATGCTAACATTGCATTTGCCTTCTTAACTGCCAACTGAACCTGCACATTAACCTTAAGAGAATCGTGAACAAGGACTCCCAAGTCCCTTTGTGCTTCTGATTTCAGTATTTCCCCATTTAGAAAATAGTCTATGCCTAAATTCCTCCTTCCAAAGTGCATAACCTCACACTTTTCCACATTGTATTTCATTTGCCACTTCATTGCCCACTCTCCTAGCTTGTCCAAATCCTTCTGCAGCCCCCTTGCTTCCTCAATACTACCTGTCCCTCTGCAGATCTTTGGACCATCTGCAAACTTAGCAACAGTGCCTTCAGTTCCTTGTTCCAGATCATTTATGTATACTGTGAAAAGTTGTGGTCCCAGCACAGACCCCTGAGGCACACAACTAGTCACCGGTTGCCATCCTGAAAAAGACCCTTTATCCCCACTCTCTGCCTTCTGCCAGGCAGCCAATCCTCTATCCATGCCAGGATCTTACCCTTAACACCATGGACTTATTTAACAGTCTCCTACACGGCACCTTGTCAAAGGCCTTCTGGAAATCTAAATAAATCACGTCCATTGGTTCTCCTTTGTCTAACTTTCTTGTGACCTCCTCAAAGAACTCGAACAGATTTGTCAGACACGACCTCCCTTTGACAAAGCCGTGCTGACTCAGTCCTATTTTACCATGCACTGCTGAGAACTTTGCGATCTCATCTTTAATAACAGACTCTAAAATCTTACCAATGACCGAAGTCAGGCTCACTGGCCTATAATTTCCCGTCTTCTGCCTCCCTCCCTTCTTAAACAAGGGTGTTACATTAGCCACTTTCCAGTCTTCCGGGACCCTTCCTGCCTCCAGTGATTCCTGGAAGATCATCACCAATGCCTCCACAATTTCCTCAGCTATCTCATTTAGGACCCTGGGGTGTAGTCCATCCGGTTCAGTTGACTTATCCACCTTCAGACCTTTCAGTTTCCCCAGAACCTTCTCCTTGGTAATGGTCACTGCACTCACCTCTGCCCCCTGTGGTTCTCCTGGAGCTCGGGCATCCCACTGGTGTCTTCCACTGTGAAGACTGATGCAAAGTAACTATTCAGTTCGTCTGCCATTTCTTTGTTTCCTCTTATTACTTCTCCAGCCACATTTTCCAGTGGTCCAATGTCTATTTTTGCCTCTCTCTTACCTTTGATATCTTGAAAAAACCTCTTCCTATCTTCCTTTATATTACTAGATAGCTTGCACTCATACTTCATCTTCTCCCCCCTTATTGCTTTTTTAGTTGTCCTCTGCTCGCTTTTAAAGGCTTCCCAATGCTCTAGCTTCCCACAAATGCTCGCCACTTTGTATTCTTTTTCTTTAGCCTTTATGCGGTCTTTGACATCTCTTGTCAGCCATGGATGCCTTGTCCTCCCTTAGCACGTTTCCTCCTCCTTGGGATGAATTTCTGTTGTGCCTCCCAAATAACCCCCCAAAACCCTTGCTATTGCTGTTCCACTGTCTTCCCTGCTATGCTCCTTTTCCAATCAACTCTGGCCAGCTCCTCCCTCAGGTCTTTCTAGTTGCCCTTATTTAATTGTAGTACCGTTACATCTGATTGCAGCTTCTCCCTCTCAAACTGCAGGGTAAATTCTATCATATTGTGGTCACTGCTCCCCAAGGGTTCCTTCACCTTAAGTTCCCTAATCAAGTCTGCCTCATTACACATCACCAAATCCAGAATTGCCGGTTCCCTAGTAGGCTCTGTCACAAGCTGCTTGAAAAAAAACATCTTAGACATTCCACAAATTCCTTTTCTTGGGACCCACTACCAACCTGATTTTCCCAGTCTATCTGCATATTGAAGTCCCCCATGATTATTGTAAAGTTGCCTTTTTTACATGCCTTTTCTATCGCCTGATTTATTTTCTGCCCCACATCCTGACTACTGCTAGGTGGCCTGTACATAATTCCCATCAGGATCTTTTTACCTTTGCGATTCCTCAACTCTACCCACAGAGATTCTATGCCTTCTGATCCTATACCGCTCCTTGCTAGCGATTTAACTTCATTCCTTACTAACAATGCAACCCAGCCCCCTTTTGCCCATCTGCCTGCCCTTTCAATAGGACATATATCCTTGGATATTTAGATCCCAGCCCTGATCCCCTTGCAGTACGTCTCTGTGATACCCGCAACAAGTACCAGCCAATTTCAATGTGCGCAACAAGGTCATTTACCTCGTTCCGTATGCTGCACGCATTTAGTTGCAACACCCTCAATCCTGCATTGGCCACCTCCCTTTTCACACTGTACCCTGTACTGTGGCCCTTTTTGATTTTTGACTATGGCTTCTCTGCCTTACACTTTCCCCCTTACTGCTTTTTGTTTCTGGCCCTGTTTTACTTCCCTCCGACTTCCTGCATCGGTTCCCATCCCCCTGCCACATTCGTTTAAACCCTCCCCAACAGCACTAGCAAACAGACTCTAAACATTAGCTCTTTTCTCCCCCTACAGAAGCTGCTAGACCTGATGAGATTTTCCAGCATTTTCTCTTTCGTCCCAGGTTCAATTGCCAGCTTGAGTCACTGTCTGTGCAGAGACTGCATGTTCTCCCCGGGTTTTCTGGTTTCCTCCCACAAGTCCAGAAAGATGTGCTTGTTAGGCAAATTGGACATTCAGAATTCTCCCTCAGTGTACCCGAACGGGCACCATAGTGTGGCGACTAGGGGGTTTTGATAGTAACTTCATTGCAGTGTCAGTCTACTTGTAAACTGATAAAGATTACTATTAAATTGCCTCTTCTTGCCCTTCCTACCAAAATATCTTGATGAATTTTAAATAACTCCAATCACCTCCATTCTAATGGAAAGTCATAGTTTTTCAAAATCATTATTTATATTTGCATTTCCTCATGCCAAGCAGCAAACTAGTGAATCTGAGCTGTAGCCTCAATTGCATCAACACCCTTCATATATTGTGGATTCCAAAACTGCACACCTTACTATGATGTTACTGTTATAGCCTGCCTGCTTACCATTGGCTGGGAACTAATGACAATCCCACATTCCTGTGGGAGTATGAGCTTCCCAATGAGGGGGAGGGGTGGAGAAATTAGCAGACTCCCTGTATAAATAAAGCTGGCCAGTTTACATAAATTCACCACATCATCTCAACTCATATTCTACATCTTGCCACAGAGTCCGCCATTCCGCTCACTATTTTTAAATTACCTTTGCAAATGCTGTTTTAAATTTGTGGACACCCTATAAATCTACTCTTCCACATCACCCAAACTTCTTCCATTAAAAGGATTACTTCATAATTTTGCAAAAATATAGCATTTCACATTTACGGACATTCTTGTAATACTCCTCACCTTTAAACATGGCATCATTTTACCATATCTTGATTATTTTCTGACATTACACTTTCCGTACTATTTTAGGTCTGTTTTATTATTTTTAGAATCTGTCTATCTTTAAGCACCTGATCCCAAAAATGCTGCCTTTCTGTCCTATAATCAAGATGTCTTTCTGTATTGTGCTCCTTGAGAACTATCCAACTATTACCCATTTTCAGAAATCTGCTTATTGCATATAACGCAACAATGTCTTTATCTTTGAAACATTAGTTATTAAAAAGAGATTTGCAAACTAAAATCACTCAAATTTATAAACAATATGAAGCATGAAAAAATAAAATGGCACTGTCATTATATAAATAAGCACAGTGGTAATACCCACAATAGGTTACAAAAAGGGCAGGTAACACCTGCAGAAGGAAAGTGTTAGCATTTCAGGTCAGTGATGACACCTTATCAGAATGGTTCTGGTTGGTTCTGCCTGATCTGCTGAATACTTTCAGCATTTTTATTTTTATTCTGATATTAAATATCCTTAGTAGGCAAGCTTTCTTTTCTGTCTTTTTGGACAGGCTATACTACAAATTTTCTTGTAAAATTCAAGATCTCTCAATTCACCAGCTTTTAAAAGGAAAGAATTTAATTTTTAAATCGCACCTTTCATGACATCAGATGCCATAAGTGTTTTACAGTGTTGGTTACAGCTTGGTTGGGTCTGAGGTAGTTTGCATAATCATTGGTGAGTTGACCAAGTCTTTATAGAGTAAAAGGTACGAGCTAGGAGTTGTCTCTAGGTTTGCTGGTACGCACTGCATTGTACAACACCACAATGACCTTGGGTGCAGATCATATGCTCTTATATCAGTGTGGGCGGTACTGTACCCGTCCCACATTAACCCTATAGTCACACCGACACCTCCGAAAGTCTTTATCTAATGTATTTTTAAGGGATTGTAGTTTACCTAGTATTTCACTTTGTCATTACTATATTATCACAACCCCAGCACCCCCTTCAAGGCCTAGACTTCAAAAGGTCCTGTTGTGCTAGGAGTTCACTTGGTATCTCATTGATGAGATCTTGAGATTTATTCTTAAACATGAACATGTATTGGTGGTCTTTAACTATATAGAAATCCTAGATACTGCCATGCATGGTGTTGCCGTAATGCAGATTGGTTCCTTCTCGTTTGTTCACTATTACCATGTGAATGGATACATCATACACAGTGTTTAGGGGGAGAAATGCTGACAGCAAAGAGGAACTTTGATAGACTAGGGAGGTCACAAATCATTGCTCAAGGTAACGGTCAAGGACCACAAATACATGGTTCGCTAATGATTGGATAGTATAAATACACGTGCTTTGTTAGTGATTAGATATTATAATTAGTCAAGTAATTGGTCAAATATAAATCTAGGTTGTGAGGGCCCTTCCTGGTGATTCCCTTTTTATTTACTTTGTCACTATCGTCTCGGTCAATGGACCTTTAATGGAAACGTATCTGAAGTCGAGCAAGGGAAGTGAGGAACTCAAGTTGCAAAGTAGTACACCCTGCAAAGATTATTTAGATTTTGAACTCGTACATTCGTGGGCACATTCACGGTACGCTCACACTTCCGGTATTTTTAAAATTAAGAGTTAATTTCAATAGACTCTGGGTCAAGTGGGGCTCGCAACTGCCCACACACGAGCCCAGGGTGTTGTAACAATGTATATCGAATGTTGTAATTAAGACCACAAGACATAGGAGCAGAATTAGGCCACTTGATCGTCATTCAATCATGCTGATATTTTTCTCATCCCCATTCTCCTGCCTTCTATGCCAATTGTAATAGGTTAATGATGATAGTACATTTTGAGTGTTCATCTTGGATTGGTAAATGTAAATTCCTTGTAAGATAACGTCGGCGATGTAGGATAAAGGCATAAAATCTGACACAATGTATTGTTCGACGTGTTTATACGCCAGTTTATACTGCACCCCTGCAGCCTGAATAAACCAATGAAAAGAATACTCAGTGTGTGTCATTTGGTCAGTCACGTGAATGGAGAGTTAGACAACAGTAGGTTCTCTCAACACCGTGGGTAATGCAATTCTCCAGTCCCATGTTAACGCTTGTTCTGCAGTGTACCGTTGCATTACAATGACATGCAGGCACACAGAACATCCCCCTTGTTAAAACATTTTCCTCTCCTCTCTTCTAACAAGAGTGTAGCTTATTTTTAATATAATCTTTACTTGCTATTCCTTCTCCCCCACCTCAAGTCTCTGAATGTCAGATGATCTTGAGGCTCGACAGTTCTTCCACATCTCGCTCTACTACATTTGGAGGAACGGCAATAGTATTCTATCCCCATTTGATTCACTTTTTGCACTCCTTTGAGTTATGTTTCTTTTTATTGTTTCGGACACAGTGGGATTCATCCAATTCCTACCAAAAGGAATGTGCTCTCCACTCATTCCCAAAATGGACTTCAATTTTCTTTTTCTGTGCTGCCTGCCATATTCTTGCTCAATGTTGATATTCCACAAATGACATCTTCAGCAAAATATTTGTTCGCGATTTTAGCTTCAATTCTTTTGCAAGCTTATGAATCCTTTCATTCGGAGCAGCACCGAGTTCAGTTGATCTGCGAGATCCTTCTACACTAACTCCAGTTCCTTTTGGAGTCTTTATTCCATGGTCTCGGACTGCTCCTTAGATTGTTCCAATTCACTCGCAAGATCGGTTTATTAGGATTTTCCTTTTCTGCTTGTCTAGATTGTCTCTTCCGATCTTATTTCAGTCTTTTCTTTCTCCGACTGCAGCAGAACTTTGTTCGTGTTTGGTTTGACTATGGGCCAGGTCTGTCTCCGGTGAAATCTCAACTTGTTTCAGTTCTGTAATTGTGTTACTCCTGGCTTCATTATCCACTTGCAGCTCGGAAAGTTCCACGGCTTTCCCTTCCAATGCCTCTTCATTTTCATTCAGCTGGTTCTTCAACTCTCGTCTTTTTCTTGTTGCTTTCAGCTTCCTCCTGGAATATGGAACATTGCCGAGTCTGCTTTGTCTTTGCCAACTAGTTCTTGTTCTGAGTGACGGTAAATTTAATTTGCTTCTCTTTGAAACTTTCCAGTGGAAAAAAACTCTGTCTTAGGGAATCCTTGTAAAATGTGAAGATTCTCAACAGGTATTTATTTTATTTGTGAAACTCGCTTCCTTCACCTCAAATTTTTTTTATAATTCAGCAGAGTCTCCTCAAGTTCCTTTTGCTGTTTAAGACAGCCTTCATTTCTTCAAGCTGCTGAATGGTTATGCATTCTTTTTTGTATTTGATCTTGAAGGAGAATCATCTGTACTTTCAACGGTTTTATTTTCTTGCTGACCTCTTGTCAATTCATTGTGCCCTTCAGCACATCATTTCGTTGGTATCAATAGTTCCAACGCAGATTTTTCTGAAGTAATATTCAACATCCTTTTTAGCTTTCCACAACTATATTTGATTCTTCATGGAGTCTTTCAGGTTTGCAACTTCATCGAGTGCCTTTTCTGGCTGGTTGTATATCTGGCTGAGTTTTCACAACTCCAGTGTTGATTGTCCAACTGTGAAATTGAGGATTATTTCCTGCTACTACCTTTGTGACATCTCAGATTTGACTTTTCTGGTCTCGAACAGCTTTGTTTATTGAAGACTTCAGTGTACTGCGTTTTCAAAAGGTATATACTCAGCTTGAATCTTGCACTTCAGATCTTTAAGCTCAGCTCTGATCCAAAACATTTTCCTGTAGACCAGCTTAATTTACTTTTTGCAAATGTTGCTTCTTTTGAGTTACCTTAAATAGCCTTCCTTCATTGACAGCCATCTGATCACTCCACACTGCCATCTGCTGTTGCAGTGTGGGTAGGATTAGCATTTTCAAAATGCTCTATTTTTAAGCCTTTCAGGTGCTTCTCTTTCTTCTACACCTAACTCTTCATGCTTTCCATTGCACTGACATGATCAGAACCATCTTGTGATTTACTTGAATATTAGCTCCTTTCCTCTGGGATCTTTTGATGCCCATTGCACGTTATTGGGCTCGTCCTTGACCTGAGAGGGTCTGTGCTCTTCACAATTTGGAGTTTGAAATATTTTTCAAAGCCTTTAATATCTCACAAAATATTGCTGAGTATTGAGCCATACCGTGGTTGTGGAGTACTTCACCCATAAATGAATCAAACACAAATAAAAATGAGTCAATTGCTCTTCTTCAGGTTCCTTATTTAATCCTCAAATTCTCCTGTAAACTAAAATTTTGCTTCTCTAAAACTGCGACTCTTGGGTCTGGTTTAGCTATTTCCATATCCAAAATGGATCTGGCTTATCTAATTTCCTGTCCATGGCTATGGTTTTTTTTTAAAAAATGGTTGCAACTTTAAATATTATTGCCCTTTTTAAGGTAGTAACCATTTTCTCCCCACTCCAGCTGTCTGCAGCCCATTGATTCTCGGATTCCCACATGTTTTTACAATTTTGCCAGGCTCCCTAGCAATTGTGGCATTACAGCAGCAATTGGTTCCTCTTTGAAAACAACTGCAGGAACTTCTCTCCACTCTGCCAATTTTCTTTAAAAAAGGCATTTGAAAATTTATGCAATCTGCTAAACCCCTGGGATTCCGATCTATTTAAAATTGCAAGTACAGCTGTTCTGTAATTTTGCGCACCCATCCTGTGATCTGACCAGGTTCTTTCACTCTGCATCACATAAGGTTTTGCAATGGACCTTCACTCATTCTGATGGATTCCTCAACTTCCAAGTCAGTAGTAAAGCTGGTGGATTCCTCAACTTCCGAATCGGTGGTGAAGCTTCTTCAAATATTTCTTCAATTCTTTTTCTTAGAAGAATGTTTCTCTGGTCAGTCTTCAGTTCCTTTTAGTTTTTTGCACCTTGGTATTCTGCTCTGGGGTAATCAATTAAATGTCACCTTTCATGCCACTGCTGATCACCATGCTGTGTCACAGGTTTGTTTGGTGTCTCATGACTTATTTAAACATAAATACTTTATTAGTAGTTTTTAAACTATGTACAACCCCCAGTTACTACTCCTTCCCTGCAGCTTGGTTTCTTCCAGATGGTTCCCAGAGTCTATTACCATGTGGCTCTATACATCATGCCACAGACAGTGTTATTCGCCAGTCCCACATTAACCCTTGCTCAGTCAAACACCTTTCCATTACAATGGCATGCAAGCACACACACAACAGATTCAGATTGTCTGGAGGCCTTATAGCCCTTTCATATCTTGTTCATATTACTGTCAGCGAAGCGGTGGGCTCTGTCACTGTTGATTTTCTTCCTGGAGATTTGGAGGCTATCCTGCCACCTGCTACATTTTCATCCCTTCCTTCCATTGACACCGAGAGGAAACCCAGGCAAACATGGGAAGAAAGTGCAAACTCCACACAGACAGTCACCCAGGGCCGGAATTGGAGCTGTGAGGCAGTAGTGCGAACCACTGTGCCACCGTACAGCACTCCATCTCTGGAATCAATCGAAGAACTACGTCTAATGCAATTACATCCCTCAACTAAGGGGACCAAAACTGTGCACAGTACTCCAGGTACAGTCTCACTAATGCCTTGTACAGTTGCAGTAAACTTCCCTACTTTTATACTCTATTCCTTTAGCTATAAAAGACGAAATTCCATTTGCCTTCCATATTACCTGTTATATCTGCATGCTAGATTTATGCGATTCATGCACAAGGATACCCAAATCCCTCTGCAACTAAGCATTTTGAAGTTTCTCTCTATTTTAGATAAGTTGCCTTTCTATTTTCCGACCAAAATGGATAATCTCACACTTATCCATGTCAAACTCCAGCTGCCAAATTTTGTTCCATTCACCTAACCCATCTATAATCTAATTGTAAATTTCTTACTTTCTCATTGCAACTTACTATCCCATCTATGATGGTGTCATCTGCAAATTTGGCTATAGTACCTTTTATCTCTACATCCAAGTCATTGATATATATTGTAAATAGCTGAGGCCCAAGAAACTGAACACTGTGCACCCAAGTTCCATCTTGCCATCCAAAAGAAGATCCATTTATACAAACTCTCTGCGGTCATCTTCTATCCAAAGATCCCATGTGATCTTACCTTGTCTATTAATATTGTATGGCACCTTATCAAATGCCTTCTGGAAGTCCAGTTTTACTACATCTACAGGATCCCCATTATCCACTTGTCTTGTTACATCTTGTAAGAACACTACCTAATTTGCCAAACACGATTTAGCCTTCATAAAACCATGGCGACTCTTTATAGATTGCGTTTAAACTTTCCAAACATTGTTATTACTTCCTTAATAATGGATTCCGCCAATTTCTCAACAAATGTTAAATTAACTGGTCTATAGTTTCCTATTTTCTGCCTCCCTCCATTTTTGAATGAGGACATATTATAAGCATTTTTCCAACCCACTGGAACCTTTCCCACATCAGGGAATTGTGGAATATTATAACCAATGATCCACTCCACTGCCACTTCTTTTGAGACCTAGGATGTAGGCCATCAGGCCTTGAGGAGTTGCCTGCCTTCAATCCCAATGTTTGTTTCGTACTGTTTCCAGATTGATTATTGTGCCAATTTTCACCCTTTCTATTACTTCTGCACAAACTGTCACTAATTGGATGGAACTAGTGTCCTCCACCATGCAAACTGAGACAAAGGGTGTGATTTTCCCACCCCATCAAGCACCATTTTGCCATTCACCTGGCCCAGTCCTGGTGGCGAGATCTGGATCTCGCCCCAAAAGGTGTGAAGCTCATTAAGTCTGATTTGCATTACTTTCAATCTCATTCGCGAGATTGAAGTCAAATGCAGCAGACGAGTCACCCGACACTCCAGACGAGAAGTCGCATGGGCGTCGTTTAGTCCTCTCTTCAAAAACTGGCGCAATCGCTACTGAGTGGAAGAGAGATGAGATGAGTAGCCCTCTCCATTTACCTGTATGCAGCAAGGGTGACAACCTCTGATGTAGCACTGTAACTAAAAAAAAGTCAAAGGAAATGTAACTGAGCCAAAATATCATTTCAAGGGGTGATGATTCAACCCAGACCCTGTGGCACAACCAGTCGTGGAAGATCTAGAGTGGTAAGGGGCAGACAGTCAGTTCAAGTGACCCTCGCGGCCTCAGCCTGTTGATGGCCACCTTGGCCAGACCCAGGTGCTGTCAGAGTGGACTGTCCTCCGATCTGACCACGCCACTCCATGGGACTTAGGGCAACCAAAATTTAAGCAGCAGGTCTCGTTTTTACTATTTTTGATTCAAATGAATAAATCAGGAAAATAAACAAATTAAATAACCCCTGGTGGTACACTGTAACCAAAATATCAAAGGAAACTTAAAACCCAAAATGTCATTCCCGGCAGTGATGATGCACCCCAGCCACCATGGGGCCCACCAGTCGCAGGCAGCTTGAAGCATACTGGTGCAAACCAACAGCTACCTCGCCAAGCCACCTGGTTGAGAATGTAGCCGCAGTAGAGGGGCAGACAGTGGGGTCAGACTTCCCCCCTCGACAGGCTGCCCGGACTGGTTGATGGCCACCTTAACCAGGCACAGGAACAAATCCAGATGAGGCCCTCCAATTTGACCTTCCCTCATTAGGTGGCCAAAGATCAGGTGGGTGAGGGCTGAAGTGCTACCAAATCATGAACAGCAAGTCTCTCTTTATAATCTTTTAATCACAAACAATAATTACTAAATTTTTTTTAAATGACAAGAGTGGCTACCCCTGGTGGTGCATCATAACAAAAATAAAACATCAATTAACTAATTAACTAAAAATGTCATTCCAGAGGGTGAAGATATACCCCGCCCTCACAGTTCCCACTGGTCACGGAAGGCCTGAAGCATGTCGGTGGTCCCCACGGTCACCAGGCTGCAAATGCAGCCACAGTAAAAGGGGCAGACAGTTGGGCTGGTCAACCACCTGTTACCTGATAACAGCCACCTTGGTCAAGCTCAGGAGAAGGCTTACTAGGAGGTCCTCTGATCTGCCCACCCCACATTGGGTGGCAAAAGATCAGGAGATGGGGCTGAACTGCAAGCCAAATATGAGCAGGAAGTCTTTCTTCCTGTGCTCAAGATACCCAATCAATGTCCTCAATCTGTATATCCTTAACCTTAATAATACTATTAATTATACCATTAACAGAGCACCCTTTTTTCTTTAAATCAAAATAAACATATCATACAAACAAACAAGATTTTCCATCTCTGTACACCAGTGTAATAGAGCACATCCCTCTTCCGGAGTCTCCAAAGTCTTTGTGCAAGCATTCATTTTTGAAAAGCAACCTGACAATTGATAACGTACATCGACCTACTTAATCTTCGTAGATTTATTTTCTTCCTCGAATCTCTACATTAGCAAGGTCAATCCTCAACCTTTTCACTCACACAATGTCCAATGTACATTATCCCACAGGAAACAGTTGATGCATAATTTGCCCATCAATGGGCAAATTCTTTTCAAAACCCCCCCTTATTAAATATTTCAAGGGAAATCCTATACAAGTAAAACCAAAATCTATTGCTTTGATGAAAGTGCATGTTTCCACAGCAAAAGTGCTTTTAATTACCCTTTTAATTGTCTTAGCTTCACAGACCACGATACAACATCGTCCATTTTCATCCATTAAGAATTTTCTAAAGCTAGCTGTACTCTTTTTTTTTTATAAATTAAAATAATTTTTATTAAGGTTTTCATAAAATGTCAATAACAAAATGAAAAAGGTTAAGTACAAAACACCAGTCTAGAAAAGCAACCCTCCATACCCCCCTCCCCCTGTACATCAATAATAAATTAACATTAACACCCCGACTTAACACAACATGTATATACACCCCCTCAGACCCTCCAGTGTAAATAACAAAAACAAAAATAAAGTAACCCCCCCCCGAGTTGCTGCTGCCATTGACCAATGTCTACCGTTCTGCCAGGAAGTCTAAGAACGGTTGCCACCGCCCTTGTACCAACGCTCTCAAGACGAATTTCACCCTCTCCAACATAATAAACTCCGCCATATCGTTGATCCAGGATTCCATGTTTGGGGGCCTCCCATCCTTCCACTGAAGATGAATCCTTCGCTGGGCTACCAGGGACGCAAAGGCCAGAATTCCGGCCTCTTTCGCCTCCGGTACTCCCGGCTCCTCTGCGACCCCAAATATTGCGAGCACCCAGCCCGGTTTGACCCTGGATCCTACCACCCTCGACACCGTCCTCGCTACGCCCTTCCAAAATTCCTCCAGCGCTGGGTACGCCCAGAACATATGGGTGCGATTTGCTGGGCTCCCTGAGCACCTAACACACCTGTCCACACCCACAAAAAAAGGCTCATCCTTGTCCCGGTCATGTGTGCCCTGTGCAGCATCTTAAACTGTATGAGCCGGAGCCTCGCGCACGATGAGGAAGAGTTCACCCTCCCTAGGGCATCACCCACGTCCCTTCCTCAATCTCCTCTCCCAACTCCTCCTCCCACTTACCTTTCACCTCCACCACCGAGGCCTCCTCCTCCTCCCGCATCACCTGGTAAGTTCCCAAGATCTTCCCCACTCTCTTCCCCCCACCCTGTCCTGTACTGTGCGTGGCACCAGCCGCGGGAATTCCACCTCCTGCCACCTGGCAAACGCCCTTACCTGTAAGTACCTGAAGGTGTTCCCCAGTGGGAGCCCGTACTTCTCCTCCAGCCCACCCAGGATCGCGAATTTCCCATCCACAAACAGGTCCCCCAACCTTCGTATCCCTGCCCTGTGCCACCCCTTAACCCTCCATCTGTTCTCCCTGGGACGAACCGGTGGTTCCCCCGCATTGGGGTCCACACCGATGCCCCAACTTCCCCCCCTGTGCCGCCTCCACTGCCCCCAGATTTTGAGGGCAGCCGCCACCACCGGGCTGGCGGTATACCTCCTTGGAGGGAACGGCAGCGGCGCCGTTGCCAGCGCCCCCAGACTCGTACCCACACAGGACGCCGTCTCCAGCCTCTTCCATGCAGCCCCCTCCCCCTCAATCACCCACTTGCGCACCATCGTCGCATTGGCATCCCAGTAGTACCCACAGAGATTGGGCAGCGCCAGCTCCCCCCCCCCCCTATCTCTACTCTGCTCCAGGAACACCCTTCTCACCCTCGGAGTCCCTCGCGCCCACACAAACCCCATTATACTCCTGTTGACCCCCCTAAAGAAGGCCTTCGGGATAAACACGGGGAAGCACTGGAACAGGAACAAAAACCTTGGGAGCACCGTCATTTTGACTGACTGCACCCTACCCGCCAAGGACAGCGGCAACGCATCCCACCTGTCCTCCTCCATTTGCTCCACCAGCCTTGTGAAATTAAGTCTATGCAGGGCCCCCCAGCTCCTGGCCACCTGGACCCCCAAATACCTTAAGCTCCTCTCCGCCCTTTTTAGCGAGGGCTCGCCAAACCCCATCTCCTGGTCACCTGGGTGAACCACGGACAGCTCGCTCTTCTCCATGTTGAGCTTGTACCCCGAAAAATCCCCGAATTCCCCAAGGATCCTCATTACCTGCGGCATTCTCCCCACCGGGTCCGCCGCATATAGCAGCAAGTCGTCCGCATAGAGCGACACCCTATGCTCCTCCCCACCCCGCACCAACCCCCTCCAGTTCCTCGACCCTCTCAGTGCCATAGCCAGGGGTTCAATCGCCAGTGTGAATAGCAGGGAGGACAGGGGACAGCCCTGTCTCGTCCCTCGGTGCAACCGAAAGTACTCGGACCTCCTCCTGTTTGTGGCAACACTAGCCATCGGGACCTCATACAACAGCCTAACCCACCTGACAAACCCCTCTCCAAACCCAAACCTCTTCAGCATCTCCCACAGGTACCCCCAATCTACCCTATCGAAGGCTTTCTCAGCGTCCATCCGCCTCCCCCTCCCTCGCCGGCATCATGATAACGTTCAAAAGCCTCCGCACATTCGCGTTCAACTGTCTCCCCTTCACAAACCCCGTCTGGTCTTCATGGATGATCTGGGCACACAATCCTCAATCCTCGTGGCTAAAACCTTCGCCAGCACCTTGGCATCTACATTTAGCAATGAAATCGGTCTGTAAGACCCACACTGCAGGGGATCCTTGTCCCGCTTCAGGATCAAGGAGATCAGTGCCCAGGACATCGTCGGAGGCAAAGCCCCCCCCTCCCTTGCCTCATTGAAGGTCCTAACTAGCAACGGGCCCAACAGGTCCATATATCTTTTATGAATTCAACCGGGAAACCATCCGGCCCCAGTGCCTTCCCTGCCTGCATGCTTCCTATCCCTTTGGTCAGCTCCTCCAGCCCAATCGGGGCCCCCAATCCCGCCACCAGTCCCTCCTCCACCTTCGGAAACCTCAATTGGTCAGGAAGCTGCCCGTCCCTCACTCCTCCCGTGGGGGCTCGGACTGGTACAATTTCCTCATAAAAGTCCCTGAAGACCCTATTGATGCCAACCCCACTCCGCACCACACTCCCTCCCGTCCTCAACTCCCCCGATCTCCCTAGCTGCGTCCCGCTTCCGAAGCTGATGCACTGTCATCCGGCTTGCCTTTTCCCCATACTCGTAAATCGCCCCCTGGGCCTTCCTCCACTGCACCTCCGCGTTCTTGGTGGTCACCAAGTCGAATTTGGCCTGGAGGCTATGCCTCTTCCTCAGCAATCCTTCCTCGGGCTACTCCGCATACCTCCTGTCTACCCTCACCATCTCCCCCACCAGCCTCTCCCTCTGCTCGCTCCTCTTCTTGTGGGCCCTAATGGAGATCAGCTCTCCCCTCACCACCGCCTTCAGTGCCTCCCATACCATCCCTACTCGGACCTCCCCGTTGTCGCTGGTCTCCAAGTACCTCTCTATATTTCCTCGGACCCGCTCTCACCTCCTCGTCCGCCAACAGCCCCACCTCCAAGCCCCACAACGGGCGCTGGTCCCTCTCCTCCCCAGCTCTAGGTCTACCCAATGCTGGGAGTGGTCCGAAATGGCTATCGCTGAATACTCGGTATCCTCTACTCTCGCTATCAGCGCCCTGCTCAAAATAAAAAAGTCGATTCGGGAATAAGCCTTATGGACATGTGAGAAGAATGAAAATTCCCTAGCCCCCGGCCTTGCAAATCTCCAAGGGTCCACACCTCCCATTTGGTCCATAAACCCCTCAGCACTCTAGCCGCCGCCGACTTCCTACCCATCCTAGACCTGAAGCGATCCAGTGCCGGATCCAGCACCGTGTTAAAGTCTCCCCCCATTATCAGGCCCCCCACTTCCAAGTCTGGGATCCGACGCAACATGCGCCGCATAAAACCCGCATCGTCCCAATTCGGGGCATACACATTGACCAGTACCACCCCCTCTCCCTGCAGCTTACCACTTACCATTATGTACCTACCGTCATTGTCTGCCACAATGCTCGACGCCTTGAACGACACCTTCTTTCCCACCAAGACCGCCACCCCTCGATTTTTGGCATCCAGCACCGAATGAAACGCCTGACCTACCCACCCTTTCCTCAATCTTACCTGGTCTGCCACCTTCAGGTGTGTCTCCTGGAGCACAACCACATCCGCCTTCAGCCCCTTCAGGTGCACGAACACGCGGGCCCGCTTGACCAGCCCATTCAGTCCCCTTACATTCCAGGTTATCAGCCGGATCAGGGGGCTATCCGCTCCCCTCCCCCGCCAACTAGTCATAATCCTTCCTCGGCCAGCCACGCGTCCACACCCCACGCCCGGCCCGATCCCCACGGCGGCAGACCCATGTCTCAACCCCCCCCCCAACTCGCTCCAGCTCCCCCTTGACCATAGCAGCAGCAACTCTATTTCTCCCCCCCACCCAGCGAGGACCCATCCTAGCTGTTTTACACCCCCCCCCCCCCCATATTGCACTTCCGCAAGTCAGCTGACTCATGCTGACCCCGGACACTCCCGCCTCTCCTTCGACTCCTCCCATTGTGTGACACACCCTCCTCTTCCCATCCACAGGCTCTCCCCCCCACCCCGCCCCCTCCAGTCTTCAGCGCGGGAAAAAGCCTGCGCTTTCCACCTACCCGGCCCCGCCACCTCTTATGCAGCTCCTTTTACAGACCCGGTCCCCTCACCCCCGACTCGGGGCCCTCGCTCCCCTACCGGCCATCCACCCCTACTCCATTTGCTTACCCCCCTCCAACAGCCCCCCCAACCAAAACAGTGCCCAACCCACCCTAACCGACCAGAAAGAGAAAAACACAAAGAAAAAGAAACCAAAAGCAAAGGACCCCCCCTCAAAAAGTAACACATCAACCGCAGTCCCCAAACGCCCATCCCGACCCTCAATCTGTGTCCAACTTCTCGGCCTGAATAAAGGCCCACGCCTCCTCCGGAGACGCAAAATAATGGTGCCAGTCCTTGTAGGTAACCCACAGTCGCGCCGGCTGCAACATGCCAAACTTCACCCCCTTCCTGTGCAGCATCGCCTTCGCTCGATTGGACCCGGCCCTCCTCTTTGCCACCTCCGCATTCCAGTCCTGGTACAGTCGAACCTCCGCGTTCTCCCACCTGCTGCTCCTCTCCTTCTTGGCCCACCTGAGCACACACTCCCGATCGACGAACCGATGGAACCGCACCAGCACCGCCTGCGGAGTCTCGTTAGCCTTGGGCCTCCTCGCCAACACTCTATGGGCCCCTTCCAGCTCCAGGGGCCCCTGGAAGGGCCCCTCTCCCATCAGCGAGTTCAACATGGTGACCACATAGGCCCCCACGTCCGCTCCCTCTAGCCCCTCCGGGAGACCCAGAATCCACAGATTCTTCCGCCCTCGACAGATTCTCCATCTCTTCGAACTGCTCCTGCCATTTCTTGTGGAGCGCCTCATGCGCCTCCACCTTTACCGCCAGGCCTAAGATCTCGCCCTCGTTGTTGGAGATCTTTTCTCGGGCCTCGCGGATCGCCACCCTCTGGGCCGTCTGTGTCTCCAGCAGCTTATCAATAGATGCCTTCATCGGCTCAAGCAGGTCCGCTTTAATCTCTCTGAAGCAGCGCTGGTTACCCTCCTGTTGCTCCTGTGCCCACTGCATCCACGCTGCCTGGTCTCCGCCTGCCACCATTTTGTTCTTCTTCCCTCGCACCTTCTTCGGGTCCACCACCACCTTTTTAGTCACCCCGCTCCTGGTAAAAGCCATATACTATCGGGGAATCTTTGTAATCTCCTTCCCACACCGGGAGACGTCGAAAAAGTGCCATTGGGGGGCCGTGAAAAGAGCCCAAAAGTCCGTTTTTGCGGGAGCCGCCGAATGTGCGATTTAGCTCCGCATAGCTGCAACCGGAAGTCATCAGCTAGCTGTACTCTAATACACATCCAAGATTGTCAGAGGGAGGACAAATTTCATGTCGTTTGGGGTCACCCAAGGCTATTTCATGTTGTTTCGGTCACCCAAGGCTGGAATCTAGAGTACAGATTTATCCATATTAATTATGTATTTGCCCTAAAAACATCCTCAGTTGTAATGGGCTTCATTCATCATAGTACTTGGTTCCAATATATCAAAACTAGCATCTAGTCTTGTCAGAGAACAAAGCCAATTTAACGGTCTAATTAAGTTTCTCAACTGCTCTGTAGCTTCTTTAAATGCAAGATCATTTTTTGTGACAAATGTTTACACTTTTCAATTAAGATTGTTGATTCAAGGTTACTTACTCCCAACCTATTCTGCTTAATGCCTAAACCTTTATATTTCAAGTGACCCAAAGGCTGGAGTTGAATCTTAAAATTCCCCTTTAATCTTATAAAAAGTTGATCCAATTCCCTAGAACCACCCCACAGAAAATCATCGATATGCATCATAAAGATGCCTGAACATTTCTCTTTGTGGTACCAGTAGGCTGCTTTGGGGGTCGGTTTAGCTCACTTGGCTGGTTCGTGATGCAGAGCAAAGCCAAGCGCGTGGGTTCAATTTCCGTATTGGCTGACGTTATTCATGAAGGCCCGCCTTCTCAACCTTGCCCCTCGCCTGAGGTGTGGTGATCCTCAGGTTAAATCACCACCAGTCAGCGCTCCCCTCAAAAGGCGAAGCAACTTATGGTCCTCTGTGATTACGGCAACTTACTTACCATTAGGACATTGCTGGATCTGCTGTCAATGGAGTACAGTTTATATTCAGTAATACAGACTTGATCAAGAAATACCATACCCATGATGTATTATCCAATCCCATTTGCCACAGCCGCCTTCCTACATCACTTGCCTCTTTGGTTGAAGCAGTTTCAAAAACCATCTCTCAAAAATATTTTACCCGGGGCAGCAAGGTGGCACGGTGGTTAGCACTGCTGCCTCACGGTGCCGAGGTCCCAGATTAGATCCTGGCTCTGTGTAACTGTCCATGTAAAGTTTGCACATTCTCCCCATGTTTGCGTGAGTTTCGCCCCCATGACCCAAAGATGTGCAGGTTAAGTGGATTGGCCACACTAAATTGCCCCTTAATTGGAAAAAATGAATTGGGCACTCAATTTTATTATTTTTTTTTTTTTTTAATGTAAAAATATTTTACCCAGCAAAAATGCATCTTTTATATCAATTAACCTACATTCTGTGTGGTCAACAGAGCAAGAGAAATTTCAGGATTAAGTTTCCCACCATATTACATGGTGATTTCCAATCCCTCTTCGAAACTCCAAACTACTAGTTTTGTTTAGCCTTGTACGTCCCATCAGACAGTTCTTTTCCTGTAGTAATAATAATAATAATAATAATCTTTACTAGCGTCACAAGTAGGCTTACATTAACACTGCAATGAAGTTACTGTGAAAAGCCCTAGTTGCCAAATTCCAGCACCTGTTCAAGAACACTGATGGAGAATTCAGAATGTCCAACTGGCCTAACAGCACGTCTTTCGGGAGTTGAGAGAGGAAACCAGAGCATCCGGAGGAAACCCACGCAGACACAGGGAGAATGTGAAGACTCCGCACAGTGGCCCAAGTGGGAATCGAACCTGTGTCCCTGGTATGTCTACTTGTGTGATAAGGCTGAATGTCCCCAATTTGTCATTTTTCAGTGTGGACACCAAATTCCTTCCAACTATCCAATTATTTGTTTTGCCTCATTAATTTATTTTCCAATTTGTTGGTAATCAAAACATCCCAGTCATGAGGTCTTCTACCTCTAGTAGCATTTCTAGATGGTACTGTAATCCTTGTTCTGTTGCTTGACTCAGTCAAGATACAGATTTTACTTGCCCTCCATCTCTTTCCAGATGACTGTTACAGGATCTTGCCCTCCCACATTAGGGGTTTTGTCACCAGTACATAATTCTTTGCTAGTGTAAGAGTCACTCCCTGGTCCATCAGGAGAATGTGCCCTGCATTTTCTTGCTTTCCATTGTTTCACCCCATTTTGCCCGTCTATAGGTCTTGCCTATAGTCCATCATCTTGGACATTTGGTAGGGCAGCACGGTGGCGCAGTGGTTAGCACTGCTGCCTCACGGCGCCGAGGTCCCAGGTGCGATCCCAGCTCTGGGCCACTGTTTGTGTGGAGCTTGCACATTCTCCCTGTATTTGCGTGGGTTCCGCCCCCACAACCCAAAGATGTGCAGGGTAGGTGGATTGGCCACACTAAATTGCCCCTTAATTCGGAAAAATAAATCGGGCACTCTAATTTTTTAAATCTTGGACATTTAGTCGATGTTTGAGCTTGCTGGTAGCTTTCCCTGCTCTCCCAACAATAATTGCATCCCCCCCTTTACTGCACCCTTCCGGTTATGCACATCACCCGAATGCTCACTCCAGGCAGTCATCCTTGGATTTGACCCATCATCCCCTTAGAAGAACTTTCAAACTCCCTGACCTTATTTCAATCCTTACTAGATTTAGATTTTAACCAATCTGTTCCACATGCTGCTGAGGTGCAACCACCAACATGGAACAATTAAATGAATCCACAACTAGAACACAATACTGGACTTTAGCTTCTTGTGACCAGTACATTCTCTCCGACTGATCAATATCATCAACTTCCAAATTTTGTATTGTGCGTCGCTTCAAAAACCTTGCTGTTCCACTTGGGCTGTTCATCATATAATATTTTAAGTCACATTTGAACACTTCTGGAGTTCATTCAACTATTATTGCTACTCTTATCCTGTCATCTGCCAGCTCTGCTAAAAATGATCCTTCATCCTCATTGCAACTCAGTAATGCCCGAATTCTGTATTTGAAAGATCGCGAAAGGTCACGATCATAGAATCCTCCATCCTGACACTGTAGAATGTCCTGCTTGTACAAAAGCTACTGAAAATGATTGCTTATCAAAGGTTTGTCCCCCAAAAGCAGTAGACATTTATCTAAAACGGTGCATTTTTCGGAGGACCAGTTGAGACTAAGAGTCTATCCATATGACACATCAGCACAATCTAGCAATTTAAATGCAAGCACTGAATAAGGAATCTAGAAGATGTTTTACACAATCTGTTAAAATCCGTTATGTATTCCTCTATAGAATGACCGTTAGTCTTTCAAATCCATCAAAGTCTGGCCATGCCGCCTAGAAATCAAATAGACCGGTCTTGTAAATTTCATCCATAAATTGTAATAGAAGAGACAAACCATCATTGGTATCCAACTGACTGGTATTCAGCTCACAAATATATTGTTTCTGATTTTATAGTTAGGAAGCAAAAATGCCAAGGCCATATCTTGTTTTTCTTCGATAAGGACATAACCTGTGCCCACATAGGGTTAGTATTCACAGAATACCCATCAGTGGGTAATTACGCTCAATTACAATATGCTGTCTGAAAAAGATCTTACCCTTTGTAAACCATTCTCTGCTGCAATGTTTTTTTTTAAATATATTTATTAAAGTTTTTTAACACAATTTTTCTCCCTTACAAACAATAACCCCCCCTCGTAACAAAAAAAAAAACGAGAAATCGCGCAGAGCAAGATATATACATGGCAAAGTGATATATTTACACAGCTTTGTACACTGGCCCTCACCCGTACGTGCCAGTTTCCCCAACCCTTCATGTTATCTCTTGCTCATCCACCCTCCCAGGTAGTCCCCCCCTTTCGCCCCCCATCCTCCCAGGACGTCCCCTCCACCCCACCCCCCCACAAGGTTGCTGCTGCTGCTGACCGACCTTCCTCTAACGCTCCGCGAGATAGCCTAGGAACGGTTGCCACCGCCTGTAGAACCCCTGCGCAGACCCTCTCAAGGCGAACTTAATCCTCTCCAACTTTGTGAACCCAGCCATATCATTTATCCAGGCCTCCAGGCTGGGGGGCTTTGCCTCCTTCCACATTAGCAAGATCCTTCGCCGGGCTACTAGGGACGCAAAGGCCAGAATGCCGGCCTCTTTCGCCTCCTGCACTCCCGGTTCATCCACTACTCCAAATATTGCTAGCCCCCAGCTTGGCTTGACCCGGACTTTCACCACCTGAGATATTGCTCCCGCCACTCATCTCCAGAACCCCTCCAGTGCCGGGCATGACCAAAACATATGGACATGGTTCGCCGGGCTCCCTGAGCACCTTCCACATCTGTCCTCTACCCCAAAGAACCTACTCAACCTCGCCCCAGTCTAGTGCGCTCTGTGGACCACCTTAAATTGTATCAGGCGGAGCCTGGCACACGAGGAGGAGGAATTAACCCTACCGAGGGCATCAGCCCACAGACCTTCCTCGATCTCCTCCCCCAGCTCCTCCTCCCATTTACCCTTCAACTCTTCTACCAGCGCTTCCCTCTCTTCTTTCAACTCCTGGTGTATTTCCGACACCTTGCCCTCCCCGACCCATACACCCGAGATCACCCTATCTTGAACTTCTTGTGCCGGGAGCAACGGGAATTCCCTCACCTGTCGCCTCACAAAAGCCCTCACCTGCATATATCTAAAGGCATTTCCCGGGGTGCTGCAAAGTTTTTAAAAAAAATATTTTTACTCTCCACCTTTTTCACATTTACATCAAAATTTACACCCACCAACAAACAATCAACGGTAACAAATACAATGTCAATCCACTGGACAACAATTCCTCCCTCCCACCAAACCTCAACATTTTAAATACAAATATCAAAGGAATCCACCATCCAACACTCCTTCCTCCACCCCCGAATGTTAAATGACATCCAATTCTTGAAAGTACATAATAAACAAAGCCCATGATTTGTAGAACCCTTCCAACCTTCCCCTCAACTCAAACTTCACCTTCTCGAGTGTTAAAAAACTCCAACAGATCCCCCCGTCACACCAGGGCACATGGTGGAGAAACTGACCTCCACCCCAACTGGACTCTGCTGCAATGTTAATTCAAACTCCACAGCCGGTTGAATTTGAAAATTGGATACCAATCTTTTAATACTAGATTTATTTACAGAATGCACCATGATAAATAATTGCTTGCTTCTTCCTTAACCAATGCTGATATGGGCTTTATACTCGTGAGTACCAATAAAATTAAACCAATGGACAAATTAATTAATGCATTGTCAGCCTCTTAAGAGGGGCACTACAAATGAAAGACAAAACTTTAAAAGAAAACTTGGCAAATCAAATAAAAATGTTGTTTTGCGGGCTGAGGATGCACTGCAGCCCCTGTGGTCACGGAAAGCCTTGACATGCCAGAGGACATCACAAACATAGCTGCAGAAGAGGGGCAGACAGTTGGGTCAGCCAGCTCCCTGAATTGCCTGGACGGATTAATGACCACTTCAGCCAAGCCCAGTGTAGTGATATCATGGTTGTGTTGTAATTCACTGACTGCCACTAGGAGTCTCACTAATATATAAGTGAATGTTGAAGTCAGCTGACCCCCGCAGACTGGCTGGAGGAAGTCAAAGGGAGAGGCTGCTTGTGCATGATTTTACTGTTTTTTCATCTGTTCTCTTGTATATAGTTTACCCATACTTAATGTTAATTAATCGATTATAGCTTTAACTACAAATGTTCTTGTAATAAATCAGGTCATCCGACAAGAACATTACACCCAGGAACAAGCTAACCAGGAGCTCCACTGCCCTGCCCGCTTCCCCTCTGCACTGGGAAGCCAAGAGCATGTGGCTGAAGTGCAACAAAGATTTGAGAGCAGCCCCTTCAACTCACTCTATATACACATGGAAAACTACCTCATCAAGACGACAGAAAACATAGGCGGCCTGCGAGTCTGTGAACCAGCTTAACTTTTTGTTTAACAGGACTGTTGCATGCAACATCCTCCATGCCAAATCCCCAATAGTATCATGAAATATCTTTGGCTAACAGGTTTAAGGAAAATCCCAAAGCCTTTTATTTGTATACAAGGAGCAAGAGGGTAACTGGAGAAAGGATTGGCCTACTCAAAGACAAAAGAAGGAATTTATGCGTGAAGTCAGAGGAAATGGGAGAGATTCTTAATGAGTACTTTTCATCGGTATTCACCAAGGAGAGGGACAAGACGGATGTTGAGGTTAGGGATAGATGGTTAAATACTCTAGGTCAAGTCGGCAGAAGGAAGGGGGAAGTTTTGGGTATTCTAAAAGGCATTAAGGTGGACAAGTCCCCAGGTCCAGATGGGATCTATCCCAGATTACTGAGGGAAGCAAGGGACGAAATAGCTGGGGCCTTAACAGATATCTTTGCAGCATCCTTGAGCATGGGTGAGGTCCCGGAGGACTGGAGAATTGCTAATTTGTCCCTTTGTTTAAGAAGGGTAGCACGGATAATCCAGGGAATTATAGACCTGTGAACTTGACGTCAGTGGTAGGCAAACTGTTGGAGAAGTTACTGAAGGATAGGATCGATTCACATTTGGAAGAAAATAGACTTATCAGCGATAGGCAGCATGGTTTTGTGCAGGGAAGGTCATGTCTTACAAACCTAATAGAGTTCTTCGAGGAAGTGACAAAGTTAATTGATGAGGGAAGGGCTGTAGATGTCATATACATGGACTTCAGTAAGGCTTTTGATAAAGTTTCCCATGGCAGGTTGATGGAAAAAGTGAAGTCGTGTGGGGTTCAGGGCGTATTAGCTAGATGGATAAAGAACTGGCTGGGCAACAGGAGACATAGATTAGTAGTGGAAGGGAGTGTCTCAAAATGGAGAAAGGTGACTAGTGGTGTTCCACAGGGATCTGTGCTCAGACCACTGTTGTTTGTGATATACATAAATGATCTGGACGAAGGTATAGGTGCTCTGATTAGCAAGTTTGCAGATGATACTAAGATTGGTGGAGTTGCAGATAGCGAGGGGGGCTGTCAGAGAATACAACAAAATATAGATAGATTCGAGAGTTGGGCAGAGAAATGGTAGATGGAGTTCAATCCAGGCAAATGCGAGGTGATGCATTTTGGAATATCTAATTCAAGAGCGGACTATACGGTCAACGGAAGAGTCCTGGGGAAAATTGATGTACAGAGAGATCTGGGAGTTCAGGTCCATTGTACCCTGAAGGTGGCAACGCAGGTTGATAGAGTGGTCAAGAAGGCATACAGGATGCTTGCCTTCATCGGACGGGGTATTAAGTACAAGAGTCGGCAGGTCATGTTACAGTTGTATAGGACTTTGGTTAGGCCACATTTGGAATACTGCATGCAGTTCTGGTCGCCACATTACCAGAAGGATGTGGATGCTTTAGAGGGTGCAGAGGAGGTTCATCAGGATGTTGCCTGGCATGGAGGGTACTAGCTATGAAGAAAGGTTGAGTAGATTAGGATTGTTTTCGTTGGAAAGACGGAGGTTGAGGGGGGACCTGATTGAGGTCTACAAAATTATGAGAGGTATGGACAGGGTGGATAGCAACAAGCTTTTTCAAGAGTGGGGGTATCAATTACAAGGGGTCACGATTTCAAGGTGAGAGGGGGAAAGTTTAAGGGAGATGTGCGTGGAAGGTTTTTTTTAAAACGCAGAGGGTGATGGGTGCCTGGAACACCTTGCCAGCGGAGGTGGTAGAGGCGGGCACGATAGCATCATTTAAGATGCATCTAGACAGATATATGAACGGGCGGGGAACAGAGGGAAGTAGAGCCTTGGAAAATAGGCGACAGGTTTAGATAAAGGATCTGGTTCGGCATAGGCTGGGAGGGCCGAAGGTCCTGTTCCTGTACTGTAATTTTCTTTGTTCTTTGTTCTAAAGGGAAGGACTTCCATATCGAAAACCCTCCACTAGGGGCCCCACTACCTCCAGATGGCAGGATAGAATCTCATGGTGTCCAGACGGTTGACGAGGGAGAGAAATATGGGTTTTATGTGCTCTTTGAGAGAAAACAATAATCAGTCAAATAAATTAACACTTAAAAGGGGTGACAGCCCTCCACAATGCCAAATGCCCAGTGAGATAAAGTAATATTCCCAGGGCTGAAGATAAACGTCAGCTCCCACAATGCCCACCAGTCACAGAAGACCTCAAGCATGCCAGTGTACACCATGTGTTCCCTCTCCAGGGACACCTGGCCAGAAACATAGCCATGGAGGCAGAAATCAGGTTGGACTGCCTGCTGCCTGGACCTGTTAATAGCCACCTTGGCCAGGCTTACAAATAGGACCTCCTCATTCCTTGCCACCGCCACCACCCTGCGTGCAGTCCCCTACCCCCCCACCACCACCCCACAGTCCATGTGATGAAAGATCAGAAGTGTGTGGTTGAAATGCAACCAAAGTTTGAGGAGCAGCCCTTTCAAATATTCCAAAAGGGGAAGCAACCTCCCGACACAACCTCCGACATAAACATCGCATGGACTCAAGTCTACAGAAAATACAGATTCCCTAAAAGTCCAAGTACCACCTTAATCACCTATTGCACAGGACTACTGCATGCATCACCCTCCATGTAAAATTCTTAGGCGGAGGATTCTCATGTAGAGAGTCCTCCACTGGGGACCCCCGTTACCTCTGGCTGATGGGACAGACTGCCACAATGCACCTGGAAAGTTGATAGAATGAGAAATATGGTCTGCATGTGTGAAGATATTTAACCAGTGCCATCCACCTGCACATCCTTAACCTACCTAACAATAAACCTACCATAATCAAGGTGTCCTCAGATCAACCAGGGGATAGAAGACTGTCATTGCAAGCTTTGGCATTGCTATTTCTATGGTTAGTGTTACTTGTCTTATTCCTGATCCGAGGTTGATGTTAGCTGCCCTTATGCTAAGCTGACAACAAGGAGATGCAAAGTAAAGTAGACAAATTCCAAGATAGCTGAAATAACTTCCATAAAATTGTAATGTACAAAGCGGTGAAAGCACGCTCCTAAAACCAAGTCCTCTGAGCATTAGCTTTCACATCAAAGAGATAGGTCGCAAATTGAAGGAGTTGGAAGATAATTCCAAAGTTCAGTCCAGATAGATGGGTTGGGAACATTGTTCGGATGCACAGAGACAGGAGTCAGAGGAACACAGCACCAAAGAAGGTCATTCAGCCCATCGTGTCCAGCTTGCGTGACTCAGTGGTTAGCGCTTCTGCCTCACAGTGCCAGGGACCCGGGTTTGATTCCAGCCTTGGTTGACTGCACCTGTAGAGTTTGCACAATCTCCCCAGATGTGTGGGTTATCTACAGGTGCTCCGGTTTCCTCCCAAAATCCAAAGATGTGCAGGTTAGGTGGATTGGTTATGCTAAATTGCCTCTCACGTGCAGGCTAGGTGTGATTATGGGTTTGTGAAGATAGGGTGGGGAGTGGGCGTATGTAGCGTGCTCTTTCAGAGGGTCAGTGCAGACTCGATTTCCCGAATGGCCTCCTTCCGCACTGTAGGTATTCTATGGCATCATGTAGCCATCTAGTCTAATCTCACTTTCAAACTCTTGATCTGCCTCGTCAGCCACAGCACTTCATTTGTATCTCAAATAGATAGTTTATGCCTCTGTCAGCCTTTCAAGAAATTAGTTCTAGATACCCATCCTCTCTGGGTGAAAGATTCACCACATCCACTTCTTACCCTAAATCTATGCCCCTTGGTTTATGGACCCTTCAACAAATGGACATAGGGTCTTCTTAGCCACACATC
The DNA here is from genome assembly GCF_047496885.1 of Scyliorhinus torazame. NCBI lineage: Eukaryota > Metazoa > Chordata > Chondrichthyes > Carcharhiniformes > Scyliorhinidae > Scyliorhinus > Scyliorhinus torazame. The sequence goes on from NC_092720.1 coordinate 78,216,245, forward strand.
TCCTCAATTTTATACGCCACTCTCTCCTGTTCTAAAGGAAACAGCTCTACCCCATTCAATCTCTTAACTACATTTTCCAGTCCAGGTAACATCCTTGCAATTCTCTTCTGTACCCATTACTGCTCTATCTTATCTGTGGTCTAACAAGTAAACATTTTCAGTATAACTTTCCCAGCTCTTATATTCTATGCCTCAGCAAATAATGGCAAGTATTCAGTGTACCTCCTAGACCAGCCTGTTCAACCATCAGAGATCTTGCACTCTTACATCCCTATACACTACCCAGCACCTCATCATTTATTGTGTATTCCCTTGCTTCGCTAGCCTACGTCAAACAGATTACCTTATGCTTCTCTGGAGTGATCTCCATTTTTTACTGTCCTGCTCATTTCCAGCTTTCTTCTTAATTGTCAACCACACATCCAATTTTTGTATCACCTGCAAACTTTTTAATCATGCCCCCTACACTGAAATGCAAATTATTGATATGTACAATAAAAAGGGACCACATGTCGAGCCTCGTGGAACCCAACTGAAAATAATTCGTGGTGTTGTGATTGGAAGGCTATTAGCTTTTGCTCCCTGCCTTTGAACCAATGTTGAACCAAACTAGTCACTTTGGAGGTGAATGTGCAGGATTTCAGAATGGGACATGTGCGCTGGAGACATTATGGATGTGCGCTGGAGACATTATCCAAGTTGGATGCAAGAATCAAAATCGAAAATGGAGAGTTTTGAAATAATCAATTCTGGAATTGAGAAGGGAATGTATTAACGTTTAGCAGTGATAAGACAATTGGAAACCAACAACCTCATGGGCGAGGAAGTAAGCAGTCTTTGTATTGAAGAGGATATTGGTTTGAAGGTGAACTTAAGGTTGCAGTCTTTCTTACCCTTCAATATTGGTTGGGGAGGGATGGGTGGTGGCATTTGGATGAGACACAAAGGGGGGGGAGGAATGGTGGCCGTCATCATGAACTATTAAACAACAGAAGGCTTGTGGCTGCCCCATGGATGATGGATATTTCTATAATCAGATATTTCTGTAATGAGAAACAATTTTGTCTCATGCTTGAATTTATATTAATGTACGGCCAAATGGATTCCACTTATAACTTTTTCAAAACCTCCCAACTAGAGAAGGTTCCAAGCTTTCAAGTCCTCCACAGGAAAGTGACAAAAAGTGTTGCCCTTGCTTCATTTAAATGCAACTGCAAACTGGTAAATCTGGCAAGTTTTTTTACGTGGAGGCATAGAAAGTTCACAAATACAGACGCTTAATGCCATTGTGAGTTTTACATAAATCAGACAGCTACCCTGGTCAAGTCAAAGCCAACAGCTGGCATAGCTACCCCTGTATGGTCAGTAAATGTGGATCATGGATATTGATGGGAGAAACAAGAACATCCAAGTGCCATTGAAAGTGGATTTTGTCCCTTCACATACGGATCCTGCTCATCTAATTATTGCAGCACCCTTATGGGATTTCTACCCTCCCAAAATGTGTTAAGTTGCATTTTGCTATTATACTGCAGGAAATGTCCAGTCTTAAAAAAGGCAGAACAAGTAAATAATACTACAGAGATGACCAATGCAGATGATAAAATATTTCCAACCAAAAGTTGCTGCAAACAGTATAACACAAAACTGTCTTTAAAACATTCTCAAAAATCCGAGTAGTGCAGTGGGTTATGTACTGACCCATAATTTCTGGAACACCCACTGAAAACTATTTCAGACTGATCAAATGATTAACTCCTCTCTCATGCTCATGCATTGCTTCTTTGGCCCTTGTTCTGCACTGTAACCAATCACTATTTGCTGATGTACCATTTGTCAATGCACTCTGTCGATTATTCTTTTGTCTACTATGTATGGACTGTGTACGTTCCCTTGGCCGCAGGAAAATACTTTTCAGTCTACTTCGGTACATGTGACAATAAATATCAATCAATTAATCGTGCTGGCTAGAAGGATTTATTTTGAAATGTGTATTTGCAGTTTCAATTTAGCTTCTAGGGCACAAAATTGTCCTTAATTAAGCAAATATCTTATTCAGAGACATCACTTTGGATGGGAAATGGAAATAAATGTCAGAAGTAATCTAAGCTTTGGGTTGGGACATAATTGAGGGAGCTTTATGCTGCATCTAAGAATGCATTATCTGACCTCAAGTATGACTACAAGGAACAGGTCATTTGGCATTTATCAATGCAGCTGTTATGCTTTACAGAAATCTCACAGCCCTGTTCATCTAACCCCATCAACATTTCCCTTCTTTCCTTTCCCCCTCGTGTACTTATCTGGCTTCTCCATTCGGTGATGAATGTAGGATTTTAGATATATTGGATAATAAGTATTTGGTGAAGTAAGGGTTAAAAGCCTTGGTTAGCGTGTGTTTGACTGCTGCAGTCATATGTTTTATAAAAAATAAACTTGGTTTGAGAGACAAAGCTTTTCGAGCCTGAGATACAATAAACCATTGTAAAACTTTGGGCTCATGCAATTTTTTTTTGGTTAAGGGGATTCCCTGGGGAGCTAATTAGTTTTCAGCTTGGTGAGATGATGTCATTGCTGGGTGGAGCTAAGGCATCAGGTTTTTTTGAGAAAGTATTTTTCAGTTTCAGTTCTGATTGAAGCTGATACCAAGTAAGTGGGCTTTGCTCTCACTGCAAGTTAGTTAAAAGATTAACTACTTAAAGCAGTGCAGACTTGTCAGAGGACAAGTGGGAGCTGAAACAAGCCAATTGAAAACAGCTTTTGAAGACATCCAGCCAGAGTTTAGGCAGGGGTTGGGACTGGAGTCAGATCTGTTCTGTTAAGAGGTCTCTTTCTCAAAGAACAACTCTGTTGCAAGATAGCAAGTAAGGGTATTGTATTCACTTTGTTAAGTAGTATTGTTTAAAGGGATAATTGTATGCTATTGCTGGGTGTGATGTTAAAGGTTTAATACTGCCTTAGTAATAAAGTTTTGTTTTAAAGAACAAAGAAAAGTACAGCACAGGAACAGGCCCTTCGGCCCTCCAAGCCTGTGCCGACCATGCTGCCCGTCTAAACTAAAATCTTCTATACCTCTGGGGTTTGTACCCCTCTATTCCCATCCTACTCCTGTATTTGCCAAGATGCCCCTTAAATGTCACTATCGTCCCTGCTTCCACCACCTCCTCCGGCAGCGAGTTCCAGGCACCCACTACCCTCTCTGTAAAAAAACTTGCTTCGAACATCTACTCTCAACCTTGCCCCTCGCACCTTAAACCTATGCCCCCTAGTAATTGACCCCTCTACCCTAAGAAAAAGCTCTGATTATCCACTCTGTCTATGCCCCTCATAATTTTGTAGACCTCTATCAGGTCGCCCTTCAACCTCCGTCATTCCAGTGAGAACAAACCGAGTTTATTCAACCGCTCCTCAAAGCTAATGCCCTCCATACCAGGCCACATTCTGGTAAATCTCTTCTGCACCCTCTCTAAAGCCTCCACATCCTTCTGGTAGTGTGGCGACCAGAATTGAACACTATACTCCAAGTGTGGCCTAACTAAGGTTCTATACAGCTGCAACATGGCTTGCCAATTCTTGTACTCAATGCTCCGGCCAATGAAGGCAAGTATGCCGTATGCTTCTTGACTACCTTCTCCACCTGTGTTGCCCCTTTCAGTGACCTGTGGACCTGTACACCTAGATCTCTCTGACTTTCAATACTCGAGGGTTCTACCATTCACTGTATATTCCCTCCCTGCATTAGACCTTCCAAAATGTATTACCTCACATTTGTCCGGATTAAACTCCATCCGCCATCTCTCCGCCCAAGTCTCCAAACAATCTAAATCCTGCTGTATCCTCTGACAGTCCTCATCGCTATCCGTAATTCAATCAACCTTTGTGTCGTCGGCAAACTTACTAATCAGACCACTTACATTTTACTCCAAATCATTTATATATATACTACGAACAGCAAAGGTCCCAGCACTGATCCCTGTGGAACACCACTGGTCACAGCCCTCCAATCAGAAAAGCACCCTTCCATTGCTACTCTCTACCTTCTATGACCTAGCCAGTTCTGTATCCATCTTGCCAGCTCACCCCTGATCCTGTGTGACTTCATCTTCTGTACCAGTCTGCCATGAGGGACCTTGTCAATGGCCTTACTGAAGTCCATATAGACAACATCCACTGCCCTACCTGAATTAATCATCTTTTGACCTCTTCGCAAAATTCTTATCAAGTTAGTGAGACACGACCTCCCCTTCACAAAACTGTGCTGCCTCTCGCTAATAAGTCCATTTGCTTCCAAATGGGAGTAGATCCTGTCTCGAAGAATTCTCTCCAGTAATTTTCCTACCACGGACGTAAGGCTCACCTGCCTGTAGTTCCCTGGTTATCCTTGCTACCCTTCTTAAACAGAGGAACAACATTGGCTATTCTCCAGTCCTCCGGGACATCCCCTGAAGACAGCGAGGATCCAAATATTTCTGTCAAGGCCTCAGCAATTTCCTCTCCAGCCTCCTTCAGTATTCTGGGGTAGATCCCATCAGGCCCTGGGAACCTGGCTACCTTAATATTTTTCAAGACACCCAACACCTCGTCTTTTTGGATCGCAATGTTTCTCAAGACTCAACATCCACCAATTCCTTCTCTTTGGTGAATACTGATGCAAAGTATTCATTTAGTACCTCCACACATAGATTCCCTTGCCTGTCCTTCAGTGGACCAACCCTTTCCCTGGATACCCTCTTGCTTTTTATTTACGTGTGTAAAAAGCCTTGGGATGTTCCTTAACCCTATTTGCCAATGACTTTTCGTGACCCCTTTTAGCCCTCCTGATTCCTTGTTTTAAGTTCCTTCCTACTTTCCTTATATTCCACACAGGCTTCGTTTGTTCCCAGCCTTCTAGCCCTGACAAATGCCTCCTTTTTCTTTTTGACGAGGCCTACAATATCTCTCGATATCCAAGGTTCCCGAAATTTGCTGTATTTATCCTTCTTCCGCACAGGAACATGCCGGTCCTGAATTCCTTTCAACTGACATTTGAAAGCCTCCCACATGTCAGATGTTGATTTACTTAAACATCCGCCCCCAATCTATGTTCTTCAGTTCCCGCCTAATATTGTTGTAATTAGCCTTCCCCCGATTTAGCACATTCACTCTAGGACCACTCTTATCGTAGTCCACCAGCACTTAAAACTTACTGAATTGTCGTCACTGTTCCCGAAATGCTCCCCTACTGAAACTTCTACCACCTGGCCAGGCTCATTCCCCAATACCAGATCCAGTACAGCCCCCTTCCCTAGTTGGACTATCTACATATTGTTTTAAGAAGCCCTCCTGGACGCTCCTTACAAACTCTGCCCTGTCCAAGCCCTAGCACTAAGTGAGTCCCAGTCAATATTGGGGAAGTTGAAGTCTCCCATCACAACAACCCTGTTGCTTTTTCTTTTAATAAACAATTTTATTGACGTATTTCTGGCATATAGAACAACGACATTGTATAGTACTGTACAAAAAGGAAACCCTGTTGCTTTTACCCTTTTCCAAAATCTGTCTCCCTATCTGCTCCTCTATCTCCCGCTGGCTGTTGGGAGGCCTGTAGTAAACCCCCAACATTGTGACTGCACCCTTCTTATTCCTGATCTCTACCCATATAGCCTTGCTGCCCTCCGAGGTGTCCTCCCGTAGTTCAGCTCTAATATTCTCCCTAACCAGTAGCGCAACTCCGCCACCCCTTTTACATCCCCCTCCATCCCGCCTGAAACATCTAAATCATGGAACGTTTAGCTGCCAATCCGTTCCTTCCAGGTCTCTGTAATGGCAAGAACATCATAGTTCCAAGTACTAATCCAAGCTCTAAGTTCATCTGCCTTACCCGTTATACTTCTTGCATTAAAACATACGCACTTCAGGCCACCAGACGCGCTGTTTTCTGCAACATCTCCCGGTCTGCTCATCCTCAGAGCCATACTGGCCCTATTCCCTAGTTCCCCCTCAATGTTTAAATACCATATCCCTATTTATTCATGCAATCAATCGTGTAGTGAAGTATCCTTTCCACACAGTCTTATAAAATTAAAGTAAAATATTGGGGTTTCGGCCAGAACCCAGCTACTGTTGGGGTCTGGTCTGGGATTGTAATAATTCTACCTGTGATATTCTATCATTTCTCTTCAGTTCCCTATTGGATCTTTAGCAACTAAATTATATTTATGGCTACTAGTTCTGGTCTCACTCGTAAGAAACATGTCTTTACATTGACCCAAGCAAACCCTTTCATAAGTTTGAAGGTCAATCCTCAGTCATTTCCGGAGAAAAAGCCTGAGCATATTCAATATTTCCTAGTTCTTGGTTTATTTCAATAACCTTTTTAACCACTACTTTTAATGATTTTTGTATTTATACCCAGTTCTTTTGCTCCTTCTACCCCATTTTAGGAAAATTTTCCAAACAAGCGCAGCCTCTTTCTTTTCCTACCAAAAGGTATTACTGCGCATCACACTATATTGAAGTTAATTTTTCAGTTACACACCCATCATAAAAGTTTGTTCATGCCTTCCTGAATTTTGTCACAGTCCTCCATGGTATAATTTGCACAATTTTAAACTATACTTCCAAATATTTATGTTATTGATAAACCACAGCAGTTCCAGTTTGGATCCTTGTGGACTCGATTCTATATAAAAGAGTACCTCTGCTACTTCTTCCCCAACTTATTTTAAGGTGCATAGGTACAATCCATCTGGACCAGAGGTGTTCTCTTCTCTAAGCTATATGAACAGGAAATAAGCCTTTCAGTCCCTTGAACCTGTTCCACTTTGAGATCATGGCCAAGTGCCAGCTATGGTTCAGTGATAGCACTCTTGCCTCTCACTCAATAGGTTGTAAGTTCAAGTTGCAAACTTGAGCACAAATATCAAGGCCGACACTCCAATGCAGTACAGTGAAAAGGGTACAATCATTTGGATGAGATGCCAAACAGAAGCCCCATCTTCCCTCATCGGTGGACATTCTCAATCTCATCATATTGAAGTTAACCTGGGGTGGCACGCTGGCGCAGTGGTTAACCCTGCTGCCTCATGGCACCAAGGACCTGGGTTCAAACCGGGCCACTGTCTTTGTGGAGTTTGCACATTCTCCCAGTGTCTGCGTGGGTCTCACCTCCACAACCCAAAGATGTGCATGGTAGGTGGATTGGCCATGCTAAATTGCCCCTTAATTGGAAAAAAAAAAAAATTGGACACTTTAAATTTGAAAAAATATTGAAGTTAACCTGACTGAAATTTGGACTCTTCCATGTTTCACTTTCAAACATAAAACTTTAAACTCGATCATATCAAGACCATCATTAGCTAAATGTTCACCCACCATTAGGATGTTAATTACCCAACACCAGTCATGACGTCCTATGCTGCTCTTGCTCATGTATTTGACTCCAGAAGAGGAGCACCAAGACCAACAAGAAAATGAAATCGGGAAGATTTTGACTCCAGAAGAGGAGCACGAACAAAGCAACGAAGAGGAATCAAATCCACCACAAATGACTGATGTCACCAACATCAATGCAACATCAGACTATTCTCGAGATGAAACGCTCAAGGTAACAGATACCACAAAGGACACTCGCACCAATTACACAAATTATCCACACGGAACACTCATTGAGCGCAACAAGAAAAATAAAAACCACAACAGAAACGAGAACAACAGCGAACGAAAACAACATGAAGCAAAACAAGAACAAAAACCACAAGAAGCACAGCAGAAGCGAGAACAACAGCAAGCACAACATGCACAAAAACCACAAGAAACACTGCAGAAACAAGAACTGCAAGCACAACACAAATTACAAGAACAACAACAAGAAGCATAACAAAGACAACAAGCACGACAAGAACGATGAAAAACAACAAAAACAGAAGCAACAAGCACAACAAGAAAAACGACAAGAACGACAAAAACAACAAAAACAGAAACAAGAATGACAACGAAAACAGCAAAGACAGATACGACAAAAACAACAACAATCTGTACAAAATGGTACAACGCTGCACGTGAAGGGCAATGCCACAGCACACTGCAAAACAATGACAAGACTACAAACATGCTGTGACATGACAATGAATCGCACAATTTCACATCTGCTCCAGAATAAGCAAGCACACCAGCTTTCAAGGCAGATGACACACTAAATCAACACCACAAGCACAGAAAAAAGTCCATGTCAGTCAACATCAGTGGTTCGACCAGTCAAACACCTCAGGATGACTGGTTGGTTACTTAAAAAACAAGAACACCGACAACATTCAGAACAGAGTTGCAATGTCAATATCACGTCAACAACGAAAAAGAAAAAACTCAACGAACAAATTAATCAGGTTTGGACCCATGAATGTTTTTATTAAGATTGGACTCATAAATCTTAATTGGCTTTGTAAAATATCCAACATCATCACCACTTGTAAAGGTACACATGTAAGTAATCTAACTGTTTTGTACAATTTTCTTTAACACTGTACAGAAAATATGTAAAGAAAAAAGGGGGATGTGGTGATTGTATATCTGTGTAGATGCAATACAACTGAGCAAGCACTAGAGGGAGCACGGGAGAGGTACATATACACATGAACAGGAAGTCAGGCCACACTTCACAGGAACGGGAGCTGGTAGCAAGACACAGGCAGGCAGCTCAAATGTAACTTAGTTAAGCACTGAAGAGAAAACAAACTCACAATAAAGCATCTACTTAAACTTCAAGACTACGAGTGTTATTAAGACACAAGGAACAACACAAAAATGAGAGAAACATTTACCACAATTCTGATGTGAAACTAGTTTCAAAACCCATTGTGCAATCCACACCTCCATTTAGTCTTACCCGTCTTCAGGCACACCTTCTTGCAGTCACATTAGAATAAAGCAAAATTACTTCTAAGCTCATAATTAGAAGGCACTCAATTTCTTTGGGAATTAATTAACTTAGGAGTGTACAATACTTTGCTCTTGCAGATAAGGAACTACAGTATTCTAATAACTGTACATCACAAAACTATCTTTTTGCATCAGTAACTGACCGTTTTTGTTAATTTTCTCCTCTCTTGCACATCAAAGAATCCGAGCTGCCAAACAGTTCCACATGCACCTGGCATCTTCCAGAATCTCATCCAAGAGTTGTTCTTTTGCATTAGTCTAATGAATGCTGACAGATTATTCAACTATGGGACTGGTCAACGCCAAGCCCAATCTAAATCTCCATCTTCAAACACACCATCTACTTTCCAACAGCTTCTTCAAAAACAGCTTCTTACCAGACTCCTAAATGACCCTCTTATGGACTGACCCGATTAACACTGCACCCCTGTATGCTTCACCCGGTGTTATCTAGTTACATTGTGTACCTTGTGTTGCCCTATTATGTATTTTCTTTTCTTTTACTTAATGATCTGTTGAGCTGCTCGCAGAAAAATACTTTTCACTGTACCTTGGTACCCATGACAATAAACAAATCCAATCCAACAGGGGCATCAAGAGTTCCAGTAATGTCACCATTAATAGCCAAGAGCAGCATTTTACCATCACCCAGCTAATAATCAACTAATTCTGCACAGCCAAGGAATTTAAGATAGAAAGCTATACTTTATACTTAACTATCCCTTGTCCAAACCAATGGAGCCAGAGGAATACCAATAATTTTTACATTTCCCATTCACTTTCTAGACCTTTCCTATTAGTTTACAGACTCCGACTCATTTAAAAAAAATAATGCTACTGTTATAACCTGTCTGAATACTGTTGGCTGGGGATTATTGGGTATCCCATGATGTTGTATTTTAGGGATAAGTAAAGTTATTTTCTTTGACTCTACAAACTCATGCTGGATTGTTCGTACCTCACAAAAGGTACACTTTGAAGTCAATCTGGGTAGAATTTAATTATATGCATAACAATCTAGCAATGATAAGGTCACTGGAGTTTTATCTCCCAATAATAATGCAACATGGATCACAGACTCACCTCATACTTTGAAAGATATCAGCTACCTTTTTTCCCCCATAATGGATATCAATAATAATAATAATCTATATTATTGTCACAAGTAGGCTTACATTAACACTGCAATAAAGTTACTGTGAAAATCCTCTAGCCGCCACGCTACGGCGCCTGTTCGGGTACGTTTATAGGCACTGAAGGGAGAATTCAGAATGTCCAATTCACCTAACAAGCAAGTCTTTCAGGACTTTTGGGAGGAAACCAGAGTACCCAGAGGAAATCCACGCAGACACAGGAAGAACATGCAGACTCCACACAGACAGTGACCCAAGCCAGGAATCGAACCTGGGTCCCTGGTGCTGTGAAGCAACCGTGCTAACCATTGTGCTATATGCCACCCAAGTTAGTACAGTCATGTACAGAGTACCGCTAGTATTCCAGAACTCAGTTATAGAACTTTAGGGGTCAAAGGGATAATGTTCATCTTCTGCTCACAAGAATAACATTTTTCTGTTTAGTCAGTTCTTTGCATATCATTGGAATCAAAGAAGAAAACATGAAGTATATTAGTAGTTAGTTTACCTTCATCTATTCATGTCCATGAGGTCATTTTCTCTGACTCTTTCTTCTTTGTTGCTCAAGCTGCCACAGTCAACATCTGAATTCATGCCAAAAACCTTCCCCCACCCAACAACATAGCTTTCGAAAGCCAAGCGTGCCTCAGATTTCAATACTATTTCTGCGTTTAAATCATAACCATTCCAAACGGTTTTTCCTGCACTCCTGCTGAACAAAAGGAAAAATCTTACAAGTGAACTCTATCTCATGGCTAGCTTTCATCTCTCTTTCAAAGGATCAAGGCATTATAAAGGTGCAAAGATCAAAAGTTTCAACAACCCGTGGATAACAACCTTCCAGATTCCTTGTACTCTTCACTTTTTCATGACTCCTGCCCATCTTTCTAATCTCTGCCGTGTTTTAACTCATCCTGAAAAATCAATCTAAAGTAAGCCCCTCAAGTTTAAGAACATAATAAATAGGAGAAGGTCATTTCATCTTTTCAGCCTGCTCCATCATTCAATATGATCACGGTTGATCTTAAGCCTAAATTCCACCTTCCCACACTATCCCCATATCCCTCAACTTCTTTAACATCCTGAAAGTTATGGACTGCTGTCTGGAATATACCCAGAAAGTGAGCACCCAGTGTCTTCTGGCTTGGAGACGTTTATCTTTCTAAAGTATTTCCCAGACTTTTTGCAATGGAAAAGGCGCTGATGGCTGGGGTGGAGCAGGCAGAGTATTCGGTGATTGTTATCTCGGACCATGCTCCGCATTAGGTGAATGTGGTCTTGGAGAAGGAGCCAGCACAGAAATAGCTATACATGAGATTGTTGGCAAACCCAAACTTTTTGCACCAAAATGGGCAGGGTTATTAAGAATTATGTTGGGTTTAACATGACTCGGGAGGTGTTGCCATCGGTGGTGTGGGAAGCATTGAAAGCGGTAGTGAGGGGGAGGTTATCTCGTTCACGGCGCAGGTGGATAGGGAGGTGAGACAGGCGGAGTATTTGGCGATTGTTATCTCAGACCATGCTCTGCATTGGGTGGATGTAGTCCTGGAGAAGGGGCTGGTGTAGAGGCCAGACTGGGAGCTGGATGTGAGATTGTTAGCGTACCCAAACTTTAGCACCAAAGGGTAATTGAGGATTATGTTGGATTTAACAACAGGGTGGTGTCACCATCAGTGTGTGGGAAGCATTGAAAGCAGTAGTGAGGGGGAAGATTATCTCATTCAAGGCGCAGGTGGATAGGGAAGCAAGAGAGGAATGGAAATGGTTGACAGGGTGATGCTCGATCAATAACTCCAGAAGCAAGATTGGATGACAATTGAAGGCTTTATTGGACTAGATGTTTCCCTCAGCAGCGCAGGTACAGAATGCGGCTGCTAGGGAGACACAGACTCTTATACTTCGCCTTACTGGGCAGAACCAGCAGGCAGGCTTCACCAATGATCTTGATGTCTCAGATACCTCCCACACCAATGGTCTACAGCCACAACCTAGATACCGTAATACCCCTAATACAGACTACCACATTCACCCACTGTTAAAAAAAGAGAGTCCGGCGGGGGTGGTGGTTTTGCATCATAGTGGTAGAGGTTATGGTGATACCAGTCGGTGGTACAGTGTTTTGCCTTATTACGTCACAACTATTTACAGTATTCATTTTACATGTACATGTCAGAATGAAGCAATTAGTCGATCGGGGCCCTGGTCATCCTGTGTGATCGTCACAGTTTTGGCGGTGATGCAGGCGCCGGCTCGGGCATCCGTGACTCCGGGAGCGTGACTTCGGCTTCTTCGGTAGCTTCATCACCCCTGGGTGGGGCCAGTGGAAGACCCGATCCACCTGGAAAGGGGGCAGCCGTGGGGTGCGGCAGTGGGAGTGAGGGTGGAGTGTGGGTGGGAATCCAGCAGGCGCCAGGTCCCGTAGGGAGACCGTATCCTGCCGGCCGTCGGGGTATGCCACGTAGGCGTACTGAGGGTTAGCGTGAAGGAGGTGGACCCTCTCTACCAATGGGTCCGCACGTCTTTGCGGAGCAGAATGGGTCCAGGAGTTGCCAGCCATGTTGGGAGCAAGGTCCCGGAGGAGGACATCCTAGGAAAGACAAGGAGGCATTCATGGAGGTGTTACGTTTGTCGTGGTACACAGCAGTGATCGGATGGAGTGGAGTGCATTGGGAAGGACCTCCTGCCAGCGGGAGACAGAGATTTCTGGACCGTAGGGCCAGTAGGACGGTCTTCCAGACCGTTCCGTTCTCCCTCTCTACCTGTCCGTTTCCCCGGGGGTTATAACTGGTCGTCCTGCTCGAGGTGATGCCCTTGCTGAGCAGGAATTGACGCAGTTAGTCGCTCATGAAGGAGGACCCCTATCGCTGTGTATGTAGGCGGGAAAACCGAGCAGTATAAAGATACGGTGAAGGGCTTTTATGACGGTGGCTGGGGTCATGTCGGAGCAGGGGATGGCTAATGGGAACCGGGAGTATTCGTCAATCACGTTCAGGAAGTACGTGTTGCAGTCAGTGGAGGGGAGGGGCCCTTTCAAGTCCATACTGAGGCGTTCAAAGGGACGGGAAGCCTTTATCAGATGCGCTTTCTCTGGCCTGTAGAAGGGCGGCTTGCACTCAGTGCAGATTTGGCAATTCCTGGTGGCGGTCCTGACCTCCGAGGGAGTAGGGCAGGTTGCGGGTCTTGATAAAATGGAAGAATCGAGTGACCCCTGGGTGGCAGAGATCCTCATGGAGGGCCTGGAGTCAGTCCACTTGTGCGTTGGCACTTGTGCTGTGGGACAGGGAATCAGGAGGCTCGTTTAGCTTCCCGGGACGATACAAGATCTCATAGTTGTAGGTGGAGAGCTCGATCCTCCACCATAAGATCTTATCGTTCTTTATCTTGCCCCGCTGTGCCCCGCTGTGCATTATCGAACATGAAAGCTACCGACCGTTGGTCAGTGAGGAGCGTGAATCTCCTGCCGGCCAGGTAATGCATCCAGTGCTGCACAGCTTCTACTATGGCCTGGGCCTCCTTTTCAACGGAGAAATGACAGATTTCTGAAGCATGGAGTGTGCGTGAGAAGGCGGCCACGGGCCTGCCCTCTTGGTTGAGGGTGGCCGCCAGAGCTACGTCAGACGCGTCGCTCTCGACTCGGAAGGGAAGGGATTCATCGACTGCGTGCATCATGGCCTTTGCGATGTCCGCCTTTATGTGGCTGACGGCCTGGCGGGCCGCTGCCGACAGGGGGAAAACAGAGGATTGGATTAGTGGGCGGGCCTTGCATAATTGGGGACCCACTGGGCGTAATATGAAAAAAATCCCAGGGAGCGTTTCAGGGCCCTGGAGCAGTGGGGGAGGGGAAACTCCATGAGGGGGTGCATGCATTCGGAATCTGGGCCTATGACTCCATCATGCACTACGTAGCCGAGGATGGCGAGACGGTCGTTGCTGAACACGCATTTGTCCTTGTTGTCGGTCAAGTTAAGGGTTTTTGCGGTATGGAGAAATTTGCGGAGGTTGGTGTCGTGGTCCTGCTGGTCGTGGCCGCCGATGGTGACATTGTCGAGGTACGGAAACGTGGCCCGCAAACCGTACCGGTCAACCATTCGGTGCATCTCCCATTGGAAGACCGAGACTCCATTTGTGACACCGAAGAGAACCCTTAGGAAGTGGTAGAGCCGCCCATCTGCTCTGAATGCAGTGTACTTGCGGTCGTCCGGGCGAATGGGGAGTTGGTGGTAGGTGGATTTGAGGTCCACCGTGGAAAAGACCTTGTGTTGCGCAATCCGATTGACCAGATCAGATATGCGGGGGAGACGGTACGCATCAAGCTGCGTATACCTGTTGATGGTCTGACTATAATTGATGACCATTCTGTGATTCTCCCCAGTCTTTACAACCACTACTCGAGCTCTCCAGGGGCTGTTGCTAGCCTCGATAACACCTTCCTTCAGTAGCTGCTGGACTTCCGACCTAATGAAGGTCTGGTCCTGGGCACTGTACCGTCTGCTCCTGATGGCGACGGGTTTGCAATGCAGGGTGAGGTTCGCAAAAAAGGAAGGCGGGTCGACCTGGAGGGCCGCGAGGCTGCAGACAGTGAGGCGGGGTATAGGGTCACCGAATTTAAAAGTTAAGCTCTGGAGGGTGCATTGGAAGTCCAACCCCAGGAGTGTGGCAGCGCAGAGGTGAGGGAGGACGTAAAGTTGGAAATTTTTAAATTCTCGTCCCTGGATCGTGAGGTTCGCTCCGCAGAACCCCTTGATCTCTACAGTGAGACCCAGAGGCCAGGGAGATTTTTTGGTTAACTGGGTGTATGGGAAGAGAACAGCGTGTTGGGGTATATGAAGCTCTCTGTGCTTCCAGAGTCAATCAGGCAGGATGCTTTGCGTCCGTTGAGGAGTATGGTCGTCGTCGCGGTCGAGAGTGTTCTGGGCCGAGACTGGTCCAGGGTCACAGAGGTGAGTCGTGGTACAAATTGGCGATTTTCCTCGGGCAATGTGTGGTCATCCGAATCGGGGTCCTGAGACTCCAGCCAAGATGCCGGCGCCCACAGGTCGCACATGGCTGGGGGTGGGCAAGATGGCAGCACCCACGCATCGCACGTGGTACCTGGGGAACAAGATAGCGGCGCCTGCGGCCCGCACATGGCCCGTGGAGTTGTGGTGGCAGCCCCGGTTCGCACCGGGAGACAGCGGCGACCACCCGGGCCTGGCATACTGCCACGAAATGGCCCTTTTTGCCACAACCTTTACAGGTGGAGGAGCGGGCTGGGCAGCGCCACCAGGGGTGCTTGGCTTGCTCACAAAAATAACAACGGGGCCCCCCGGGGTTGCCTGGTAACTGCATCGGGGTTGGCCGCGGGTGGGTTCC
The DNA here is from genome assembly GCF_047496885.1 of Scyliorhinus torazame. Classification (NCBI taxonomy): domain Eukaryota; kingdom Metazoa; phylum Chordata; class Chondrichthyes; order Carcharhiniformes; family Scyliorhinidae; genus Scyliorhinus; species Scyliorhinus torazame. Next base: position 78,231,646 of record NC_092720.1, read on the forward strand.
ACGCTGCCCAAGGGGCTGCCGCGCAGCCGAGAACGTACGCACGGGCGTTTCGGGAGGCCACGTTCAGGGAGCTAGCAAGTCCCATGCCTCCTCGAGGCCTAGTGTCACTTTCTCCAGCAGCGCTGACGGATTTGGGAGGACAGCATACCTGCAACAAATGCGTCCTGGATTAAAAATTCTGTGTTGTCGCTGGCTGAAACTTGCGGGTAGTCACAGCTCCTACCCAGTACCAGGAGCGCGCGGTAGAATTCATCCAGCGATTCCCCCGGGATTTGTCGCTAACAGATGCCGGGCGTAAACCTGGTTTACTGGGCGAATGTAGTGTCCTTTCAACAGGGCCATCGCGGCCTTGAAATCATCCGCATACTCGGTGAGGGTGTAGATCACTGGGCTCAACCTCGAGGGGAGAACTTGCAGTTTCTGGTCCTCCGTGGGTGCAGTCGTGGCCGTACTGGAGGTACCCTTTGAAGCACGCCAGCCAGTGTTTGAAAGTTGCCGCTGAGTTTGCCGCATGGGGGGGGGGGGTGAGTTGCAGACACTCCGGCTTGATTCGGAGCTCCATTCTTTAAAATCTAGTCCAATAAATTGATGCTCGATCAATAACTCCAGAAGCGAGATTGGATGACAATTGAAGGACTAGATGTTTCCCCCAGCAGCGCAGGTACAGAATGAGGCTGCGAGGAAGACACATACTCTTATACTCCGCCTCACTGGGCGGAACCAGCAGGCAGGCTTCACCAATGATCTTCATGTCTCAGGTACCTCCCACACCAATGGTCTTACAGCCTCAACCTAGATACTGTAATACCCCTAATACAGACTGCCACACAGGGGAAATTTGGGAGGTGGATGGAAGGCATGCGGAGGATCCAACGCAGGAGCTTTTAGTTAGGAGGAAGGAGCTGCAGGTGAGGTTTGACTTGTTGTCCATGGGAAAGATAATTCACAGTTGAGGTGGGCGAAGAGGGTTGTATATATGAGTATGGGAAAAAGGCCAGTCACTTGTTAGCGGGCAAGTTCCACCGGCAGGCGGCCACGAGATTGTTCAGGTGAGGACTGGTTGCACCGGAGCAAGTGAATAAGGTTTTTGAGACATTTTACAGGAGTTGTACAAGTCGGAGCCGCTGGAGGATAAACCAGCCTCGAGGGAGTTTCTGGGACAGTTGGAGTGTCCCATAGTGGGAGGAGGAGAGAGCAGGGCTGGAGGAGCCAATGGTGGTTGTGGAAGTGTGATTGGCAATCGGAAAGGCACTGGGGCCGGGTGGTTTCCAGCTGGATTTTTATAAGGAGTTCTTGGATAAGTTGGTGCCGCTGTCGGTTGAGATGTTTGAGGACGCAATGGCGAAGGGGGTACTGCCGGTGATGGGACAGACATCCAACTCTTCGCTGCTAAAAACAGACAAGGATCCAGTAGAATGTGGTTCATATAGGTCGATTTTATTATTAAACGTGATTGCCAAGATTTTAGCAAAGGTGTTAGCGGTTAGGTTGGAGGGATGCCTCCCGAAGGCGTTTGGCGAGGAGCAGATGTGGTTTGTGAAGGGAAGACAGTTGTCATCTAATGTGCGGCACCTATTGAATGTGGTGTTCTCTTCAGCAGAAGGGTAAGAGGTGGAGGTGGCATCAGATGCAGAGAAGTTATTTGGACTTTATGGAGTGGAGCTATTTCTTTGCGGTAATGGAGAGGTATGTGATTGGGCCTGAGTTTGTGGCTTGGGTGAAGTTGATGTACAAGGTCCGAGAGCGAGTGTGTGTATGAACGAGATGAACTAAGGTTACTTTCCTCTTCATAGTGGAATGAGGAAGGGGCGCCCTATGTCCCCCCCCCCCACTTCTGGTTGTGCTGGCAACAGAGCTCTTGGCCAAAGCACGGAGGTGCTCATAAAAATGGAAAGGGATGGGGTTGCCATTTCGGTGGCGCCAACCCACTTTAGGTATTTGAGAGGTGGCATGGGACTGGACTTGGCTTCACAAACTGAACTTTAGATTTAGTCAGCAGGGTTAAGGAGGATTTGCAGGGATGGTCTACCCCTATTGTTGGCTTACAAGATTCAGGCGGTCAAGATGAACATTTTGCCACGGTTCTTATTCTTGTTCCAGTGCCTGCTGATCTTTTGACCAAAATCATTTTTTATGGGGGTGGAGGGGTTGATTTTGTCATTTATATGGGCGGGTAAAGGGGCAACGATTAGGAGGACAGTGCTCCAGAGAGGTTTGGCCCTTCCAAATTTGCTATATTATTGGGCGATAAATGACAAAAAGGTACGGGGTTAGAGTAGGGAGTCGGAGACGTCATGGGTGAAGTTGGATTTTGTAAGGGGTTGGGGTTGTGAGCACTGGCATGGCACAGCTCCAGTTTACCCCAGGGAGGTATACATGTAGCCAGGTGGTGGTAGCCACGTTGAAAATTTGGAGTCAGTTTCAGCAGCACTTTAAATTGGGTGTGGGGTCGAAATGATGCCGATCAGAGGGAACCATGGGTTCAAACCTGGGAGGATGGATGCAAGGTTCAGGGTTTGGAGGAACGAGGGCTAGCGGAAGTAAAGAATTTGTTTTTAAGAAGGTAGATTTGAGAAGTTGGAGGAACTGGGGGCGAAGTATGGGGTCCCCTGATATATGCAGATGCAGGGTTTGTAAAAATGGCCTTCCTGGTGGCACTGTGTCATGATATGCAAACATGCAACCAATGAACACTCAGAATAGGACACAATCAATGGGCAGTCAGAACACTCAGGTGGCATCACCACAAGGGGGCATGACATAAACACTATAAAAGGGATGAGGCACTCACACCCTGCCTCTTTCCAGACAGACATCTAGAGAGTTAGACAGGGTTGATCAGCAGCATCACACCCCAGCACGTGGCTTAGAGCAAGCTGGTACAGTTAGACCGAGTTACTACAGTTAGATTAGCAGAGAGTCAAACTCATTTGAGAACGGTGTTAATAGTTCAATAAACACATTGAACTCATTTCAGAGTCTGGAGCATCCTTTACTTAAGACTGCATCAAGTAGCAGCCTGTGTTATCCGCAGCAGCATAACACAACATGATACCAGGAGTGACTGTTCAATCTATTTAGTTCAACTCCACAAGATCCGTGACAACAGCTACTGAATACAGGCACAATGGACAAGATTCAGGCTCCTCATCAGCTCAGGACCATCGGCAATCTTCGTGCCAACTGCCGATCATTCAGGCAGAAATTTCAACTGTACGTGAAAGCATCCAACTTCAATGGCGCGACCGATGCGCAGAAGATAGCTCTTCTACTCACCACTGCAGGTGACCATGCAAAGAGATCTTCAACTCCTTTCACTTTTCCGAAGGGCAGGACAAAACGAAGTACCAAACCATCCTGGACAAATTTGACAGCCACTGAGAGGTGGACACCAACAAAATCTTCGAGCGCTACATCTTCAAGCAGAGGATGCAAGGTAAAGCCTAATCCTTCACCTCATATCTAACGAACCTTAGACTGCTAGCGCAATCCTGCAACTTCTGTGATATGACTGACTCCATGATCAGAGACCAAATCGCTTTTGGAGTCCACTCTGATCCCCTGCGAGACAATTGTTGAAAATCAAGCACATGACCCTGCCAGTCACGATTGAAGCGTGTACTGTGCATGAGCACTCTAAAAAAAAAAAAAATCGCTATTCACAGTAGAAAACGGCAGAAAGTGAAAAACAAGCCTCCCACGAGGTTGTGTGTGTTCAGGCCATCTCCTGGATGCAGCGCCTCCACATTGGCGAAAGTGACCATTGTGTGCACTCTTCCCGGGGCCCGACGCATGCGCAACGCGATCGGGAACAACGGCCGAAAACCGCACTGCGCAGGTGCAGACGTCAGAGAACCACACCGCGCATGCGCAACAACGCACGGAGCGTCATGACGTCGGCGTCATGACGTGTGCGAACTGCAGCACCGCCCACTTTTTAAAAAAACTGCCCTGCAAGAGGCAAACGCTGTTTAAACTGTGGGAAACCAAACCACTATGCAGATCTGCACCAGCAGTCAGGAGCCAGCGCTCCCAATTCCGACAGCGGCGCATCAGAAGTGTGCAACACCAAATGCATGACTCTGATCCAGGCAGTGCGATGGATCCAGATGATGAATACCTGGACAACACTTATCGAGTGGGCATTATTACGAAGTGTGAATACGCCACACCAGACACATCGCAAGTCCAATCAATCCTGGCCCGGGATACCGAGAACGAATGGCATGCAGTGATGCAGGTCAAGCACTGCCCCATCCAGTTCAAACTGGACACAGCTGCCTCTGCCAACCTGATTTCACAGTTGGACTTCAAGAGAATCAAGAAATCCCCCACAATCCTTCCAGCTGCCTGCAAACTCCTGGACTACAATGGAAATGCAATCAAGGCACTGGGGTCCTGCCATCTGCAGGTGTCCAGCCGACACAGGCAAGCAAGCTTACGCTTCGAGATTATTAAACCAGACAGGGCATCCCTGCTAGGTGCGCACGCCAGCAAGCAACTGAACCTCATTCAAAGGGTCTACACCACGACGCCCTCCCATTCGGATCTTCAGGCCAGCATCGACGACATCCTAACCCAGTACCCAGATGTATTTAGCGGGATGGGCACGCTGCCGTACGAGTACAAGATTCTACTGCGGCCTGATGCCAAGCCAGTGGTCCACACACCACGACGAACCCCTGCTCCACTGAGAGAGCGCCTGAAGGTAGAGCACACAAGTCTACAACAAAAAGGCATAATCTCCAAGATCACTGAACCAACCGACGGGTCATCTCGATGATGTTCGTAAAGAAGCCTTCGGGGGACCTACGCATCTGCATTGACCCCAAGGATCTAAACAAAAACATTATGCAGGAACATTACCCCCTCCCGAAGAGGGAAGAAATCACGAGTGAGATGGCACACGCGCGCTTCTTCACAAAATTGGACGCATCCCAAGGATTTTGGCAAATCCAACTTGAAGAATCCAGCAGAAGGCCCTGCACCTTCAACATGCCTTTTGGCAGGTTCTACTACAACCGAATGACATTTGACATCATCTCGGCATCAGAGATTTTCCATCGCATCATGGAACAGATGATGGAGGGAATAGAAGTGGTTTGTGTCTATGTTGACGATATCATAATCCGGCCCACAACCCCAGAGGAACATGTGTCGCGACTCAAGAAAGTATTCCAACGTATACATGAACATGGCCTCAAGCTAAACAGGTCAAAGTGCTGTTTTGGGACATCCACGCTGAAGTTCCTGGGCGATCAGATTTCGCGACACGGTGTGCGCCCGGACACAGACAAAATTAAAGCCATCGAGGTAATGAAAGTCCCCGAGGACAAGAAGGCAGTACTGTGCTTCCTGGGAATGGTCAACTTCCTTGGCAAGTTCATCCCGAATTTGGCCACACACACCACGGCACTACACAACCTGGTGAAAAAAAAAATCAACCACCTTTGAGTAGAAGGCGGAGCACCACACAGAGTGGCTGGAGCTGAAAGCCAAGCTCACCACTGCACCCGTCCTTATATTCTTTGACCCAGACCGAGAGACCAAGATATCCACAGATGCGAGTCAGGATCGCATTGGGGCGTTGTTGCTTCAAAGAGACGACACATCATCCTGGGTACCAGTAGCATAAGCGTCACAGGCAATGACACCCACTGAGACCAGATATGCACAGATTGAGAAGGAGTATTTAGGTCTTCTCACCGGCATCCTCAAATTACATGATTATGTCTACGGCTTGCCAACATTTACTTTTGAGACGGATCATAGGCCTCTGGTCCACTTCATCCAAAAGGACCTGAACGACATGAAGCCTCGTTTGCAGAGAATTCAGCTCAAACTCCGGAGGTATGATTTCAATTTGGGTGTACACACCTGGCAAGGAGCTCATCAGCTGATGCATTGTCCCGCTCCGTCAACTCACCCAGTGAACCACTGGAGATCATCCAGCACATCGAATTGCAGGTACAACTGTGTGCAAGCACTCTCCCGGCATCAGATGAGAAGATCGTTCTCATCTGAGTAGAGAAGGCCAAAGACCCCCTGCTTGCAGCGAGTCCTCCACAACCTCAGCAATGGCTGGAAGAGCAATGCCCTCAATTCTACAACGTCAAGGACGACCGGACGCTGATTGACGGCATCCTGCTCAAGCTGGACAGGATAGTCATCCCGCTACGTCTGCAGAGCATGGTGCTGCGGCAGATTCATGAGGCACACCTGGGGTGTAGAAAAGTGCAGACGCAGGGCCCGGCAAGCTGTTTACTGGCCGGGCATCAACCAGGACATCACGGACATGGTCCTGAACTGCGAAACCTGTCAGGAGGTTCCAACCAGCGCAGAGCAAGGAGACGCTCCAACCACATGACCGAGAGACCTGTCCGTGGTCCAAGGTTGGCATTGACCTATTCCATGCGAATGGTCGCGACTATATCTTATCATCGATTACGGTTCGAATTATCCTGAGGTGCTGAAGCTGCCAGACCTCACCTCACGGACCGTCATCAAAGCGTGTAAAGAGACATTCTCACGGCATGGCATCCCGAACACCATCATGAGCGACAATGGCCCGTGCTTCCACAGTCGAGAATGGTCTACGCTTGCCCAGAGCTACAATTTCAGACATGTCACCTCCAGTCCGCAGTCCACTGGCAAAGTCGGAAAAGGGATGCACATCGTTAAGCAGCTCATCCGCAAGGCCTCGGACTCCGCTTCCGACATACACCTTGCACTATTTGCGTACCGGGCGATTCCCTTGTCCACTAGCATGTCGCCAGCTCAACTCCTGATGAACAGGAACCTGCGGACGACGCTTCAAGCCGTACACCTGCCCAAACTGGATCACCTCCCGGTGCTGCAAAAGATGCAGCAGCTTCGCGACAGCCAGAAGCAGGGCTATGACGCACATGCCACCGATCTGGACATGCTATTCCCGGCAGACACGGTCAGGATCAAGATACCGGATGGTGGGTGGTCTGCTCCGGCTGTCGTTGTTCGACAGGCCGCGCCCAGATCCTATGTCAAACATATGGCTGGTGGCGCCATTGTGCGAAGGAATTGAAGGGCGCTGTGAAACGTTGCTTGCCCACAAACACTTTCCCCTCCATTTCCACATGTCGAATTCCCACCTCCAGACACCTCGAACCACGAGGCCACCAGTCGTACCTCGCACTCGCCTGTCAAAACACCGTCATCCCCTCCACCACCTCTCCGGCGGTCGACGAGGATCAGACGCAAGCCTCAGAGACTGGACTTATGAGCATTTGTTTTGTTTGTTCTGTATTCCTCAGTCAGTCACATTAGACAGACACATTCACATGTATATACATCTAAAAAAAAAAGGGAGATGTCATGATATGCAAACATGCAACCAATGAACACACAGAAAAGGACACAACCAATGGGCAGTCAGAATACTCAGGTGGCATCACCACAAGGGGGCATGACATAAACACTATAAAAGGGATGAGGCACTCTCACCCTGCCTCTTTCCAGACAGACCTCTAGAGAGTTAGACAGGGTTCAGCAGCAGCATCACACCCCAGCACGTGGCTTACAGCAAGCTGGTACAGTTAGACTGAGTACAGTTAGATTAGCAGAGAGTCAAACTCATTTGAGAACTGTGTTAATAGTTCAATAAACATGTTGAACTCATTTCAGAGTCTGGAGCATTCTTTAGTTAAGACTGCATCAAGTAGCAGCCTGTGTTATCCAAAGCAGCATAACACAACATGATACCAGGAGTGATATCCAGCCAATCATGTGCACATGTTCTGGTCCTGCCCGAAGTTGGAGAGGTTTTGGGGGTCGTTCTTTAGCACCATGTCAGCGATCCTACAAAGTGGACTTGGAGCCAAATCCTTTGGGGGCTACATTCAGGCTGTCGGACTTGCGACAGGTGTCGGGGCAGTAGTGTTCGCCTTCGCCTCGCTGACCAGTCACAGATGAGTCTTATTGGGGTGGAGGTCAGCTTCTCCACCCTCTGCCTTGGGTGTGACTGGGGATTTAATGGAGTTCCTGTGATTGGAAAAGGTGAAATTCGCTTTGAGGGGGACCACAAGAGATGGGGTCTGCTAATATTACATTTTGGAGAGCTAGTTGTCACGAACGGGTAGGGGTGGGTGTTTTTTTTAAGTTTAGAGTACCCAATTCATTTTTTCCAATTAAAGGAGCAATTTAGCGTTGCTAATCAACCTAACCTACACATCTTTGGGTTGTGGGGGCGAAACCCACGCAAACACGGGGAGAATGTGCAAACTCCACACGGACAATGACCCAGAATCGAACCTGGGACCTCAGCGCCGTGAGGCAGCAATGCTAACCACTACGCCACCGTGCTGCCCCGAGTGGGGAGTGGTTTTGTGAGGTTGCCAGTTGTAAATGCTGTGTTGTGTGATTGTTAAAAAGTTAAAATTAAAGTTAAAATATTTTTTAAAAATCAAGCATTCCCCCAATCCCAAACCTAAAATGGCCAATTCTTTATTGAGATTGTGACCTTACTTCTAGAACCCTCAATACTACCTCACTGCCCCCCACTGCCCAACCACCTGTCCAGGCGAAACATTTCCCAGCAAAGTCGAAAAAGGGGTGCACATCGTTACGCAGCTCATCCGCAAGGCCTCGGACTCCCTATCAAGCTCCTGAAAAATCTTTTCTGATGTTTCAATGAGGTCATCGCTAATTCTTCAATTCCAGGAAATACAAGCCGAGTCTACTCAATCTCGCCCAAAAGAATCCCAGGAAATCATCCAAGATATATTCTTCCTTGGGTAAGGAAATCAGAATCAGTACACAGTAAAACATTTGGTCTCTCAAGACCCTATTTAATTGTAGAAAGATGTCTCCACTCTCGTACTCCAATTCCTTTTTTTTTTGTAAAGTATTTTTATTAACATTTTACAAAACAAATAAACCAACCTGTCCATCCCCTTTAAAAAAAACGACTTCAATAAAGAGACAGGCAGGCACTGAAATAAGAATAAAAACCATAGCAAAGTGTTCATCTTAACTGCCTGCACCCAACCTGCCAGCGACAGGGGAAGACGGTCCTACCTCAACAAATCCACTTCTCACCCTCCCAACCAGGCTCGTAAAGTTCAGCTTACGAAGCCACGCTCAAACCTGGCCACCTGCACCCCCAAATACCTGGGATGGGTTTTTGCCACCAGAAACAGCAACCCCCACTTCAACCTCACGCCTGGAGAAGACGCCACAAAATATTTGTTTTTCCCCCAAATTCAACTTGTATCCCAAAAACGCCCAAATCTCTTAAGCAGACCCATAATGTCCCTCACCAAGAGCTTGGATCCGAAACAGATCATCTGCGTACAAAGGCACCCTGTGCCAATCCCTTCTTAATAAAGGCTGCATGCCATTTTCCCCCCGACAAGCAGGGATAAAGAAGGATATCGTGTCCAGCAGATTGATTCTGCGAGAAGTCAACTCAGTGACCTCGACTGTACGGTGGGTAATCGAAGAACCCCTCCACTGACCAGGAAAATCATCGTCCAGCAGAGGTATCAGAAGAGGATTCTGGGAGAAGTCAACTCAAGTCACCTCGACCAACAGGTAAGTGATTGACTGGTGACTGGTAAGAGGTTTTTCTTTTTTTCTCTTGGAATTGTAGTTGTTATAATTTAACTTGAGTGTTAAGTCATGGCAGGAGATCCCAGACCCTTGTCATGGTCCCATTGTGCGATGTGGGAATTTAGGGACCCTTCCGGTGTCCCTGGCTCCTTCATGTGCAAGAAGTGTGTCCAACTACAGCTCCTGTTAGACCACTTGATGGCTCTGGAGCTACAGATGGATTCACTAGAACATCCACAATGCTGAGGAAGTCATGGATAGCACGTTCAGCGAGTTGTGAAATGCATGAAAGTTAGGGAAATTGGGGAAATAAATAGTGATGGTATAAATAGTACACTCTTGAAGAGACCGGACCTGATGAAATGTATCTCAGGACGTTGTGGGAGGCTAGGGAGTAAATTGCAGGTCCCCTAGCAGAGATATTTGATTTGCAACAGCCACAGATGAGGTGCCTGAAGATTGGGGGATAGCAAATGTTGTTCCTTTGTTCAAGAAGGGCCGCAGGGAAAAGCCTGGGAACTACAGACCGGTGAGCCTAACATCTGTGGTGAGTAAGTTGTTCAAAGGTATTCCGGGGAACAGGATCTACAGGCAAGGACTGATTAGGGACAGTTGGTATGTCTTTGAGAGTTGAAAATCATGTCTCAGGAATTCGATTGAGATTTTTGAAGGGGTAACCAAGAAGGTAGATGAGGGCAGTGCGTTCGATGTTGTCTACATGGACTTTAGCAAAGCCTTTTAACAAGTTACCGTATGGTCGGTTGTTGCACAAGGTTAAATCTCATGGGATCCAGGGTGAGGTAGCCAATTGAATACAAAATTGGCTTGACGACAGAAGGCAAAGGGTGGCTGTAGAGGGTTGTTTTTCCAAACTGGAGGCCTGTGACCAGCGGTGTGTCTCAGTGCTGTGTCCACTGTTATTTATATTAATGATTTAGATGAGAATTTAGGAGGCATGGTTAGTAAGTTTGCAAATGACACCAAGATTGGTGGCATAGTGGATAGTGAAAAAGGTTATCTAGGATTGCAATGGGAATCTTGATCAATTGGGCCAGTGAACCGATGAAAGACAGATGGAGTTGAATTTAGATAAATGTGAGGTTGTGCATTTTGGTAGATCGAATCGGGGCAGGACCGACTCAGTTAATGGTAGGGTGTTGGAGAGAGTTATGGAACTGTTATGTGCCAGAGTTTAGAGAACCCCAAAGTGTATCATGGAGTTCACCTGACCCACAACTTTTACTAGATTGTGGTTTGGGGAGCACATGGCCCACTCTACAGGTAGAACAGAAATGGAAAAGTATTTTTTAAAGCAAAACAATGTTTATTCTATGAACTCAAGTTAACCTTTTTAAAACATAGTGAACATCTTAGCAACCATTAATTCAAATACAACCCCCAAAGACTACAACACTAAGTAAACCTTTAAGCGTTCCTTTTTAACATCCATACGACTGAAAAAAACAAAACCTTTATCAGAAGCACATCAGGTTAAAGTCACTATAAAAAACATTTATAATTCTGAATTCACCAAATGGTCAAGAGATAGTCTTTTGATGGCAGAGAAACCGAAACACTGAAACCGAAACTAACACACCCTGCAGACTGCTTAAAAACGAAAGTAAAATGCTGACAGACAGCCCAGCTCCACCCACTCTGACATCACTGCAGTAATAAACACCCATTTCTTAAAGGTACTCTCACTACAGACATTAATGTACATACCCATTTATAAACACACATTTCTTAAAGGTACTCTCACATGACACCCCAAGAAAACAAAATAAACCATCAACTTCAAGCTGGTTTCATTTTTCACCATCCTTTAATAAATGCACATAGTAAATATACTTTATCATTTTTTTAAAAAAAATACGCTAATAATATAGTCCATTATTTTTCGTTCTTCTTCCTCCAACTGAAATCCTTGTTGATTGACAGTCTCTTTGAACAAGAAGGTTTCTGCACGATCGGTTCATTTCTCTACGCCTTGGCATTTCTCTTTAAAGTCAGATACTTTAGTTCAATCTGATCACAGAAGCATTGGTTATCACAGCTTTCAGGCAGTCAAATGCCTGTTGAAAGTCCACTGTCCATTGACATTTTCAACGTTTCTTCAGCAAGTCCATCAGTGGAGCAATCACGCTACAAAACCTTTGCACAAATGTTCGATCAAATCCACTCATGCCTAGAAATCGCATTATTTCCCTTTGTCTCGAGGGTATTGAAAACTCCTCAATAACTGTTGGTTTCACATCCCGGGTGACCATTTGACCCTGTCCAATTATATGGCCATGGAAAGTGACTTGGGCTTTTCCAAATTCACTTTTGGCTAGGTTTACCTCCAAACCCGCCTCCTGAAGTCGATCGAATAACTCCCATCAGATATTTTAAATGTTCTTTCCATGTCTGGCTGAAAATTACCAGATCGTCAATGTATACCGCACAATTGAGTAATCCTGAAACAACTGTTAGTTAACCGTTGAAATGTGGCTGGGGCGTTTTTCATGCCAAATGGCATAACTTTGAATTGGTATATACCATCTGGAGTCACAAAAGCTGAAATCTCCTTCGCCCTTTCGGATAAAAGGTACCTGCCAGTCACCTTTAAGTAAATCCAGTTTGGAAATAAAAACTGATTGTCCCACTTTCGCAATGCAATCCTCCAAATGTGGGATAGGATAAGAGTCCGTTCTTGTAACTGCATTAACCTTTCTATAGTCCACACACATGTTGGGTACCGTCTGGTTTAGGTACCATCACTATGGGTGAGCTCCATTGGCTGTAACCCACTTCAATTATGCCATTTTTAAGCATACGCTCTTTCTTTGTTAACCTGTGGCAATTTTAAAGTGTCAAGTCTGTATGGATGTTGTTTGATTGGAACAGCATTTCCCACATCCACATCATGTACAGACATTTTAGTACTTCCCAATTTATCTCCACAAATATGCTCATGTGATATCAATATCTCTTTCAGGTCAGGAAAGGTAACAACAATTTATCCCAATTTTTAAAGAACATCCCCATTTTCCAATTTAATTTGAGGTATGTCAAATTCGCAGTCATCTGGATTTGGTTCATCACTGAGTTAGAAACATTAAAACCTCCTCCTTTTTTTCTCCTTCCCTTTCAAAGTACCTTTTAAGCATATTCACATGACACACGGTGAGTCTTCCTTCTATCCGGCGTTTTACCACATAATTCACCTCACTTAATTTCCTTTCAATCTGATAAGATCCACAAAACCTTGCTTTTAAAGGTTCACCTACTACTGGTAACAACACTAAAATTTTATCTCCACTGGCAAAACTATGAACTTTGGATTTCTTGTCCGCGACCCGTTTCATCACATTTTGTGCAACTTTCAAATGTTGTCTAGCCAATTCACCTGCTCTATTTAATCATTCCCTAAAATTTGGCACGTAATCCAATAATGTAATTTCCGATTTCTCACTCACCAATTTTTCCTTAATCAATTTAAGTGGTCCTCTTACCCCATGACCAAAAATTAGTTCAAAAGAACTAAATTTGGTTGACTCATTAGGTGCATCCCTAATTGCAAACAGTATGAATGGGATTCCTTTATCCCAATCCTCTGGATAATCTTGACAATAAGCCCTCAACGTTGTCTTTAATGGCTGATGCCACCTTTCTAACGCACTCTGCGATTCTGGATGGTACGCAGTTGATTTAAATTGTTTTATTCCAAAGCTATCCATAACTTCTTTGAATAACCTGGAGGTAAAATTCGATCCTTGATCTGATTGTATTTCTGTGGGTAGTCCAGGTAGTCCATATTACATAGATTACATAGAACATACAGTGCAGAAGGAGGCCATTCGGCCCATCGAGTCTGCACCGACCCACATTAATCCCTCACTTCCACCTTATCCCCGCAACCCAATAACCCCTCCCAACCCTTATGGACACTACGGGTAATTTAGCATGGCCAATCCACCTAACCTGCACGTCTTTGGACTGTGGGAGGAAACCGGAGCACCCGGAGGAAACCCACGCACACACGGGGAGAACGTGCAAACTCCGCACAGACAGTGACCCAGCGGGGAATCGAACCTGGGACCCTGGCGCTGTGAAGCCACAGTGCTAATCACTTGTGCTACCGTGCTGCCTTTTTTTAAAATGGTACGAAAGAATCCAATTAATGGAAATGAATAATGTTTGTACAATGCACTACAGATATGAGCCATTGTAACCGCCATGTTACATAGAAAAGTAAAGAATTTAAGTAATTCCGCCACAATCTTTTTAGCTGTAATATTACTTACTGGAATGGCCTCTGGAAACGTAGTAGACACATCCATTATAGTCAAAAGATAATGAGAGAGTGCGAGAGAGAGAGAGTGCGAGAGAGAGAGAGTGCGATAGAGAGAGAGTGCGAGAGAGAGAGAGTGCGAGAGAGAGAGAGTGCGAGAGAGAGAGAGAGTGCGAGAGAGAGAGTGAGTGCGAGAGAGAGAGTGAGTGCGAGAGAGAGAGTGAGTGCGAGAGTGAGAGAGAGAGACTCGGTCCTTGGGCCTCAGCTATTTACAATCTATATTAACGACTTGGATACATGAAAATGAAATGAAATGAAAATCGCTCATTGTCACAAGTAGGCTTCAAGTGAAGTTACTGTGAAAAGCCCCTAGTCGCCACATTCCGGAGCCTGTTCGGGGAGGCTGTTACGGGAATTGAACCGTGCTGCCGGCCTGCCTTGGTCTGCTTTCAAAGCCAGCAATATAGCCCTGTGCTAAACAGCCCCTACAGGTTCTATAGCCAAATTTGCAGACGACACAAAAATAGGTGGGACAGTAACTTGCATTGAGGAAATAAGAACCTTACACAGATAGGTTAGGAGAGTAGGGCCAAAATGTGGCAGATGGAGTTTAACGTGGATAAGCGGGAGGTCATGCATTTTGATCGAAAAAATGGAGACACACTTTGGGGTGCTCCAATGCAGAGGGATCTGGGTGACCTCGTACCTGAGTCACAGAAAACTAGCATGCAGGTGCAGCAGATAATAAGGAAAGCAAATGGAACGTTGGCATTTATAGCAAAAAGAATAGAGTATAAAAGGAAATGTTGTTGCAATGACACAAGGCACTGGTACGACCGCACCTGGAGTATTGTGCACAGTTTTTGATCCCTTATTTGAGGAACAATATAATGACATTGGAGGCAGTTCAGAGGAGGTTCTCTACATTGATTCCAGAGATGAGGGGTTTGTATGAGGAGAGATTGATCAGTTTAGGCCTATACTCTCTAGAGTTTAGAAGAATGAGCGGAGATCAAATTGAGGTGTACAAGATGCTAAAAGGTATGGAGAAAGTAGACGTGGAGCAGATGCTTCCTCTTGTGGGGCATTCAAAACAAGAGGTCATAATCTTAGAAAAAGAGGTAGAAATTTTAAAACAGATTTGAGGAGAAAATACTTCTCCCAAAGGGTTGTGAATCCGTGGAATTCGCTACCCGAGTGCGGTGGATGCAGGGACAGTGAGTAAATGTAAGGAGGAATTAGACTGATTTTTAATTGGTAATGGGTTGAAGGGTTATGGAGAATGGGCAGGACAGTGGAGTTGAGACCAGGATGGGATCAGCCATGATCACATTGAAGGTGTTTAGGCTTGGGGGGCTAAATTACCTACTCCTGCTCCCAGGTCATGTGTTCTAGGGAGGAGATGCTCTGGCTGATTTTGCAATCCAGCTCTTGGTCTGTAGCATTGTAGGTAACAGATGAAGAACAGATCAGCTATGATAGAATGGTGGAGCAGCCTCAATGGGCCGAATGGCCTTATTTTGCTCCGATATCTTATGAATTTATGAGCTGCACAAGTTGAACCTGGCTCGGCTGGTGGAGCATATAATGCAGATTCCAAGCTATGGGATGTGCTAAAGCTGGCAGGGCTGGAGCAGACAGTAAAAATGACAGTGCTATCAAGGTTTCTGTTTGTGTTTCAAAACCTCCCAATCTTCGTCCCCAAGTCATTAAAAACATTTTTTTTTTTTTTTTAAATTTAAAAAAAAGGTCAATGGGTTGATATCAGGATGTGTGGGCAAGGAGAACCGTGCGATTAGTACTTTTTTGGAGGGGGACGTGGGGAGGGTCTGGCATTGCCGAATATTATGAATTATTACTGGGTGGCGAATATTGCTACGGTTAGGAAATGGGTCATGAGGGAGTAGTCGAATGGAGTCGGCCTCATGTAGGACAACATGCTCAAGGGGTTTGTTGTCAGCGCCTCTACCGCCCGTGCCAGCAGCTACTGTGAGCCCAGTTTAAAGTGATACATAGGGCGCATAGAGGCAGTATTTGGGGCTGGAGGGTGCCTCAATGTGGGCACCGATCTGCGACAACCAACAGTTTCCGCTGGGGGGATTGGACACAAGGTTTCGGGGATGGCGGTAGGGATAAAGCAATTCAGCAATCTCTGTATAGGGGCACATTTACGAAGCTGCAGGAAGTGTACAGGCTGCCCAGGGGGAATGGCTTTAGGATCCTGCAGGTACTTTGTAAGGAGAGGTGCTGTCCTTTCCTGGGCTGATGCCCCTAGGGTTGCAAGTCATGGTGCTGTCAAGGGACGAGATAGGGGAGGGGAACGTGATTGATGATGGAGTGTGAGGGAGACCTGGTTGGGGACATAAGCATAAATGGGAGGAGAAACTGGGAGGGGAGGTGGGCGACGAGACGTGGGAAGAGGCCTAGTGGTGGGTGAAGTGTCCAAGCCTCATCCAGTTTAAAGTGATACATAGGGCACATATGACGATGGCAAGGATGAGTAGGTCTTTTGAGGGGGTAGAGGATAGGTGTAGGTGGTCCATGGGAGGGGTGGGGGATGGTGCACATCACGTCCACATGTTTTGGGCATGTCCAAGATCGAGGGGGTTCTTGGATGTAATGTCCAAGGTGCTGGATGTGGAGGCGGTCCCAAGTCCAGACGCAATATTTGGAGTTTTGGAAGATCCGGGAGTCCAGGGGGTGAGAGATGGATTTTGCTCGGGTAACGGGACTCTGAGCGGGGGTGTGGGCGAGTGACCTGGCAGGATTCCGGAGGCTGGAGAAGGTGGTTAAGTTAGTCTTGAGGGTCGGTCGATGTGTTCACCTGGAGGTGGAAGCCGTTTATTGATTTATCCAAGGAGGTTTATTCTGCTTTTGCTTCTTTTATGAAAATGCCTCAAATAAAATATTTTTGTTTTTTTTAAATGGGGATGTTTGAATGTTTACAATGCTTGGTTTCATTCGGCAATCAGAATAATAATAATAAATCTATATTGTCACAAGTCGGCTTACATTAACACTGCAATGAAAAGCCCCTAATCGCCACATTCCAGCACCTCTTCAGGTACACCGAGGGAGAATTCAGGAATGTCCAAATTATCCAATGGTGAACATGCGCAAAAGGAGTATGCCGGCCTGCATCAGCCTCGGTCCTGGCCACGGCGGACCTTGCCACCCATGTCTGGGATGACCAAACAACCAGATGCAGAGGCAGTGACCAGTCAGCAATTCAGCCGGAGTGCCCCCTGTGGTTGCATGCGGCGACATTCAGTAGCAAACTAAGAGACGTGCCAATCGAGTCACCCAGGGTCCGGCTGTCTATTTCTTCATGCCAAGTGTAAAGGTCTGGACTGCCCACTCCACTAATCTATTTGAGGCCGTGTAGTAAGGAGCGGTACGCACATGGCGAATTCATTTTGCGGCCATAAATGCCCCAAACTCCGCACTTACAAACGCCATTGTGTAATCAGAAACCAGGACCGAGTATTCCGTGCGTGCTGAATGGATGTCACAGCCGCTTAATGGTAGCATAAACAGTCATCACCTGCATCTTGTGGACCACCATCCACTTTGAGTGGGCATCCACAACGAGGAACATCACATCCTGAAATGGCCCCGCAATGTCTATGTGGAAGCGGGAGCAAAGATGGCCCGACCATTCCCATGAGTCGACCAGTGCAGACTGTGCACTCCCTGGTGCACAGTGCGCAAGGCTGGGCCAACTTCTCGGTCTGCATCAATCACTGGCCACTAACTATAGCTACGGGCCAGCATCTTCATTTTGGACACCCTGGGTGTTCATGATGGAGGTCCAGTAAGTAATAAACTCACGTCCCCGCTCGGGAACCACCATGCACGTTCCCACAAGATGAAACAGTCCTCAATGCTCAACTCCGGTACCTTGATGGTGTAGGCCTTCAAGTCACCCAGCCAGACACAGTGCTGGACTCCATACAGGATGCGGTGTTGCACCCGAGACAGGATCTGTCTGGTTCCAACCGCAGATGCCCCGGCCACTTATGGTGCCCAATCCCTCCTGGAATACAGACCTTGCCAGAATTCAGTCGGGGCCATGTGGATACAACAGCAAACTCTCTGCTAGTCCAAAACGGGGTGAAGCAACCAATCCCACCTCGGTTTGCTGCCATTGACAACTACCAAAAGGCAAGATTATTGCTGTCCCGCAATCACCAATGGTTCTCCAGTGTATATTGCAAGGTGGGCTTAGAGTGTCCCGAAGGGTCAGAGTTTGGAGGCCGGACCAGATCCAAAGATAGGACCGCTGACCACAGATACCGCTGGTCGAGTGTCTAGTTCCATGTGGATGGGATGTCCATTTGTAGTGAAAGCTGGATCGGGCAACCCGCAGTGACGCTAGGCAGTAAAGCTGATAATAGGATCCGCCGTCTTCCTCCACGTAATGGGCCTGGTCCAGGGGAATTTGGCCCTCGCTGGTCTGACTTCTTTATTGCACTTTATTCTCATTGCCAATGTAGAATCTGTCAAAGTAGCAGGCATGAATCAGCAGGTAGTAAACAATAACAATGCAAGTCTCCACTTCCCGAAGGGTCTGACCTGCACCCAGGTCAGGGTGTATATACACAAGTGAGGGTTCCTCTCATTAAGGGGAAGTCCCGTCCCCATATACAGGGAACTTTATATTCCATGGGGGTCACAGGGAAATCGGATTGCCCTTATACTGTGACCTCCATGGGGGTTATAACACTACCACGGACCAGAAACTTAACTGAACCTTCCAAATAAATACTATGGCTACTACAGCAGGTCAAGGGTTAGGGATTCTATAGCAAGTAACTTATTCCCGGACTCGTCAAAGCCCATCATTCATCTACAAGATGCAATTCAGGAGTACAGTGAAACACTTCCCACTAGTCAGATCAGTGCAGCTCCAACAACATTCAAGTTTCATAACCATCTAAGACAATGCAGCCTGCTTGATCCATGCCCCAACCATCACACTAAACACTCACTCAATCACTGGCACACCATGACTGAACTATGTACCATTACAAGATGCACTACAAGACCTATCTTCCTTATTCAGCACCTTCCCAATGAAGAATGCCCACCATCCAGAAGTGGGCAGCAGCCACACAGGAAGACCACCACCTGTGCTACGCATTATCCAGACTTGGAATTTTATCATTGTTCTTTCATTGTCACTAGGACTGCAGTAGTTAGTGAAAGTGACTCACTGTAGCACTGGTCAAGTTTAATGTTTTTCTCATTTTTAATTGGTTATTTTCTACTGGTTATTTGCAACTCATACTTCCCCAAAATCTGTCCTACACTATAATCTTGTAGGAGTATTTTTTCTGTAATGCTACCATCGTGAAAAATTTCCAAAATTACAAAATGTAAAAAACAGATTGGTGTAGTTACTGGAAAAGGACATCCAACATTAAGATACAGAAGTTTGAAAACACTCACCAAATCACAGAACAAGAACAAAGAACAAAGAAATGTACAGCACAGGAACAGGCCCTTCGGCCCTCCAAGTCTGTGCGGACCATGCTACCCGACTAAACTACAATCTTCTACACTTCCTGGGTCCATATCCCACTATTCCCATCCTATAAGATAGCATTAAATTTTCACCTCAATGACCTTTGGGCAGAATCAGTACTAACCTGAAATATTAACCTACATTTGTCTCTTTACAGCTATCCCTAGCTGTTGTGCGTTCCGCGTATTCCCCAAACTGTTTCGCACATCACTTTTTATTCTCAAAAATAATTGATGACATAAACACCATTTAAAATCAAATCACAAATTTGCATTAAATTCCCCAACCCAATTTCTCCATTCCCACAATTACATGAAAACACAAGTTCAATCCCAGATGCACTCTGCTCTGCCAGTTTATATGCTCACATGCCTTTATACTCAACGTCCAATGGTCCAATGTAAAAGAACATTCATATATGCAGTCACATACATACCCCCTTACTTTCACCTGGTGCCTGACCTTCCTCTCATGGATGAATTGAAAGCAGCTAGTGAAATCTAGATTACCGCTTCTGTTATACCAACAATTAAATAAAAAGAGGGATGGTTGGAGACAAAATGGGATAAGTGACAGAAAACAGGAGGAGTGTAATTAGCACAAGACTGCCAGTACAGGTAAACAGATCCAGCAAAACAAATACAATGCTAAAATAAGTGAGACACAGGTGTCTTCAACCCAGTTCTTCCGGAAATCCCAAATCTGTAGATCCACAGAAGTAGTCACATAAAGGCCATGCCGTGACTTTGTGCCTGCTTCAACCCCAACAGATAAATGAAGCTCTTGCACAACTAGAACAGCTCAATGAGAAATCAACCAACCACATCAGTTCACTCTAAGCAACATATACAGAACACAGCACCCCATGCACCAACTAGCCATGAGTAACACTGGAGATCTACTAGCTACTAAAATATGTTTTGTGATTACTGAACCTATTTCCATAGATTGAGTTGTATATGTGGGTTCAGTACAATAATTTAAAATACTTTAAAGATTGCTACAAGAAGCAGAACAGCACTTTTTTTTTTTTTTAATTCCCAAGAATGAAAACGGTAAATGAGAAAAATATTTTCCAAGTTCTCTTCATTACAACTGCAAAAAGAGCCGTGCTAAAATCTCATTTTTGTTGCCTTCAATTAAGCAGCGTTGCTCAGTAGGCAGCAATCGTTGAACTATCCTGAGCCCGAACGCAAATGCACTGGAATAAATACATGCAAAGATCCGTGACACAATAAAGCTTTTAAGTACGAGCAACGCTTTTGTCGAACTAAAAGACTGCCTCCGATTATCAAATCGCGCAATGCAAGCGTTTCTCACACGTAAAGGCATCAGTGACCAATTCCACCTGAAGAATATTTTACACTTGACTTTTTTTGGGGAAATAACTATCAGGTGCTCCAATTAATTAATTAACGTTGGGTTATCGGCTAAAACGCCTGCAATGTAATTCACTTTGTGGCAGCACAGATTGATATTACCCTAGAATTTTATAGCAGTATATTTGTGATACATTCAAAAGGAATTTCATGTTTGTTTCAACAACTGAAAACATATTTAATGCGATTTTCAGTTGCATTTTAAAAACAAGATGCACGTTCAGCTGTATAACCAGTGCCCTCAGATGTCTATTGCTTGCAAAAATTCAATGCTGCACATCAATCAGAACATCAGGTGCGTTTGATTTGCTGGCATGTTTCTGTAGCTTGCCAAAAATCTTTTGCAAGCTATATAAACTTTTGTTATGAGCAACCCCGAGATGCGGAATAGATTAGGAATTAATATCGCATAATAAATGCAAATCTATAATTAGGCAGAAATAAAACTGAACTGTCAGTAATTTCATTTTGTATAATTATTCTGGAGACCATATGCATTTTTGTGACATCATGCCCTACTAGGATGGGTGATGAAAACTCAACTCCTCTTAATTATAAGTCAATTAATATAAGCAATTTGTACGGTTCATTTTAATTAAAGCGGTTGGAAATTGATTTCGTTCTGCCAATGAGACTCAGGTTTTCTGCAATTTATACTTAAATATAATAAAATAATTTGGTAAAACAACTGCGACCGCGACAACACCACGTTATGTAGACAGTAAACGCACAAAAAAAAATTTGGACTTCCACATTTTTGATTTGAAAATGCGTTTTTGGCAGCAATCGTTTTGGCAAATTGGACTATTTCCGATACCCGTATAGTCGGATTACAGCGACTGACATACATACAACGTGTTTTACCCACTGGACATTATACGTATATGTCACGTATACTTAAAAATAATAAACCAAAATTCTTTACCAGTACCAGAGCTCCTAGCTACAATCTGTGGGCTTGCCAAACGGTTGGTATTTATTAGCTATTCACGTACATCATGTGAAAAAACATGCGACTTGAAGAATCTTCCTTGTTTTTCCCCTTCTCACTCTTATCGACGGCACGATGCACTCGGCACTTCTACAGCTGCGAAAGGATTCGAGCTCGCTGCTATTCAGAGACTACATACCAACATTTGTCGAATTTGTAATAGTTTCCCCATTCACCACCATTAAAACCCAGCAACCGTACAACTCTTATCTCGTCGGGGTAATCCTAATCAGTGCGTTTTTCATTTCAATTCCTGTAAACCTAATTTTTGCCGACTTCCTCTGAGGTTTGCATGAGAGATCCGAAGGAATTTAAGGTCTTTGCGCTATAAACCTTTCGCAGACCGGATGCATTTCGCGAAGAGCCACGAGATGTGTTTTCGGTGATGAGCTTTTTCACACAGGTTTTACCGTTCAGCTGTACTTCAAAACGGCGCACAGATACACCTAGCGGCCACTGGATGACTGACACCTCCCGGCTCTGCCATTTTCTGGAATTACCTTCACTTATTTGCAGCACAGTGCTGGAATCCTGGCACTTGCTTTGAATCGTTGAATCCAACACATTTAAAAAGTGTCGTTCATGGTGGAGGTTTTTTAAGCCTTCTAGATACAGTCCGCTCTGAAAACTGCAAAACTTTATTTCAAGAAACAATTAATTTGTGACATAGTATATATAGTGTAGGAGTTTATGGGGAAATGGGTAAATCAAATATTCTCGATGACAGGTAGGAAGAAGCCATTTAGGCAAAACTGCCTGATTTAGCGAGTGGAATGAATTTGGGGACAAGCTTTGTCGATGCGATGAGCTGCACTTAAATGAAGGAGGATTAAGGGGATAATTTTAACATAATTGTGTAAATTAGGTTGATTTCAGCAAAATTGGGCGGTATCTGAAAGCATTGGCTAATCTAATCCGGTGAATTTATTAGTGTTAATTAAAGTGTTTGTGGAGTAGGAAAATGATGGGAAAAAAGAAGGAAAGAGAACATGGCAAGATTGCAGTGTTCATATCAAATGTGCAAAGTATTGGAAATGTAGTCAGGAAAGTAGAAGCGTTGTGACATTTCGAAATTTTTGACCTTTTTCATTGAAAGATGACATTTACCCATTGATTGTTTTACAAAATGTATATTCACACAGTTTTTCAAAAATCGCTGCGATTAAATATTGTTAAAATAGCGGTGAGCTAATCAGTGAAATTGTTTCCCCACGCATAAATATAATGTTTGCATACCTGGTGTGCAGGAAATCCTTGGTGCTATGCACGCAACAGAGGTTCTCAGCCCTCTCATCTGCGAATAGGGTACGTCAAAAAGTAGGTAAGGGATGGAAACAGGGTAAACGCATTCCAAATAAAGAGTGAAGGGGGTACATCAAAGGTAGGGGTTTCATGAATAAGAAAAAAAAAGAACAAAAATAAAACTTTAAAAAGCCATGTTATAAATATGGATGAGAGGGGACAGACCACTACTGTATGTAGAAAGGTTACAGAAAGAGCCGAAGAGCGAGAATGAAATACTGACAGCCCAGATGGGAAACATTTTTATAAGTCTATAAAATTTTAAAAGGAAAGTCAAAGAAAATATGAAACCATTTGGAGACAAAGGGAAGCATTATGTACTTGACAATGAGGAAATGGTAGTGATTCTTAAGTATTTCATGTCAAGTTTTAACCAACTGCTTTGGGAGTAACTGAGAAGGATGTAAGAGAGTCACCACTGGAGATAAGTATTCAAATAGGAATTGCATTTTTTTTAAAACAAGAAATTATAGACCAATTAGTCTTATTTCTGTTATGGTAAATGTCAAAGGGGTACTTTCCTCAACCCAAAGAAGGGCAGGAATATGAGAAATGTAGACATATGTTGTCTGTAACTTTGTGACCAGGAGTGCCCAATTGGTAATCTGTTTCTTGTACAATTATTCCTATTACAGTCCACAATACAAGTTCAAATTACAGTACGATTAGAAATCCATGAGCTATTCAGAGACAATCATCATTAATTTTTAAAAATGTGGTAGATGTTATAGAGGTAGATTTTCAGAAGACATTTCATAAGATTCCACGTGAGAAACTGGTTATGAAAATGTAGCTACATAATGTTTGGGATTACGTTTGTTTTTAATTTAGACAAATATGAAAGGAATTATTTTGGGTTGTCTATGCTTCAAATTAATAGCATGGCAAACTGTAAGGTAAAAATGAGATTGCAGGAAGACCGAGAAAGGTTAATAAAGTGGGCAACTGTAGGGATCTATTCAGAAAATGACAAAATAGTAGGTTTGTGGAACAGTGAAAAGAATCAAAAATATAAATATTGTAAAATAAAATGAGAGGGTGAGGGAGATATAGTAATGCAAATAAATAAATATTTGAAGGTAGGAAGAAAATGCCCCAAAAACCTTGTTTATATATTAATGTTCCTTTGTATAAAACCCAAAAGATGATGTCAAATTTGTACAAGATATTGATTTGTTAGGCTACAGTTTGAATATTGAATGCAGTGTTGGACATCCTATTATACGAAAGATATCAAAGTTTTTTTTAAAGTGCAGCAGTCATTCACAAAAATGACACCAAGACCAATGAGTAACAGCTTAAAATGTTCTGGAAATAAAAGCAGAAAATCAATAAATACTGGAAATCAAATGAAACTAGAAAATGATTGGTACATGCCTAAAAAAAACAGAATCTGTCTTTTTAATTCATTTTTACGGGATGTGAGCTTCGTTGACAAGGCCAGCATTTGTTGCCCGTCCCTATTTGCCCTTGAAAAGGTGGTGGTCAGCTGACTGCTTGAACCGCTGCCGTTTATATGGTGCAGACACATCCACTGTGCTGTTCGGGAGAGAGTTCCAGGATTTTGACCCAGTGACATTGAAGGAACGGTGATATATTTACAAGTCAAGTTGGTGAGTGACTTGGGGGGGGGGGGGGGGGGGGACGTTCAGGTAGTGATGTTCCCATGTAATTGCTGCCCTTGTTCTTCTAGATGGCAGTGGTTGTGGGTTCGGAAGGTGCTGCCGAAGGAGTCTTGCCCTTTACAGATGCTAACTGAACATTTGTATGTTTTCCAGCATGTTCTCCTTTAATTTTTGATAGAAAATTGCACCTTAATCATATGTTGCTATTAAGACATGGACTAAAACATTATTAAAAAGCAAATTGGCAAAGTGTTAGGAAAGGAAATGTTTGGGAGAAACAAAGGAAAAACAAGGCAAATTGGATTTATGTAAATAGAGCCAGCTAAATGAGTTTGCACTGGCACAGATATGATGGGATGAATTGTCTCCATTTTATATATTCTATGACCTATTTATTCTTTCAGTCCTCATATCATTGCACATACCTTAATTCATTTTGTCTTGAAATACAATGTGATATCACACTAGCATATAGTCATGAAAACAAGTCTGTGGCACAAAGTTCTGAAGCATCAAAACGACATGCAACAACATGACAGGACATGGGTCCATGCTTATCTGTGAAGGTTTGCAGTTACGATCGAAATCTTTCAATGAGAACCAATAGATGAGTACATTAATTAAATGATGAAATGCATGAACATTGCCCTAAAGTAGGGTGACAAACCTAACCAGGTGAATAAGGAAGTTTAACTTGTTGATGAAGTGGAGATGATGAAGTTCAGAATAGTTTAGATGAAGCATGTTATATGGTATGTAAGCTTCCTCATATGATTAAATTCCACCAATCCAGTTTTAACTCTTAGATCCATGTGTGTATAAAAATATGCAGTGACAATCAAGCTTGTAATTGTGACAGTTGGCCTATGTAGTACATTGCAGTACATGCCCATGGGCAAATATGATCCTTATGTATTGCTGTACATAAACTCTTGAACAACAAGATTTTGTAATACTTTTTGGGAAAGTTTTATTCCAATCCCGTTGGAAATATGATCTATGAATGCAAATGCAAAAAGAAGAGAGGATATAATATTTGATTGATATTCTGTGGGCTTTGTTTAATTACGTCTGGGAGCACAGAAATCTTTTTGCAAAATTTGAAGATGCATCTGTGGTTATTCATCTCCCTCTAGAGGTTAAACAAAGTTGGAGGGAGTCTTTTGACAACACAGCTTGTATGATCTATTGGAAGAGTAAACTCAGGTGGCTATTGTTATGTATCAGGGAATACACCCTGCTGGTAAAGAGTCATATGATCTGCAGTGTGTCATGTGATCTGCAGTGCTAGCAGCAGTGTTTTATGCAGGCTTCCAGTTCTTCACCTTAAGATTGTATAGGCAACACCTCTTAATAATGTTTGAAGGAATCCAGAGTGTGGGCACTTCCATACCTTTTCTCTTTGTGGCTAACTAAGATATAATAAAAGAGAAAACTGGCGATGAGGATTGAGTCAAGAAAATAAGTTGCTGAAAGAAGAAAATGGTTGCAGAAAACAGTGGAGACAGTATTGAGAGCAGAGGAAGATTCTCAGGCATGAACTCACACACATACGTTGAGCAAAGTAAGCCATCAATGTTGAAGGTTTTTTTAAAAAATATTGATTACACCAATGAGTAAAGAGGACAGTTTGAAAATGTGCTTGTCGTTGAAGTGGATAGAGTTTGCACTAGTTATGTTTGTGCACAGAACCTTATCAGGCTCCGAATTCAGAAGTCTTCCCACTCTGTACAGGACACTACACAGGAAAAAGTCAAATCACAATCGTGCATAAAGAAAAACATTTCTAATTTGCATTGTGAATAATGGGATAGTTTGTGCCATACATTTAAAAGAATTGGAAGGGAGGAAGTTGGTTGATGTATGGACCCTAGGAACCGGTATCTGGAATGGCGCGAAAAATGGGCATTATGGATGCATTTGATCGATTTCCAGTGGCGGCATGTAGGTGGAAGTCGCACATTGGGTAGCTCTTGCTCGAGGCTCTAGTTTTTGGATTTTAATGCCCTTTTCCAGGGGCATGTTTTGAACAAGCTGGTGCAGGAAGGCATAAGGAAGGTGGGGAATGTCTAAGACCCAGAAAAAAGCCACTGGGAAAAAGTGGGTGAGTGAAGGTTCGCCATCGAATGAACGGGTCAGCCCGGCAGCAGGAAAGCTGGCGGAGGCTGGGTCACTAGGTGGGGCTGCACTCTTCACAGTGGAGACTTTGAGTGAGGTTTGGCCGGAGAATTTGAGAGGCAGTTCGCCAAGCACATGAAGGTGATACAAAATGAGATGATGGCTGCGATGAAGGAGTGGGTGGAGGAGGCGATGGCACCGGTGAGGGCAGCGGTGCTGAAGACATCAACCGAGGTACGGGAGCAAGGAGAGAATTTGAAGGGGATGAAGGAAGCTCTGTCGCACCATTGCGACCAGTTCACCTCGATGTGTGAGGTGCTGCAGAGGGTGATGGAGGCCAACAAAGAGAGAGTCAAGGTGGAGGACCTGGAGAATAGGTCGAGGTGGCAGAGTTTATGAATTGTGGGCTTGCCTGAGGGGGTGGAGAGCCCAAGGCCAACTGAGTACTTCAGAAAGATGTTGGCCGAGTTGTTGGGGGAGGGTGAAGAACCCTTCCGGTACGAGCTAGATAGGGCTCATCGGTCGCTCTGCCCAAGCAAACGAGTCGCCAAGGAAGGTCATAATTTGCTTTCACAAGTTTCATGTTAAAGCGAACGTCCTGAGTTGGGCGTAAGGTGAAGTGGGAAGGAGTTGGTATTCAAAGATACCAGGACCTAACTGTGGAGCTAGCAAGAAGGCGGGCAGCCTGCGCTCGGGTGAAGGCGCACTCTACGGTAATGGTGCGAGATCCGGAGAAGCTGAGGGTGACCTACAACTTGAAAGACCTCTACTTTGAGACGGTGGAGGCAGCGGAGGTGTTTGTGAAGGCCGAAGGACTGGGGTTGAAATGAGAGATGGGACTGAGGTTTGGCTTTGGACTGAGTGGAAGGGGGTTAAATGTTGTGTACAGCCTTTATTTCTCATTTCAGGTTGTTTATTTGTTTTCTATTTGTGGGGGAAACAGTCGGGCTTTTCAAGAGAGTTGATGGGAAAGGGTAATTTACCAATCGTTATGGGCTACAGTTGGGTATGAATATATTGAGCTTTGGGGTTATGGCGGTTTTCTGGGGAGCGTTTTGTTTGTTGCACTAGTTATGTTTGTTTGTCTTTGGTTTCAGGGACCAGGTCATGGGGAGATGACTTGGGGGGGAGGGGGCCTGGGCAGGGGCCTCCACACAGGCAAATGAAGGTTGGCTAGTGAACGGGAGTGTGGTGGGGGAGAGGGGGCCGCGGTCATTGGAACCCGGTCGAACAGGTTTTGATGGGCCTGGGAAGTGTGAAAGGTTGGGGGATGGGATCGATACTGGGAGAGGTGTTTTCAAGAGGAAGTGAATGGGGGGATTCTGGGATGGGAGAGGGGTTCGACGGCAACTAAGGGACTGGGTGTGTCAGGCCCGAAGGGCAGGGCCCGGGTTTATGATGATGGTGGATAGGAAATGCGGGGGAGTGAGAGACCCCCCCCGGTCAGACTAGTAACGTGGAACATGAGGTGGTTAGGGGGCCGGTGAAGAGGTTGAGGGTTTTTACACATTTAAAGCGCTTAAAGGCTGACATGGTGATGCTGCAGGAGAATCACCTGAGGGTGAAAGATCAGGCGAGGTTTCAGAAGGGTTGGATGAGTCAAGTTTTCCATTTGGGGTTCGATAGCTGGGCTCTGGGGTAGAGGTATTGATGGGCAAGAGAGTGAGGTTTCAGATGGAGAAGGTGGTGACGGACCATGGAGCACGTACAATATAGTGACGGAGGTGTTAGAGGGGAGGTTGGTGGCGCTGGCGAGGGTATATTGCCCCAACTGGGATGAAGTGTGGTTTGTGAAGAGATGCTGGGTGTCATTTTGGATTTGGATACCCACAGGTTAATGGTGCGGGGGGAATTGGAATATGGTGCAGGAGCCGAAGGTGGATAGGTCTTGATGTGACCATCAATTAACTCGAAGACACGTGGAGAAGTAAACCGTGATTTTAATCAGCTTAGAACTGTGCCTACCTGCGACCGGTACAATACTGAAGGCGGCCCCGCAGGTCAGCTGCTCTTATACTTCCTCTAAAGGGGTGGAGCCATGGGCAGAGCCAGTACATGCCCCAACATATCCCCCTGTGGGTGAAGCCACACAATGGCCCACAGGTGGAGCCCACAGGGTTAATAACATAACACAACATAATACAGTGCACTGATGAATTATCAGTAATTGTACATTCACCACATTGACCCCTTGTTTAAAAAATGAAGTCCGGCAGGGTTGACGGGCTCATAGATTCAGTCGGTCCGGTGCCCGGATCATACGTTGCGACCGCCGAAGCACTGGTGTTGCAGCCGCTTCGGGTGGCTGTAGAAGTGGGTCCATAGCAGGCACAGGCGTGGACTCCGGGAGCGGCTCTTCCGGAGCTTCATTCCTGTGGACCGGTGCGGCGGGTGGGAGAGAGCGTGGGAACCATATAGGGGTGGAGGCGCTGAACATGGGAGGTTGGACGGGACATAGTGTGGGGGATGCAGTAGTGGTAGTGGTAGTGGTGGTGGAGCCTGCGGGCGCCAGGTCCCGGAGGGAGACGGTATCTTGCCGGCCATCGGGGTGTTCGACGTACGCATAGTGTGGGTTGGAGTGCAGGAGCTGGACCCTCTCTACCAGGGGGTCAGTCTTATGGCTCCAAACGTGTTTTCGGAGGAGAACTGGATCCGGTGTCATCAGCCAGGGCGGAAGCGAGGCCCCTGAGGTAGCTCCCCTAGGGAAAAGAAACAAGCGGTCATGAGGAGTCTGATTTGTGGCCGTGCAAAGGAGGGACCTAATAGCGTGGAGCGCATCGGGGAGGACCTCCTGCCAGTGAGAAACTGGGAGATTCCTGGACCGTAGGGTCAGTAGGACTGTCTTCCAGACTGTCGCATTCTCCCTCTTCACCTGCCTGTTTCCCCTGGGGTTATAACTGGTAGTCCTGCTCGAGGCGATGCCCTTACTGAGCAGGTACTGACGCAGTTCGTCACTCATGAACGACGAGCCCCTGTCGCTGTAGACATAATTGGGGAAACCAACAGGGTGAAGACACTATGCAGGGCTCTACTGATAGTGGGGGTGGTCATATCAGGGCAGGGGATGGCAAACGGGAAGCGGGAGAACTCATCTATGATGTTAAGGAAGTACGTGTTGCGGTTATTGGAGGGGAGGGGCGCTTTGAGATCGATACTGAGGTGTTCAAAGGGCTGGGATGCCTTTACCGCCTTGATGCAGTTGAAGACCTGGAGGGCCTCGGCTGCCAGTGGAAAGAGGGTGGCATTAAATAGTGGGCAGGCTTTGTTCGCATACTGGGGGACCCACTGGGCGTAATAGGAGAAAAATCAAGGCACCTCTACAGGGCCTTGGGACAGTGATGGAGAGGGAGTTGTAGGAGGGGTCAGGGTCGGGCCCTAGGACCCCGTTTTCCATGACGTAGCCGAGGATGGCTAGCCTGGTTGTGCGGAAAACGCATTTCTCCTTGTTGTAGGTGAGGTTGAGTTTTTGGGCGGATTGGAGAAATCGGTGGAGGTTGGCGTTGTGGTCCTGCTGATCATGGCCGCAGATGGTGACATTGTCCAAGTACGGAAACGTGGCCCGCAGCCCGTACTGGTCCACCATTTGGTCCATCACTCGTTGGAACACCGAAACCCCGTTCGTGAAGCCAAAGGGGACCCGGAGGAAATGGAAAAGGCGGCCGTCTGCCTCAAACGCCGTGTAGTGGCAGTCCTCTGGGCGGA
This sequence comes from Scyliorhinus torazame, assembly GCF_047496885.1. Classification (NCBI taxonomy): domain Eukaryota; kingdom Metazoa; phylum Chordata; class Chondrichthyes; order Carcharhiniformes; family Scyliorhinidae; genus Scyliorhinus; species Scyliorhinus torazame. The sequence continues at coordinate 78,262,151 of NC_092720.1, forward strand.
TTGGGAGCTGGTGGTATGCAGACTTAAGATCCACCGTGGAGAACACGCAGTAGTGCGTGATCTGATTTACCATGTCTGCAATCCGGGGAAGGGGGTACGCATCGAGTTGCGTAAACTGGTTAATGGTCTGGCTGTAATCAACCACCATCCGGAACTTTTCCCCGGTCTTGATGACCACCACCTGAGCTCTCCAGGGGCTATTGCTGGCCTCTATGACTCTGTCCCGCAAGAGACGCTGGACCTCGGACCTAATGAACGTCCTGTCCTGCATGCTTTACCGCCTGCTTCTGGTGGCTTTGGGCTTGCAATCGGCGGTGAGGTTTGTGAAGGGGGGTTGGGGGGGGGGGGGGGAAGAGTCGATTTTTAGGGTCGCGAGGCTGCATATGGTGAACGGGGGCAGGGGCCCCCCGAACTTAAGAGTTAGGCTCCTGTGGTTGCACTGGAAGTCGAGTCCCAAAAGGTGATGAGCACAGAGGTCTGGGAGCACATATAGTTGAAAATTAGCGTACTCAGTGCCCTGTATCGCTAGGGTTGCAGTAGTGTACCCTTGAATTTGCACCGAGTGCGACCCAGAGGTGAGGGAGATGGTTTGTTGCATCGGGAATGTTGTCCGGGTGAATGAAGCTCTCTGTGCTCCCGGAGTCGAAGAGGCAAGGTGTCTCGTACCCGTTAACCTGGGCGGCCATCATGGCGCTCCAGAGGTGCTTAGGTCGTGACTGGTCCAGGGTGACCGCGCTGAGTTGTGGGTAGCCGGCGGTGTGATCGGAGGTGCTGGGGAGGCCCCGCGATGGCTGTCCGTGTAGGTCGTACGCGTCGAGCGGCGTAGCAGATGCCGGCCAAGATGGCGGCCCCCATGGATCGCACGTGGCCGGCCGCATGGGGGAGGATGGCCAAGATGGTGGCCCCCATGAGTCGCACGTGTTGTGCAGAGGCGGAGGCGGCAGACACGTTGCCACCTTGCGGGGTCTGCGGGCCTGTGAGTCTGTGGATCGGGTCTGTGAGTTTGAGTTCTTAGACCTGGCCAGGCAGACCTTGGCGAAGTGTCCTTTTCGCCCGCAGCTGCTGCAGTTTGCGATGCGGGCCGGGCAGTGCTGCCGGGGGTGTTGAGACTGGCTGCAAAAAAAGCAGGGTAGCCCCCCCATGATGGGCGGGCAGCTGCGCGGCACAGGCCTGGGGTAGTCTCTGGTCGGTGGCCCACGAGGGGGTTGCGTGGTCGGCCGGGAACGCAGTAAGGCTCTGAGAAGCGACCTCCAGAGAGGTAGCCAGTTTTACCATGTCGTCCAGGTCCTGGGCCCCTTTTTCGAGCAGGCGCTGTCTCACATAGTTCGATCAGACCCCTGCCACGTAAACGTTTCGCATGGCGAGCTCGATGTGCTGAATGGCCGTAACGGCCTGGTAGTTACAGTTGCGCGCGAGGGCTTTGAGGTTGCCTAGGTAATCATCTAGCGACTCCCCGGGGCGCTGGCGGCGAGTGGTGAAGACGTGTCACGCGTAGACTTCGTTCACAGGCCGCACGTAGAGGCGTTCGAGTAGTGCGAGGGCCTCTGTATAGGAAGCGGCTTCGTCGAGCAGGACAGAAATGCAATGGTTCACCCGTGCATGGAGGAGGCTCAGCTTCTGTTCATCACTGCAGCCTTGATCAAAGGGGCTGGGATCCTCTGAGCCTGCTCAGGTCGGAGAATCGGCGGTGACGCCGGAAATTCCCGCAGGGCGCTCCGACGCCGGGACGTGATTCTCTAGCGACCAAAGAATCGGCCCCCACGGCGATTCTCCGCGATCGACCGGCCGAGTTCCACCGGCATGGTTCCATTCTGGTTCCACCCAGCGGGAGCTCGGACCGCGGCCGCGTTGGCTGTCCTGGTGGGGGAGGCGGAGGGATCAGACTCCAGGGGGGCCTCCACGACGGCCAGGCCCACGATCGGCGGCTACCGATCAGCGTGTGTGCGCGATCCAGGGGGGGGGCTACTTTCTTCCGGGCCGGGCTGCTGTGTCGCTACGCCATGTCGCACGCTGCCGTTGCGGAAACGGCCACCATGCGTCGGTGCGGAACCGGTCGCCACGCACATGCATCGGTGCGTAAATGGTCGCCGCGCGCATGCATGGATCCGCGCCGGCAGTGCAGGGCTGCGTATCGCTGCCGGAGCTGCACCCCGGCGCCGTGCTGGTCCCCTGAATCGCTGGGCCAAGAGGTCCGTTGACGCGAGTGTGGAACATCCCGGTGTTTACGCCGGTGTCAACACTTAGCCGGGGTTTTGGAGAATCCCGGTCATGATACTTTAACAGCAACAATGTCAACTTGGATTTGAATATCATCCACAATGTAGTGAAATATCCCAAAGTTCTTTTCACAGTAGAGTTACCAGACCAAGTTTGACACTGAGCTTCTTATTTCTTGTAAGGAATGCTTTGTTCACAGAAGTATTCGCGCATTTAGTTAACATTAGGCATTTTGTCATTTATTGTTAATTCTATTGACTCTGCCAATTTTTCTCTGAAGTGAATATTAATGACAAAACAATAGTAAGGGGCTGATTTAAAGGCATTTACATTTTAAGTGTAGTTCATATTTGTGATGTAAGTTTGTGCCAAAACTGGCACATGTGCTATTTTAGCCCAGTTCTGTAAAAAGACAAGTTTAATATTATTTTTGCAGTTTAATTATGTAAAATGTATTTGAGGTATGGAAAGTGGGAAAAAAGTATTCTAATGTACAGGAGTATAGGATCAGCTCTGAAATAATTCCACAGGCATTCGTCTGCTTAATGTGCCTAGCAGAATACTCCAGAACAAGATGCAAGGGCACCTGACTATAATACTACAGTAATATTAGGATAGTTTTAGAAGAGATCATGAATGTGCTGAATAAATGTTCAGACTGCAATACATAATTGAAATGTGCTGAATGCATAAATATGCAGGTACATTGTAGGTTTCCGAGTTCTTTCCAAATAACACTTTCTTGAGTTGGAAATATATTACCATTCCTTCATTGTCATCATATCAAAATCCTGGAATTCCTTCCCGAATAGTACTGTGGGTGTAACTACGTCGACTGAGGCAGTATAAGAAGACTGCTCACCACACCTTATTAACAGTAATTGGGAATAGCCAATAAATAAATGTCGACATCCCATGAACAAATTTTTTTAAAAGCTGGTTTACATGGAGAATACATCTAAGTGTTGCTGAGGCTCTAAAAAGTGGAATTAAAAATTAACAAACCATTGTAAAAATTCTCACACAAACTTTGTTACACCCCTGCTGTACGGAAAGTGATGGGGCTGAAATTCAGTAAGGCCCATTACTGGATGCAGGAATCAGGAAGCCTTTGCCATTGCAAGTAATGCAGGCAGCATACAAATTTAATGCTGCCTGCTCATTTCCATGATAGTGACATGCAGCACAGTGCTAACTGCACTGCCAAGTGGCTGCATGCTAGGCAGGGAGTGCACATTTGTACAAAAACTAACATCAGTTAAAGCTAGGCTGCACGTAAAGCCAGCCTGTGCCTCTCGAGAAGAAGGCACATCTGGCTGCAGCAGCTTATCCAACTTATGGCCTCACTCATGGCTGTGTCAATAATGCCCAGTACCATTTCCTCAAAAGGGGCGAGGTCATTTATCCATGCTTGTCCCCTGCTGGTTCATTGCTGCTCCTTCCTGTTAGAAGTCACCCTGTCCTCCAACAGACGGAGAACAATGTTAACAAGTATGTTACAATTTGTTTTGAGTTTATTCAACTGGCTGGGAATTCGAACAGGAACGGATGTAAACAATGGCGGAGCGGGCCTGAAAGAGGGCATTCTCCAGTGCAGTGCTCTAGGTTTAAGTCCAGGAAGTTGAAAGGAAGAGAGAGGTGCTCCACCAACGGGGGCCAGGAGGCCCTTCAGACACACGCTTCAAAGGCAATTGAGCAGATAGACACATACATCAACGCCAGGAGTAACAATCAAGGCAGTAACTTGACCAGTCACTTGGCTTTTACATTCCATCAGAGTTCTGGAAGCAGTTCACATGCTTGACTCCTCTTAGGATTTTTTTGCTCTAATGGCTTCCTGATCTTGCTATGCCATGTGCTGGAGCTTCTCTGTTTACTAAGTCTGCAATTTCCACCTCTGGAATTCTTTGTTTTTGCGCAGTTGGGTGGTGAACTCCGGCTTTTTAACCCTTTCCTACAGTTGGATCACTTGTTCAGAGCCACTCTCGCCTGCTGTTGCCTTAGACACTGTACGGTCAGTATTTGGTTTGTTCTAATTGGGACCTTGAGCTGATGAAACAGAGAACTGTAAGGACCCCCATTCATTCAACTGGTGAAAATGGGTTCGAGTTATTTTGATCCAGTTCTCGGTTCCATGCTGTGTGAGATTACCAGAGGTCACAGCTCATTTATTCTGAAACATGCAGTATGAAACTTGCAACTGAAGCTATCACAACAAATTAAAAAAACAAGGGCTGGGTTCTTTGTTGAGATTCTTCGTTATGCCGGCAGGACAGCCACGCCCGGGGATTTCACGATGGCGTGGAGCTGCCCACAATGGTAAATCCAATTGGTCAGCTGGCGGAACGGAGAACCCCGCTACCGGCGGGGGTGCTGGTGCGGCGGGGTGGAGAATCCCTCCCAGATTGCACAATTAAAGCTACATAATCAAAACATGCATGATTCAATCAATCAACCAATTATATTACCGACCTCTTTTAAGACAATAATATTAAATTAATTGACTTTCATTGATTTGTTAGTATCAGGTTAAAAATGAAGTAAATCTAATTCTAACCACCCCTAAGCCACCTACAGCATGCAAACAGAAATGCATGTTGCATTTTTGACAGACTTTCCATAGAACCTGCCATTACTGAGAGTCCAGACCTAGCATTGCACAGGGCTTCTCGCAGAACTTGGACTCTTCTCATCCAATGTGCAAATGGTGGGCAACTTCATGAAGCCACTTGCAGACTTAGCTGTAATGCAGCCTGTGCTGGCCAATATCACAACAGGCTGAAGTCAAGCAATGTCAGATTGCTGCACTGGAAACTCAGACTAAGATTATGAATTCTCTGCTTATTGCCACCATTTGTACTCACAGGGGCTTGCAGGGTCTCTCAGAAGTCCAGCCATCTGTGCTCCAGCAGATTGCTAGGATTGCTGAGGCGCTACTCTGAGAAAGTGCCAAGTCTCAGGATGACATAATGCGTACTTTCACCAATGCCACTCCTCCAGTGCCTGTTGTTACCTACCAGTCAGTCAGCCCAGAAGGCTGCTGCCAGTGCCTGTCATGATATGTCGACATGCAGATAATGATACACAGACAGGCACAGGCAGGCAGCTAATGAACACAGAGAACAGGACATGACCAATGAGCAGGCGGGACACTCGGGGGTGGTAAAATTGATCTTTCACAGGTAGATTTACAAACGAATATGGCTGCAAAGTCATCGTTGCTACTCACCATTGTGATGTATAAAGGTCTGTTTCATTAGAGAAGACTTGTTTATGGAATAACATCTGGTCCTGCTCTTTTTCAGAGGTCCATGGATCAAATTCCACATTTGGATAAATGGAATGTAATATTATTTAGATGACATCCTCATCACCGTTTGAGGTTAGCAGGAAAACTTGAAGAACTTGGAAGCTACTCTGAAGCATCTACAGAGCCATAATCTTCGAGTTAAGAGAAAAAGTGTGGCTTTTTCAAGATATCCAAAAATTACCTGGGTCATATCATCGATAAAGTTGCTTACATAAGGAGCTGATGAAGATGGCAGCAATCTGAGAAGCACCATGTCCTCAAAATGTAACACAATTAAGGTTGATTTTGGATTGATAATGCATTATGGGCAATTTCTTGCCGAACTTAGCAACACGATTGAAGCCTATACGCACCTTGTTATACACCAAACAGGTATGGCAGAAGAATGCAAAAGTACATACAATGAGGTAAAAGATGCCTTACAGAAGCCAGCTACTGGTTCATTAGAATCCCAAATTGAAGTTACAACTTGCTTGCAATGTGTCACACTGTGGGGTTGGAGCAGTTGTCTCAGACTGAATGCCTTCATAGAACATAGAACATTACAGCGCAGTACAGGCCCTTCAGCCCTCGATGTTGCGCCGACCTGTGAAACCACTCTAAAGCCCATCTACACTATTCCCTTATCGTCCATATGTCTATCCAATGACCATTTGAATGCCCTTAGTGTTGGCGAGTCCACGACCGTTGCAGGCAGGGCATTCCACGCCCTTAGTACTCTCTGAGTAAAGAACCTGCCTCTGACATCTGTCTTATATCTATCTCCAGTCAATTTGAAGGTATGCCCCCTCATGCTACGCATCACCATCCGAGGAAACAGGCTCTCACTGTCCACCCTATCCAATCCTCTGATCATCTTGTATACCTCAATTAAGTCACCTCTTAACCTTCTTCTCTCGAATGAAAACAGCCTCAAGTCCCTCAGCCTTTCCTCATAAGATCTTCCCTCCATACCAGGCAACATTCTGGTAAATCTCCTCTGCACCCTTTCCAATGCTTCCTCATCCTTCCTATAATGCGGCGACCAGAATTGCACGCAATACTCCAAATGCGGCCGCACCAGAGTTTTGTACTGCTGCAACATGACCTCATGGCTCCGAAACTCAATCTCTCTACCAATAAAAGCTAACACAGCGTACGCCTTCTTAACAACCCTCTCAACCTGGGTGACAACTTTCAGGGATCCATGTACATGGACACCGAGATCTCTTTGCTCATCCATACTGCCAAGAATCTTACCATTAGCCCAGTACTCTGTCTTCCTGTTATTCCTTCCAAAATGAATCAACGCACACTTTTCTGCATTAAACTCCATTTGCCACCTCTCAGCCCAGCTCTGCAGTTTACCTATATCCCTCTGTAACTTGTAACATCCTTCTGCACTGTCCTCAACTGCACCGACTTTAGTGTCATCTGCAAATTTACTCACCCATCCTTATAAGCCCTCCTCCAGGTCATTTATAAAAATGACAAACAGCAGTGGCCCCAAAACAGATCCTTGTGGTACACCACTAGTAACTGGACTCCAGTCTGAACATTTCCCATCAACCACCACCCTTTGTCTTCTTCCAGCTAGCCAATTTCTGATCCAAACTGCTAAATGACCCTGAATCCCATGCCTCCGTATTTTCTGCAGTAGCCTACCGTGGGGAACCTTATCAAACGCTTTACTGAAATCCATATACACCACATCAACTGCTTTACCCTCATCCACCTGTTTGGTCACCTTCTCAAAGAACGCAATAAGATTTGTGAGGCACGACCTACCCTTCACAAAACCGTGTTGACTATCTCTAATCAAATTATTCCTTTCCAGATGATTATACATCCTATCTCTTATAAACCTTTCCAAGATTTTGCCCACAACAGAAGTAAGGCCCACTGGTCTATAGTTACCGGGGTTGTCTCTACTCCCCTTCTTGAACAAGGGCACAACATTTACTATCTTCCAGTCTTCTGGCATGATTACTGTAGACAAAGATGACTTAAAGATCAAAGCCAAAGGCTCAGCAATTTCCTCGCTAGCTTCCCAGAGAATCCTAGGATAAATCCCATCTGGCCCAGGGGACTTATCTATTTTCACACTTTCCAGAATTGCTAACACCTCCTTCTTATGAACATCAAGCCCTTCTAGTCTACTAGCCTGAATCTCAGTATTCTCCTCGACAACATTGTCTTTTTCCTGTGTGAAAATTGACGAAAAATATTAATTTAGCACCTCTCCTATCCCCTCGGACTCCAAGCACAACTTCCCGCTACTGTCCTTGACTGGCCCTACTCTTACCCTAGTCATTCGTTTATTCCTGACATATCTATAGAAAGCTTTCGGGTTATCCTTGATCCTACCTGCCAAAGACTTCTAATGTCCCCTCCTGGCTCTTCTTAGCTCTCTCTTTAGGTCCTTCCGAGCTAACTTGTAACTCTCGAGCACCCTAACTGAACCTTCATGTCTCATCTTTACATAAGCCTCCTTCTTCCTCTTGACAAGTGTTTTGACTGCTTTAGTAAACCACGGTTCCCTTGCTCGACCACTTCCTCCCTGCCTGACAGGTACATATTATCAAGGACACGCAGTAGCTGTTCCTTGAACAAGCTCCACATTTCCATTGTGCCCATCCCCTGCAGTTCTCCTCTCCATCCGATGCATCCTAGGTCTTGCCTCATCGCATCATAATTGCCTTTCCCCCAGATATAACTCTTGCCCTACGGTATATACCTATCCCTTTCCATCACTAAAGTAAACGCAATGGAATTGTGGTCACTATCACCAAAATGCTCACCTACTTCCAAATCTAACACCTGTCCTGGTTCATTACCCAGTACCAAATCCAATATGGCCTCGCCTCTCGTTGGCCTATCTACATACTGTGTCAGGAAACCCTCCTGCACACATTGGACAAAAACCAACCCATCTAAAGTACTCGAACTATCGCGTTTCCAGTCAATATTTGGAAAGTTAAAGTCCCCATAACAACAACCCTGTTGCTTTCGCTCCTATCCAGAATCATTGCAATCCTTTCCTCTACATCTCTGGAACTTTTCGGAGGCCTATAGAAATCCCCGAACAGGGTGACATCTCCTTTCCTGTTTCTCACCTCAGCCCATACTACCTCAGTAGACGAGTCCTCATCAAACGTCCTTTCTGCCACCGTAATACTGTCCTTGACTAACAATGCCACCTCTCCCCCGCTTTTACCACCTTCCCTGAGCTTACTGAAATATCTAAACCCCGGCACCTGCAACAACCATTCCTGTCCCTGCTCTATCCATGTCTCCGAAATGGCCACAACATCGAAGTCCCAGGTACCAACCCATGCCGCAAGTTCACCCACCTTATTCCGGATACTCCTGGCATTGAAGAAGACACACTTTAAACCACCTTCCTGCCTGCCAGTACACTCCTGCAACTTTAAAACCTTATTCATGACTTCACGACTCTCAACCTCCTGTATACTGGAGCTACAATTCAGGTTCCCAAGCCCCTGCTGTACTAGTTTGAACCCTCCTGAAGAGCATTAGTAAATTTCCCCCCCAGGATATTTGTACCCCTCTGGTCCAGGTGTAGACCATCCTGTTTGTAGAGGTCCCACCGACCCCAGAATGAGCCCCAATTATCCAGAAATCTGAAACCCTCCCTCCTGCACCATCCCTGTAGCCACGTGTTCAACTCCTCGCTGTCCCTATTCCTCATCTCGCTGTCACGTGGCACAGGTAACAACCCAGAGATAATAACTCTGTTGTCCTAGATCTAAGTTTCCACCCTAACTCCCTGAATTCCTGCCTTACATCCCTATCCCTTTTCCTACCAGCTCCCTACCATCCCACAACAAATGGATTGGTCAAAAATGCTGTTCAATCATTGGAGCACTCCATCAAGGCATTGAAGGACCAACGTACATTGGCAAGAAGAGTGAACAAATTCTTAATGTCTTACCAGAACACTGCACCCGCAATGATACAGAGTTCACTGGCGATGCTGCTGTTCAAAAAGAAAATGTGAACACAATTCGATTTGTTAATTCCGCCTGATGCTTCAGAGATTGTCAAATGACAATAACAAGCACAAATTACTAGGAGGGAGAAAATCTCTAAAAAGCGAGTATTCAATCAGGGAGATCTAGTGCTAGCCAGAAGCTACACCATCAGCGAGAAATGGGTACCTGCTGCGATCCTAGCAAAGACAGGTCCAATATCATACACGATACAGATGTCATGCTGATCAGCTCCCAGCTTCACAAAGTAAAGAAGTACTTATCTTGGAATATTTAAACAGCTATTCTTCGGAACAATGATCAAATACAGAGAGAAGTTCAGATTCTATTTCATTGGGCTTTCTAATACTTATAGTGATGAATACTGGAGTAACTTCCCAGGAAGTACCACCGACTGAAGGAATAGAGGATACTTCCAAGGTCTCAAAAAGCCAAGTTCCAGAAAGTCGAATTCAGCCAAAAAGGGATAGACATCCACTTGAGAGACTGTCTTATTGAGTTGTGTGTGTGTATATATATAAGTGGGTCTGTTGTATAAATGTTAGTTGTTGTCATTTCATTTCATTCATTATACTAAAGAAGTAAAGGGGGAGGGGTGTTATCTATCAGAGAATACATCCCTGCTGGTGAAGTATCATGTGATGTGTACATAGAACATAGAACATAGAAAATACAGCACAGAACAGGCCCTTCGGCCCACGATGTTGTGCCGAACCTTTGTCCTAGATTAATCATAGATTATCATTGAATTTACAGTGCAGAAGGAGGCCATTCGGCCCTTTGAGTCTGCACCAGCTCTTGGAAAGAGCACCCTACCCAAACTCAACACCTCCACCCAACACCAAGGGCAATTTGGACATTAAGGGCAATTTATCATTAGCCAATTCACCCAACCCGCACATCTTTGGACTGTGGGAGGAAACCGGAGCACCCGGAGGAAACCCACGCAGACACGGGGAGGACGTGCAGACTCCGCACAGACAATGACCCAAGCCGGAATCGAACCTGGGACCATGGATCTGTGAAGCAATTGTGCTATCCACAATGCTACCGTGCTGCCCTTAAGAACAAATAAATCTACACTATATCATTTTCCCGTAATCCATGTACCTATCCAACAGCTGCTTGAAGGTCCCTAATGTTTCCGACTCAACTACTTCCACAGGCAGTGCATTCCATGCCCCCACCACTCTCTGGGTAAAGAACCGACCTCTGATATCCCTCCTATATCTTCCACCTTTCACCTTAAATTTATGTCCCTTTGTAATGGTGTGTTCCACCTGGGGAAAAAGTCTCTGACTGTCTACTCTATCTATTCCCCTGATCATCTTATAAACCTCTATCAAGTCGCCTCTCATCCTTCTCCGCTCTAATGAGAAAAGGCCTAGCACCCTCAACCTTTCCTCGTAAGACCTACTCTCCATTCCAGGCAACATCCTGGTAAATCTTCTTTGCACCTTTTCCAGAGCTTCCACATCCTTCCTAAAATGAGGCGACCAGAACTGTACACAGTACTCCAAATGTGGCCTTACCAAAGTTTTGTACAGCTGCATCATCACCTCACGGCTCTTAAATTCAATCCCTCTGTTAATGAACGCGAGCACACCATAGGCCTTCTTCACAGCTCTATCCACTTGAGTGGCAACTTTCAAAGATGTATGAACATAGACCCCAAGGTCTCTCTGCTCCTCCACAATGCCAAGAACTCTACCGTTAACCCTGTATTCCGCATTCATATTTGTCCTTCCAAAATGGACAACCTCACACTTTTCAGGGTTAAACTCCATCTGCCACTTCTCAGCCCAGCTCTGCATCCTATCTATGTCTCTTTGCAGCCGACAACAGCCCTCCTTACTATCCACAACTCCACCAATCTTCGTATCGTCTGCAAATTTACTGATCCACCCTTCAACTCCCTCATCCAAGTCATTAATGAAAATCACAAACAGCAGAGGACCCAGAACTGATCCCTGCGGTACACCACTGGTAACTGGGATCCAGGCTGAATATTTGCCATCCACCACCACTCTCTGACTTCTATCGGTTAGCCAGTTCGTTATCCAACTGGTCAAATTTCCCACTATCCCATGCCTCCTTACTTTGTGCATAAGCCTACCATGGGGAACTTTATCAAATGCCTTACTAAAATCCATGTACACTACATCCACTGCTTTACCTTCATCCACATGCTTGGTCACCCAAGTAGTGACGCCAACAGAAGTGTTTTGCTCATGCTTTCAGTTTTCTACCTTGCATTGTATAAGCAACATCTCTAAATAAACCTCTCATCATGTTTGAAAGAATCCAGAGTGTGGGACCTCCATTCCTTTTCTCTTTGCAGTTAACTAAGAGATATAACAGCTAGTAAGCTCTTTTATTTCCAACTGCTGTACGATAGTGTGTGGATATAACGGATGGGTATAACAAGGCCACGGAATTGCTGCCTTATTAACTTTGGACATTCAATATGACTGCAAGTCAAAGAATTCCAGAGCTGACTGACCTTCCAGGTGTTGCGTTCAGTAATGCTGGAGGGAAATAATGCCTCAAGTATTTTTTTTAAAAGTGTGAAAGAAACCTATTACAAAATAAAATTCAATAAAATAAGGATTACTTAAACTGACTATAATATATTATCTTCAAACTCATACTGAAATTATAAGCTTATTCTTCATCCAAGTGGTTATCCCCATAAAACAATGATGAAGTAATGAATCCCTGCACCATGGGCGCAACTCAGCTGACAAAAGTTAAAGTCCATTTTGGGTGCGTTTAGCGAGGTGTTTCACGGTGGTTGCAGCACCGAGATTCACCCCGCTATTCATTGGCTCTGCCGGTTTTCTGGGCCTCGGGGAGTTTCTCCCCGCTGAGGCAGTCATCCTGCACTGGCATGCTGATGTCACCAGCAGAACCAACTCCTCTCAAATTGGGTGCCATTTTGGAAGGCTGCCCTGATCTCTCAACCCTCTCTTCACCCCACCAATCTATTATGGGGCCCTCAAACCACCTCCCCCTCACCCCTGCTCTTATGGACAAAGCCTCCGGAGCCCGACCCCTGGCACTGCCAATGTGGCACCTGAGTACCTTGGCACTGCCGGTCTAGCACCTTGACAGTGCTGGGCTGGCAGTGCCAAGTTTCTCAGGTGCCAGCAGGAATGCCAGGGTACCACCCTGCCCTATTCCCAACCATCTTAGGTCTCTAATGGCCTGTTACACCTGGTACATGTTTGGGAAAACCAATGCTAAACAGCACCCTGGTGTGGTCTAACAGGCACGGCTGTTGACTCCCGGGTGCCTGTACATATGGCACCTGGGAATTTAAATGCGCCTAATGGATCATTTAAATATGCAGATCTAGATCTCGCCCTCACAGGTCGCGCCAGGTGGAGTGAGTTGGGTGACTTCGATCGGCCTGGTGTGGAGACCGATTTGGGGCTCTCATACGTTTCACCCGGATCTGCGCTAGGCGCCACAAGGTCACAGAATTGCTACCCATATTATTTCATTTAAAAATAAAAAAGAGGGATATTCTGTTGTCCAACAGATTGACAGAGTCTTCAACCATAATCCAGCAGGCTCTTCCAGTTGTGATTGCGGCCTAAGTGCAGGTTGGCAGGCTCTGTACGCTCCTGGCTCACCGCTGTTCGTTCACTTTCAGAGTCTCAAGCGAAGAAGTCGATGGATAAGTCGGTCAGGAAGTTACCATGGCATTTAAAGATCCTGGCAAAGCACCTGTCGAACAGGAGGTCGCAATTCACCGAATTAGAATTACCTTGACCAGCCGGAATGTAAAATCACTTGAGAAGGTTTGTGCTGATCTAATTTGTGGTGCCAAAGAGAAGAATCTGAAGGTCAAGGGACCTGTTCGCATGCCCACCAAGACTCTGCGTATCACAACAAGAAAGACTCCTTGTGGTGAAGGTTCCAAAACCTGGGATCGCTTCCAAATGAGGAACCACAAGCATCTGATTGATTTACACAGTCCATCTGAAATTGTGAAACAGATCACCTCCATCAGTATCGAGCCTGGTGTGGAAGTGGAAGTTACAATTGCTGATGCCTAAATGTCTATGGAAATAAGTACAATAAAATAAATTTAAAATCCAAAAAAAAAATCCAGCAGGTCTGGATTAAATTGCCACTGGTGTTATCCATCGTCATTGCTCTATTTAGTATTCCGGTGCAAAAATATAATGTTCAATTTAGTTGGCATGTCTTATCTTTGATGAATTTCTGTCCTGCCTTGTTCCTTAAAGTTTTCATTCAATTACAGAAGCAAAAATATATCTTGTTTAATATCTGAAATAGCATTTCCATTTCCTGGGGGCTATGTCAAGACTAACAGTGCATGTACCTTATAACCTGCATAGCTTTTAGAAGGTTGGCATAATTGACAGTGAGATTCATCCTTAATGTCAAGTTATTAGAGTGGAATTGCTGATCCAAAAACAATAGCAAAAATAATAAAAGGCTTTCAATTTGCATACAGTTTTTCATAATAGTTCCCAATTTTGGCCATGTGTGATTAATGGAAATGTCAGGGGAGGTAGTCTGCCAGCCACTACTGGATGGTAGGAATGGCTGAAAAAATGAAGGGAGTTGACCTCCGGTGGTGGCCATGGTGTGAGTGGTCGCACATCTGGCTGCTCCCGCTTGAAGCAGTTTTGGTGGTCCTTTTCCCCGATTAACGGGCAGATGGTTTGAAGGAAAAAGGTGCAGGAGTGGTGGAGGAAGAGATAAATGGATTCATGGACCAGAAGTGGTTTTAGAAGAAAGGAGCTGCTTGAGCAAGAAAATCTGCTGGTGACACAGGGAAAGATGGCGGAGAGTAAGGGGTCGGCCCGGTTATATTACTTTGATTGTAATACGTTGTTATTCTTTTGCTTACTTCCAGAATGGTCTGTTGATTGTAGTTCACTAAAACTATCAGTCTTCAAATTAAGCAAATAACATTTATTGAATAATGACTATAAATATCTATGAGTTTGTTCACTCTTCTACAACTATAACTGAGAATTAAGTAAATAAGAAGTAGAAATAATGTTTAACTACATGTGCCAACTAAGCTATATCTGTAATACTCTGCTCACTCGTCACTCCTGAGACGAAGAGGCGGGAATCTCCTCTGAGTGCAGTTTATATTCATGGATCTGGTGCTGCCACTAAGTGGTTGTCTAGCACTATAATACAGATGTTAATCCTTTACATACCAGCAGATATACAGATCACTACAGGCCCTACCAGCCCAATGGTCGATGGAGCAGCTGGTGGACGTTTTGAATGAAGAGTTCGGCCAACAGAGATGGGAAGCTCTGGAGAACCTGGCGAAGACAGTAGACCCGCTGAAAGCGGGGATTGACCGGGTAGAACTGAGGTTGGAGGCCCAAAGTCCAGTGATACAGAAGGTGGAGTAGGCAGTGTGGGTGCATGAGGAGCAGCTTACTTCTTTGGCGGCCGAAATCGGGATGTTGAGGGATATCCAGAAGCGTCTCCAGGAGAAAGTGGAAGATCAGGAGAACCGCTCCCGGAGACAGAATTTGTGGATTGTGGGGTTGCCAGAGGGAATCGAGGGAGTGGACGCTGGCTCTTATGTAGCCAAAATACTGGATAAGCTGTTGGGGGAGGGGACCTTCGACTGGCCCCTGGAGGTGGATTGGGTGCACAGGGGGCTGGCTGATGAGGAAGCCACAGGGGAACGAGCCGTCGAGGGCGATGGTGGTGAGGTTACACCGATTCCTTGATAAGGAAAAGATCTTGAGATGGGCCAGACAGACGAGGAGATTTACCTGGGTGGGTAATGAGCTCCAGGCATATCAGGACCTGGGTGCGAAACTGGAGAGCGGGTTTCAACCAGGTTCAGTCTGCCCTCTTTAAGAAAAGGGTGAAGTTCAGAATGTAGTACCCGGCCCGCCTCTGGGTGACCTACAATAGTCGCGAGTATTACTTTGGACCACTCGAGGAGGCGATGGAGTTTGCTAGAGACAATGGACTGGCAGGAGAAGGAGGACATTGAACTTTGGGGAGGTTTTTTTTCTACTATTACTGTTGTTATCTTGCGGTTTCCCTGGGTGGGGGGTGGTGGTGCGGTCGCTGAGATGGTGGAGGGTCATGGTGGGTGAGTGCGCCCATTTTTTCTGTCTGTTATTCTCCATTTTGTCTTTCTTTCTTATTGTGATTGCGGTTGGCGCCATGGGAGACTGTGAGCGGGGGGGGGGGGGGAATCAGCGAGGGGTAGGATGTTCAGCGCCATGGGCGGGGGCTGCCAGGCTAGCTAGGCAGGCTAATTCACAGGAGCGCAATAGGGGGTGAGCAGGTGATTAGTGTGTTAAGGAGGGTTGGGATTGTTGTATTCTTTGGGGGGGGGGGGGTCTGCTGACGGGTGGGGCTGTTGAAGTACGATAGGAGGGGGCCAATGACGGCCATCCAAAGGCGGGCCTGGAGGTTTGAATGACACGGGCTGCTTGATCGGTGAGGGGAGGGGGGGCGGAGTGTTGTTGTCCCCTGACCAGGCTGATCACATGGAATGTGAGAGGATTAAATTGGACGGTCAAGAGATCCTGCGAGTTCGCACATTTGAAGAGCTTAAAGGCAGATGTGGCATTCTTGCAGGAAACACACCTGAAGATAGGGGGTCAAACCAGGCTAAAGAACGGGTGGGTAGGTCAGGTCTTCCTATCAAGATTAGCCTAATAAATAAGCAGATAGCGTTTGAGGTGAGCAATATAGTAGCAGGGGAAGGTTCATGATGGTGTGTCGGAAAGTGGAGGGATGCCGGTGGTCCGAGTGAACGTTTGGGACAATGTTGAATTCATGAGCGGGTGCTAGAGAAGATCCCGTATCTGGATGCACCACAGACTGATAATGGGGGGGATTTTAATACGGTTCTTGAGCCGAAATTGGATCGGTCGAATCCACAGTCAGGGAGGGTATCGGTGGTGGTGATGGAATTGAAAGGGTTTATGGAGCACATGGGAGAAGTGGATCCATGGACGTTTGGAAGGCCGAGGACAAAGGAATTTTCATTCTTCTCCCATGTACATAGGGTATACTCCCAGATTGACTACTTCATGATGTAGAGGACTTTGTTGGTGGGTGGTCGGCTCAGAGTACTCGGCGATAGTGGTCTCGGACCACGCACCGCCTTGAGTGGACCTGCAAGTGAATCGGGGGGGGGGGGGGGGGGGGGGGGGGTCCCAGCGCTCTCAGTGGAGGTTAGATGTGGGATTATTAGCAGATGAGGAGGTTTGTGGGGCTACTATTTGGGGGTATGTGGAGCTGAATGATATGGGTGAGGTCTTGACCGCAATGCTATGGGAGGTGCTGAAGGCAGTGGTCAGGTGAATGTTGTTATCAATAATGGCTCATAAGGACAAGACGGAGCGGGCTGAGATGTTGAGGTTGGTGCACAAGATCGTGCAGGTTGACAGGACATATTCGGAGGCCCCGGAGGCTGAGCTGCTGAAAGAGCGGCAGAAACCACAGATGGAGTTTCGACTGGTGTCTACGGGTAAGGCAGTAGGGCAGCTACGGGTAAGGCAGTAGGGCAGAAGGCTAGGGGAGCAGTCTATGAATATGGGTAAGGGGCTGGTTTAGCACAATGGGCTAAACAGCTGGCTTGTAATGCAGAACAAGACCAGCAACGCGGGTTCTATTCCCGCACCGGCCTCCCCGAATAGGTGCCGGAATGTGGTGACTATGGGCTTTTCACAGTAACTTCACTGAAGCCTACTTGTGACAATAATCGATTATTATTATTATTATTATTATTAAAAGGCAAGTAGGATGTTGGCACACCAATTGAGGAAGCAGGAGGCAGCTAGAGAGAGAGATTGGCAAGGTGAAGGATAGGAGGGGAAATATTGTCTTAGACCCAGTGGGGGTGAATGGGGTATTTGAGGACTTTTACAAGAGGCGATATGATTCACCCCGGCTGTGGTGGAGGCAATGAGGTGTTTTTTGAGATGGAGAGGAGTTCCCCAAGGTGGAGAAGCACCTGGTAGAGGGCTGGAAGCATCCATTGGATTGGTGGAGGTGATGGAGGGTATGAGATGCGCAGGTGGGGAAGGCCCTGAACCCTGATAAGCTTCCTGGCAGGCAGAATTTTACAAAATGTTTTCGGGGACCTGGGCTCTCTGCTGGTAAGGACAATAAACCTCGTGTCCTTACAAGTTGCTACCTCCATCTGCTCCCATGCCGGCCCCTCCCCCACTACCCACTTCCTTATCATGGCTATATTTGCTGTCTAGTAATAATTAATCAAATTTGGCAGGGCAAGCCCCTCCCCCCCATCTCCTTGCTCTAGCAACACCATCTTCATCTGGAGTCTGTGTCTTTCACTGTTGTGACTGATCTGGGGTTGAGCTTAGAGCAACAGTTCTGAGCAAAGTGAATTTTTTCCTTTGCGTCAGGACCAAAACTTGCCAAATGCTGGGCACTACCTTAATATGTGCCTTTGACCACATCTTTTACAGAGAAATGCTTTTTCCTGACCTTTAACCTGTTTGTTGGTGTGTGAGGTATTGAAGGAACTTTCCTGCCGTTTTTGGAAGTTTCCCACCCTTTTGGAAAAGGGCAGCAACCGGAGTGCTTTCCTCCAAAAAGACGCCACCATTACTGAGAAACATTTTAGAATGTTGTGCTGCTAGCTCGTGAGCCTGACAAATCTTATCTGTTTGTTCCAAGGACAGCTCCGATTCCCTCAGCAACCGTTCCCTCAGCTTATTTTCATTCACACCAAACACAATTTAGTCACGAATCATGGAAGATTCCAGCGCAGCAAAATGACAGGTTTTTGCTTTTAACTTTAAATCAGAGATGAAATGATCTATGGCCTCGTCTGTAAATGTGATCTAAACATAGCGTTCATAAATTTCATTCTTTCTGGGGGCGCAATGTGCACCAAATCTTTGAATTGTTGCGTTAAAAGTTCCCACCTTCATCACTTGCAAATTGAAACGCATTAAACACAGCAATTGCTTCGGGCCCTGCCGTTGTTAGGAGTATTGCTACCTTATGTGAATCTGATTAATCTCCTAAATTTACTGAAGAAACAGATTAAATTGTTGTTTAAACACATGCAGCTGCTGTCCACGTTACCATGAAATCTAAGACTCATTGGTGGCTTCAACGACTCCATGTAGTTCATTCTTGCAGTTTGAAAAATCTTCAAATCTCTGTGGATGATGTAATAGTATTTTCGCAGTGTTTAATATCATCCCGTCCTGGTATCATGTAATGTTCTTGTCAGATGGCCTGTTTTATATTACAAGAACACTTATAGCTAAAGCTATAGCTATAAACGATTTATTAACATTAACTGTAGGTCAAATATATATAAACAAGGCAGTGGGTTGGCGCAGTGGGTTAGCGCTGCTGCCTCACGGCGCCGAGGTCCCAAGTTCAATCCCGGCTCTGGGTCACTGGCCGTGTTTGCACATTCTCCCAGTGTTTGCTTGGGTTTTGCCCCCACAATCCAAAGATATGCAAGATAGGTGGATTGGCCATGCTAAATTGCCCCTTAACTAGAAAAAATGAATTGGGTACTCTAAAAAAATTGTTTTAATATATACAAACAGCAGATGAATAATAGTATGATCATGCACAAGCAACCTCTCTCCCAGTTCCCTAGTCAGTCTGAGGTCACCTGACTCAAACATTCACTTATATTCTAATGAGACTCCTAGTGGTCAGTCTGTGAATTACAACACAATCAGGATATCACTGCAAACAGAAAAAAATTGTAATTGTTGCCACATTCTTTAGAATCTCACCTGAAAACTAGCTTTGAAATGGATTATCAAGCTTTTAGCGAAGCTATGTGCTCAAGATCACGATTGCAACAAACAACCTTTTTAGACTTTTGATTCCATGACACTTAAAGCTATATACCCAAGTACCAGCGAAATAACTGATTTTGTAATTCGCAAAAAAGTTTAAACATAAAAATCAGATACAAAGTTTTGGTAATATTATGACACAGCATGCTAGTTGGAGTGATACCTATTGCTGCTCAAGAATGTTATGTATAATCTTGTCAAACAAAACCTCCCAAGCAAATTATCACAAAGGTTAGAAATGTCTTCTTCAAATTCACAGCTGTCACCTCGAAGGATGATGCTACTTCCAGCTCCCTTCTTCCTCACTCAATATCAGCCTTTTGACCACAACCACCACCAAATAAATCATCTTCAATTTACATCACAAAAAAAGTGAAAGGTCTTTATTAGACTCACTCACATAGCTAGCTGTTCTGCAGACATGCAAAAGTTTATACGTGATCCATTTTTTCCTTGGCCATTCCCAACCAAAATGCCATCACTGGGACTAGCAAAAAAAATCAGCTCATGTTAGTATTAATGCCGAATTAAATGTCAAGGTTTCCTTCCAACCAACCACTAGGATTTATTCAAAATGTAATTGTTATAGGGTGTTGGATACCGTTCGGTCGGTCTTAATGAAGCCTCCGTAGGATAACTGTATTTATTAACTACAATAACTATGTAGATTTATGTACTATGTACATTTATGCATTAAAAGGTTCGAGCTGGGATCTGTCTCTATTCTTATGCACACAGCTCTGTCCAACATGAGACATACGTACTGTACTCAGTCCGACATGAACCCTATATGTGCCAGACCCTTACACTACAACTCCCCCAAGAACTTTATCCAATGTATTTCAAGTTATTTTAGTTTACCCCATACATTTACATTGTTGTTACTACCCCATTACCCCCTTTCAAGTCTTTGAGTTCATAGGTATCGGTAGTCTGGAGGCCTTATAACCCTACCATATCTTGTTCGCACTGCTGTTGAAGGAGTGATAGACTCTGCCATTGCAGGTAAACTCTGTTGATTTGGAGGTTGTTCTGGAATTTGTGTATGTTCCTCAATGCCTTTCCACTGTACTGTGGGAACAAGCATTCTAAGGATGAGGAGGAGACTCCTCTTTCTCCTGACTGCACCCTTGGGGTTGCCACCCATGTAGGATTGAGGTCAGTCATTGACCTTCCTGATGATAGTACACTCTCTCTCTTTGTCTTCAATCCAGTACTTGTCATCCTTTCACAGTTGTGGCAGGTGTTTGGTACAATACCTTCTGTAGTAGGAGGAGGCCTGCTTATGTCTTTACGACTGCTCTCTTGCTTGCGTGCCCTGATAATCCGTAGTTACGAACTCTGGTATAAAATCTTTCAGCAGGATTGGAAGTTGTTTCCTGCCCATCAGGAGTTCAGATGGGGCCAGCGGCATTGTAACAGGTGCACATGGAGGTTAGCAGTGATATGGGTAAATCATCATTCTTTTTAAGAGGGTTTTTGCAGTATGGACCCCTCTTTTGATATCCCCATTTGACTGTGGTTTCTCAGGGAGCTGGCACAGTGGTGGAAGCCAGACGTAGTGGCAAAGTGCATTAAGTACTCATTTGAAAATTGTGTGCCATTATCGGACACAATCTCGTCTGTGATCACATGGTTTGTTTACATTTCTTTCAGTGTCGTAATTATTGCATCTGTGATAATCATACATAATTGCTTCACCTCAACCCATCTGGAAAAATAGTCCGTTACTATAAGGAATGATGTTGAAAACAAATATCTCAATGCCCAGCCTCTTCCATGGCCGGTATGGAGCTGTGTGGGATGATGGGCTCTCTTTGGTCCTGCCTGTGCAGCACGCATCTGTCAGTTTGCTATGGATTCCTCAATTGTCCTGAAAATGCCTGTTCAGCAGACAGCAGACAGGCCCCACACCCTGTACTTGGTAATGCTCAAGTGGCGTTGGTGAATCTTTTGAAGGATCTCCAGCGAAGGGAAATTGAGGAACCAAGTCAGTGTAGACCAAAAGATTATCTATAAACACAAAGTGTCTTTGTGGCTTGAAGCAAGTTTTCATAGTACCACCTCTTGGTCTCTATTGTGATAACCCTTGTTGGCAGTAACAGTGAATGCAGACACACTCCTCATTCCGCATTTCTTCCTGGTAAATCTGTTGGAGTTTACTTATGGTCAATTGTCAGTAAACTTCCAGCTCTTCGATGAGATTTACATTCTGTTTTGTTGTAATGCCTATTCTGGCCCTGCAAAGTGTATCTGCTGCTGTTTGATTTTTGCCTTGGACAGGCTAACCGTATGAGGTGTAGACAGAACCTCTGGATTCTGGGAGGCATTTTGCTAGCTCCATCTCATTCAGTAATGAGACTAGTGGCTTATGGTCTGGTTTGGTTGTGACCTTAGAATCATGGAATTCCTACAGTGCAGAAGGAGGCCATTCGGCCCATGGAGTCTGCACTAGCCTTTGGAAAGAGCAGTCTATATAAGCCCACACCTCCACCCTATCCCCATAACCCAGAAACCCTACCTAACCTTCTTGGACACTAAGGGGCAATTTACAATGGCCAATCCACCTTACCTGCACACCTTTGGACTGTGGGAGAAAACCAGAACACCCGGAGGAAACCCATGCAGACATGGGGCAAAAGTGCAAACTCCACACAGTCGCCCAAGGATGGAATTGAACCCAGGTCCCTGGAGCTGTGAGGCAGCAATGCTAACCACTGTGCCACCATGCCACCCCCAGAGTTGGACTCTGGTCCTCCAGGCAAACAAAGCACGGGCTTTGTGTGAATGAAGATTCAGCTTCACACAGACTCAAACTCCAGTCTCTCTCTCTCTCTCTCTCTTAAAGACCAATCCACCTACCCTGCACATCTTTGGGTTGTGGGGTTAAGACCCAGGCAGACATGGGGAGAATGTGCAAACTCATCATGAACAGTGACCTGAGGCCGGGGTCAAACACATGCCCTCAGCGCCATGAGGCAGCAGTGCTAACCACTGCACGACTCCTGCCCATCTTGAGGCCTTTGAAAACATTTCCCTTGCCCACGTGACTGTGAGGGATTCCTTTTCTAATACAGTGCATCCCATCTCACTGTCTGACAGTTCTCGGGAAGCATAGACACTGATTGGTCACTTCCATCCAGTTGATTCTGGAATGGGACTGCTTCAAGGTATGCAAATGAAATATCCACACTTACGGTGGTGGGCCGGGATGAGTCGTAGTGCACCAAAATGCTACTATAGAGAAGGATTGGGTGAATGCTTGCTCTTAATGCGAGTACCAGCACCATGTCTGGCTTTTCCTAAGTAGACACTGTTATGACCCTCTTGGAGGCCATGGACTTTGCACCATTTTTCGCCGTGACAACCTCCGAGTATGAGTTCCGCTGGTAAAATGGGGTGGCTGGTAAAACAGGGAGGGGTTGCCCCTTAACAAGTATAACATTGTATAAAAACCTTGATTTGGGTGCAGGTCGGGGAGAGTGACCCTTTGGGGCGAGAAGTTATTAGTTGTGTTAGCTGTGTTTACCTAAATAACCTGAGTTCATTTTATCCTATCTTACGTTCCTGCGTCTCTTTGTTGGATTCTACAGATACCTCAAAGGGTGTGTGACTTGTCCCAAATTCGGTGAAGAATTTTCTAACTGGTTCACCATCCCCAAGAATTGCTGGAGATCTGAAATCAAGAATGGGAATAGGAGCTTGCTAATACTTTTAGATTTATGTGGGTCTGCCACAATGCACATTGCCTTTATTGTTGATACTGTAGCCTAGGAACCAAATTGATGTTTTGGAGAACTCAATTCGGATTCCGTGTCAGCCCTGTGTTCTATAGGCACTCTAAGACTGCTGCAAGTCTCTTGTCATGTTCCTTCACCATTGTACTCTGGACCAATACACTGATCATGTGGCAAATGACCCTCTGTAGGCCCTGCACATAACTAACATCATATAGTCAAATATGTCTGCACCAAAATGATTCCAAATGGACGACAGTTATAGCAGAATCTGTGAAAAGGGGTAATGAACGTGGTCACGGCCTTCATCAAGGGGAAGTTGTCAAAAGCCGCTGCTGGTGTCCAGGTTTGAAAATTTCATGTTCTTTCAGAGTTTAGTCAGGCTTTCGTCCACTGAGGACATGGGATGCACTTCTCTGGTTACAATTTTATTGAGCTGTGTCAGGTTGATGCAAATATGGATGGACCTGTTCGGTTTTGGGACTAGAGCCATGCCGGAATATCACACAGTTGGTTGTGTGATTAGCGAGATGACTCCCACGTTTGTCATTTCGACCAGCTGCTGCTGTACTTGTTTCATGAGTGGGTGGGGAATCTTTTGTGGTGTGAATAGTCACATAGGATTTGCATCCTCTCTCAATGTTATTGTATGTATTTTTCAGTTGCCCCAGTCCTGTAAAGAGCTTCTGGAACTCACTTTTATACTTGGGACCAGGTCCTTTTTCATTAACCTCATAAATATTTTGTAGAGGGTTAAGTTTGACACAGGCTTTGCGACTTAGTAGTTGTGGACCAAGAACAGGGTTTCTTAAATTTCTTTCTTCTTGTACTTCAGTGTCAACTGCAGGGGGCCT
This sequence comes from Scyliorhinus torazame, assembly GCF_047496885.1. Classification (NCBI taxonomy): domain Eukaryota; kingdom Metazoa; phylum Chordata; class Chondrichthyes; order Carcharhiniformes; family Scyliorhinidae; genus Scyliorhinus; species Scyliorhinus torazame. The sequence continues at coordinate 78,286,097 of NC_092720.1, forward strand.
TTCACTACCAGTTTTATGCTTCCTACGCTGTAGGTGTATTGTTGGCATCAACCACTGGATTACCAGCCATGGTTCTCTGTCCGACAGGACCATAACACTGGATCCTGTGTCCTATTTGTGAGATGGCTGTCAACCAAAATATCATGGGATTACTCCAAGAGGAAAATCCAAGATCTTTGAACTCAGCCAAGCAACATGGCCATGTGCCCTCTTGTTGTTCAGTATCAACCTCATGAATCATCTTTGGAGGGCAGCACGGTGGCGCAGTGGTTAGCAATGCTGTCTTACGGCGCCCAAGACCCAGATTCGATCCCGGCTATGGATCACTGTCCATTTGCACATTCTCCCCGTGTGTGCGTGGGTTTCACCTCCACAACCCAAAGATGTGCAGACTCGGTGGATTGGCCACGCTAAATTGCCCCTTAATTGGAAAAAATGAATTGGGTACTCCAAATTTTTTTTAAAAAGAATAATCTTTGGGTCTTCTACGCATTTAGATGTTTTGGCCTTGTACAGTTTGCCGAAGTGTCTAATTCTGTTTCATTGAAAGCATTGAGCTGAAATTGTAGGTTATGAATCTCACCTGTGGCGGGTGCTTTGCTCAGCAGCACTGGCATGGGTTGTATTACTGGCCAGTTAGGTACTGTATCCCTTTGTCTGGAGTGTCCCTGTTCTGTGCTGTTTAACTAGACTGTGGAATTTCCTTTATACCATGGTTTACTTTCTCTTCATAAAATGGATCTGTGTTCCACATAGAGTTCAGACTGTCCAGCAATCTTCAGTTTTCTTGAGAGTTAAATCTTCCTTTGCTTGCAGCCTGTCTGAGAATGCGCCGCCATCTGCTGCTTCTATCCAGTATAAATTTAGATTTTAGGATCCCATGTTCGCAGCTTTCAGTCATCTTGTACAGACCGTTAATGAATGAGTTGTCAGGTTCTCCTGGCTGCTGGACATGCTTATTAAATTTAGCCCATTTGAAGATTTTGTTGCTTTTTAAGTTAAAAAATAAACACTGAATGATTTTAGTACTTCTCCAAATTTAGCAGATGATTTATTGATTCCTTATCTGCCAATAATATTGTCCACTATCAGGCCAATTGAGTAAAGCAATATGTTAACTTGTTCAGCTTCTGTCTTTTTATCCTGACCTGAAGCAATCATGTATCTACGGAATCTTTTTCTCCAAGTCTCCAATTATGTGATTGATCTGGGCCTTAGATAAGTCCAAAGAGTGCCCCAGGCCTTGGACATCCTGATCCATGGCCGATACCTTAGCCTTCCTCCTGTTGGCCTGGGTGGCACGCATGGTCAGTACTGCCTCCTGCCACTGCAGGTGGTCGGATTCATCCAACTACACATGCAGGAGCTAATTGGTTGCTGACAACCCGATCAGCAGTCCCTGGCTCGGTGACTGCATCTCCACTATAGATGAGACTATACCCTTTCCAAAAGGTCGAAACCCATCCGGTCCCTGGGATGGGGCTGCCCTCAGACCGTCCGCCACCTCGGGGGTTTCTACCTCCACCTGATGTACCACAGCACATGTGTGGTGCACACCAGATAGTGTCTCAAGAGCCTCTTTGCCCAACCGAGGCGAGTGTCTCCGAGTTGGTTGAGGGTGTTGGAGACAGGTGTGACGGGAGGTCAGTGTCCTCCCCGGACTGGTGCTCTGGGAGTCTCAGGCTGCAGTTCGAAGGCTCTCATCACTGTCTGTTGCCTCTTCTTGCTGCTATCCGCCTGGGGTTAGGGTCGGGGGACATGAGAAGTGCCCGCCTCATCGCCAGGTGATCCTGCAAGGCTCAAGACATGATGCATGATTGGGTCACAGGTAGGGGTTCGTGGTGGGTGGTGTGAGGGTGGTGGGGTCATGCCACATGTGCCATCGGGAACTGCAACTCAGTGAGTCTCACTTTCTCACCCGATGCCGACCTCCGACACGGTGACTATCCTCTCTCAGTGCTAACCAGCCAGGTCCAGTGCCTGGTGGTCTGCTGCAGTGAGGGGCTACAGATCCGGTGGTCCCCCTCCAGTCTTTTCTCCCAGCGGTTGTGCGCCAACTTCTCCTGGGGCGGGGGAGACAGAAATTGCATAGTGTTAGACAGTCGTAAACATGCAACAAGAGGGTGGGTAGCTGGTGGCCTTCGTGACAAGGGCGCCTGGCCACGGTGGCCAGTATGGGTGCTGGTATGTGGTGCAGGGTGGGGTTTGCACACACTGCTGGCAGGTTGCGTTCAGTCCAGGGGTAGGAAGAAGTATCTGAGAGTTGCCACTCAGCCTCTGCGAGGTAGAGGTCAATACGCCAGTCAACAACAGCCCCACTCTTGTCAGCAGGTTAATGACAATGTCCGGGTTTTACCTGAGAGAGCGGAGTGCAGCAAGTTCAGAAGGAGACAGGCGAGACTAGGTGAGAAGAGCAGAGAAATTAAGATGGTTGATGTCACACCAACAATTCTCAATGAAAAGAGCAAGAGCAGGTAAGCGACCAGAGGTAGAGATCCAGGTGGAGGGAGAATACCAGACGCAGGTGAAAAGGTCTGTAAAATGCAGGGACGGGAAAGTGAGCACATAGACGAAGGCGGTGGAAGAAGAGTTCAATATGTGTCAAGTCAGAAATTCATTGAGGTGGGGGCGTAAGGGTATGAAGCTGAGTGCCTTACTGAGTACAGCATATTCAGCATCAGAGAGGGGAAGGTCAGAGGGTTTGGTGAATACATCGCAAGAGCTGGGGTGACTTGGGGTCCAAGGGGCAGGAAGGTGGCAGGGTCCTGGATGGGTGTTGGTATTAGTGAGTTGTTGGAGCTTGCGATCCTTAACATCTGAAAAGGAACAGAAGAATTTTCTTGTTAAGGTGTCGGTTGAGACGAAGAGTGAAATCAAACTGGAGGTAAGGACAGCTTTGAGATGGGGTCAGTCGGTGCTGTTGGACAGAGATATTGAGTGTGTGCATATGAAAGTGCTTGACACTGCATGTGGATCTCAGGATGCGGCGAGAACAGCAATCCGAGGAACCTTGTATGTCCTGGAGATACCTGTAATCCTGGGTGAATTCAAAACATGAGGGGTGGAACATGAATTGGAATCCACGTGGGGTAAGTTGGAGATGGAGACAGTTGCAGAGGAAGGAAATATGGCTGCGAATGCAAGAGAATAAAGGAGTTGTGCCCCTTCTCCTGTCCATAACATATATACAGTAAAGGGGTTCAAGCTAGGAGCTTTCTCCATGCTTGCTTGTTCAACATGGCTCTGTCCAACACTAGATTGAACCCTAGGTGCGGGTCATGCATTCTCACATCAGTATGTGGGCAGTACTGTACTCAGTCCCACGTTAACCCGATACGTGCCAGACCCTTCTATTACAGTAATTTCATCACCTTAAAAGTTACGTGTTGATCTTAAAATGCACTTAATTGTACGGATCGTGCTAAAAGCTCCATTAACTATACACCAAATAAGTTACTAACCTGCTCCTCTACTGCACCAATAGGGTGCCAATTGGTCTCAACCTAACCCATGCATTTCTTCCCCCTCTCAAAAAAAAACGTCTTCCCACAGGAATGATACATCAACACTATATCCTGAAACCAGCATCCAAGTGCATCCTCTTCCTCATTCGGGCTTTACTGCCTACTCTATGCCACGTACCCAATGTCCTTGAACCAACCAATGCTATAATAGCCTTAAGTCATTAGTCATGCTGATTATAGTGAGCCAGATTCCAAGCACTTTGGAACCACCTATCAAAAGGTTATCTTCCACAAAATTCAGCTTCTAATAAGGTATCCTCCTGGTTGGTGTCCATTTTCTTCTCCCCTCCATAAAACGCTCATATATCTTTTAACTATGAGGAGAATTACAGAAATGTAACTTCTCGTTAGCAAACAACTAGCCCTTGCATTGAATCATACTTGGTTCTGCACACACTCTCTGGTCATTTATTCTATTGTTTTATGCGGGATCTTCAGTGATAAAAACAGATCATATCAGCTGTCCCAAGCAAAAATAGCTCAGAATTTTTCTTTAAAATAATTTAAAGTGCCTAATTCATTTTTTTCCAATTAAGGGGCAATTTAGCATGGCCAATCCATCTACACTGCACACCTTTTGGGTTGTGGGGGCAAAACCAATGCAAACACGGGGAAAATGTGCAAACTCCACACGGACAGTGACCCAGGGCCGGGGTCGAACCTGGGACTGTGAGGCAGCAGAGCTAACCACTGCGCCACCGTGCTGCCCAATTCGGAGAATTTATGACCATCCAGACTACAGATTAACTCTGCAATGGAAATATGAAGGAAGAACATTAAGAACGTGGATTATGATAGAATTCATGGTCTCAAAGCATTCAAGTGTTTCACTGTCAGTGAAATACTTATGAAATGTAGCCATTATGGTAATGTAGAGAAACACTGTAGCCAATTTACACAAAGCAAGCTCCCGAAAATAGGAATAGAATAAATGACCAGAGAGTGTTTTGGATTAAGGATATGGATTAAACTATACATTTTGGCAGGACACCAAATTAACTCAAATGGGATTTACCGTCAACTAACAAAGCAGTTTAGGCCTCAGCTTTAATATCTCATCCAAAAGATCGCATGTCCAACCATGCAACAATCCCAGTGTACTACACTGAAGATCAGTCGAGATTAGATCCTCACATTTCTAGAGTATGACTTGAAACCATGACTTTCTAACTCAGGCAAGAGTGCCGCCACTGAGCTGAAGCAGATACACTCTCTGGATATTTTTCTTATTCAAGGTAATCCTGAGAGCCCTTCTAAAAGTGAGCAGGAGGGCAAAACAGCCCATAAGAACTTGCTGCATGCTGATTGGCACATGTTACATGAGGGCCTTTGCTGCACAAGTCCCTAATTTCCAGGCGAGACAGCTTAGAATGTCTAATGGACATAATTAGTCGGGGTCTCTTGAAGATTATTGATCTACTTTCAACTCATAACACAAAGCAATACTGGTAGGTTATCAGACAATTAAATATCATAAATATCATAATTCACAGAATGAGAATGGCAGAAAACACCAAACAGGTAATTGTGTCCAGGGCCGGGGAGACATAACCTGTGTTAACCTGCCCTGAATTCCTTTAGAAACTTAAGTTTCATCAAATGTGGTTGCAGGTAATCTAGTTTACTTGGATTTTAAAAAGGTGCTTGGTAATGTTCATCATGTGAGACCATCAGGAATGATTAAGGCTCATAGAGAATTGCCGAACAAGAGATTACAGTGTGTAATGAATGGAAAATGTTTTGCCTAGCAAAAATACATCAAATTCGGTGAATTTAATGTTAAAATACACAAACAATTAGCATGTACACTCTGAAAGGATTTTATCTTGAGACAAAAGAAGTAATTTTGGGTAGAAAAGCATGTCTGGCATTCACTAGAGGTTGTATGATGCTCTGCTAGGTGTGATGAATGTAGAAATTGTTATATATATTTCATATTTGTGGCAGTAGTGCTATTAAATATTCTGGTTTATAATACATACAGGCAGCGTGTATACCAATGCTGTAATTAAGAAGTCGTAAAAGACGAGGTAATGATTGATTTTAACCATTTACTTGTTTACAGAGAGGTGGCTAATGGGATATTGTTTTGAATGCTGGAGATTCCCTGAAGAGAAGATCATTTAAGAAGGATTGTATTAAGTCCTAGCTGAGCAGGTAATGTGACATCTTGGTGGGACACAGATCATGTAATGAATGGGAGGAGCCAGGTCTGTCTTAGTTTGTAGTTTTGCCAAATGCTGTTAGGTTGAGCAGAAGGGTCTGACCGAGTTAGAAGGGTACTGGATCTGCTCTTCAAAAGGGTCCCTCTCTCCAAAGGTCTGTACAAATAAACAAATAACCTGTTTTGTTAACTTTATTTATGTGACATTTGAACTGTTTTGGGTTGCTTAATTGGAATGAGTAGGTGTAGGTGGTAAGTCCAAGATTTTCCTTTTATTTAAGAACTGTTTAACTGTTGTAAAGCTATTTTGTGATGTTAATGTGGTTAATTCTGTGTTTAAATTAAAGTTTCCTTTTACATAAAAGATACCTATTGGTCACAGACATCACTCCTGGGGTGAAGTATCCTTTCCTCACAAATTACAAATTGTTTGGGGTTCTCATCTAGTATCCTAACATAGGCAAAATTGTCCACTAATAACTTGAAACTTACACCTGCGAGGCACTCTTTGTAAATCACTTTGTCCAGAAGATTCTAATTGGAGAACAGGGGTGGGATTCTCCGACCCCCCAGCCGGGGGCTGGCGTGAATCCCGCCCCTGCCGGTTGCCAAATTATCCGGCACCGGATATTCGGCGGGGGTGGGAATCGCGCCCCGCCGGTTGGCCCCCCCCCCCCCCCCGCCGAATCTCCGGCCCGTGATGGGCTGAAGTCCTGCTGCTGGAATGCCTGCCCCACCGGCGAGAATCAAACCACCTCTTTTATCGGTGGGACAAGGCGGCGCGGGCGGGCTCCGGGGTCCTGGGGGGGGGCGCGGGGCGATCTGGCCCCGGGGGGTGCCCCCCACGGTGGCCTGGCCCGCGATCGGGGCCCACCGATCGGCCGGCGGGCCTGTGCCGTGGGGGCACTCTTTTCTTTCCGCTTTCGCCATGGTCTCCACCATGGCTGAGGCGGAAGAGACCCCCTCCACTGCGCATGTGCGGGGATGCCGTGAGCGGCCGCTGACGCTCCCGCGCATGCGCCGCCCAGCAAAGTCATTTCCGCGCCAGCTGGCGGGGTACCAAAGGCCTTTCCCGCCAGCTGGCGGGGTGGAAATCGGTCCGGTGCGGGCCTAACCCCTCAAGGTGAGGGCTCGGCCCCTCAAGATGCGGAGACTTGCGCACCTTTGGGGCGACGCGATGCCGGACTGATTTGCGCCGTTTTTGGCGCCGGTCGGCAGACATCGCGCCGATATCGGAGAATCCCGCCCCTGGTTCTTATCTTTTATTTTTGTTACCTATTTTCCCCAGAGCAATTTCAAAGTGTATTGCTGAGGGCCTCCAGCAGTGGCAGAAAAGAAAGAGTAATAACCAATCCAAAAAGCTGTGTGAGGCAGTTAGTTACTGTATTACATTTGGCTTACGATTCAAAATGAGTAAACTGTCATGGTACAGACCAATAATGAGGCCAATTTTAAATTATGGCGTAGTTTTAGACACCTCACTGCCAAACTAAAGACAGAAACATAAAAAAGGATTCTGAGACAATCACAATTATTCGGGGTCTTAAAGGTGGTATAATGGTAAGGTATAAGGGAATGTAACACAACTTCCAGCAGCTAAATTTGTTTTTATTGGAGAAAAAAATGTTACAGGCTTTTATATTAATGAGGCATTTAGAAGTAAACAAGTCACTTCTTTGAGCACTGGAAGAAAGGAGGTCAGCACTTATACACTACTTCACAGCTTCAGTCCATCTAAAAGTGTTTCATATAAAGGGTGGTCACTATTGTCACATACACAAATGCAACAGACAATTCACGAAGAGCAAGGTTTTGCAGAAAAAAATAAATTGGATATTATGAATGAATAATCAGTTAACTTTTTTGATGATATTGACTGAGGGAAGAATGAAGATGAGGGTACTAAAACACTCATCACATTTATTTTCGTAATGCCATGAGATATTTTGGATTCTCCCAAATCACGAGAACAAGCTTTAATGTATTGCATCATCCAAATAATGATAAAATGGACATGGGTTCAAACAACATTAGGAAATCTGCCCACTCTGCATCTAGCATGCTGACATGCCAGACGTGGCCAGAAGTGTTGTGGCTGCCATTATTTCACTTTGGGGCTTCCATAGCACCGGCACCAGCAGCACGATGGAGCCCATTTTTAGGTCCATAATCTCAAGCTTTCTATCATTATTTTTTTAAAAAAATATATTTTATTGACATTTTTCAAACAGAGATTTTCCGTTTTTACAACATAATAAAGGAATATGCATTAAACGTTATTTAAATAATATCCTAAACTACCAACAAATGAAAAAAAAAAATAAACAAAAAGCAAATATCAAATATCAACAACTGGCAAAAAACAAAAACACAGGATAATACCGCTTCTTTCCACATAAGTAGAATCCTACGCCGGGCTACTAGGGACGCAAAGGCCAAGACGTCGGCCTCTTTCGCCTCCTGCACTCCCGGCTCTTCTGCAACCCCAAATATAGCTAACCCCCAGCTTGTTTTGACCCGGACCCCCCACCACCTTTGAGACCACTCTTGCTACACCCTCCCAGAACTCAGGCATTGCCGGACACGACCAGAACATGTGGGTGTGGTTTGCCAAGCTTCCCGAGCACCTCCCACACCTATCCTCCACCCCAAAAAACCTGCTCAATCTTGCTCCCATCATATGCGCCCTGTGTAGAACCTTAAATTGAATCAGGCTAAGCCTGGCACATGAGGACGAGGAATTTACCCTGCTTAGGGCATCTGCCCACAGCCCCTCCTCAATCTCTTCCCCCAGCTCCTCTTCCCATTTTCCCTTCAGTTCCCTACCATCGTCTCCCCCTCGTCTCTCATCTCCCTGTATATTTCCGACACTTTACCTTCTCCAACCCATGCCCCCAAAATCACTCTATCCTGGATCCCTTGCGTCGGGAGTTGCGGAAATTCCCTCACCGGTTGCCTTGTAAATGCGCTCACTTGCATGTATTGGAAAGCATTCCCTGGTGGCAACTTATATTTTTCTTCCAATGCTCCCAAACTCGCAAACGTCCCGTCCACAAACAGGTCCTTCAGCTTCCTAATTCCTGCTCGCTGCCAACATTGAAATCCCCCATCTATCCTCCCCGGGATGAACCTGTGGTTATTCCTTATCGGGGACCACACCGAGGCACCCGTCACTCCCCTGTGTCGTCTCCACTGCCCCCAGATCTTCAAGGTCGCCACCACCACTGGGTTTGTGGTGTACCTTTTCCGGGAGAATGGTAGTGGCGCTGTCGCCAGCGCTTTCAGGCTTGTTCCCTTACAGGACGCCATCTCCAGCCTTTTCCACGCCGCACCTTCCTCTTCCCTCATCCACTTACGGACCATCGACACATTGGCGGCCCAATAGTAGTCACTCAGACTCGGCAGTGCCAATCCCCCTCTGTCCCTACTGCGCTGCAGGAACCCCCTCTTTACCCTCGGGGTCTTTCCTGCCCATACAAAGCTCGTAATGCTCCTATCTATTTTTTTTAAAAAGGCCTTAGTAATCAGGATGGGGAGGCACTGAAACACAAAAAGAAACCTCGGGAGGACCACCATCTAGACCGCCTGTATGCTGCCCGCCAATGACAGGGGCACCACACCTCTTAAAGTCCTCCTCCATCTGCTCTACCAGTCCCTGTCACTCTCCTCAGCGGAAAAGCATCTATCCCCCTGCCCTGTTCCCCGGGGTGCATCACAAAAAGTTTGCTCTTTCCCATATTTAATTTATATCCCGAGAACTCGCCAAACTCCCTAAGTATCTGCATTACCTCTGGCATCCCCTCTACTGGGTCCGCCACAAAAGCAGTAAATCGTCTGCATATAGTGACACTCGATGTTCCTCTCCCCCTCTAAGCACCCCCCTCCACTTCTTAGTGTCCCTCAGCGCTGTGGCCAATGGCTCAATTGCCAACGCGAACAGTAACGGGGACAGGGGGCACCCCTGTATTGTACCCCTATGTAATCGGAAGTACCCCGTTCTTTGCCTATTTGTAACAACGCTTGCCACCGGGGCCCCGTACAGGAGTCTAACCCATCTAATGAACCCCTCCCCGAACCCAAATCTCTTCAGCACCTCCCACAAATAGTCCCACTCCACCCTATCGAATGCCTTCTCTGCATCCATCGCCACCACTATCTCTGCTTCCCCCTCCGGTGGGGGCATCATCATCACCCCCAGCAACCTTCGTATATTGGCGTTCAATTATCTCCCTTTAACAAACCCTGTCTGGTCGTCGTGTACCACCCCTGGGACGCACTCCTCTATCCTTGTCACCATCACTTTGGCCAGCAGCTTGGCATCTACGTTTAGGAGGGAGATGGGCCTGTATGACCCGCACTGCAGCGGGTCTTCGTCTCGTTTCAGAATTAACAATATCGTCGCCTCCGACATTGTCGGGGGTAGTGTCCCCCTTTCCTTAGCTTCATTGAAGGTTCTCGCCAGAAGCGGGGCCAGCAGGTCCATATACTTCCTGTAAAATTCCACCGGGAACCCATCTGGTCCCGGGACCTTCCCTGCTTGCATATTCCCAATTCCTTTGATCACCTCCTCCACCCCAATCTGCGCCCCAAGACCTGCCACCTCCTGCTCCTCCACCCTCGGGAACTCCAGCTGGTCCAAAAAGTGTATCATTCCCTCTTTCCCCTCCAGGGGTTGGGACTTATACAACCTCTCATAAAATGTCTTGAACACCTTGTTCACTTTCCCTGCTCTCTGCTCCATCTTTCCCGTTTCGTCCCTAACTCCTCCAATCTCTCTCGCCGCCCCGCTCTTTCGAAGTTGTTGGGCCAGCAGCCGGCTCGCCTTTTCCCCATATTCATATTGTATTCCCTGTGCCTTCCTCCACTGCGTCTTCGCCTTTCCCATGGTCAGCAGGTCAAACTCCGTCTGTAGTCTTCGTCTTTCCCTGTATAGCCCTACATCCGGGGCCTCCGCATACTGCCTATCCACCCTCAGAATTTCCCCAACCAATCTCTCTCTTTCTTTACCCTCTTGTTTCCCCTTGTGGGCTCTAATGGAAATCAGCTCTCCTCTAACCACCGCCTTCAGCGCTTCCCATATTACCCCCACCTGGACCTCCCCACCATCATTGACCTCCAGGTATCTTTCGATGCATCCCCTCACCCTTCCACATACCCCCTCCCCCTCGTCCGGCAGTAGTCCCATGTCTAATCTCCAAAGTGGGCGCTGCTCCTTTTCCTCTCCTAGATCCAGATCCACCCAGTGTGGGGCGTGATCTGAAACGGCTATAGCCGAGTACTACGTTCCTGCCAGTTTCGGGATCAGCGCCCTTCCCAAGACAAAAAAGTCTATCCGGGAGTATACTTTATGGACGTGGGAGAAGAAGGAAAACTCTTTCCCCATCGGACTAGCAAATCTCCACGGATCTACCCCTCCCATCTGCTCCATAAATCCCTTAAGCACCTTGGCCGCTGCCGGCCTTCTCCCGGTCCTGGATCTGGACCGGTCCAGCCCTGGGTCCAGCACTGTGTTAAAATCCCCCCCCATTACCAAGCATCCCGCCTCCAGGTCCGGGATACGTCCCAGCATTCGCTTCATGAATCCCGCGTCATCCCAGTTCGGGGCATATACGTTCACCAGCACCACCGCCTCACCTTGCAATCTGCCACTCACCATCACGTACCTGCCCCCACTATCCACCACTATGGTCTTAGCCTCGAACGATACCCGTTTCCCCACCAGTATTCCCACCCCTCTGTTTTTCGCATCTAACCCTGAGTGGAACCCGTCTCAATTTCCATAGCGCGGGAAAACCCGCGCTTTCCTCTCGGCCCTGCCCCTGATGGCGCAGTTCCCTCATTCCCCTTCCCTGTCCCCTTTTCCACCGGCGCCCACATTTCTTCGTGTCCCACCCCTTGGGGGGGGGGGGGGGAGAAAAAATTCCCCGTCCAACATTCTTACGTATTAGCCCCCCCCCCTACCCACTTTACATTTCTGTGCCACCACCTCGCTACCTCTCTCCAGACATCAAATTCTCAAGTCTAGTCCAATTTCTCTTCCTGAATGAATGTCCATGCCTCCTCCGCCATCTTGAAGTAGTGGTGTTTGCCCTGGTGTGTGACCCACAATCTTGCCGGCTGCAGCATCCCAAATTTGACTTTCTTCCTATGGAGCACCGCCTTGGCCCGATTGAAGCTCGCCCTCCTTCTCGCCACCTCCGCAGGTCAATCTTGATATACGCGTATCACCGCGTTCTCCCACTTGCTGCTCCGTGTCCTCTTAGCCCAACTCAGGACCATCTCCCTGTCCCTGTAGCGATGGAACCTCCCCACTGTTGCTCGTGGTGTTTCCCCTGCCTTTGCTCTTCTCACGAGGACCCGGTACGCTCCCTCCACTTCCAGGGGGCCCGTTAGGGCCTCAGCTCCCATTAGAGTATGGAGCATCATACTCGCATATGCCCCAGCATCAGCCCCCTCTGTCCCTTCAGGGAGACCTAAAATCCTTAGATTCTTCCTCCTCGAGCTGTTCTCCAGGGCTTCCAGCCTTTCTATGCACCTCTTATGTAGTACCTCGTGCGTCTCCGTTTTTACCACCAGGCCCTGTATCTCGTCTTCGTTCTCGGCTGCCTTTGCCTTCACTCCACGGAGTTCCATCGCCTGGACCTTTTGTGTTTCCTTCAATCCCTCGATTGCCAGTAACATCGGCGCCAGCACCTCTTTCTTGAGCTCCTCCACACATCGGAGGAGGAACTCCTGCTGTTCCGGGCCCCATACCATCTGGGCTCCCTCGGCCGCCATCTTGCTTCTCCCTTCTCTTCCCTGCCGCTGCTCCAGAGGATCCTCCGCAATCTGGACACTGCTGTCACTCCTTTCCATCCACACCCGGGGGGACTTCTTCCTTTGTCACCTCACACTGGGTTTGGCCGTAAAAATTTTCAGTTGGGGCTCCCGATAAGAGCCCAAAAGTCCGTTGAAACGGGAGGTGCTGAAACGTGCGGCTTAGCTGGTCATCGCCGCAACCGGAAGTCGCTTTCTATCATTATTGGTGCTGGGCGATACCATGTAGCTACTAAAGCTACATTAAAATTTAAAGGACTCTAACCTGTGCATATCTAGGAAATTTCTTTCAAGCTTAAAAGACTACAAGACACTCAACTTGGCATACATTCGTTCTGCTTCTGTCAATAATCAAGAGCAAAACAACTAGCAAATGTTTTTCTCCATGTTGAGGCAGTTATACACTTCTCAAATTGTAACTGCTTGCTTCAGCACTCCAGCACAGAAAACATTTGCACTTATGCTGCTGGTATCATTTCTAAAAGGTTCTAAAATGCACTTTCGGTGTGATGCACGATCAATTACACAAAGATGAGAGTTGAATGCAATGAGGCTTTATTACACTAAGATGTGTGGCCTCCTACAGCAGCTGGCGAAATGGCTGCTGTATGGGGAGCACACATATATATACTCCGCCTACTGGGCGGAGCCAGAAGGCAGGGAACTACCCCCGTACCTGTAGTACAGGGCCTTACCACAAATCACCTAATATATACATCAGTGGTGACTACCACATGGAGTTGTTTCCAAATCTATGTGCCACCAGTAAGCCAGTCATTGTGTATACAATGCTATGGCAGAAAGCTGCTGATCATCTCTGAAATTTGGCATAATGCAGCAATGAGCTTTTAGGGGAATAAAATTTCCTAACAGTCTTAATTCTACCTGAATGTAGTTTAACACTGATGAAGTTCTTACATAATTATTCTTTCTCTGTTCAATCTCAGTCTCAATTCCAGAACAGTGTCCAATACAGTTTTCAGATTCGCATTATAGATTGTAACTAAACCTCCAAATACAACAGCTACAATTCCTTCCAATGTTTCTCAGTCCATAAATGTATGCAGCAATGCATAACACACAGGAGTATAACACACATAGACCAACCATACCAGTAGCCATACACGATCACGGAGGAAGAATTAATATTTTCCATTTCACGGATTCATTCCATCTTTTCAGATCCACACCCATCCAGTCCTTTCCATTCATTGTGACAGGCAGAGAAATTATAATACGGTAACTGGATCATAGGCTCAATAGTCCATTCATGTGTATCTGGTGTGTGAGTAGTGGTCCTAATCAAGCAGTGTCCTTAATCCAACATTCTCTTTGTTCTCCCATCCTTCAACCAACTATCTAAGCTATAATTAAATATTGACATGGTCTCTACTTTACTGACTCAAGAGAAAAAACATTCCAAATCGTCAAATCTTTTGTGTAAAAGTGTTTTAACTGCTCACGTCTCTTGTGTTTAATCGTATATCTATGAACCCTCATTCCAGACCCTTCAGCCACTGGGAATAAATGGTCCAAATCTTCTGGTATCTGTATGGTCATAGATTAGATTTAAGTGGGGAGATGCACATGAGGACCCTGTGAAAGTCCTGATGTACCATGAAAATACCCAGGAAGTTCCTGCTGGGGTCCTCTGTGAATATCTCCAACACTGAGCCCGGTTTCAGAGACTTGGGCCACATATAATAATAATCTTTATTATTGCCACAGGTAGGCTTACATTAACACTGCAATGAAGTTACTGTGAAAATCCCCTAGTCGTCACACTCGCCGCCTGTTCGGGTACACTGAGGGAGAATTCAGAATGTCCAATTCACCTAACAGCACATCTTGTGGGAGGAAACCGGGGCACCCATGATCAATCAGTGCAAACCACGGAGAATTAACTGCATACTTACACTGGTTAATAGCTGGCCTAAGATGGTGATTAGCCCACATAACTGGACTGAGCACCATAACCGACACACACCCTTTTAGGAACTCACGGAGAGCCCACACCGAGTTGTATCAAACAAATATAGATTTATTTATAAGGTTATAATACACCGCTCCCAGTAGTTCCCAACCGAGTCTAACGGTCAATGCTGAACTGGCCGACCTGTTTTTTTAATGTATTTGTTTCCAAACTTATATGAAACATTAGAAAACATAAACAATTCGGGGAGCAAACTCCCCAACACACAATTATACAGTTTGTACAAATGTTTCTCTTTTTCACCCCCCTCCTCCCTCCCCACGCGACGAACAGCTCCTCGAATATGCCCACGAACATCCCCCACCTTGACTCGAAGCCATCTGCTGAACCCCTTAATTCGTACTTGACCTTTTCCAGCCAAAGAAATTCATAAACATCCCCCAGCCAGGCCGCCACCCTTGACGACTTTGCTGAATGCCACTCCAACAGAATTCTTCACCGGACAATCAGAGAGGTGAAGGCCACAACATCGGCCTTCCTCCCCTCCATCAGCTCCGGCTTCCCAATTATCCCAAATATCGCCACCAAAGGTCTGGCTCAACCTCCTCCCCCATGATCCTCATTAGTGCCGCAAACACTCCTGCCCAGAATCTCTCCAACATTTTGCAGCCCTAGAACATATGTTTGTGATTTGCTGGTCCCCGCCCACACTTCTCACACTCTGCCACTCCCTGGAAGAACCCACCCATTCTTGCCTGAGTGATATGTACCCTGTGTACAACCTTGAACTGTATCAGGCTCATCCTTGCACACAAGGTCACATTTACCCTTCGTAGTACCTCACTCCATACTCCCTAATTTATCTTCCCTCCCAGCTCCCCCTCCCACTTCCCCTTAATCTTCACCACCTGCTCACCTCCCTGCTCTTCCAGCCACCCAGAGATATCTCTGATCCTTCCCTCCCCTTCCACATCCGGAAGCAGCAGTTGCTCCAACAGGGTGTACCTCGGCAACCTGGGTAACTCTTTCTAAACCTTCCGCGCAAAGTCCATTACCTGCAGGCACCTAAACTCACTTCCTCTCAGGAGCTCTACCCTCTTCTTCCGTTCCTCTATACTGGCAAACCCCTCTTCCAGGTACAGATCCCTCACCTCAACCAGCCCCACTTCCTACATATATACTATCCCCCCCCCCCCCACCCCACCCCCACTCCGGCTCAAAACCGTGGTTTTCGCACAGCGGCACCAGCACCAATATCCATTCTATCCTGAATTGCCTCCTTAGCTGGTTCTAGACCTTCATTGTGGACTGCACCAACATGCATTTCCTTGGCATCATTGGCAATGTCGCCATCACCATCGCCCTCAAGCTGGACCTCTTGAGAATTCTTTGTCCATCCTAACCCATTCTGCCCCCACTCGTTCCCACCAGCACCTCACCTTCTCCACGTTCACCGCCAAGTAATAGTGGCAGGTTCGGCAACGCCAACCCTCCCTTCTGCCTCTGTCTCTATAACATAGTCCTCTTAACCATCGGCACCTTCCATGCCCACACAAAATCTGAGATAATCATATCCAGTTTTCGAAAGAAGGCCTTCGGTACAAAGATCGGAAGTGTCAGGAATATGAACGGGAACCTCGGCACCACTTGGACCCTCCCTGCCAGAGTCAGATGCAATGTGTCCCACCTCTTCAGATCATCCCTAACCTCCTCCAACAGCTTTGTTAGATTCCATTTATGTAGCATTGCCCATTCCCTCACCACCTGAATCCCCACATATCTAAGCCTGTCTCAGGCCACCTTGAATGGCAACCCCCTTAGCTTGGCACGCCAACCTAACTCGTTCACTTTTCCTTATGCCCCAAACACCCCCAACAGGCCTCAGATCCTCTCCATGCTCTCCAGCAGGTCCAAAACATAAAATAATGGGTCGTCCACGTATAGCGACACCCGGTGCTCCCTTTGTCCCTCCGTAATCCATTGCCACTCTGTTGACCCCCTAAGAGCCATTGCCAGAGGCTCTATTGCTAGCACAAACAACAGCAGCGACAGCGGGCACCCTTGCCTTGTTCCCCTATGCAGTTCAAAGTTTTGTGAGCCCATGTCGTTGGTCCGCGCACTCGCCTTCGGTGCCTTGTATAATAGGTGCACCCATGCCACAAACTTCGGCCCAAACTTTCCCAGGACCTCAAACAGGTACCGCCCCTCCACCCGGTCAAATGCCACTTTTCTCCAGTATTCTCCATTATTCCAGAATGCCAGCACTTCAGTCTCCCAAAACTGTGTTCAAAGATCACCCTCTCGATCTCTCGAATCTGCGACCCTGACATTTTTCCATCCTCTCCATTAAGCCCTTCAGGGGTGCCACAGCCCCTTTGATAGCCTTCAATCGATCATCCTGCATCTCCTTCCTCTGCTGGCGGAACTCTTCCTGGATGAAGGCCATCAACTGTTACATCTAGGGCTTTCCAACATGCACTGACCCTTCCCCCACCCCCATCTTTCCATTAGCTGCTGCGCCACAGGTGCCTCCCCACAAAGGACCCAGGGAAGACAATCATTCCCACCCCGCAAGTCCCATGCAGTGGGTTGTGACACCCCCCTCCCCAGAATCGTACCCCGACTTGACCAAACTACCTCCGAGCCAACAACTCCATGGATCCGTCCCAACTAACCCCCATCCAACTTGACTACCTCCAAAATGACCCTGACCTGACCACCACACCCCACCTGACTACTCCCTGACACAACCCAAGCCAAGTTACCTATACCCCACCTGACCAGCCTCCCGAACCAACTACTTCCCGAACATGACGACACTCCCCATCTGACTAAATCCCTCCACCCAATCCCCTGACCCAACCGGACTAAACTCCACACAACCAGACAATCCTCCCACCCAACTAACCCCCCCCCCCCCCCCCCAAGTCAACTACCATCCACTACCCAATTACCCATCAACTACCTCCCCCATCCACAACCTCCCCCATCCACAATGCCTAACCAGACTTGACTAGCCCCCGCATCAGACTACCCCCCACCTGACTACCCCAGTAATCTGACCTGACTTCCCCTCCACCCGCTTACCTGATGACCTGACAACCCCACCTGACTAGACTAGCCAACATCCATACCAATCCATCTACCCTTTCCAAATGATTACCAGTCACATCCAACTGCCCACTCACTCACCCACTCACTAACTTACCGAAAGATTTGGGACCTTTAAAAACTTACCTGAATATGACAACAAATGTCATGAAAAGCGGACATGTCCTCTCTTTATTTGAATTTTCTTATGCTCGACAGTCTGCCCCTTGAAAGGCTTCTGCCGGGATCGGATGTCCCAGATGAAAAATCATAAAATGGTTATGTTGCAGCAATCTTCATAGTCAGCATCTACGTACACACCATCAATGCCAACCAGAAGATGTGGGTCAGTCTGTTCCATCCCCAATGTTCCCTCTAAGCCACACAATCGTGCAGCAATCCAAAGATTCCTGTACAAGAGGTGCACAAATTGGTCTACTGTGCGCATGGCTGTGGAAAAATTTTAAAGTGGTCACACACTTAAAACAAATCAACCACATTTCAAACAAAGGTGCGCTGCCCATTCCTCCATAGGTTTAAACATTTCAGTCAAATTACCCCTTGAGATGATACCAGCTCGTTTAATTCTTTTCCAATTTTGAGTGGAATTATTATATTCCACACTGAGTGCTTTCTTGGCTGAATGAGAGTACTTCTTGGAGTTGGGTGAAAACTGGGAGTTAGGTAGAACTGGGAGGAGGAGAAACTGGCAGCTGAGGCTACAAGGGAGAGAAGTGACTGGTAAGTTTTCAGGGGCAGAGTTGGAGAGAGGAGTTCCAGGAGCAGCCAGGAATTGTCAGAGGGCGGAGCCTAGCAACCAGCTCGCCGGAGTAGATTCTGAGCTGCATTATGTAAGGAGCGGAGTGGAGACGAACGGTTGGACCGACGGCATCTTGGGAAGGTAAGCGGGTAAACGGTGAATCTGAGGTTTAGACTGGGGTGGGGAACTGAAGATGAGATCACAGGAGGGCTGTGATTTGATTGGCCAAGAGGGGACCTGCTAAATTTGAATCTATCTGGTAAGTAGTTTCTCTTTTCTTTTCATTTTGAGCATTGTCGTTGTATAAGTTAACCAAAGGGTCAAGACATGGCAGAAGATCCCAGATTGTGTCATGCTCCTCTTGTGCAATGTGGGAGTTCAGGGACATGTCCGCTGTCCCTGGCTCCTTCACGTGCAAGAGTGTGTCCAGCTGCTGCTCCTGTTAGACTGCTTGATGGCGCTGGAGTTGCGGATGGACTCACTTTGGAGCATCCACGATGCTGAGGAAGTCGTGGATAGCACATTTAGCGAATTGGTCACACCGCAGATAAAGAGTACTGAGCGAGATAGGGAATGGGTGGCCAACAGACAGAGGAAGAGTAGGAAGGCAGTGCAGGAATCCCCTACGGTCAGCTCCCGCCAAAACAGGTATATCGTTTTCGATACTGTTGGGGGAAATGGCTCACCAGGGGAAGGCAGCAGTAGCCAAGTTCATGGCACCATGGCTGGTTCTGCTGCGCAGGAGGGCAGGAAAAAGAGTGGTAGAGCTATAGTAATAGGGAATTCAACTGTAAGGGGAGTAGACAGGCGTTTCTCCGGACGCAAACAAGACTCCAGGAAGGTACGTTGCCTCCCAGGTATAAGGGTTCTGGATGTCTCAGAGCAGCTGCAGGACATTCTAAAGGGGGAGGGTGAACAGCCAGCTGCCGTGGTGCATATAGGCACCAACGATATAGGTAAAAAAATGGGATGAGGTCCTACATGCTGAATTCGAGTTAGCAGCTGAACTAAAAAGTAGGACCTCAAAAGGTAGTAATCTCGGGATTGTGCGCCATGCTATCAGAGTAGGAATGACAGGATAGACAGGATGAATGGTGAGATGGTACAGGAGGGAGGGGTGGGACCATTACAAAGTGGACGGTCACACCTGGGTAGGACTGGAACCAATGTCCATGGGGAGTTTTTTTGCCAGGGGAGGGTTTAAACTAATGTGGCAGGGGGATGGGAATCAAATGCAGGAAGTCAGAGGGTGGTAAAGAGGGGATAGAAACAAAAGCCAGTAAGGAGAAAAGTGGAAGGCAGAGAAACAGATTGAACTGCATTTATTTCAATGCAAGAAGCTGACGGGCAAGGCAAATAAACTCAGGGCATGGATAGGTGCTTGGAACTGAGATATTATAGCTATTACTGAAACATGGCTAAAGGAGGGGTACGATTGGCAGCTCAATGTTCTGGGGTACAGATGCTATAGGAAAGATAGACCAGGAGATAGGAGAGGAGGGGCAATAGCGTTTTTGATTCGGGACAACATCACAGCAGTATAGAGAGAGAATATATCCAAGGGTTCGCCCACTGAGTCTATATGGGTAGAACTGAAAAATAAGAAGGGTGAGATCACTTTGATTGGATTGTACTAAAGGCCCCTAAACAGTCAGCGGAAAATCGAAAAGCAAATATGTAAGGAGATTACAGATAGCTGCCGGAAATATAGGGTGGTAATATTTGTGGACTTTAACTTTCCCAACATTAACTGGGACAGCCATTGCACTAGGGGTTTGGATGGAGAGAAATTTGTTGAGTGTATTCAGGAAGAATTCCTCATTCAATATGTGGATGGCCTGACTAAAGAGGGGGCAAAACCTGACCTCCTCTTGGGGAATAAGGAAGGGCAGGTGATGAAAGTGTTCGTGAAGGATCACTTTGGGACCAGTGAACACCATTCCATTAGTTTTAAGATAGCTACGGAGAATGATAATTCTGGCCCAAAAGTTAAAATTCTAAATTGGGGCAAGACCAATTTCAATGGTATTAGGCAGGAATTTTCAAAAGTTGATTGGGGGAGCCTGTTTACAGGCAAAGGGACAGCTAGTAAGTGGGACTCTTTCAAAAGGGTGTTAGCTAGGTTTCAGGGTGAGCACATTTCTCTTAGAGTGAAAGGTAAGGCTGGTAGAAGTAGGGAACCTTGGATGACTCGGGATAGAGGCCATGGTCAAAAGGAAGGAGGTGGCATATGACATGCAAAAGCAGCTAAGATCAAGTGGTAGAGGTTGTCAGAGTAGGGGTAAGAGAGAAGTCAGGAGGGCAAAAAGGGGACAGGAGATTGTCTTGGCAGATAAGGCAAAGGAAAATCCAAAGAGCTTTTGCAGATACACAAATGGAAAAAAGAGTGACTAGGGAGAGGGTAGGGCCTCTTAATTATAAACAAGGTCATCTATGTGCGGATCCTCAAGGATTGGGAGAGGTTCTAAATGAATATTTCTCGTCAGTATTTACTGTTGGGAAAGGCACAAAAGTTAGGGAAATTAAAAGTGATGTCTTGAGCAGTGTACATATTAGAGAGAAGGAGGTGCTGGAGGTATTAAAGCTCATCAAGATAGATAAATCCCCGGGAGCTGATGAAATGTATCCCAGGACATTATGGGAGGCTAGGACGGAAATTGCCGGCCCCCTAGCTGAAATATTTGAATCAGCGACAGCCTCAGGAGAGGTGCCTAAAGATTGGAGGGTAGCAAATGTTGTGCCCTTGTTTAAGAAGGGCTGTAGGGATAAGCCAGGGAACTACAGACCAGTGAGCCTTACTTCTGTAGTGGGTAAGTTGTTAGAAGGTATTCTGAGGGACAGGATCTACAGGCATTTAGACAGGCAAGGGCTAATTAGGGAAAGCCATGTCTCACAAATTTGATTGAGTTTTTTGAAGGGGTAACCAAGAAGCTAGATGAGGGCAGTGCAGTCGATGTTGTCTACGTGGACTTTAGCAAGGCCTTTGACAAGATACCACATGGTAGGTTGTTGCAAAAGTTTAAATCTCACGGAATCCAGGGTGAGGTAGCCAATTGGATACAAAATTGGCTTGGCAACCGGTGGTTGTTTAGGGTTGTTTTTCAAACTGGAGGCCTGTGACCAGCGGTGTGCCGCAGGGATCAGTACTGGGTCCACTGTTATTTGTTTTAGATATATATATATATATATTCATGATTTGGATGAGAATGGAGGAGGCATGGTTAGCAAGTTTGCAGATGACACCAAGATTGGTGGCAAAGTGGATAATGAAGAGGGTCATATAAGATTGCAACATGATCTTGACCAATTGGGCCAATGGGCCGATGATTAGCAAATGGACTTTGATAAATGTGAGGTGATGCATTTTGGTAGATCAAATCAGGGCAGGACCTACTCAGTTAATGGTAGGGAGTTGGGAAGAGATACAGAAAGAAGAGATCTAGGATTAGAAGGATCATAGCTCCTTGAAGGTGGAGTTGCAGGTGGACAGGGTGGTGAAGAAGGCATTCAGCATGCTAGGTTTTATTGGTCAGAATATTGAATACACGAGTTGGGACATCTTGTTGAAATTGTACAAGACATTGGTACTGTCACACATAGAATACTGTGTTTAGTTCTGGTCACCCTATTATTAGAAGGATATTGTTAAACTAGAAAGAGTGCAGAAGAGATTTACGAGGATGCTACCAGGACTTGATGGTCTGAGTAATAAGGAGAGGCTGGGACTTTTTTCCCTGGAGCGTAGGCGGCTTAGGGGTGAAGTTAGAGGTCTATAAAATAATGAGGAACATAAATAAGGTCGATAGTCAACATCTTTTCCCAAAGGTAGAGGAGTCTAGAACTAGAGGGCATAGGTTTAAGGTGAGAGGGGAGAGATACAAAAGAGACCAGAGGGAAAACTTATTCGCACAGAGGGTGGTGAGCATCTGAACAGGCTGCCAGAGGCAGTGGTAGAGGCGGGTACGATATTGTCTTTTAAAAATAAGTTATACAATTACATGGGCAGGGTGGGTATAGAGGGATATGGGTCAAATACGTGCAAGTGGGACTAGCCTAGTGATGGAAACTGGGCAGCATGGACAAGCTGGGCCGAAGGGCCTGTTTCCATGCTGTAAATATCTAAAGTATTGTGAATGGGGTGTTTTCAGGTTGTGGGGTTTGGCATCATTCTTAAGCACAATCTGAAAACTTTTTCCTTCCACAGACCAATATCAACAAACGCACCCTGATTTAAATTCTCCATTCCGTATCTCAGACCTCATTTGAATGTTGGTCCTGAGTGTTATAGATCATTAACTTGTAACCTACAAACCATAGAAATATTACATTTGCATTCCCCCAAAAGATGCTGGTTGGAATTCTCCGTCGGCCGATGCCGAAATCGGGAAAGGCGATTGGGCGGAGAGTTGGTTTTGACTCCAAAAACTGTGGCAGATTCTGGGTTTACGCCAAGTCGGAATTCTCTGGTGCCTCAACAGCGGCATCTATGCATTCTACTCCACTGTTTGCATATCATTAGCGGGCCGCCATGATTCGCCCTTTCCACTGGGGGGATTTCCTGGCAGCGAGGTTCACTTGTGCTTTTAAAAATCGAGAAACAGGAAATCGAGAAACAGGCGCTGAGGCTGATTAGGGAGAGAGGAAGTGGGACACCGAGAGGCTCGACCGTGGGCTGCCGGTCCTGACACTGAACAAGCTGGCTGGGGTGGAGTGGGGGGCAGGGGGGAACGGGCTACAGGGCCAGGGTGACCCCCTCTTCCCCCCCCCCCGCCCCACCTGGGACTGGGGTGTCCAGGCACTGAACGCCATTGCCAAGGCCTGCAAAGTTACCATTTGCTGCGCACCCCACTGACCATCCACCTTAGCCCCTGGTTCCACAGAGTTCCATCGGTTATATGGGTGCTTACACCACCACCCCCCCCTCTCCACCCAACCACCCCCGCACCCCTCCCTCCACCATACTGCACCACCATTCCCAAACCGGCCACCACCGGGCAACAAGGTATCACACGGCCTGCCCCAGGGCAACGTCTATATCAGCCCGCGAAGGGAGGCGCCAGGCGGGTGCTGCAGAGCATACCACTGGCAAGGGTAGCACCAGCAAATGGTACCCTTGGCAGTGTCCCAGTAAAGCGTTGCGTGGGTCATCCACATTGTGGTGGTCTGCTGCGTCCTCCATAACATCATGCAGCAGAAGGGCAACATGCTGGTAGAGGAGGAATATCAGCCCTCGTCCAACAAGGAGGATGCGGGGGTGGGCGAGGATGGGAAGGACTTGGGGACCCAGGCAGGCACGGGAGTCCGCACAACTTGCGCGCCAGGGCCAATGCGCATGGGACGCTCTGCTCGCCTCCAGGTTCACCAACTAAGGGGGAGGGGAACTGGCCAGGGGCACGGACACTGCATCCCACCCACACTTCCCTCTGACTCACCCCCACTCCCCCACCCACACTCCTGCCTGCAACCCCCTCTGTGATAAATATCTGCCGCACTATGGGGTGTGGGATCTGTGTTGGCAGTTACAGAGGGGATGATCCGTGGGAGGAAGGATGATGACACCCACTCTGGGATGAGCTCTAGTGCTCTGCATCGTGTGCCTGGCAATGCTGCCGACGCTCTCAGCCATGACCCGCTGTTACTGGGCCATGCTCAGGAGCGTCGTTGCAATGTTTCAGGTGGCTCTGGGATATGGCTGCCTCTGAGAGTACCATCTCCTGCCCCTGCATGTGGTTGGACTCCTCCAACTGCAGGTGTAGGATACTCGCCGGCAACTCCTCATGTAGTGCCTGGCTATTTGAGTGCATCTGCACAATTGATTGTATTCCACATGGCACCGGTGTTAGCCCCTCAACGGTCGCTGAATTGGTCCAGGTGCGGCGCTAGTTTTGCTGTCATAGAAGTCCACGATTCCTGCCCCGGCGTGAAGATTTAGTCTCAGGCACATAGAATCCAGCCACCTGTGTGCCCAATGAAGTAAAGTGATGCAGTGTGAGAATTATGCCCATAAATATCCAAAGAGATTGACCCCAACAGAAATCCTGGAATTAAACCACTTTCCTTCTGCTCGGGACGTTTCTGTCCTCCTTGAGCTTGCCTTAAGACACCTGTGTGACAGGTATACTGCCCCAGTCAAATTCCCACCTGCCATTTTCCTTGGAGCCTATTTTGTCAGCAGAAAGGTGAATGTTTTGGGTGGGGTGGTGAAATAGTGGTGAAAGATTCATTAAGAGACTCGATCAATTGAGAAATGTAATCAATTAAATGCACTGTGAAAAGTTAAGAGGCTGAACGGGCGGTCACTTTCAAAAGGGGGTGAAATTACTTTGAAAAGAAAAGGAGAGTGTGTAATTTTTCAGAGTACAATATGAAAGTACCACTATTCCAGATCCATGTCCGCAGGGATATTTGTGGTGAGGGCCAAGAAACCATTATACGCAGCACGATAAGCTACTTGGAAGGAAGTGGCTGTGTATGAGAAGATGTTTATTAATTCCACAAGGTAACCATTGCCAGATGAATAACAGAGCAGCTTAGGTGAGCCACAGAGAAGCAAAGGAGTATTTCTTACAACATCTTGTACAATAATCAAGCAATGCCCTTTGGGCCGTACATGCCATCATGTTCCAAGTCCCTGTCTTTGTCACCTGCAGCACTAATGTCAACCATCTTACATCCTGCAAAGCATGTTAACATATTATAATAGGTCCTTTATCCCTGCAATTAGTACCATCCATTCCATGAATCCTGACAGACTATGATTGCAGGATTTGAATTCTGCAGCGGGTAAATACCAAGTTTTCCTCTTGTTGGAGATCATGACAGACAATGTGAGAGAATGCTATGTTATGAGAAGTACACAAGCCCATTGTTTAATGCAACATGAAGAGGAAACAATGTCACTCATTGGTTTAAATTGTGACCTTGCAGTTAGGGGTGGAGATGTGTCAGACATTGTGCCTTCACTGAAAGAAATGTATACCTTCCCTTGCTTAATGTTTTTAAGTATTCTTCAATATTTCTACCAGCAACCAAATTGTGCATAAGAGATCCACAAAGACACCAATGATAGAATGCTACTCAATCATCTAGAGGTTTAGGGTGGTATTGACTATTGCTGAAAATGGGAATCGTCTTGGCCACTCTCTGTTTATAGCTGAAGGAGGAACAGCAACTACAGGAGATCGGGGTAGGAAGATGGGAGAGGCATGGCGGCGGACCTCTTGGAATTGTAAGATCACAGAAGAGGTGGGTAGCCAACAAACTTTGCCCACAAGTGCTTTTAGCCCTGAGTCACCTACCTTCTGTTTTCTGAGGTAAAGCGTGCATTTCTGCAGGAAGGTTTCCACAGATCAATGAAACCTCTTCCGGGTAAGATCTCCAAGGTTCATAGCTGCATATATAAAATTAAGTTAAAGCCTGGCATCTCTTGTAGTGTCACATATTTGTAGGGATTTTTAAAAAATCACGATTGACTCAAGTAACCATTTGCCGTTAGCCATGCGAATAGATCCAAATATCCAGCTGACTAAATTCAAATCAATTCTAAAAGCAGTTCCATTCATAGAATCTCATGGTACAGCAGCGTGCACTATCGACAAGATACCCTCCAGGAACTCACCGAGACTCCATAAGCAGCATCTTCCTAACCCACGACCACTACCATCTGGAAGGACAAGGGGAGCAGATACCCAGGAGTACCACCAGCTGGAGGTTACCCACCAAGTCACACATCATCCTGACTTATAAATATATTGTTGTTCCTTCATTGTCGCTGGATCAGAATCCTGGAACTCCCTCCCTATCAACACTGTGGCTTTACCTTCACCTCAGCGACTATAACGTTCAATAAGGCAGTTCACCACACCTTCTCAAGGACACCTAGAGATAGGCAATAAATTCTGGCCTAGCCAGCGATTCCCAAATCCCACAAGTCAATTTTGTTTAAATCACACTGTTTTTTTCTTCCCAAGTCCATCATTAACAAGCCAGAAAGTACCAATAAAGCAAACAAGTAAGTCTCAGTTTTGCACCATTTTCTTTAAGTAGTGCACTTCGGTAAATACAAAAGATTCTCAAAGAAAGCACTAAAACGGGACACAATATAGCTATTAAAAATCTTGCTACCAGAATGCCACATTTATAAAGTATCAAATGTCTGTAAGGCAAATAGATCTTGACCAAATATCCCAATGAAATATGTGAATAAATAAAAATATGGTTAAACATGAACAATCAGGAATGAGTAACTGAAACACAACCAAGGGAATCTGTTTTATCCCCAAAGCTAACACTCACTAATCAGCAAAGTGTTGCAAAATTTAAGATTGCTCAAAATTTCTCCAGACAGGTATTTGTCCCTTTCCTTCTTCACCAGGTACCCACTGCAGATAACAGTTACCAAATGCTGAACATTGCAGAATGCTGGAACAAAAATACATTCATTCAAAAAATTTGGAAAAGCCTTCTGGAAGTGTCCTCCAGATGGGTGTGCTCTTCTTTCTGAAATGTGCACGCCAGCACTTCCAGCTTGTACTGAAAAAATATGTGTGGGTGTATTAAATCATAGGCAGGATTTTAAGGAGTGCCGTATTTCCCAACTCCAACTAAAAAGTCAATCAGGAGCCCACCCACCAAAATGCTGGCAACCCCACAGCCATTTTATGCTCAGAGAACCTTTGATTCTTCCCGGATGGGGGCAGACGTCACCCAAAGGAGCTCAATCCCCATTGCCTGACAGCGGTTCATCCAATGAAAGCTACCGGGCTACTCTCTTGGCATAGGCTTTCCCCACCATGGGTAAAATAGCTGTGAGAGTGGAATGAGGCATGTAAGTGGCTATCAATTGGCTTAAGTGCCTCAATAGGCCAAAGGTTGGACTGACCATCCACACCTCCACCACCCCCTGTAAAATAGAAGACAGGTCGTGGCCGGGGGGGAGGGGGTAGGGGGGAGGGGGAGGGGGAGGGGGGGGGGAGGCCACACTCTGCACTTTATGAGCCCCGCTTTCAAACACGCTGCATAATCCAGTTCCATATGTCTGAGAGATTACTCATGGAACTTCAGTTTACATCCTGTTCCTATGAAATGATACAAGTCAAGAGAAAAATAAATCAGGTATCGTAACATGGGAAACAAGAGGAAAAAAGTCAGACAGCTGCACAGAAGCAGAGAGATCGAGATTTGTGTAAACTCCAAATATGCAAACAAAAATGTAGGAGGCAGGGAGAGTAGGGGGACTAAAATCAGTGGGAAGAAAAATAAAACTATTGATGGAGTCAAAATATCTTAAGAGGCCAAGAGTGAGACACATTCAATCGTTTAACAAATCTGATGTGTTGGGTGCTCTGGATCCGTGGAACACATACAGGCCACCCACACTTAAAATAGTGCAACACTCTTTTATTAAGTTAGAAACTGTTGAACATACTTTCACTGTGGGTTAACACGATGTTAGATTAAACTAAAGACCTATGCCTGTCCGAACCAGTCTATGCACTCAGCACATGGTGAGGATCTGTGCTGTAAGCTCTGTCTTTGTAGGAGGCTGCATCCCGAATGAGCTGGAACTCTGATGGCCCCTGTCTTTATCGTGAGTGTGCTCTAACTGGTGGTTGGCTGCGGTGTTGTGTGTGTTCATTGGTCTTCCTGTGTGTCCATCAGTGTGTGTGTATCTGCACCATGATATGCTGGTGTATATTATGACAAAATCGTTGAGCAATGCCATAAGGGATCTATAATAGGTTGCCAACAAATCGCAGTTGAACATGGGCGGTACGTAGGTGCAGTGGTTAGCATTGCTACCTCACAGCACCAGGGACCCGGTTTCAATTCTGGCCTTGGGTGACAGTCTGTGAGGGGTTTGCACTTTCTCCCCGTGTCTAATTGGGTTTCCTCCAGGTGCTCCCGTTTCCTTGCAGAGTCCAAAGGTGTGCAGGTTAGGCAGATTGTCCATGCTAAATGGCCCCTTAGTGTCCAAAAGATGTTTAGGTTGGGTGGGGTTATGGTTTTAAGGGATAGGTGGGGGTAGGTTTCTCTTTCAGAGGATCAGTACAGACTCAATGGGCCGAATGGCCTCATAGAATCATAGAAAAGTTATATAACAGCAGGAGGCCATTTGGCCCATCTTAACCATGTTAGTCTGAAGACACACAGGAGTCCTTTCTAATCTCACCTTCCTGCACCTGGTGCATAGCCTTGTAGCTTGCAACACTTAAGGTGCAGAGCCAGGTACCTTTCAAAGAGTTTAGGGTCTCCTTTTGCACTGTAGCGGTTCTATGGTTATGTGAGAACAAAATTCTAAATGTGTTTCACAATCTGAATAGTATCAATTAGTTGTAGCTACTGGTAACAAATTAGTTTGACTAATCGTAGGAAGCATGCAAAATTAGAAAGTGAAATTGAAAGAGAGAGTATGAGAAGAGAACGGCAAGTGACATACCTAAAGGAGAAACCAAAAATCTTCTATGGCATGTAAATAGTTAAAAAAACAGGAGGAGGAGAGGTGTAGCTGATTATGGACCAAATAGGGTGCGATTCCCCCCCAAAAATGTCATTTTGGGTGGGGTTGGTGGAATGATTCTGTAATGACATAGACCAGGCCTTTGAGATTGGCCAATTAGAATATGAGTTCCCTGATTAATGGCCCAATCAGGGAACCCCTTTCTCTATATATAACAGGGAGTGTCAGATCCTCTGCACTCCCAGTGTAGACAGCAAGCTGAATGCACATGGTTGTTCTGCTGTTGGTTTTTGGCACTTCAGGACGGCACCATACCACCCAGCATCAAATGGGTTGGCGGAGAGAGCCGTCCAGACCCTAAAGGTTGGGTTGAAAAAACAGCATCAATAGGCATTAAACTGTCGCGCTGACTATTCGGCTATAGGACAACCCCACCGTCACAATAGGAATAGCACCGGTGAAACTACTCATGGGCAGACGACTCCGAACCAGGCTGAGCCTACTATTCCCAAATTTAAGCGGAAGAGTGAAAGACACCAAGAGGCCCAATGCAGGGACCACGACAACACTTGCCGAGAAAGGCAGTTCAACGTGGGTGAAAAGGTATCGGTCAGAAATTATGCGAATGGCCCCAGGTAGCAGGAACGGTAAAGGCCAGGACAGGACCTGTGTCGTAGGAGATACGTGTGGGAAAATACGTAGTAAAAAAGCACATGGACCAGGTGCGGGCCTCAGATTTGTTTCCTCACCAGGAGCTGATTCAGACCGGCATACCGAGGACCGTGGAGAGTCCTCCCCGACAGATTATTCACACCCCTCCATCACACTGGTGAAGACATCGGACTCTGATATGGACACCATGGATGACCCCGCGGCTGTGCCCCTGCCGCCGGAGGAAGGGGTCGAACCGCCCCTCAGGCGCTCTCATCGGAAAAGACGGGCGTCTAGCTGTTATTACCCACCCCCCACCACGTCAGAGGCCGAAGTGGAGGATCCGGACCTGCCGCAGAAACAAAGAAGGTGATCCGTGAGTCACGAGGACCATGGGGGCTTCTCAGACTTTTTTGGGGGGGGGGGGGGTGAGAAAGAGGTGTAATGACTTAGGCCAGGCCTTTGAGATTCGTCAATTAGAATAAGAGTTCCCTGATTAGTGGCCCAATCAGGGAAGCCCTTTCTCTGTATCTAACAGGGAGTGTCAGATCCTCTGTGTGGACAGCAAACTGAATGCACCTGGTTGTTCTGCTGTTGGTTTTGTAAATAAAAGGAATTCTGGTGAATGGACTTCTGCCTCCGTGGACATTTATAGATTCCCGCCGGTGTTTGAGTGTATTCCAGACTGGTATTCACCCACACTTAGACATTCTTTGGAGCTTGGGGAGTTTGTCACTGGAAAATCCCACACTTAGAATGTTTTTCTGCAGTGTGAAACTAAAGACGCCGACAAGACCAGCTCCTCAGAGATTGGGGTGCCATTTTTAAACGGTGCCCAGACATTAAAGTTAGGTTGAGGGTCCCCCACACCATCCACTCATACACATCATGACCCCTGCAGACATGGGAAAGAACCCTACCCTCGACCCCAGATGGGCAACCTCTCTCCATCACTAAAGGACGGTGTGGCTGCCCACCCCACCCCCCCCAGCTCCAATCCCACAACACCCACAAGGATGACCCGACCTGACCCATCCATCCTGGTAAGTATCGGGGGATCGTGCCCTCCGCCCCGCAAGTAAGGATATCCCACTTTGGGATTGTTGTTGGCCCCCCACTTTTAACGCCCAACCCTTTTGGGCCCACAACCCCACTTCACCTCCCCACTCCTCCTATCCACTTCACCAGCCCCCCCCCCCCCTCCTCCCTTTCATGGGCATGGCCCCCCCCTAGGCCCTACCCTTTGTCAGTGGCAATCTGGCACCCGGGAATTGCCTTGTCACCCCATGTCATGTCAGGTTTGCACTGCCAGAATGCCAGGAGCACTGCCAGGGCACTGCCCTGCTCTTGACCATCCGGGAGCTCCAATGACCTCTGAGTCACCTGACGTGGCCATCATATCTGGTTTCCATTTTTGCAGTGACTACCGGGAGCCGGGAGAATGTGGCCTCAAATGGGCGAGCATATTCAAATGAGCCTAAGGGCGCCATGGATGTATCGCATATGGCTTGGCGCCCAGCACAAAACCCATTTTTGGCCTCTCCTGCTATGCACCCATTGTAACAGGATCGGCGCTGGGCGCAACGCGATGGGAAAATCGCACCCAGTATTTTGCACCTGTCTTTACGATGGAAGAATAAGATGTCAAAGTAGTAATGAAGAGACAGGTAGTGGAGTTATTTGATGGGCCAAAAATGAAATAAAGGAAGGGATTAGAAAGGCTGGCTTAATTTTAAATTGATAATTCACAGGACAGGATGAGATGCATCCGAGAAACTAGATTAGGAAGGGTGGAAATTATGGTGGTGCTGGCCATTATCATACAATTCTCCATGGATATGTCGGGGGGGGGGGGTGCCAGAGGACTAGAGAATTGTAAATGTTACACCATTTTTCAAATAAATGGTATAAGAATAAGCCTGGCCAGTTTAACCTCAGTGGTGGGAAAGCTTTTGGAAACAATAATGCAGGACAAAATTAACAGTCACTTGAACAAGTGTGGATGAGATAAGGAAAACCAGCATAGATTTGTTATCGGAAATCCATGTTTGAACTAAGCTGATTTCATTTTTGAGGCAACCGAGATGATTGATGAGGGTAATGCAGTTGATGTGTGTATATGAACATCCAAAAGAATGAGATGGCAGACTAGTCATGATGTCACTGGCCTAGTAATCCATGGGTCCAAGCTAAATCTCTTGGGGACAATGGGGGTTTATAAAACTTGGAATATAAAGTAGTTGCAGTAAAGGTGACCAGAATAACTCATCAATTATTGTAAAAACACCACTGGTTCAATAATGCCCTTTAGGGAAGATAATTTGCTGTTCTTACCCAGTCTGGTCTACAGGTGTTCTAGGCCATGGCACGCCTTTATACCATGAAAAATTTTTAAGCACGCCTCCTATTTTCTCCATTTGAACTGACTACCTTCTAGCCGTAGAATCCCTACAGTGCATTGAGTCTGCACCGACCCTCTGAAAGAGCGCTCTATCAAGGCCCACTACCCCAACCTATCCCTATACATTGATCACGGCCAATTCACCTAACCTGCACATCTTTGGGCACTAAGGGTAAATTTAGCATGGCCAATTCACCTAATGTGCTCATCTTTGGACTGTAGGAGGAAACCAGAGCACCCAGTGGAAACCCACGCAGACACGGGGAGAAAGTGCAAACTCTATACTGTAAATGTTACAAGGTCAGAATCTAACCCGGGACCCTGGCGCTGTGAGGAAGCAGTGCTAACTATTGTGCTGCTCCTGGCTAAAGCCTTTTCTCTCAAAAACCTCCTAAAAACATAGTGAGCCACCATCGAGTACAATTTTCACTAATTTAAGAAGTTCACAATGAAAGACTTAGCGCCAATTGTATGTCAAATATAATACATTTTACTGAAAATGTACACAATTTAAAACTTCCCCATTAAAGATTTCAATTGCTGTCAGTTTTTTTTAAAGTCACGTTTCTCAATGTGAAAGTTCATAAATGAAGGAAATATTGAGCAGTATCTTACCAACAATGTCAACATGGCACTTGGGCCTGCCTCTGTGAGCAGAGTGGTTTGATCCGGGGAGGAATTGCTGACAGGGCAACTTGCAGGCCTTGCTCCACTGACAGACGAATCTTCCTTTTGGTTTATACATAAGCCAGTGTTGAGAACGCCATCTCACACAGGTAAGTTGTGGTAACCGGTAATAGTGCGATCTAAAATAGATGGATATTCTTGTCCCGCAAGCAACCAAAACATGTCCAAATCTCTGCAAACTTCAGTTCCATCCTGTGTTCTGTGAATTCCTCTTGTTCTTTTAGTGATAATGTCTTTGATAATTCAAAAGAAAGTGAACAAAATGGATGATATACCCAGTCAAAGTGTTCCATACTCGTGGAGGGGAGGTAGCATTCCAACTTCTCTTGTGGTGTTTTAAGCTGTGTGGATGAGGTTGAATATCATTTTCCCAGCAAGATTTGCTGATGTCAGCTTGAACATCTCAATTGTTCCGTTTGCCACTTTTTCCTATATGGGGCCATAGCTTTGATCTGAGGCTTGACGTTTATCTGTGGCAGTCAGAATGTTCTTGTTTTTTCCCTGAATTTCAACATTCAGCTCATTCAGATGGCTGAAAATATCTGAAAGATATGCAAGCTCACCACACCAAGAATGATATTAAATCTTTGTGTGGTGATTCATACAGAGCCAAAAACTCTTTCAGTGCATTGTGGATCTCTTAAACATAAGAGAGGACCTTTCCCCGACACAGCTATCACACTTCTTCTATGTGCTACTTGGTAAACCCTGGTACTCCCATCTCTTTACAAAGAATAGTAACTAAGCATGATTTTAAAGGAAATGACTTTACATAATTCATGATTTTCACTGTTTGGTCTGATGCTGCAGTTAACTCAGGTGGCACTGTTTTGGCAACAAGGACTTCAAGGTGCTCTGTCAGTGCAGATGCTATTGCACTTGGTCCAGTTAAGATTGTTTTCCTCCAAATAAGAAGTTGTGACATGAAAGATTTCTCCTCCGGTCAAATGACCGGGCAATTATTTACAAAAGAAGAAATTCAAATATACCTGTCATTGGCTAGAGCTGACAGTGTCCCTTAATATCTGTGGATATCAATCAGCAGGGCACATTTTTCACTCATTTCTAATTTCTCCTGAAGCACTGTTCAATATTAACTGACATTTCATCAATACATTGTTCAATTGTATTATCACAAATAGGAACTTTGTCGATATCTTTGGCAGCATCAGCTCCCAACATTACTCTCATGATACATTTGCTTACCAGCAGAATTAGGTTTTTGCAATGATGTGCAGATTCTTCAATTTTTCCATGAGCTCAGCCACCAGGTTACTCACCTCCTGCATAGTACTTGAAACCCATACACACTTCAGCATGTGTTGATTTTGCTTTATATTTTGTTCTCTCAGGCCCTTGAAGTACTGTGTACCTTGCTGAGAGTGAACGGTGTTTTATATTGAAATGACACTTCAACTTACTTGGTACCATTGCAGCATTTGAGATCTTCTTCCTGCAGAATAGGCTCTCTGGGGTAGGGCAACAGCCATTACAAGTCCACGAAAATCCAAAGGCCAGGTACTATCCTGGCACTGGGTTACTGTCCGTGTGAAGTTTGCACATTCTTCCTGTGTCTGCGTGGGTCTCACCCTCATAACCCAAGATGTACCAGGTAGGTGGATTGGCCTCACTAAATTGCCCCTTAATTGGAAAAACATATTTGGGTACTCTAAATTTAAAAAAAAGAAAAAAATCCAAAGGCCAAGTAGCTGTCATTGTGCTGCCTGTGTACAAACATGGCTTTTATCTCCTAAGATTCTGTTCTTTCAGCCACACTTCACTTCGCTCAAAGAACCTATCCATGGAAAACTGGTCAAACACAGCACACTATACAATAAATGCCCTCAAGCATCAACTTACAAGCACAATTTCAGTTCTTCAGCTGTGCCAAGCAGAACACTGTTGCTCCAAAGGTGTGCCCTTGTCCCAATGCCCTGCAGCATGGAGTTACCAACCTTCAATTGCCTTCTAGGATCTTTGGGGCTTCTTTTGGAGACTCTCCAACTACGAGAGATTCTACCAAGATCACTCCACTTAAAGTTTGCTCCTCGCAGCCCTTTCGTTAATTGGAGGCTGTTTTTCTTTTCTGAGCTTTATTGGTTACTGTTTCATGCCTCTGTCTTCTTCCCTTACTGGAAACGTGTTTTTTTTGCTTTCTACTGTTCTCACTCCCAATTTTTTGACCTTGCCTCGCTCGGGGTTTTGGACCCTTTTTGTGCATTTGCTTATCGTTCAGGTGCACGGGGCCTTTGTCTTCAGCTTGGTGGTTGACATCTCCAAGTACTGAAGAACCTTGGGCCTCCTGCGCATGCGCCAGCCAGGAACAGACCACACATGTGTGGCTTGGATTTTTAACATTGATCAGGCTCGACCAGTACAAGAGAGGCCCGAGGTTCATTGGGACTTGGAGATGCCAACCTCGGAGCGGAAGATGAATGCCAGTTTTAGTTTATTTGCATGAATTTTGAATCTTATTTGGTGGCTTAGTTGGTAGCATACACAAATCTAGACCCTCATTGTAACCTGTAATGTGGTTGACTCTTAACTGTCCACTGAAATGACCTGGCAAACAATTCAGTTCAAGGGCAATTAGGGATGGGCAACGAATGCTGGTCTTGCCAGCAACACACACAGCACATGAAAGAATAAAGTGTCACATAAATTTGTCAGCAAAGCTGGAGCCCAAGAGTGAGTGGCAGCATGGATATATGAGTGACTGGAAACAAAAAACAATGAATCATAGAATTTACAGTGCAGAATGAGGCCATTCGGCTCATCGAGTCTGCACCAGCCCTTGGAAAGAGCACCCTACGTAAGCCCATGCCTCCATCCTATCCCCGTAACCCCACATAACCTTTTTGGACATTAAGGGCAATTTATCATGGCCAATCTACCTAACATGCACAGTCTTTGGACTGTGGGTGGAAACTGGAGCACCTGGAACCCACGTAGACACGGGGAGAACGTGCAGACTCCCCACAGTGACCCAAGCCGGGAATAGAACCGGATACCCTGGAGTTGTGAAGCAACTGTGCTAACCACTGTGCTGCCGAATTGCACAGGTTTGTTTCTCAGACTGGAGGAAAGTATACAATGGAGATCCCTAGCAATCAGTACTAGGAGCACCGCTTTTCTTGATTATTTATTAATGACTTTGACTTGGATATGCAGGACACAATTTCAAAATTGGCAGCTGACAAACTTGTAAGTATTATGAACCTTGAAGAGGATAGTGATAAACTTCAAGAGGATATGGTGAAATAGCGGGACACGTGGCAGATGAAATTGAATGCAATCTAATGTGAAGTGATGTGGGAAGTCGTGGAGAGGCAATATAAACTGAAGGAGACTCATTGTGGCTTCAGAGCAGGCAGATCTACAGTACTCAACTTCTCCCTATTTCAGCTTCAAGAGAAATGCAGAGAGCAGCAACACCACTCTACTTTGCCTCTGTGGAACTCACAAAAGCATTTCACACCATAAGCAGGACAGGTCTCCACTGGATACTAGAGAAAATTGGTTGTCCTCCCTAGATTCACAGTCTCATATAGTCCTTCCATGATAGCATGCATTGCACCATTCAGTTTGATGGCTCCATCCCTGACAGTTTTAAGATCAAGAGAGTTTAAACTAGTTCAGCAGGGGCTTGAGAACTTGACTTGTAGCTCCAGTATACAGGAGGTTGAGAGTAGTGAGGTCATGAGTAAGGTTTCAAAGTTGCAGGAGTGTACCGGCAGGCAGGAAGGTGGTTTAAAGTGTGTTTTCTTCAATGCCAGGAGCATCCGGAATAAGGTGCGTAAACTTGCGGCATGGGTTGGTACATGGGACTTAGATGTTGTGGCCATTTCGGAGACATGGATAGAGCAGGGACAGGAATGGTTGTTGCAGGTGCCGGGGTTTAGATATTTCAGTAAGTGCAGGGAAGGTGGTAAAAGAGGGAGAGGGGTGGCATTGTTAGTCAAGGACAGTATTACGGTGGCAGAAAGGACATTTGATGAGGACTCGTCTACTGAGGTAGTATGGGCTGAGGTTAGAACCAGAAAAGGAGAGGTCACCCTGTTAGGGGTTTTCTATAGGCCTCCGAAAAGTTCCAGAGATGTAGAGGAAAGGATTGCAAAGATGATTCTGGATAGGAGCGAAAGCAACAGGGTGGTTGTTATGGGGGACTTTAACTTTCCAAATATTGACTGGAAACGCTATAGTTCAATTACTTTAAATGGGTCCATTTTTGTCCAATGTGTGCAGGAGGGTTTCCTGACACAGTATGTAGATAGGCCAACGAGAGGCGAGGCCGTATTGGATTTGGTACTTGATAATGAACCAGGACAGGTGTTAGATTTGGAGTTGGTGAGCACTTTGGTGATAGTGACCACAATTCGATTACGTTTACTTTAGTGATGGAAAGGGATAGGTATATACCGCAGGGCAAGAGTTATATCTGGGGGGAAGGCTTTGATAAGGTTCCCCACGGTCGGCTATTGCAGAAAATACGGAGGCATGGGATTCAGGGTGATTTAGCAGTTTGGATCAGAAATTGGCTAGCTGGAAGAAGACAAAGGGTGGTGGTTGATGGGAAATGTTCAGACTGGAGTCCAGTTACTAGTGGTGTACCACAAGGATCTGTTTTGGGGCCACTGCTGTTTGTTATTTTTATAAATGACCTGGGCGAGGGCGTAGAAGGATGGGTGAGTAAATTTGCAGATGACACTAAAGTCGGTGGAGTTGTGGACAGTGCAGAAGGATGTTACAAATTACAGAGGGACATAGATAAGCTGCAGCACTGGACTGAGAGGTGGCAAATGGAGTTTAATGCAGAAAAGTGTGAGGTGATTCATTTTTGGAAGGAATAACAGGAAGACAGAGTACTGGGCTAATGGTAAGGTTCTTGACAGTGTGGATGAGCAGAGAAATCTCGCTGTCCATGTGCATAGATCTCTGAAAGTTGCCACCCAGGTTGAGAGGGTTGTTAAGAAGGCATACGGTGTGTTAGCTTTTATTGGTAGAGGGATTGCGTTTCAGAGCCATGAGGTCATGTTGCAGCTGTACAAAACTCTGGTGCAGCCGCATTTGGAGTATTGCTTGCAATTCTGGTCGCCGCATTATAGGAAGGATGTGGAAGCATTGGAAAGGGTGCAGAGGAGATTTACCAGAATGTTGCCTGGTATGGAGGGAAGATCTTATGAGGAAAGGCTGAGGGACTTGAGGCTGTTTTCGTTAGAGAGAAGAAGGTTAAGAGGTGACTTAATTGAGGCATACAAGATGATCAGAGGATTGGATAGGGTGGACAGTGAGAGCCTTCTTCCTCGGATGTTGATGTCTAGCACGAGGGCACATAGCTTTAAATTGAGGGGGATAGATATAGGACAGATGTCAGAGGTAGGTTCTTTACTCAGAGAGTAGTAAGGGCGTGGAATGCCCTGCCTGCAACAGTAGTGGACTCGCCAACACTAAGGGCATTCAAATGGACATTGGATAGACATATGGACGATAAGGGAATAGTGTAGATGGGCTTTAGAGTGGTTTCACAGGTCGGCGCAACATCGAGGGCCGAAAGGCCTGTACTGCGCTGTAATGTTCTATGTGCTATGTTCTATATTCTAAGAGTGGGGTGAAACAGTGCTGCGCCTTAATTCCTCGTAAGAAGTCTTACAACACCAGGTTAAAGTCAAACAGGTTTGTTTCAAATCACTAGCTTTCGGAGCACTGCTCCTTCCTCGGGTGAATGAAGAGGTAGGTTCCAGAAACATATATATAGACAAAGTCAAAGATGCAAGACGATACTCTGAATGCGAGCATTTGCAGGTAATTAAGTCTTTCCAGATCCAGAGGGGTAATCCCAGGTTAAAGAGGTGTGAATTGTCTCAAACCAGGACAGTTGCTAGGATTTTGCATGCCCAGGCCAAATGGTGCGGGGTGAATGTAATGTGACATGAATCCAAGGTCCCGGTTGAGGCCGTACTCATGTGTGCGGAACTTGGTTATAAGTTTCTGCTCGGCGATTCTGCGTTGTTGCGCGTCCTGAAGGCTGCCTTGGAGAAGACTTACCGAAGATCAGCCGCTCAAACACAGTCCACAGTGAAGGACCAGGTGAGACTTAAAAAGGGCTGGGTTAGCCAAGTGTTTCACTCCGGATTTGATGGAAGGGCTCGAGGGGTAGCGGTGCTGGTCAGCAAAAGGGTACGCTTCCAGATGGAGAAGGTGGTGGCAGATCAGGGGGGTAGATATGTGATTGTG
This sequence comes from Scyliorhinus torazame, assembly GCF_047496885.1. Classification (NCBI taxonomy): domain Eukaryota; kingdom Metazoa; phylum Chordata; class Chondrichthyes; order Carcharhiniformes; family Scyliorhinidae; genus Scyliorhinus; species Scyliorhinus torazame. Next base: position 78,324,816 of record NC_092720.1, read on the forward strand.
ACAGGGGCATTGGAGGGGAGATTAGTGGCGCTGTTAAGTGTATACGGTCCCAATTGGGACGATGTGGGATTCGCAAGGAAGGTGTTTGGGGCTATTCCCGACTTGGATACGTATGAGCTGATTGTGGGGGGGGACTGGAACCTGGTGCAGGAGCCAAGGTTGGACAGATCACGGCCGCGCTCACTGGTCCCATCAGGGGGGGGGGCGAAGGCGCTGGCTGGGCTAATGGTGGAAATGGGAGAGGTGGACCCTTGGAGGTTCCTGCACCCAAGGGAACGGGAGTATTCGTTTTTCTCAGTGGTCCATAAGGTATACTCGCGGATCGACTTTTTTGTGGTGGGGAAGGCTTTGCTGGCTGGAGTCAAGGGGTCGGAATACTCTGCAATTGCAGTGTCAGATCACGCTCCACATTGGGTGGATATGGTGCTAGAGAAGGGGGCAGCACAGAGACCGGGGTGGAAACTGGATGTGGGGCTTTTGGGGAACCAAGTATTGTGAGAAAATTGAAAACGTAATTAAGGAATATGTAGGTTTCAATTGTACGGGTGAGGTGTCGAAGGCAGTCGTCTGGGAGGCTCTAAAGGCGGTGGTAAGAGGTGAGGTAATTTTGTTTAAGGCTAGGGTGGATAAGGAGGAGAGGTTGGAGCGGCAAAGGGTAATAGATGAGATGTTGGCGGTAGATAGAAGGTATGCAGAGGATGGGGACCGGCGAAGCTGGAAAAGAGGAAGGAACTACAGGCGAGCTTCGACCGACTGTCCACCAGGAAGGCGGTGCGCCAACTGAGACGAGCAAGGGTAGCAGTTTGTGAACATGGAGATAAGGCGTATGTTAGCAGGTCAGCTTCGGAGGGAGGCAGCGTAAAGGAAAATTCTTCAGGTGAAGGATAGGGCAGGGAAGTTGGTGGTGGCCCTAGTGCTAATTAACAAGGTTTTTGAGGAGTTTTATGAGAGGTTGTACAAGTCAGAGCCACTCGGAGGAGACCGTGAGATGCAGGAATTTCTCGATGGGTTGGAGTACCCGAGGCTAGGGGAGGGGGACAGGGCTACATTAGAAGGAGCAATAGTGGAGCAGGAGATAAAGGATGCGATTGGGAGGATGCAGTCGGGGAAGGTGGCAGGGCCGGATGGGTTTCAGGTGGAATATTATAAAAAATTTAAGGATAGGTTGGCACCCCCGATGGTGGGGATGTTTGAGGAGGCAATAGGGAAGGGGGTGTTGCCGCAAACCTTGGGGCAGGCATCGATTTCCCTGTTACTAAAAAAGGATAAGGATCCGACGGAATGTGGGTCGTATCGGCCCATATCACTTCTGAATGTGGACGTAAAAGTGTTGGCGAAGGTACTGGCGGGTAGGCTGGAGGAGTGCCTCCCGAAGGTGATAGGGGAGGATCAGACGGGGTTAGTGAAAGGGAGGCAGCTGTTTTCGAACATTAGGAGGGTTTTGAACGTTGTTATGGCACCGGCGGAAAGAAAGGAAACAGAGGTAGTTGTGGCATTGGACGCCGAGAAGGCATTTGATCGGGTAGAATGGGGGTACCTGATGACAGTGCTGGAGCGGTTTGGGATTGGACCAAGGTTTGTGAACTGGGTAAAGCTATTATATAAGGAACCGAAGGAGAGTGTCCGCACAAATAATATCAGTTCGAGATATTTCTCTCTCCACCGTGGGACGAGACAGGGATGTCCTATGTCCCCCCTGCTGTTTGCACTTGCGATTGAGCTGTTGGCCATCGCATTGAGAAGTTCGGGAGCATGGAAAGGAATAGTGCAGGGGGGATTAGAGCATAGGGTGTCCTTATATGCCGACGACTTGCTGCTGTATGTGTCGGAGCCGAGTGCGTCGATAGGAGGAATATTGGAGCTACTGCGGGTATTTGGGTCTTTCTCGGGGTACAAGTTGAACCTGGACAAGAGTGAGTACTTTGTGGTGTCTCGGCCGGGGGTGGGGGCAGGGGTGGGGGGCTGCCATTCCGTAGAGCAGGGACTCATTTTAGGTATCTGGGGGTGCAGGTTGCCCGGGAGTGGGGGAGGCTTCGCAGATACAACATCACTAGTTTGGTGGGGAGAGTGAAAGCCAATCAGGCAAGGTGGGATGGCCTTCCTCTGTCACTGGCAGGTCGGGTACAGGCGGTTAAAATGAATGTGTTGCCGCGATTCCTGTTTATTTTTCAATGCCTACCGATTTTCCTGCCAAAGTCTTTTTTCAGGGCGATTGAGGGAAGGATTACCTCATTCATATGGGGAGGGAAGGTGGCCCGAGTGAGACAGGTGCTGCTACAGAGGGGAAGGCAGGCAGGGGGTTTGGGTCTCCCGAACTTGTTGTACTACTACTGGGCGGCGAATGTGGAGAAAGTGCGGAGCTGGGTCAGAGGGGTCGATTCTCAGTGGGTCAGAATGGAGGAGAGTTTGTGCAGGGGGTCGGGGCTGAAGGCACTTGCAACAGTGCCGCTCCCGATCCCGGTTCGGGATTTTGCCAGGAAGGAGATACAGAGCTTCCCAGAGGAACCGGCCTCCACATTGCTGGAGGAGGTGTTGACGACAAGGGGACTGGAGAAGGGGGCAGTGTCAATGGTGTACGGAGCTATTCTGGAAGAGGATAAGGCACCACTGGAAGGGATCAAAGCAAAGTGGGAGGAAGAGCTGGGAGAGGTTATAGAGGAGGGGGTCTGGTGTGAGGTGCTCCGGAGAGTGAATGCCTCCACCTCATGTGCGAGGTTGGGGCTGATACAGCTGAAGGTGGTATATAGAGCGCACCTCACGAGGGCGAGGATGAGCCGATTTTTTGAAGGAGTAGAGGATGTGTGTGAGCGGGGGGCGGGGGGGGGGGGGGGGGGGGGGGCGTGAATCACGTTCATATGTTTTGGTCCTGTCCAAAGCTAGGGGAGTACAGGAAGGAGGTGTTTAGGGTAATTTCCAAGGTGGTGCGTGTGAAACTGGACCCGGGTCCCCAGGAGGCCATATTCGGGGTGTCGGAGCAGCCAGGGTTGGAAACAGGAGCGGAGGCAGATATCATAGTCTTCGCCTCGTTGATCGCCCGAAGGCGGATCCTGCTGGGATGGAGAGCAGCCTCTCCACCCAGTGTCCTATTGGAATACTTGACCCTTGAGAAGGTTAAGTTCGAACTGAGGGGAAGCTCTGAGGGGTTCTACAAGTCATGGTCACTATTTATTATGCACTTTCAAGAACTGGATAACATCGAACATTAGTTGGGGGGGGGGGGGGGGGGCGGCTGTGTAGATTAAGGGTGACTATGGGTAATCCCTGATTCCTTTTTGTCATTTATTTATGTAAACATGTGGGCTGAGGTTTGGGGGTTGGTGGGCGGATGGGATCGTTGTTATTATGGGGATTGACATATCTTGCTGATTAATGTTTATTGTTGATGGGTGTAAATGTGGGAGAAAATGTGAAAAAGGAGAATAAAAAGAAATTTTTAAAAAAAGAATTACCTGCCCCATACATATGTCATGTTTCCCCTCACCATCGAACTATAGTTATGGGAAAGCATGCTGTAATCTGGCTCAACAACCCAATCAGCAAATTCCTTGGATCTACTGTGAGAAACAACATGCCTTTTGACGAAGAGCTCAACAGATGAATTGGAAAGGCAGCCACCATCTTTGTCCAACCAACAAAATGGGCAAGGAAAACAACGAACTGACCCACAAGACCAAGATGCTTATCTACAAGGCCTGCATCCTCAGCACATTGCTGCAGGCAAAGCCTGGACAACTTAGACCTACCAAGGAAAAAGGCTCACTAAACTCTACCTGCAATGCCTACAATGCATTTTCACCATCACATGGAAAGACAAAGTCACCAATGACATAGTCATTTCAAGGGCAAATATGCCGAGCATACAGGCACAAATCAAGCAAAGACGGCTTCGCTATCTTGGACATGCACTCAGGATGGAAAATAGCCACATCACGAGAATATGTTACACAAGGAATAGCCTGTGCCAAGAGACCAGCAGGATAGCCAAAATGTGGTTCAAGGATGCTGTCAAAGGAGACATGAAAGTCCTCAATATCAATCACAATAAGTGGGAAACTGGCTGACAATCGATACAAACGGTAATACCAACTCTGGCAGGAATTCATCATCCTGACGACATATGGTTTTTGGAAGCTCTAAAGCACGCACCACCCTGTAAACAAGGCATCCAGCAGAGATCACCTGCATCACAGGCAAGGGGCAACTTGTATGTTGTACTTGATGACAGACTTGTTTTTCCAGAATTGGCTTGTTCAGCCAACAAAAGAAGTTCAGCAGATTATCTCCCCTGACCGCACCAAAGTCCCGTGGCTGAACTTCCATTGTCTAGTTGCATTTAAGTCATTATCTCACCAAGAAAACATGGATGAAAACTAATACTTAATTGAACATATTTCAATGAGTTTGACCTTAGTGTCAATGAAATAAAATCCTTAGCACCCACCATAAAGTTATGGTGACAAAATTGCTAATAGTTTATTTTAAATCTCTGCAGATTTCTCATATTTTAAATATTTGAACCATAAGGGTTCATTTTCCATTCACAGTAGCCAAGAAAATGCCTGTCATCAGGAGTCCACGAACAAAGTTTCCTAATGTAAAATAGCATGATTCCACTATTTGCGGCACAGGTGATTAACTAAGGAGAAAAACAAGCATACTCACACAAGAGGTATTTCTAGGACTACTGTCTTTGTTCCTTTATTAAACGCAGCAGGTTGCTAAAAGGGTCTCCTGCCAACTACAAAATGTATACTGTACAAATAAACATAACTGCATATCATAGAATCCCTACAGTGCAGTAGGAAGCCATTTGGCCCATCGATTCTGCACTGACCCTCTGAAAGCACACCCTACCTAGGCCCACGCCCCCATCCCATCCCCATAACCCAGTAACCCCACCTAACCTTTGGACACTAAGGGGCAATTTAGCATGGCCAACCACCTAACCTACATATCTTTGGACTGTGGGGGGAAACCAGAGCACCTGGAGGAAACCCATGCACAAAGTGGAGAATGTGCAAACTCCACAACGACAGACACCGAAGGCCGGAACTGAATTTGGGTCCCTGGTGCTGTGAGGCAGCAGTGCTAACTACTGTGCCATGATGCCGCCCTTATACAGCCAGTGACTATTTGTATTGGCTATACTGGTGCCATTTATCAACTCATTAATCAGATAAAAATGTGGCAATAATTGTAACGAAAGGCCAATGTAGAATTTATTTTAAGGTAATGGATTTACAAACCATTGGTACAATAACTATTACGTCCAAATTAAGAAGCAATTCCATATAATTTTGTCATGGTTATTTTAGGTTGGAGGATGTATTCAAAACTGAGTGCAGTATTTTGATGTGAAATTTTGAGAAGGTTGCACTTACATTTTCAAATTATGGCATTAACATATTTAGTAATGGCTTATGTAATAAAATATAAAGTGTTGAATACACGTGACAATATTCTTTGTTGTAGTCTGTCATATGATTTGTGGCATTTTAAACTTGTATAAATCATTAATTCTGTCAAAAACATATTCATGTATCAGCACTGCCACCTATAGATCATTTGAAATGGTTTGCAAGATTTTGGTTTTCCTTATTTCGCGGACACCTTGCTTTCAAAAACTTGGTTTGTGAATTGATGAGGTTAAATCAGAATAATTTACTTCATTAAACAGTAAAATTGTCAGTGATTCTTCTATTTTCTACCATGAATCTATCATAATGCCTTTTAATGATGGTATGGATTTTGGTAGCAGATGTCCAAGGTAATGTATGATTCTACAATATTATATTCGAGAACAAGAAAATAATTCAAGACCACAATTTTCACTTTGTTATAACTGACCTATCAAGCGTGCAAATTTTTTAACTGGAAATTTACAAAGTACATTCCTCTGACCATGATTTCAAAATGACTGCTGGTTGGTTGCTATTCGGGTAGCACGGTACCACAGTGGTTAGTACAGTTGCTTCACAGCTCCAAGGTCCCAGATTCGATTCCCAGCTTGGATCACTGTCTGTGCGGAGTCTGCAAGTTTTCCCTGTGTCTGCTTGGGTTTCCTCCGGGTGCTCCGGTTTCCTCCCACAGTCCAAAGATGTGCAGTTAGGTGGATTGGCCATGCTAAATTACCCTTAGTTTCCAAAAAAAGGTTAGGTGGGGTTACTGGGTTAAGGGGATAGGGTGGAGGCTGCTCTTTCCAAGGGCCGGTGCAGGCTCAATGGGACGAATGGCCTCCTTCTGCACTGTAAATTCTATGATTCTTTCTCTCTGGTCAACTCGCTAAGAAGCTCCTTAAATACATACCTTTATCCTTGGCCATTTTCTGTCATCCTTTGCCATCCCACCCCCCCACCCCCCACCAAAATCTCCTCTCTAAGTTTCCCTGGTTCTAAACGTTGGTGCATTTCAGTCCCCACTATAATTTACTGCGAGTTTAAACTACCACTGCCCATCTCCCAAGAACGCCTGTTCTATGCTTCTCTTCAATGTGCACTGGATATTTTCTAAATTTGTATTCCAAATTCCTGGGCTTTTCTTGACATCAAAACTATGCTTCTGCTAGAGTGCACCACCAGACTCAGCTACTGTTTCTCAGGTGCTGCTCAGTAATTTTTTTCTAATTCTGATAAACTCTTCCTCCTCCTCCTCCTCCTCTCCTCCCCCCCCCCCCCCCCACACAAACACCCCGCTCCAGCTAGGTGCTGCTCATTCCCCCCCCCACCACCAACTATTATTAGGGCTGAGCCTGTGACAGGCCAAATGATTCTACCATTTTTTCAAGTTTGGTTGTTCTATTTCCTGGCTCGAATTGCATGCTCCTGGGCAGAAGCACATTGCTCTATTACTTTTGGGTTTTAAGGTGACCTCCAACTTTGCCACTTTGTTTCTGCTCTTCAGCCAATTTGGTGCACATTCTGGATCTTCATTCCAGTGGAACTGCCTCAGAAAAAGGTATTCCCTCCAATGCTCTGCCCTTCAAATTGCTTCTGGACTCACTCAGTTGTCACATTGTCTCCAAACTTGACCGCAGTTTGATGATGTTCCATGTTGACTCCCAAATTACTGATGTCAACTTTATCCGACAACAGGACCTCCAACATTAATTCTGCACTCCCTTCTATTGTCATTTTATTTCGCACTCCTTTCCATTGCCATTTTATTCCTTGTCCACTACCAGAAATGCCTCATCATTGTTCTATAACAAAGCCCATTTCACTTGAATTCTTTGTGTCCATTTGCTTGTACATTTTGGCCGCTACTCCAGATTGGAGCATGTCATTTGTATTTCCCCTTTTGTTCTTTTTAATTTAAAAAAATCGTTTTTCTATCTATTTTAGACCCCCTCACTCCTGTCTATCATCTTTCCTCCCTACATTTCCCCATTGGTGATTCTGCCCTCCTAGATCTCTACCCTTCACACTCCTTGATCTTCCTACACTCTCCACTAACTCACCAGGCTCAACTCTCTGAAATAAGACTGAAAATGGCCTCCAATCTTGGCATCCTCCAAGTGCCCATCACGACACTTGCTGATGCTTTCTTATGACCCGTACCTAAAGTCCATCCTACTCTCCACAATAACTTTGCCATCTAGTATGTCAAATAGGGTCTAATCTTGCCAATCTCATTCAAAACTCCAAATGTCTAGCCTATCATGCCCTCTCCGTTTTTATCTTGCCCATGAGACTCACTTGTTGCTCCCTCGTCCCTAATTCCGACTGAACTCATGACCACGCAACTTCCCTCCCTGGCTCCCACATTAGCTGATATTGTTAGTGGTTTCTCTCCTCAGGTACCATCTCCAACAAGTCTGTCATCGATACTCCTCTCACCTATTTCCACCTCCATAACATCACCTGTCTCCAATCCTGTTTTAGTTCATCACCTCATCCTTGCTATTATTTGACTATTCCAAAACACTCTTCATCCGCCTCTTATTTTCTTTTATATACTTCAGGTCATGCAAGCTCTGCTGCTCACACCAAGTCCCATTCACCATCATCCCTGTATTCACTGATCTAATTCCCATCGTCCTTTTCAAATCCCTTCAGGGTTTCCCCCTCCCCCATTCCTCCGAATTTGGCGTTTGGGCATCCCTGATTTGAAGATCTGCCCCATTGGAAGCTGTACCTTAAGCTGCCAAGGCCTCAAACTCAGGAATTCCCTAAAATTCTCCCTCTCTATTCCTCCGCTAAGGTCCATAGCATCCGGACAGTGCAGAAGGAGGTAATTCGACTCATCGGGTCTGCACCAACCCTCCAAAAGAGAACTCTTCCTCAGCCCACTCCCCCACCCTATCCCCGTAACCCTGCTGCTCCTTTATAAAACGTTATCTTTTTCCATGCTTTCGATCATCAGCCCCAATATCCATGGTGTCTAATGACGTTTGATAAGGATCATGTGAAGTGCCTTCGAGCGTTTTCGAACCTTGAAAAGGTGCCGAATAAATCACGTTGTGGCTGTTTTTGAAGATGACTTAAGGTCCAACTCGAAAGTAGGTTAATCGCGGTAGTTTGAAAATCTCCCGTTTCGCAAATATTTTTTTTAAAGCTGGCTTTGTTGTACACATCCTCGCCGATATGCAATTATTCCAAAAATCTACAGGCGAAATTCAGGAATTGACCGCTAATCTACGCGCGAAAACTTAATCTTAAAGCAATCGTCTGTCTACATGCTCCGAATTTACTCAAAAATATGGTCAGTTAATTAGGGTCTCGTGCTTTGCGAAAGCAATTAGCCGCATGATCACAAAGTTCATCCTCAGATAGCTACCAGGACGAGCAATTAACTCATTGATATCTGCATCACATGGAAGATTACTCCAGTCGAATAATTAGGCATTTTCTGAAAGGCCAGCACATTTTCGCATGATAAACGTCCCCACATTTTTGCATGCGTTATTGCAACGTCCGCTGATATTTCCGTAGTGTCACAATATGCACAATACCAGTAGTATGTATGGCAGCGCCAGCGTTAAACCATGATCAGCGAGGAAGTGAAGTGAAAAGAAATGCAAAAGGTAAGAAAAACAAAATAAAGCGAAACACTTGAATACTCGACATACGTACGAAGACACATACACGATGTACATACAAGCACACACAAGACCGAAGTTGCAATCGTACACCTTACTGATCCATTCTGACTTCACTATTAAAAATCAATTTCGATTCTCAAGTTTCAATAGTGGTTTTGAACACAGTTTCTGATAAATATTCCCAATCTATATTGGCATCCTCCCTTACAACATCAGGGAATTTGCCAGGAGAAAGTTCCAGACGGAATATGTATTTATATTGTGCATCAATCGACGGTAATTAGCTATTTGGAAATAGTGGCTGCTTTTTCACGTCTTTTAAAAAAATGAAAATTGCACCATTTTCATCAGACGCCTTATAGTGTTCCATCCAAGGATCAATGAACTGTTGGGGCTAATTGAAATGGGCCAAGTTAAAACCTGTAATCCGTGACACTGGAGATTTTCGGTCAGCGGTGCTTACCATAAACAAAGTTTCCTATTTTCCTCGAGCACTGAAACAATTTGATATATATTTTTTTTAATTAACTAATAAAGACACTCACCTTTCAATTCTTTCTCCTGGCACTTAGCGCTCCTCTGCCCATGCGTTAATTAGCTCCTCTCTCAAAATATTGACGGGTATTCCAATAAAATCCACAGAAATCCAGAAACAATATCCTATTGTTAAAACAAAGGTTTTGGATGTTGCTTCTTCAGTTCCCAGCTTGCGTGCATCCCACATCTATCGACATCGGAAAGCCTTAAGAAATCCAATGGCGGACTACAGCTATTCGATTCTGATTTTTCAATCTGGCCCGTAAATGCATTCCTTCCTCGATATTGCTTCCATTTTCAGATATATTTATTGTAGATCCTAAGTCGTTGGCAAATGCAGACAAGGAAATTGTAATACCCTCGCGTACGTATATTCAAAAATACCCCCGAAAGTAAAGGATCCTTTCTTCAAAAAATGTACAGTTATGTTACTGTAGCAGCACCATTTTCTCAACTGAATAGTGTATATCCCAGCCAAGCGCTGCAAATTATGCACCTAACTGAGTTGAATACATTTCAGATCCGATTTGAGTGGAAGCACGAACATTGGGGACACATCAAGGTACTTCGCCAACGTCAGAGCAGACGTCAGCGTCAGATACGTCGCTAAAAAAATCTTTTTATAGATAATTCCAGCATGATTCAGGTTATAACTAAATACCTTTCCTAGTAGCTTTTATTTATTCGACAATCCAGCTTATCTAATGGCATTTGACTTCTCTTAAAAAGTAATTTTCCAAAGTTAATTTCAAGTCAACGGAATGACAAACCGGCTAATGTGACAGAAATGCCGTTTTCTGGGACTTCTCCAGGACAAAGTGGTATGGGCTGGAAAAGACAGCTTCACTCTGAAGAGCCTGGCACTCATTAACATAGAGGCTGAATATAAATGAGGAGATGGTGTGGCGGGAGTATGAACACAATTGATGGAACATTACTAAATCCAGCTTCCAGCAAGACAGTCATCAGTGACATAAGGAGGTACTATGTTTATGCATGAATGTAAGAAACATTTATAATAAAATGACTGATCTCCGGCCACGTTAAGAATTGCATCAAAAAGGAGTAAGGTGGCTTACTCTATCTAGTAAACAGAACGATAGTATAAGAGTACATCATAGAAGGATACCGAAATTGGGATTCTGCTGCATATATTGGAAGCACACACACCACAGGAATAAATCCCGTCGAATATTAAAATAAGTACCCAATAAGTTACTTAAGAATATTCTTTAATGGTATCCGAAACACAAGACCTCCATTCTAAAGTGTTCCAGATTATCAAGGCAAATTAAGGAGAATACGAAAAAAGGAAGTTTACAAAAATGTGAACATTTACCATACTGATAATACATTTGAAATGGCCATGTGGTTTAGAGCCTGACCAGCAAACGTAATGGATGTTTGCTTCAAGACCCTATGCATCCAAGAAGCTACATAAAGCAGCTAGCTCTTCGTTCGAATTTTCAATGGTTAATGATCCTGACAACACAAAATGCTGGCGTCACAGCATTCTTGAGAAATACTTTCGACAATGTGATCAAGTTCAACGTAATATGTGATTTAACACCACTAATTCCCTGGTATATAATTCCAAAAAAGGCCAGCTTCTAGTATGTCATGGTAGACAGAAACCTCAATTAAGGACAAATGGAAACGCATACTAGGAGCCAGCAAGATAAATACAATCACAGACTTAATAAACATGATTCTACATGGATTAACAAGGCAACCTGCAATGAAATAAACAATTCCAAATTTCTGGGGAGAAACTTCCACTTCGATTGTTGAAGGAAATATGATAAGAGTAACAAAAATGTAACAGAGAACCTGGAATTAAGCATTACTGCAGATCGTTTATGCAATATCTAGAACGATTTTCTAGTATTATTATGAATCTGTATCCGAAGGGGGAAGAACCTTAAAAGGATGCTAATGCAAAACAGTCTCTGATATATACTAAATTATATTCTTTATTTATTCATTATAATATGCCCTCTTAATAGGGATACTTCAGCGTTACAGATACAAACAACATCGATTATAAGAAGGCTCTCAACCAATTTAAACATCTGAAAGCAAGCTTGTACCTACCTCAGGGCAAGCAGGCTAGGGAGCATGGTTTGAAATGCTGAATACATGGAAGTCCCACTGAATTGGAAACAAAGTTGTAAGATACACCCATGACATAACACTCATTAATCTAACAGGGTAAAGCCCCATTAATGCCTATTAATAGCTTGAAAATAACTGAATACATGGATGAAATTTGGTAATTTGTTGCATAATAATTTTTAAAACAACCAACGTAGTTTTAGAAGAGAAGATCCTGAATGACTTTTTTTGAGAAAGTAACATCCGAAGTGAACTATCACAAAATCACAACATTTTCAAGAAACTTTTGAAAACTTCCTCATGAAAAGTAATTGCAGAAATTAAAAGTTTTGGGAATTCTCAAACCAAAATGTGTTAATGGGCGTGGAACTAATTGAAAGAAGGAAAAAAATAGTTGTCTGGTATGGCATCGATGTTGGGGGAACAGGGTAATGGAGTATCCCAAAAATTGGCCTGGAACCTCTACTGGATGGATTAAGCTAGTGAATCTGGGAAGGTAGCCAGAAGCATACAAAAACGTTAGATGAAACCCGCGAATAGATGCAGCAGATGACATTTATTACATACACGTATGGGATACTGCGTACAGGTTGAAAGGATGGGCAGAATGTATATATTATATCTGTTATAATAGTGAAATTCAAAGACATTTGGGGTGATATATCTGAAACAATACATAAAAATAAAGACAGATTCGTATTTGTATAGCCAGCTTGTAGTGCCATCAAGACTTTTAAAAGTTATTTACAATCAATAAAAAATGCAGTCAAATATAATATAGGTACCAAGACTTGGCAATATTGTGAGTTCATCCACTATACAAGGTTAACTGACTACGGGCCCTTGGTGGAATCAGCACTAGTCTGGTCGAGCGATCACAAGGCACACCATGCATTCTGCGACAATTGCTTCACAAAAAACATTCGGGTCTCATTTGTCACTTCTCAAATAAGAACGATCATGATCTCCTGTTTGCTAACATCAATTCAATTTACTAATTCCATTTTATCTCACAATCCTTAATCTATCACAACAGTGAGTATACTTCAAAAAAGTACCTTACTGGCAGTAGAGCACTTTGGGACGCCAGAGATTGCGAAAGTTAAGAAATAAATACAAGTATTATACCCCAATTGTCAGAACTGATTTGATCAATAATAATGTTTGGGTAAAGGGTTTCTGTAATTGTTTGCTGAGAATATGTATCCTTCGGAGCGTTAACACTAGAGTTAAGTTGACAGTATAACAGAGGTAATTTTAGATGAATGATATTTGTATTGTTAAATATTAGAAATAAGGCATAATTGTAAGTGGGTTTAATTTAGTGTAAGGAGTTAGATTAATGCCAGACAAAGGAGTTTGTGGGAGGTTGGTCAGCCCAAATTGTGCTTCTATTGTGCTTCGAGAGGGTAAGGGCGTGAAAAGTGAACAAGGTGAGAAATAAAATTTGTTTAGCAACAAGGAGCACCTTTAGGGTTGGGAGAGTTTTTTGAGCATTTTTTTTTCGATGAATTCATAGCAATTGGCTTTAGGAGGTCAGAGATGGAACATCTCTCTCAGCTATACTAGAAGAAAGGCCACACCATGGAGTAATGGTTAAGAAAACAAGTGAAAGAAACTTAAGGAACAGCTGGTTAAGGAAACTAGAGAAATAAAGAGAAGTTTCCAATAAGTCTTAAGTTAAAGGTACAAAATTGAAATGGAACATTTATGTTGGGGAACCAACCAGGGAGGAGGCTACTCTTTGTTTGGTCTTCTGTAATGAGGAGGTATTAATTAATGACCTCATAGTTAAGGATCCACTAGGGAGTAGTGACCATAGTATGATAGAATTCAAGATTCAGTTTGGGGACGTGAAAGTAGAGCCCCACACTAAAATATATCCCAGTGAGGAAGAAAGATGGGAAGGGGGTAAAAAACATTCATGGCTAAACAAGGAGGTCAAGGACATTATAAGGACAAAAACTACGTTATATCATATTGCAAAGGGCGGTGTCATGCTGGAAGATTGGGAAACATTCAAACCGAAACAAAGGGATGCCATAAAAAGAGCTAAGGTAAATTACAAAAACAAACTAGCACAGAATATGAAAAAGGGTAGCAAAAGCTGCTCAAGGTACATAAAAGGGAAGAGAGGAGCTAAGGTGAATGTTGGCCCCTTGGAAGATGAAACTGGTGAGTTAATAGTGGGGAACACATGAATGGCAGAGATGCTAAATCAATACTTTACCTCAGTTTTCACGGTAGAGGACACTAGTACCATTCCAATAGGGTGGAACTTGGAACAATCAGCATCAATAGGGAAACGGTACTCAACAAACTCTTGGGATTGAGGGAAGATAAATCCCCAGGGTCTGATGGCCTACATCCTAGGGTGTTGAAGGAACTGGCAACAAAGATAGTGGATCCATTGGTTATAATATTCCCAAATTCCCTGGACACGGGAAAGGTTCCCGTGGATTGAAGCATGGTAAAATAACACCCTTATTCAAAGAGGGAGGGAGGCAAAATGTGGGAAATTACAGACCAGTTAGTTTAACGTCAGTTAGTTGTTGGAAAATTGTTAGAATCATTTATCAAGGACGTAATATCAGGACATTTGGAAAGCCAAAGCACTATCCATCAGAGTCAGCATGGTTTTATGAAGGGCAAATCATGTTTGACTAATTTTGAGTTCTTTGAAGATGTAACAAGCAAAATGGATAATGGGTTCCTGCAGATGTAGTGTATCTGGACTTCCGGAAGGCATTTGATAAGTGTTGCTCTCTTTGGTTGGCTCTGAATATGGCGGTCAATATGGTCGCCTTCCTTAATCCTAATTGTGTTAGAGTCGCCAGGTATCTTTCGATACCGCCACAAGGTTCAAACCCGAATACTGATCAAATAGTCAGTACACCAGTTAGGTAGTTCAAAGTCAATACTATTTATTTACACACACAGTAATATCTACTCATGCACGAAACGCTACAGACTAAACTATCACTACTGCTAAAGCCTATACTTAGCTCTGGGCACCCACTTAGTCAGAGGAATAATGGCCGTTGTTCGGTTCTGAGGCTGCTGGGGTCGAAGTGGTGAAGGGGAAACAGCTAAGGTCATCCATCTGGTAGCGAGCATTGACTTTGGACTTACTTGCTTCTGGTGCAGCTGGTGGATGGGTCTCTCTGCTGTGAGAGCTGAGTCCAAGAGAGCAATTCTCACTTGGGGCCTTCTTCTTATACCTGAAGGGGCTTTGCGCACTTTTGGGCGGGCCTTGAACTTGGCCCCAATTAATTGGGCCGTATCTTGATCACTTGTGTTGATCCTGACCAATAAAGGGGTGGGTGCCCTGATGGCTGGGTGTGTCTGAGGTGGCCGTTGGCCTGCTTTGTTTTCTGCTTTCGGTTTGGAGAATTGGCGCCGTGCGGTCTGGGGCCAGATCGGTTACTTAAGTATCTTCTTTTGTTCCCGGAGATGGGCCATCCATATGCTAATGGGCCTACAGTTTCAGTCTCATCTGGGAGCTGCGGCTCCAATATGCAGACAGACTCTGTGCTGCTTGCTTTCTTAACATTGTCCATTTTTCCCTGCAATCTTTGCAAATGTCCATTTTGTATTCTGGAAGTTGCCTTCCCAGGTGGCTACACTCCCTCCTTGTGATCCTCAACGCGAAGCGTGAAGGATCAAATAACCACGTCGTCTTCGTTTTCGTCCCAAGTTCGGCACCTGTAAGCATTTCATAGGCTCCACACTGCTCTGTCCTAAGACTTGCAACTTTTACCTAAATTATTTATGTACATACATCATTATAAAATTCTACGGGGTGATATGGCATTCAGGCATGCATTACAAAATAAAAAACTGGAACCCCTAACTATCCTTAACTAAACTAGCCTTACTCAAACAATCAAAAGAATTTACCACATTTTAAACTGTACAAATTGCAGGAACGCAGGTCTCTCTGGCTTGGCAGTCAAGCACAGAGTTATTTACATTTCTTTTTATTGGAACGAACAAAACACACACAAAAGAACGGATGCAGTTTAATTCACTTAAAGGGTTTGGGGGGTTTGTTGAAGTCCGAAAATAGGGGATCTGAGGGTGTATATCGGAGTGCGAGTGCGGGAGGCTTTCCTCCGCCATTTCCTCAGTCTTAGAGTCTGAACGACACTGCAGAGTACCTCAAGTACTAATAGTGATTCCACAACATAGGATAGGGAATACCAGGTGATGAACCGGTCACACCAGGTCGGTGTATCGGTAACTATCTCGGGGTTTAGTGTATGGCAGGGGTGGGAGACATTCACGGCCTGCGTGGTAGAGGTTAGGGGGGTAGCGTCCAAGCGCAACTAGACAGATCCCACTAAGATCCAATTGTAAAGCATGATGGTTGACTTCATCTTTCCTTCTTTCTGTCTTCTTCTTCTGAGGTTCCGAAGTTCTAAGGACACAAGCATAATGTCTGTTATTATCTTGCTTAAGATCTCATATGTCTGTCTGTCTGTCCTCTTATTGCCAATTACCCATTATAATTGGTCACCATCTGTGACTCCCACATTTTTTAAAAAAATGTTTTAAACCAAATATTTTGGACAAGGCATCTGAGAAACAGACATGCGAGCCATCTCGCAGCCTGTGTGATCTACCATCCCAGTGTTTGAGGATGTAAATAGCATTTGGAAGAAACCTAAGGGTTGCCATAAAGAAACAAAAGAGTTTTGAACTTAACGAGCCAAAATGGGATGCGTATGGGCCGCGGCGGGTAAGAATCGGTGGAATCCCCGGGTAAGACGGTGACCAGTGCCCTGTGTGTTCTACCCATGCATAGTTGACCAGAGAGGGGTCCTCAGGCAGGACGGGGACCAGTGCCATTTCTCCACTGCCTGAGCGACCGGCAAGAACGGAATGAATATGTGGTAGTCGTGGGGCTGCCTCTCGTGATTACCTTCAAATCAGGAGAGTAGTTATGAGTGGTTGTCTGCCGACAAACTAGTACCGCTGAACGGCTGTCAGTCGACAAGGGATTTGTTTGGTAGGAGTCAGACTCTATGTCATCATCTTCCCTCGGCTGCCATACTCTTGACTGGAGTAGGTTTGCTAAAGCTGCTTGGGGCGAATTGGGGTCCATCTCATCATTCCGGATGAGCCTGAACGAGTTGTCTAAGTGCCAGAATCTTGTGTCGAGGTTGGAGCTGCAAGGTTTTAATCCATAATCGTCGGGCGGTGGGTCTGGGTCAGGGGCTTTAATGTATGTTATCTCGGAGGAGTCGCTGGAATCATGTTCGGAATCGCTGGGAGTGGGGCCTGGTGCAGGGGTGTAGTCGTAGCGTGGTGTGCTGGGGCTGTCGCTATCGCTGTCGCTGCTGATTAAAAGAAGGGAGAGGGACTTCCGGTGCGGCTATGCAGAGCTAGGTCGCATATTCGGCAGTTCCCACTTGGAATGGACTTTTGGGCTCTTTTACAGGGCCCCCACGGCATTTGTTTGACATTTCCCGGTGTGGGAAGAAGACTGCAGCATTCCCCTGACGGTGTCCCCCAGGAATGTTGTGTCTTTTGGCTGCCAGACCCGGCAGAAACAGTGAAGGATTTGGCTTGAGCTGCAGCAATAGACAGAGGCCTCTTCCAGCATGCAGGTGGGGGAAGGGCAAGCTTAAAGCTGCAATCTGACTTTACTCTATCAAAGGTGAATTCTAGCAGCAGAGGGAACAACTGTGAAAGGATCTACCAAGGCCATTGAAGAGGCGGGGCGAGGCTTCTGGTGGCGGCCATGGAGGAGAAGGTCGCGCATTCGGCAGCTCCCGTCTGGAACCGACTCTCAGACCTTTTTCAGGAGTTTCCATAGACTTTTTGGGGCAGACTGGTGAAGCAAACACTGCCAACTTCTATGAAACGGACCAGAAGTGTAACGGCCAAAGGAGCGGCACTGGAGCAACGGGAGAAGCGAGGGAAAGAAAACAAAATGGCAGCGGCCAGGGACAAAGGGGAGCTGCAGGAGTTCATCAAGCGCTGCTTCGAGGAGCAGCGCGAGGAGATGCGCAAAGAGATGTTGGCGCCTATGCTTTCGGCAATTGAAGGACTTGGGATCATGCAGAAGGCCCATGAAGCTAAGATCTAGGAGGTACAGAAAAGAGTCAGTCAGAACGAGGACGAGCTCGTGGGCCTGGCGGTGAGAGTGGAGCAGAACGAGGCGCTACACAAGAGGTGGGCGGGAAGACTCGAAGACCTGGAGAACAGGTCGAGAAGAAAGAATCTGCGAATCCTGGGTCTCCCTGAGGGAGTGGAGGGGGCTGATGCCGGGGCATACGCGAGCACGATGCTCGAGACGATGATGGGCACTGTGGTGTTGGGTGCTCTGGTGCACAGATGAGCCAACACAGTTGTATGTGGTACAACTCTATTTTATTTTAACTCTTATAATACAGTTCGTTCTGGATACTCTGCACGTGCTGTCTCCCTGAGTGTGTTTGGTGGCAGATGTGTCCTGGTCCTCCTCTGCAGCTAATACTGACCACCGGGGGTCGTGTCTGTGCTTTTATATCTTTCTGTCATTGGTTGTGGTGTTGTGTGTTCTGATTTGTCTGTTGGTGTGTCTATCATGATGTGTGTGTTTGAATATCATGACATCCCCCCTTTTTACAAAGATATATGCCTACGTGGTTATAAATATAATTGTGTCGTGAGTGCATCTAAGAGTGTGTGTGTGTGTTGCGTACAGCGTGTGTATATGACGTAACTATTTACATGGGGCGATGTCGGGTGCGTCACACTAACAAGGTTGTACCATAACAAAACTTGGATGCGAGAGAAAAAAAAACTTGAACATTGGTCCGGTCAGACGATATCTGGAACAATAAACAACAACAGGTTATAATACAGAAGTGTTTGACTTTTTGAACGTATGAACAGCGTTATAAGTCCAGTCTAATGGGTGACCGCCTCAAGAATGGGCTGGTCCTCAAGCCGGTTCAGCTGTGGAGATTTGGGGTCACACTGGTTCACCTTGGACTGTTGGAGGTGATGCTGTTGCCGAAGTCTCTACTTTACCATTTGTTGTACTTCGTGCAGTGCTTGGTTTTTTCATTCGTGCAAATATAACATTCAACATCTTTGTTAGTGGTGCCTTGGCTGTGGTTTGGTTCTGGTGGCGATGGAAGGGGCATGATCCGTGGCATCTCCACGAAGTCATCCTTGGGAACCAGTGGAGGATCCGGCGTGTGCGTACGGTTCAGTTGCGAGCGTGGAAGGCGGCGCAAAGCTCGCTGATTGCGCCTACGACCCAATCCATCCGCCCTGCATGCCAGGAACAAGGTGGAGTCTTTTTTCTTTTTATGTTTGTGGTGGACGGCATCTTGTAGCCGATGGGTCGTTGCCATCGAAGTAGCACCATCACTAATATCATGCAAGGCGATGACTGTGCCAGATGTGGAAGTTGGCCGAGACCGTGCACGCTGGTTCTGGCCACCTGCTGTGCCGGAAGGGCGACTCCGCTGAGAAACGTCGAAGCATGTCGCCTTGGAGAGAGAATTGTTGCTCGCATCAACGTCTGGCGATGGCGCGAATTGGTGTGTCCATCTTGGACCGCCGGTGCTGGTTGCCACTGCCGACCCAGTGGGACTGCCACGCGATCCATTCCCTGTCGCCGTGGCATCCGCCATCACCCTGAGCGTGCCATCACCGAGGCCGCGACACCGCCCATCCGGAGCAAGGTCTGGCGTGCGCAAATCAGAGTCGGCGCTTGGCTGCTCCCCATCTGGAGTCCGGTCTGCCTTCCGTCGATGCCCCCCGTCCGGAGTCCCAACAGGTTCACTGGAGGCAGCCGAGATTCCCTGAAGCTGCACTTCTGGAGTCGGAACATGCAGGAATGCCCCAACGAGTGGAGAGGCTCGAGCCATCGAGGGTGGAAGCGGTGCGCCGCCACCGCAGTCGTCAGTGGTCCCACCGTGATCGTCGAGTGCCTCGGTACGCACTAGGCGAGGTCTGTCACCTTGCACCTTTTGCATGGGAAGTGGGATGCTGTCGTCACTCGTCTCACATCCCGTGGATAGATCCTCGTTAGCAGCTTGCTGTTCACTAGGGTTGGATAAATTGTCAGAGTTTTCATCTGGTGGTGCACACCATGTCGGTGGACTGTCATTGTCTTGCCGTTGTCCTTCATTTGGGCTTTTCTTCTTTGGAATTTTAAATCTTCCCCCAGACATTGCAGAACCTTGTTTATTACCCCCAAATTCTCCCATATGTATGGTCTCGAATATAGGATCCAATGTTTCTATCGACATTGTACTATTTTCCAAAGAACATTCCGTTTCACTTTTCTTCTCAGGTACCTCATATGTATCTTTGTCTAATGTACATGCCTTCATGGTCTCTGGGTCTGATTTTGCTGGGACTGGCATGGTCACAGTCTCTCTTTTACTGTTCTCAATTGCCCACATTATACTCCCCATACATAACTGCTTAATCACTGGGGTTAGTGTGGTACAATGGATAATCGGGTCGACCTTATCTGCATCTTCACCATTAGTGGAAAGCACACTTGGTTCACTTGAAACTGCTGTGGGTTTTAAATTCGTTATCTGGCTACTCGATGTCGGTGTCCTCAGGATTCTTGCTCCAATGTTCTGCTCATTTATCAGTGGAGTGTGTATAGGTTCAATGCAATTAATGTTCCCCTCAAGGTTTGAAGAGTCATTACTGACTAACTGCTGGTCTCCGAAGTTGGGATTTTGCGGTGTTGTGTTGAAGGGAGACATTTGTCCCTGCTGTAGATATGATTCAGGTTGTGTTATTTCCATTACCTGAGGATCAATGTCTTGTCCATTTTTTCGATCCGTACTAAAACACTGGCAATTCTCAGTCTGCTCCTTGCAAGTTAAACATTCAATAAATTTCTTTAGCAAATCCTCAGCATCCTTCTGTGGCCGTGCAGCATTATTAATCTCTGTTCGGCTATAATGATCCTGAAGGTCAGCGCATAAACCTTTTTTCTTCGGGCTTGGACGAGGCGATTCCTTTGGCTTGTCTTCAGTTGGGCTTGAACAGTCATCAGCGCTGTGCCCTTCATTGTAGCATGAGAGACCTTCATGGTCATGCTGCTGTGTAGTGGAGCATGGTAGGCTGTTATAGCCTTCTTGCTGTTCACGTGAGCATGGCAGACTTGCATCATCTGCCGCTGGTTGGTCAGGAGAGGTTGCTAGACCCTCATGGTCTTGTTCCTGCAAGGACTGCACATTGGAGTCTTGCGTTGCTTCTATCGTGGAGGCTGTCCACGAGCTCTCTGTGGAGGCTTGTGACACTGGAGTCACTTCTTGTTCGTGCAAGGACTGCGCTCTGGAGTCTTGCGTTGCTTCTATCGTGGAGGCTGTCCACGAGCTCTCTGTGGAGGCTTGTGACACTGGAGTCACTTCTTGTTCGTGCAAGGACTGCGCTCTGGAGTCTTGCGTTGCTTCTATCGTGGAGGCTGTCCACGAGCTCTCTGTGGAGGCTTGTGACACTGGAGTCACTTCTTGTCCGTGCAAGGACTGCGCTCTGGAGTCTTGCATTTCTGCAATTGTGGAGTCTGTCCACGAGCTTGCTGTGGAGGCTTGTGACACTGGAGTCACTTCTGGTTCATGCGAGGACTGCGCTCTGGAGTCTTGCATGTCTTCTTTCATAGAGTCGGGAACGTTGAGCGGGACGTGGACCACGCTCTGTGTGGCAGCAGGGCGCTCTCCGTGTGCTTGCACCGCTCCCTGTCTGTTAATGTCAGGCTGCAGCATCATCCGGTACTGATAAGTTGGAACGTCATATCTGCTGGATTGAAGATCCTCAAATCCGAAAAATGAATCCGCATCTGCGTCGGATTCAATGTGGGGGCCGCCAATGTGCAACACGAAAGGTTCGTCCGAGTCATAGTCGTATAGGACCACGGAGCTATCATTGGGCTCGCGAGGTCCGGAAACACTGTAAAGATCGTCATCGAAGTATTCGAGGTCGGAATCATCGGCTTGTGCGTAGGTAACTGCTTGTCGGAGGGTTCTTCGGAGGTCAAATTCATCTCCTGGGTCAATTTGCGGCACTGTGCTGTCATTCCAGGTGAGGGAAGGTTGTTTTACAGCTTTAACAGATTTTTGTTTTTTTGATTTGGGACGTTTCCCTTTTAAATTGGATTTGGGACGTTTCCCCTTTAAATTGGTGCAGTCTGGGGCCTCTGACATCCTGACGCTCGGTATGTAGCACGTAGGAAGCGACTGCGCATGCTCAAATCGCTGTTCCTTTACCGATGGCCGTTTTCTTGACTGCGCATGTGCAGCATCTCGCGCATGCGCAAACGATACTTCCGGTTCTGCGCACTGCTCGCGCAACTGTGCTAGCGTGATACCTTTAGCAAGATGGCCGCCGACCTCGACCCAGCCCTCTCTCAGGCCCGGGATTTCGGCCTCTGGGAATTCGGGCTCCGGGATCCCAGCCACGAGGTGAGTACTGCAGCTTTTCTTACCTTTACTTGCCGATTGGATTGCGTTTTCTTCACAGTACTTGGAGAATTTGTCCAGGACTGCCTGGTAATCGTACCTTTGCTGCCTCCTGAAGAACCTGAACCTTGTGAATATTTCTCTTGCCCTTGCACCGGCGATGGTGAGGAGAAATTCAATTTTTTCGCTATCATCCAGGTCTTGGAGTTCAGCTGCCACCAGGAACAATTCGAACCATTGCCGGAATCGCCGCCAGTTTTCGCGGAGGTCGCCGTGGCACTGGAGCGGCTGCAGAACCGGGAGCTCTATCATTTTGCCTGGGCACTGCTGGTTGTCTCTGTACACTGAGGTATGCCGGCAGGTATCGATCCACTCCTGGTACCATGTGGTGTTGGGTGCTCTGGTGCACAGATGAGCCAACACAGTTGTATGTGGTACAACTCTATTTTATTTTAACTCTTATAATACAGTTCGTTCTGGATACTCTGCACGTGCTGTCTCCCTGAGTGTGTTTGGTGGCAGATGTGTCCTGGTCCTCCTCTGGAGCTAATACTGACCACCGGGGGTCGTGTCTGTGCTTTTATATCTTTCTGTCATTGGTTGTGGTGTTGTGTGTTCTGATTTGTCTGTTGGTGTGTCTATCATGATGTGTGTGTTTGAATATCATGACAGGCACGAAGGCCCCTTCGAGGCCGCTGGAGTTGGACGGGGCACATCGGGTGCTGGCGAAGAAGCCCCAGGCAAATGAGCCGCCAAGGGCGATGGTAGTGAGGTTCCACCGGTTCACGGACAGAGAGTGGGTCCTGAGATGGGCCAAGAAGGAGCGGAGCAGTAAGTGGGACAATGCAGAGATTCGAATATACCCGGACTGGAGCACGGAGGTTGCAAAGCGGAGAGCGGGTTTCAACCGGGCCAAAGCGGCGTTGTACCGGAAAGAAGTGAAATTCGGAATGCTGCAGCCAGCGCGACTGTGGGTCACATACAAGGGCCAACACTATTACTTTGAAACGCCTGAAGAGGCGTGGACCTTTGTACAAGCCGAAAAGTTGGACTCTAACTGAGGGTTTGTGAGGGTGGGGGGATGTTTTGGGGTTTGATGTGTGATGGTTCTTGTATATAGGGGGTCAATCACGCGCAGGAAATGTTACATGGGCTGGGGGAGAGAGACAAGGCTACGACAGGAGCTGCGCCAGAGGGGGCGGAGCGGGCTTTGGAAAGCGCGGGGTTTTTTCCCGCGCACGGGATGATAGGCGGGAAGGGGAACGAAGGAATGCATATGGATTGGGAGACTCCCACGCAGGGAGGTCAATGGGACGGCGGGGGAAGCCGGGGTCAGCAGGCGTCAGCTGACTGACGGGAGTGACATGGGGGAGCAAAAAAGCTAGACAGGGGTCTAGCGGGGGGAAGAGGGGAGGGGGGAAGGGGGGGGAAAAAGGGTTGCTGCTGCACTGGCCGAAAGGGAATGGGACACAAGAGGTGGTCGGGACGGGGGTCCCCCCTCTGGGGGACTGGAGGGTGAGGGAGGCGTGGACACGGGACTGGCCCAGAAAAGGAGATGGCTAGTCGGCGGGGCGCGGGGGGGGGGGGGGGAGGGTGAGAGCCCCTCCAATCCGGCTGATAACGTGGAATGTGAGGGGCCTGAATGGGCCGGTGAAGAGGGCTCGAGTGTTTGCGCACTTAAAGGGACTGAAGGCGGACGTGGCCATGCTCCAAGAGACACATCTGAAGGTGGCGGACCAAGTCAGGTTAAGAAAGGGATGGGTAGGACAGGTATTCCACTCGGGACTGGACGCGAAGAACAGAGGGGTGGCAATATTGGTGGGAAAGCGGGTGTCATTTGAGGCCAAGACTATTGTAGCGGACAATGGAGGGCGATATGTAATGGTGAGCGGTAGGCTGCAAGGGACGTGGGTGGTGTTGGTAAACGTATACGCCCCGAACTGGGATGATGCAGGATTCATGAAGCGCATATTGGGGCGCATTCCGGACCTGGAGATAGGAGGCCTGATAATGGGAGGGGACTTCAATACAGTGTTGGATCCAGCACTGGACCGCTCCAAATCAAGGACTGGAAAGAGGCCGGCGGCGGCCAAGGTACTTAGGGGCTTTATGGATCAGATGGGGAGAGTGGACCCATGGCGGTTTGCAAGGCCGCAGGCCAGGGAATTTTCTTTCTTCTCCCATGTACACAAAGCCTACTCCCGGATAGATTTCTTTGTTCTGGGTAGGGCGCTCATCCCGAGGGTGGAGGGGACGAAGTATTCGGCTATAGCCGTTTCGGACCATGCCCCACACTGGGTGGAACTGGAGCTAGGAGAGGAGAGGGACCAACGCCCGTTGTGGCGGCTGGATGTGGGACTGCTGGCGGACGAGTTGGTGTGTGGGAAGGTGAGGGGGTGTATCGAAAGGTACTTGGAGGCCAACGACAACGGGGAGGTGCGGGTGGTGGTGGTATGGGAGGCGTTGAAGGCGGTGATCAGGGGAGAGCTAATCTCCATTAGGGCTCATAGGGAGAAGACAGAGGGTATGGAAAGGGAGAGGTTAGTGGGGGAGATTTTGAGAGTGGACAGGAGATACGCAGAGGCCCCGGAGGAAAGATTACTTGGGGAAAGACGACGGCTCCAGACGGACTTTGACCTGTTGACCACAGGGAAGGCGGAGGCACAGTGGAGGAAAGCGCAGGGGGCGACCTACGAGTATGGGGAAAAGGCTAGTCGGATGCTGGCACACCAGCTCCGTAAGAGGATGGTAGCGAGGGAAATGGGGGGATTAAAAGATGGAAGGGGAGCCACGGTTCGGAGTGCGACGAAAATAAACAAGGTATTCAAGGCCTTTTATTAAAAGCTGTACAGATCCCAGCCCCCAGCGGGGGAAGAGTGGATGAGACGATTCCTAGATCAGCTGAGATTCCCGAGGGTGGAGGAGCAAGAGGTGGCTGGTTTGGGGGCACCAATTGGGTTGGAGGAGCTGGACAAGGGCTTGGGGAGCATGCAGGCGGGCGGGACCGGACGGATTCCCGGTGGAGTTCTACAGGAAGTACGCAGACCTGTTGGCCCCGCTACTGGTGAGGACCTTTAATGAGGCAAGAGAGGAGGGGACCCTGCCCCCGACAATGTCGGAAGCGACAATTTCTTTGATCCTAAAGCGGGACAAGGACCCACTGCAATGTGGATCGTACAGGCCGATCTCGCTCCTCAATGTGGATGCAAAGTTGCTGGCAAAAGTGCTGGCCACGAGGATCGAGGACTGTGTCCCGGGGCTAATCCACGAGGACCAGTCGGGATTTGTAAAGGGCAGGCAACTAAATACCAATGTGCGGCGGCTCTTAAACGTGATAATGATGCCATCGGAGGAGGGAGAGGCGGAGATAGTGGCAGCTATGGACGCAGAGAAGGCCTTTGACCGAGTAGAGTGGGAGTACCTCTGGGAGGTGCTGCATAGGTTTGGGTTCGGGCTAGGGTTTATCAATTGGGTTAAGCTCCTTTACAGAGCCCAGATGGCGAGTGTAGTGACGAACCGGCAGAGGTCGGAGTACTTTCGACTGTACCGACGGACGAGGCAGGGGTGCCCCCTGTCCCCCCTGTTGTTCGCATTGGCGATCGAACCATTGGCCATGTCATTGAGGGAGTCTAATAAATGGAGGGGGGTGGTCCGAGGGGGAGAAGAGCATCGGGTGTCGCTATATGCGGATGACCTGTTGCTGTATGTGGCGGATCCAATGGAGGGGATGGTGGAGGTCATGCAGACTCTAAGGGAGTTTGGGGAGTTTTCGGGCTATAAGCTCAATGTAGGGAATAGTGAGCTCTTTGTATTACAGGCGGGGGACCAAGAAAGAGGGATAGGGGACCTACCGCTGAGGAGAGCGGAGGGGAGCTTTCGGTATCTGGGGATCCAGATAGCCAGGAGTTGGGGGACCCTACATAAACTGAATCTGACGAGGTTGGTGGAGCAAATGGAGGAGGATTTCAAAAGATGGGACATGTTACCGCTCTCACTGGCAGGTAGAGTGCAGTCGGTCAAAATGGTGGTCCTTCCAAGGTTTATGTTTGTGTTTCAGTGCCTTCCCATCGTGATCACTAAGGCCTTTTTTAAGAGAGTAGGCAGGAGTATTATGGGGTTTGTGTGGGCGAATAAGACCCCGAGAGTAAGGAGAGGGTTCCTGGAACGCAGTAGGGACCGAGGAGGGTTGGCACTGCCAAACCTGGGGAGCTACTACTGGGCAGCAAATGTGGCGATGATCCGCAAGTGGGTTATGGAGGGAGAGGGGGCGACATGGAAGAGGATGGAGATGGCGTCCTGTAAAGGAACGAGCCTGGGGACGTTGGTGACGGCACCGCTGCCGCTCTCGCTGACAAAGTATACCACGAGCCCGGTAGTGGCGGCAACGCTAAGGATCTGGGGGCAGTGGAGACGGCACCGGGGTGCAATGGGAGCATCGGTGTGGTCCCCGATCAGGGGTAACCACCGGTTTGTCCCGGGGAAGATGGACAGGGGGGTTCCAGAGCTGGCATCGGGTGGGGATTGGAAGAATGGGGGACCTGTTCATCGACGGGACGTTCGCGAGCCTAGGGGCACTGGAGGAGAAGTTCGAGTTACCCCCAGGAAATGCCTTTAGATATATGCAGGTGAGGGCTTTTGTGAGGCGACAGGTGAGGGAATTCCCGTTGCTCCCGGCACAAGAAGTTCAAGATAGGGTGATCTCGGGTGGATGGGTCGGGGAGGGCAAGGTGTCGGAAATACACCAGGAGTTGAAAGAAGAGGGGGAAGCGCTGGTAGAAGAGTTGAAGGGTAAATGGGAGGAGGAGCTGGGGGAGGAGATCGAGGAAGGTCTGTGGGCTGATGCCCTAGGTAGGGTTAATTCCTCCTCCTCGTGTGCCAGGCTCCGCCTGATACAATTTAAGGTGGTGCACAGAGCGCACTTGACGGGGGCGAGGTTGAGTAGGTTCTTTGGGGTAGAGGACAGATGTGGAAGGTGCTCAGGGAGCCCGGCGAACCATGTCCATATGTTTTGGTCATGTCCGGCACTGGAGGGGTTCTGGAGAGGAGTGGCGGGAGCAATATCTCAGGTGGTGAAAGTCCGGGTCAAGCCAAGCTGGGGGCTAGCAATATTTGGAGTAGTGGATGAACCGGGAGTGCAGGAGGCGAAAGAGGCCGGCATTCTGGCCTTTGCGTCCCTAGTAGCCCGGCGAAGGATCTTGCTAATGTGGAAGGAGGCGAAGCCCCTCAGCCTGGAGGCCTGGATAAATGATATGGCTGGGTTCATAAAGTTGGAGAGGATTAAGTTCGCCTTGAGAGGGTCTGCACAGGGGTCCTACAAGCGGTGGCAACCGTTCCTAGACTATCTCGCGGAGCGTTAGAGGAAGGTCGGTCAGCAGCAGCAGCAACCTTGGGGGGGGGGGTGGAGGGGACGTCCTGGGAGGGGGGGGGAAAGGGGGGACTGCCTGGGAGGGTGGATGAGCAAGAGATAACATCAAGTGTTGGGGAAACTGGCACGTACGGGTGAGGGCCAGTGTACAAAGCTGTGTAAATATATCATTTTGCCATGTATATATCTTGCTCTGCGCGGTTTCTTGTTTTTTTGTTTTTTTTTGTTCCGAGGTGGGGGGGGGGGGGGTTATTGTTTGTAAGGGAGAAAAATTGTGTTAAAAAACTTTAATAAATATATTTTTTTTTTTTAAAAAGAAGGGAGAGGCGGAGTCGTGCCTCTGGGATGGAATCAAAGTCGTGTCTGAGGATGGGCTGGACAGGTTGGGGGAGGGAAGGAATATGTCATTTGTGGGTGGGGCGTGCTCATCTGCTGCTGTAAGCGAGATGTGGTGTGCATGGTTCTGCGAGCCATAAGCCTTAAACTGGTTTATGTGAAACCACGCAGACTTGCCATTGGGATATGTGATCTTGTATACAGAGGGGCTGACTTTGTCAGAGATGGAGTACGGTCCGGAAAATTTTTGGGAAAGGAATGTACTGGGGTTGCATAGGGATAGCATCAATTGCTGCCCTACTGCGAACTCGGTGGCGTGTACTGTTTTATCAAAGCAAGCCTTGCTTTGCTTCTACCATGTCCCAAGCCTGACAGCTGCTGCGAGCTGGGCTGCCTTTACATTAACAATAATCTGCTGTACTGCTTTTTCATGCGTGATGGCAGTGACTGTGGGCCTGGCCAAATGCAGTCCTAATAAATATTCTGTCCCTTTCATGGGGCGTCCAGTTATGAGGGTGTGGGGGGTGTATCCTGTGGACGTTGTTGCTCGTTTTAGCCTTAGTTTAATTGCTCTTATTCTGTCACCTTTGCTCGTGAGTCGCCAGGTATCTTTCTGATACCGCCACGTGGTTCAAGTCCGAGTAATGATTAATAATCCAACACACCGCTTAGTAAGAGTTAAATCAACGCTCATTTATTATATACAGCAATCAATACTTATACATTAATTCTACTTCTAAGCTACTTCCTACAACTAACAAGCCAATACTTAACTTTGGAAATGGCCCACGAGGTCAGGGAAACAAATGGTCTTTCGTATGGGTTCTGAGCCTGCGGGATTCAAAGCTGGTACAGGTCGATAGTCAGGAGTGTCTATCTTGTAGCGATCGTTGGAGTAAGACTTACGATTCTAGCGGCTGTTGTAGAAGGTCAGCAGAAGGGTCTCGAAGGTACGGAGAGGAGAAGAAGGGTGCAGCCGGGAGAAGAAGGGGTCGATTTGAACTTGGCCCCTATTCCAATAGTCCCCAGGGGCTTCCTGCCTCTCGGGGCGGACCTTGTATCTGGTACCAAGTGATTGGACTTGGTCTCAATCACTTGGTTCGATATTCTCCAATGCTGGAGCGATTCCTTGATCGAGGGGTCGTCGTTTACCTCTCTTTATGTCAGCTCCTGCTGGCGCTGAAAGGTCTGGGTCGGCTTTGTGTTACTAATTTGTAGCATATTGTTCCCGGGATTGCTACTTTATATGCAGATGGCTGGGGTGTTGTTATGTTGATGGCTGCAGGTATCGATTCAGTCTGGCTTCCCTAGAGGCGAATACATTGTTTTACCTGCAGCTGTCTGTTTGAGTCCTGTTGGCTGATTTTCCCATCAGCCTCTTCCGTTCGCCATTTTAAATCGGGGTTTGGCCATTCTAATCGGGAGTTAGCCATTTTAAGCGGCTACAACGTGGATACCGTGTTTCTTATGAACATCAGTGCAAAGGGGAGAACTGAGTGCCAGGTGCTATTGTGCTTTTGCACCATTTTCCTGAGGGTGGCTTTTAAAGTTCTGTTCATCCTCTCTACAATGCCGCTTGATTGGGGGTGATATGCTATATGAAACTTTTGCTTTATTCCGAAAATTGTGAGGACGTTTTTCATCACTCGTCCTGTAAAATGGGAGCCTTGATCGGACTCTATACTGCGTGGGAGTCTCCATCTTGTAAAGATGTGCTGGGTTAGGATTTTAGCTGTAGTTTTGGCCATGTTTGTTCTGGATGGAATAGGTTCCACCCACTTTGTGAAGGTGTTGATTACCACCAACACATACTTAAAACCATTTCTGCAGTGAGGTAGGGGTCCTATATAATCTATTTGCAAATTAGTCCAGGGGCCATTAACGGGGCGGGTGTGACTTAGCTGGGCTTTTCTTGCATATCTGTCCGGATTGTTCTGGGCGCAGATTAAACAGTTCTCAATGCAGTGCGTTACATTGGTTTTTAAATCGGGCCACCAGCAGAGAGGTCTGAGGTGGGCTAGGGTAGCTTCTATGCCTTGATGTCCATGGTTGTCATGGAATTGGCAAATAACCTGATTCCTGTCCTGGCTGGGCTACATAAATTCCTTCTTTTAAAATCACACCGTCATGTGTTGTCAAAGCGTTTTTAAACTTATCATAAGGAGCTGGGAAGATGCCTTTTAAAACTTCCCTGAGCTTCTCATCTTTTTTTAGGGCAGCACGGTAGCACAAGTGGATAGCACTGTGGCTTCACAGTGCCAGGGTCCCAGGTTCGATTCCCCGCTGGGTCCCTGTCTGTGCAGAGTCTGCACGTTCTCCCCGTGTCTGCGAGGGTTTCCTCCGGGTGCTCCGGTTTCCTCCCACAGTCCAAAGACGTGCAGGTTAGGTGGATTGGCCGTGATAAATTGTCCTTAGTGACCCAAAATGTTTGGAGGGGTTATTGGGTTACGGGGATAGGGTGGAAGTGAGGGCTTAAGTGGGTCGGTGCAGACTCGCTGGACCAAATGGCCTCCTTCTGCACTGTATGTTCTATGTTCTTTTTGAGCCTTTGCCAAATCTTGAATGTTGGTCTGTGAGACCTGAACCGCGTGTACTGGGGCGCTCTCAGGGGGGGTTCCAAACGTGACCATGTCTGGAACCTGCCTTCGCTAGGGCTTCTGCTTTAACGTTACCAGGGGGGAAGAACGATGATGACTGCGAACTTTAATAATGCCATATTTCCTATCTTTAGCTGTCTCTAGGATATGCCGGAGTAATGGGGCTGAGGGTCGGGGCTTTCCGTCTGCGGAAACAAATCCTCTAGTTTCCCACAGGGATAGGAACTCGGTTAAACTGTTGCAGTCATATAAATTGTCCGAATATATGTCGGCTGGGGTCGGAAACGAGTCGGGGTGATCTACAATGTACACTATGGCTGCTGCTGCCTGCAAGCCTAAGTGTCCTGGCAATTTCAATGAAATCTCTTCTCGGGCGCTTCACTGCGCGTCCTCTACATAAATTCCACAACTGGTAATTCTTTTCCCATTTAAAACTGTGGAGGAGCCATCCACATAGAACATAGAACATAGAAAATACAGCACAGAACAGGCCCTTCGGCCCACGATGTTGTGCCGAACCTTTGTCCTAGATTAATCATAGATTATCATTGAATTTACAGTGCAGAAGGAGGCCATTCGGCCCTTTAAGTCTGCACCGGCTCTTGGAAAGAGCACCCTACCCAAACTCAACACCTCCACCCAACACCAAGGGCAATTTGGACATTAAGGGCAATTTATCATTGGCCAATTGACCTAACCCGCACGTCTTTGGACTGTGGGAGGAAACCAGAGCACCCGGAGGAAACCCACGCAGACACGGAGAGGACGTGCAGACTCCGCACAGATAGTGACCCAAGCCGGAATCGAACCTGGGACCCTGGAGCTGTGAAGCAATTGTGCTATCCACAATGCTACCGTGTTGTCCTTGAGAACAAATAAATCTACACTATATCATTTTACCGTAATCCATGTACCTATCCAATAGCTGCTTGAAGGTCCCTAATGTTTCCGACTCAACTACTTTCACAGGCAGTGCATTCCATGCCCCCACTACTCTCTGGGTAAAGAACCTACCTCTGATATCCCTCCTACATCTTCCACCTTTCACCTTAAATTTATGTCCCCTTGTAATGGTTTGTTCCACCCGGGGAAAAAGTCTCTGACTGTCTACTCTATCTATTCCCCTGATCATCTTATAAACCTCTATCAAGTCACCCCTCATCCTTCTCCGTTCTAATGAGAAAAGGCCTAGCACCCTCAACCTTTCCTCGTAAGACCTACTCTCCATTCCAGGCAACATCCTGCTAAATCTTCTTTGCACCTTTTCCAAAGCTTCCACATCCTTCCTAAAATGAGGCGACCAGAACTGTACACAGTACTCCAAATGTGGCCTTACCAAAGTTTTGTACAGCTGCATCATCACCTCACGGCTCTTAAATTCAATCCCTCTGTTAATGAACGCGAGCACACCATAGGCCTTCACAGCTCTATCCACTTGAGTGGCAACTTTCA
The DNA here is from genome assembly GCF_047496885.1 of Scyliorhinus torazame. Taxonomy (NCBI): domain Eukaryota; kingdom Metazoa; phylum Chordata; class Chondrichthyes; order Carcharhiniformes; family Scyliorhinidae; genus Scyliorhinus; species Scyliorhinus torazame. Next base: position 78,356,685 of record NC_092720.1, read on the forward strand.
AAGATGTATGAACATAGACGCCAAGATCTCTCTGCTTCTCCACATTGCCAAGAACTCTACCGTTAACCCTGTATTCTGCATTCATATTTGTCCTTCCAAAATGGACAACCTCACACTTTTCAGGGTTAAACTCCATCTGCCACTTCTCAGCCCAGCTCTGCATCCTATCTATGTCTCTTTGCAGCCGACTACAGCCCTCCTTACTATCCACAACTCCACCAATCTTCGTATCGTCTGCAAATTTACTGACCCACCCTTCAACTCCCTCATCCAAGTCATTAATGAAAATCACAAACAGCAGAGGACCCAGAACTGATCCCTGCGGTACGCCACTGGTAACTGGGATCCAGGCTGAATATTTGCCATCCACCACCACTCTCTGACTTCTATCGGTTAGCCAGTTCGTTATCCAACTGGCCAAATTTCCCACTATCCCATGCCTCCTTACTTTCTGCATAAGCCTACCATGGGGAACTTTATCAAATGCCTTACTAAAATCCATGTACACTACATCCTCTGCTTTACCTTCATCCACATGCTTGGTCACCTCCTCAAAGAATTCAATAAGACTTGTAAGGCAAGACCTACCACTCACAAATCCGTGCTGACTATCCCTAATCAAGCAGTGTCTTTCCAGATGCTCAGAAATCCTATCCTTCAGTACCCTTTCCATTACTTTGCCTACCACCGAAGTAAGACTAACTGGCCTGTAATTCCCAGGGTTATCCCTAGTCCCTTTTTTGAACAGGGGCACGACATTCGCCACTCTCCAATCCCCTGGTACCACCCCTGTTGACAGTGAGGACGAAAAGATCATTGCCAACGGCTCTGCAATTTCATCTCTTGCTTCCCATAGAATCCTTGGATATATCCCGTCAGGCCCGGGGGACTTGTCTATCCTCAAGTTTTTCAAAATGCCCAACCCATCTTCCTTCCTAACAAGTATTTCCTGGAGCTTACCAATCTGTTTCACACTGTCCTCTCCAACAATATCGCCCCTCTCATTTGTAAATACAGAAGAAAAGTACTCGTTCAAGACCTCTCCTATCTCTTCAGACTCAATACACAATCTCCCGCTACTGTCCTTGATCGGACCTACCCTCGCTCTAGTCATTCTCATCTCATTTCCTTGATCCTACCCACCAAAGATTGTTCATGCCCTCTCTTAGCTCTCCTAATCCCTTTCTTCAGTTCCCTCCTGGCTATCTTGTATCCCTCCAATGCCCTGTCTGAACCTTGTTTTCTCAGCCTTACATAAGTCACCTTTTTCCCCTTAACAAGACATTCAACCTCTCTTGTCAACCATGGTTCCCTCACTTGACCATCTCTTCCCTGCCTGACAGGGACATACATATCAAGGATACGTAGCACCTGTTCCTTGAACAAGTTCCACATTTCACTTGTGTCCTTCCCTGCCAGCCTATGTTCCCAACTTATGCACTTCAATTCTTGTCTGACAACATCGTATTTATCCTTCCCCCAATTGTAAACCTTGCCCTGTTGCACGTACCTATCCCTCTCCATTACTAAAGTGAAAGTCACAGAATTGTGGTCACTATCTCCAAAATGCTCCCCCACTAACAATTCTATCACTTGCCCTGGCTCATTACCCAGTACTAAATCCAATATTGCCCCTCCTCTGGTCGGACAATCTACATACTGTGTTAGAAAAGCTTCCTGGACACACTGCACAAACACCACCCCATCCAAACTATTTGATCTAAAGAGTTTCCACTCAATGTTTGGGAAGTTGAAGTCGCCCATGACTACTACCCTGTGACTTCTGCACCTTTCCAAAATCTGTTTCCCAATCTGTTCCTCCACATCTCTGCTACTATTGGGGGGCCTATAGAAAACTCCTAACAAGGTGACTGCTCCTTTCCTATTTCTGACTTCAACCCATACTACCTCAATAGGGTGATACTCCTCGAACTGCCTTTCTGCAGCTGTTATACTATCTCTAATTAACAATGCCACCCCCCCCCCCCCCGCCTCTTTTACCACCCTCCCTAATCTTATTGAAATATCTATAACCAGGGACCTCCAACAACCATTTCTGCCCCTCTTCTATCCAAGTTTCCGTGATGGCCACCATATCGTAGTCCCAAGTACCGATCCATGCCTTAAGTTCACCCACCTTATTCCTGATGCTTCTTGCGTTGAAGTATACACACTTCAACCCATCTCCGTGCCTGCAAGTACTCTCCTTTGTCAGTGTTCCCTTCCCCACTGCATCATTACACGCTTTGGCGTCCTGAATATCGGCTACCTTAGTTGCTGGACTACAAATCCGGTTCCCATTCCCCTGCCAAATTAGTTTAAACCCTCCCGAAGAGTACTAGAAAACCTCCCAGGATATTGGTGCCCCTCTGGTTCAGATGCAACCCGTCCTGCTTGTACAGGTCCCACCTTCCCCAGAATGCGCTCCAATTATCCAAATACCTGAAGCCCTCCCTCCTACACCATTCCTGCAGCCACGTGTTCAACTGCACTCTCTCCCTATTCCTAGCCTCGCTATCACGTGGCACCGGCAACAAACCAGAGATGACAACTCTGTCTGTCCTGGCTTTTAACTTCCAGCCTAACTCCCTAAACTTGTTTATTACCTCCACACCCCTTTTCCTACCTACGTCGTTGGTACCAATGTGCACCACGACTTCTGGCTGCTCCCCCTCCCCCTTAAGGATCCTGAAGACACGATCCGAGACATCCCTGGCCCTGGCACCCTGGAGGCAACATACCTTCCAGGAATCTCGCTCGCGACCACAGAATCTCCTGTCTATTACCCTAACCATTGAATCTCCTACAACTATTGCTTTTCTATTCTCCCCCCTTCCCTTCTGAGCCCCAGAGCCAGACTCAGTGCCAGAGACCTGGCTGCTAGGGCCTTCCCCCGGTAGGTCATCCCCCCCAACAGCATCCAAAACGGTATACTTGTTTTGAAGGGGAACGGCCACGAGGGATCCCTGCACTTTCTGCCTGTTTGTTTTTTTCCCCCTGACTGTAACCCAGCTATTCTTGTCCTGTACCTTGGGTGTGGTTACCTCCTTGTAACTCTTCTCAATCACCCCCTCTGCCTCCCAGATGATCCGAAGTTCATCCAGCTTCAGCTCCAGTTCCCTAACACGGTCTTTGAGGAGCTGAAGTTGGGTGCACTTCCCGCAGGCATAGTCAGTGGGGACACCGGTGGTATCCCTCACCACCCACATCCTACAGGAGGAGCATGTAACTGGCCTAGCCTCCATCCCCTCTTACCTGTCAGAATATAGCTGCCCTGTGGGCTAACTAGATCTCTGCCCTCCAACCCTGCTCCCAGTCAGCTACACTTTCTGTAAACTCCTGGCTCTCTTCGCACTCTTTGCGGAAATGTCGGAAACAAAATGAAAGGAGCACCTTACTCCCTCCTCACCTAACTCCCTCGGTCACCAAACTCTCACTATCGCACTCAAATGCACCAAATTCAGCACTCCCTCAGTCACCAAACTCTCACTATAGCACTCAAATGCACCAAATTCAGCACTCCCTCAGTCACCAAACTCTCACTATAGCACTCAAATGCACCAAATTCAGCACTCCCTCAGTCACCAAACTCTCACGAAGCACTTAAATGCACCAAATTCAGCACTCAGTGCAAACAAAGTCTGCACTGTAGGGGATCACTTTTATACTGTGAATCTAGCCTCTGAAAACTGGCCTAATCCAATTAACTAATTAACAAGCTCCAGCTGCAAGTGCCTACAAGTAGAAGCCTGTTTAAAGCTTATTGAAAATTCACCTTCTTCTAAACCAAACAGCAACTTTTAAGTTAATTAACTAAATAAAAGAAAGACTAAACTTTAGATAAAAATGAAGCCTTATACTCCCTCGGTCACCAAACTCTCACTATCGCACTCAAATGCACCAAATTCAGCACTCAGTGCAAAATAGATTCTAAGGGGTGCGCATGTGTCTGTGGGCTGGGGTCTCTGGCGTGTAGTACCTGCTTTCTTGGGAGCTCACTTTGGTATAAAGGGTCCTGTATTATGATTTGTGGTGATGATCTCACACTCGTGGGGAACCTGCATATTGTAAGTTATCGGCTAGGAAAGTGTGGGTCTTCGTTCTTTTAACTGTGATGTCCCGTCCCTGTAAAAGAAGGGTCCAACGGGCTGCGCGGATTTGGCTGACTGTGCCATCCTTAAGTCGACCATCTAGTAGTAGCTGTGTTGGGGTGCGTTCAGTGAGAATGATGATGGGGTTGAGTCCTGTAATGTAGGCGAAGTATTGTACTGCCCAAAGAACTGCGAGCAGGTGCCTTTCCCAGGCAGAAAATCCTTGCTCGACAGGATCTAACACGCGTGAGGCATATGCCACGGGGCCTAATCAGTCATGGCGTTCTTAGAGGAGCACGGCCGAAAAGGTTCGGTCGGTGCTTGCAACTTTGATTGCGTACGGGGAAAGTGGATCTGGGACCTGTAACACGGGGGCTGTGCTGAGGGCTCTTTTTAATGCATCCACGGCATCCGTGTGCTGTGGAAGCCATTCCCAAGGGCTTGTTTCTTGAGAAGGTCGGATACGGGCGTTGCTTTTGTGGCAAAACCATCAATGTGGTTTCGGCACTAGCCAACCAGTCCTATAAATGACTGGAGGGCTGTTACATTATGGGGAAGGGGCAATTTGACGATTGAGTCAATTCTCTTTAGCTCGATCTCGCGTTTACCATGTGTAATTACTGTACCCAAGTAAATCACTTTTTCCTGCAAAATCTGGGCCGCCTTGGGGTTCACTTTACATCCAATCTATTGTAGGAGTCCTAAAAGTTCGGCGAGAAGCGAAATGTGCTCTCCGTTTGTTTCCATCTGTAGTAGCAGATCATCTACATATTGGACCAGACAATCGGGTCGGGAAAATGGAGGGGGAGTTGTGGAAGGCACGTCCACGTATATTGTTGTCCCTGGAATGTGAATGCGAATTTATATAGGCACGCTTCATCCAATGGAATGGACCAAAAGCCGTTGCTAATGTCCAAAACCAAAATTTTTTTTTGATTGTAGTCCCTGTTTGAGCATGGTCTCGGGACTCGTGGCTACGGTGGGGGCTGCTACTGGGGTTACTTTGTTCAGTTCTCGGTAATCAATGGTCAGTCGCCATGATCCATCAGGTTTCCTGACGGGCCAAATTGGTGCGTTATTCGTGGGGGCTACTGATCGGAGTACGCCTTGATCAAGCAAACTCTGTATTACCTTTGAGATTTCTCCCTCTGCTTCTTGGGGAAAACCGTACTGCTTTTGGGGTCTGGGGCGGGACCTGTAATGTTCACTAAGCCAGCGATCTTGCCACAGCTGTGCTTGTGCTGTGCAAATGCTGCTTTGTGTTGCTGCAGGACTTTCTAACTTCTTTATTCTGACTAATGGCTCGGGAGTCGAACCAGAAGTCTCCTACTGCGCTGATTCTATTTTCATACTCTCGAACTGTGAGCGTGGCGGGGGCTTGTGCTGCCTTTGCCATTCTCCGTACACATTTATTTACCGGATCAAATGATAGATTGTGGGAGCTCATGAAGTCAATTCCTAAGATGTGTTCAGCTGTCTGGGGTAGATCGACCAGAACTACGGGGTGTTTTGTTTTAATCTCGATTGCTACAGGGGCTGTGATGTGTCCCTGCTGTAAATGGCCTGTAAAACCGCTGAGTGTAATGGTGTCAGTGGTGGGCCACGTGTCTCGCTGAAACATCGTGGAGGAATTGAACGTGGTGCGGGACCCTCCTGTGTCCCAAAGGAATTCTACAGGGTGTCCCCGGACTGTGCCTGCCACTACTGGTCTGCCGGACTTGTTCCAAAGGGTGTCGCAGACCCAAGTTGGGGAGCTTGCACACTGTCAGTCGGTGCCGTTCATATCTACATTCTCAGAACGGGCGCTAACGCTGTGGATTGGCTTTGCCCTATTCTTATTTAGGGTGCCTGGCTGTTGGTTTCTCTGCTGCTTCTGGGGCGCATTGCACTCTTGTGCGTAGTGTCCTAATTGTCCACAATTGTAACACTCCTGGGATTTGGTTGCTGTGGGCTGTTCCTGCCCTCATTTACCCATGCGGGGTTCTAGTGCATCCTAACTGGATGCATGTCTGCCTGTTCTTCCTCGGTTTTAACAAATGCGGTTTTGCCTTGGGGTGGACTGTTCCCAAGTGCGGGACAATCTCTTCAAAACCCATTTCTCGTTGTGGGCCTCGTCTGAGGGGTCATAATTTGCGCAAGCTCTCTGTCCTGCCTCTGTCGCATGAGAGATTAGGATGCAAGTCCATTTGGCCATATAATCTGGGGACAAATGGGAGCGGGCTAACTCTCCAAATACCGCTGTGAAATGAATCCACAAGTGTCCAGCAAATGCTGTGGGGTGCTCTGTCTTTTTCTGCCTACATTTTTTTAGGCATTCTACGGGGTCTCCTTTGTTATAGCCAATCGCATCTAGGATTGCTGTGTGCATTTCTTGGAGTGTGCCTCTGCCTACATTCTGTGGGTCGGGAAGGGCTGCCACTACTGAAGGGCCGAGGCTTAAAACTGTGAGCTTCACTTGCTCCTTTTCATCCAGGCCGTACATGGTCGCCTGCTGTTTTACTCTTGCGAAGTAATGGTGGGGGTCCGATGAGGGTAGGAACGGTGTAATTCTATGACACGCGTGCCGTAATTGGGTTACGGTAAACGGGGTCGTGTACAGGAAATCTGGGTCTCCTTCTGTTGTGGCCCTGCGCTGTGTGGTTATAGGGTTCATAGGGGTATATTCTGCCTGTGCAGTCGGGGGTTGGGGTGCTTTTCTCTTTTGTGGCTTGTCCTGTGTACATATCTGTGGGAAGTCTCATTTAACTCCTGCCAATCGGGGCCGTTTTCCTAGTCTAACTCGGGTCCAAACGTGCTCTGAAACCCATTCTGAACGGAAAGCAGAGATTGCAATTTGCTTCCGGCACTGCGTGATCTACCGAGCTCTGCCTTTGTTCCATCGTGGAAGTGTGGAGTGCTCGTAGGGCTGCTTTTAAATCGCTGCACTGTTTCTGTAACTGCTCAACTTGTTGTTCGGTTTCCTGTCTTACCAAGAATGCGCGTTGCGTGTCTTGGTAGGCCTTATCATATTGGGTCTGAAAACTACTTAAATGGGCGAGACAAGACTGGTGTGCCAGCTAGGCATCAGCCACCTCCTTGTCCCTCACCGCTAACTGCTCTCTCAATTCCCTGTTCTCCTTCTCAAATTCGCTCGCATCTCCTTCACTATTCCTGTCCTCTCCTCAATCTCACTACGGAGCGTCCTAACGACCTCCTATGTGCCTCGCAATTGTGCCAAGCAGGACACGATTGTCATCGACTTGCGAGCTTTCCCTAAGCTCGTCTTATGGATCTCTGTCAGGTTCTCCCACCAAGTATACCCTCTACTCTAGGGACCTGTTTCGTTATTGGCGCAGAATTCACTCCAAAGGGGCGATCCTTTCCCTTTGAGATACTTTCTGATCTCTTCTTCCCGTACGGGACACTGTCCTACTCTACTGGTCGCTGCGACCTCGAATTCCTGGGGGTTCATTTTTTAAAAATATATATTTATTAAAGTTTTTAACACAATTTTTCTCCCTTACAAACAATAACCCCCCCCCCCGTAACAAAAAAAAAAGAAACGAGAAATCGCGCGGAGCAAGATATATACATGGCAAAATAGTATATTTACATAGCGTGTACACTGGCTCTCTCCCATACGTGCCAGTTTCCCCGACTCTTCATGTTATCTCTTGCTCATCCACCCCCCCAGGCAGCTCCCCCCCCCCCCCCCCGGGTTGCTGCTGCTGCTGACCAACCTTTCTCTAATGCTCCGCGAGATAGTCTAGGAACGGTTGCCACTGCCTGTAGAACCCCTGCGCAGACCCTCTCAAGGCGAACTTGATCCTCTCCAACTTTATGAACCCAGCCATATCATTTATCCAGGCCTCCACGCTGGAGGGCTTCGCCTCCTTCACATTAGCAAGATCCTTCGCCGGGCTACTAGGGATGCAAAGGCCAGAATACCGGCCTCATTCGCCTCCTGGACTCCAGGTTCGTCCACTACTCTGAATATTGCTAGCCCCCAGCTTGGCTTGACCCAGACTTTCACCACCTGAGATATTGCTCCCGCCACTCCTCTCCAGAACCCCTCCAGTGCTGGGTATGACCAAAACATATGGACATGGTTCGCCGGGCTCCCTGAGCACCTTCCACATCTGTCCTCTACCCCAAAGAACCTGCTCAACCTCGCCCCCGTCAAGTGAGCTCTGTGAACCACCTTAAATTGTATCAGGCTGAGCGAGGAGGAGGAATTAACCCTACCTAGGTCATCAGCCCACAGACTTGCCATCGGGGCTCTGTAAAGGAGCTTAACCCAACTGATAAACCCTCCCCCAAACCCAAACCTACACAGCACCTCCCAGAGGTACTCCCACTCTACTCGGTCAAAGGCCTCCTCCGCGTCCATAGCTGCCACTACCTCCGCTTCTCCCTCCACCGATGGCATCATTATCACGTTTAAGAGCCGTCGCACATTGGTGTTTAGCTGCCTACCCTTTACAAATCCTGTCTGGTCCTCGTGAATCACCCCCGGGACACAGTCCTCGATCCTCGTGGCCAGCACTTTTGCCAGCAACTTTGCATCCACATTAAGGAGCGAGATCGGCCTATACGATCCACATTGCAATGGGTCCTTGTCCCGCTTTAGGATCAAAGAAATTGTCGCTTCCGACATTGTCGGAGGTAGGGTCCCCTCCTCACTTGCCTCATTAAAGGTGCTCACTAGTAGCGGGGCCAGCAGGTCTACGTATTTCCTGTAGAACTCCACCGGGAACTCGTCCGGTCCCGGGGCCTTCCCCACCTGCATGCTCCCCAAACCCTTGCTCAGCTCCTCCAACCCAATTGGTGCCCCCAGACCAGCCACATCTTGCTCCTCCACCCTCGGGAATCTCAGTTGGTCTAGGTATCGTCTCATACCCTCTTGCCCCGCTGGGGGCTGAGATCTGTACAGCTCTTCATAGAAGGCCTTGAATACCTCGTTTATTTTCGTCGCACTCCGAACCGTGGCTCCCATTCCATCTTTGACTCCCCCTATTTCCCTCGCTGCCATCCTTTTACGGAGCTGGTGTGCCAGCATCCGACTAGCCTTTTCCCCATACTCATAGGTCGCCCCCTGCGCTTTCCTCCACTGTGTCTCCGCCTTCCCTGTGGTCAACAGGTCAAACTCCGTCTGGAGCCGTCGTCTTTTCCCAAGTAATCTTTCCTCCGGGGCCTCTGCGTATCTCCTGTCCACTCTCAAAATCTCCCCCACTAAGCTCTCCCTTTCCATGCCCTCTGTCTTCTCCCTATGAGCCCTAATGGAGATTAGCTCTCCCCTGACCACCGCCTTCAACGCCTCCCATACCACCCCTACCCGCACCTCCCCATTGTCGTTGGCCTCCAAGTACCTTTCGATACACCCCCTCACCTTCCCACACACCACCTCGTCCGCCAGCAGTCCCACATCCAGCCGCCACAGCGGGCGCTGGTCCCTCTCTCCTCTCCCAGCTCCAGTTCCACCCAGTGCGGGGCATGGTCCAAAACGACTATAGCCGAATACTACGTCCCCTCCACCCTCGGGATGAGCGCGCTACGCAGAACAAAGAAATCTATCCGGGAGTAGGCTTTGTGTACGTGGGAGAAGAAAGAAAATTCCCTGGCCTGCGGCCTTGCAAACCGCCATGGGTCAACTCCCCCCATCTGATCCATAAACCCCCTAAGTACCTTGGCCGCCGCCGGCCTCTTTCCAGTCCTTGATTTGGAGCGGTCCAGTGCTGGATCCAACACTGTATTGAAGTCCCCTCCCATTATCAGGCCTCCTTTCTCCAGGTCCGGAATGCGCCCCAATATGCGCTTCATGAATCCTGCATCATCCCAGTTCGGGGCGTATACGTTTACCAACACCACCCACGTCCCTTGCAGCCTACCGCTCACCATTACATATCGCCCTCCATTGTCCACCTCAATAGTCTTGGCCTCAAATGACACCTGCTTTATCACTAATATAGCCACCCCTCTATTCTTCGCGTCCAGTCCCGAGTGGAATACCTTTCCTACCCATCCCTTTCTTAACCTGACCTGGTCCGCCACCTTCAGGTGAGTCTCTTGGAGCATGACCACATCCGCCTTCAGTCCCTTTAAGTGCGCGAACACTCAAGCCCTCTTCACCGGCCCATTCAGCCCCCTAACGTTCCACGTTATCAGCCGGATTGGATTGGAGGGGCACCCCCCCCCCCCCCCCCCCCCCCCGCCGACTAGCCATCTCCTTTTCTGGGCCAGTCCCGTGTCCACGCCTCCCTCACCCTCCAGTCCCCCAGACGGGGGATCCCCGTCCCGACCACCTCTTCTATGTCCCATTCCCTTTCGGCCATTGCAGCAGCAACCCTTCCCCCCCCCCCCTTCCCTCCCCCCGCTAGACCCCTGTCTAGCTTTTTTACTCCCCCCATGTCACTTCCATAAGTCAGCTGACACCTGTTGACCCCGGCTACCCCCGCTATCCCATTGACCTCCCCGTGTGGGAGTTCCCCCTCACACCTTTCTTCCCGCACGCGGGAAAAACAAAAAACCCCGCGCTTTCCAAAGCCTGCTCCGCCCCCTCTGGCGCAGCTCGTGTCGCGGCCTTGTCTCTCTCCCCCATCCCATGTAACATTTCCTGCGCGTGATTGTGATTGACCCCCTATATACAACAACCATCACACATCAAACCTCAAATATCCCCCCCACCCTCACAAACCCTCAGTCAGAGTCCAACTTTTCGGTTTGTATAAATGTCCATGCCTCTTCAGGCGTTTCAAAGTAGTAGTGTTGGCCCTTGTATGTGACCCACAGTCGCGCTGGCTGCAGCATTCCGAATTTCACTTCTTTACGGTGCAACACCGCTTTGGCCCGGTTGAAACCCGCTCTCCGCTTTGTAACCTCCGTGCTCCAGTCCGGGTATATTCGGATCTCTGCATTGTCCCACTTACTGCTCCGCTCCTTCTTGGCCCATCTCAGGACCCACTCTCTGTCCGTGAACCGGTGGAACCTCACCACCATCGCCCTTGGCGGCTCATTTGCCCGGGGCCTCCATGCCATCACCCGGTGTGCCCCGTCCAACTCCAGAGGCCTCGAAGGGGCCTCCTTGCCCATCATCGCCCCGAGCATCGTGTTCGCGTATGCCCCGGCATCGGCCCCCTCCACTCCTTCAGGGAGACCCAGGATCCGCAGATTCTTTCTCCTCGACCTTTCTCCAAGTCTTCGAGTCTTCCCACCCACCTCCTGTGTAGCGCCTCGTTCTGCTCCACTCTCACCACCAGGCCCGAGATCTCGTCCTCGTTCTGACCAACTCTTTTTTGTACCTCCTGGATCTGAACCTCATGGGCCTTCTGGGTGATCCCTTGTCCTTCGATTGCCGAAAGCATAGGCGCCAGCATTTCCTTACGCAGCTCCTCGCGCTGCTCCTCGAAGCAGTACTTAATAAACTCCTGCAGCTCCCCTTTGTCCCTGGCTGCCGCCATTTTGTCTTTTTCCCCCGATTTTTCCCGTTGCTTCAATGCCACTTTTGTGGCCGTTACGCTTCGAGTCTGTTTCATAAATGTTGGAGGGGGACCTCCCTCTTACCTTCCCCACGGGTTAGTGTTGAAAAAAGTTCAGTTGAGGCTCTTCTAGCGAGCCTGAAAGTCCGTGGTAGCGGGAGCTGCCGAATCGTGCGGCTCAGCTCCGCATATCCGCACCCGGAAGTCTTTCCTGGGGGTTCATAAGGCGTTCCATTGCCTTCATTGCCATTTTCTCTATCTCTGGGTTCTCTACTGAATTTGGATTAGGGGGTGATAAAGTGGTGATGTAAACACGGGTATGGCTTACGCTAATTTCCGGCCTACAAAACTCCCGACAGTTTTACCCAACAAAATCTCTCAGGTTTACCTTATATCCCTGTTAGTACGCATGCGTTAACTCAAGGTCAGCTATGCTTGGTGTGCTGTGGCGCCCCATAAGCTATAACTCTCTGGTGACAGGCTAGCAACCTATTGCAGGGATTAGATGAAAGACTGTCTTGTGCACTACTGCAGGAAGGCAAACAACGACAGCTATCCAAATATTTCCAGGATATTCATCTTGAAAAAAATCAGTACTTACAGGGTTTCCCTATGGAACATCGGGGCGGGATACTCTCATTCCGCGGCAGAGTGTCCACGGCATCATAAACGCCGTCGCGTTTTACGACGGCGTGAACGGGCCGACCCGACGACTAATTCTAGCCTCCAAAAGGGGCCGCTGGCACGGTGAGAAGCGCGGGGAGTGTGGCGCCATACCAGCGTCATTCACAGGACGCCCCGATGATGCGGCGCCGCGTCGCATAAAATATGCGCGAGCGTCGCAAAGTCCCGAGATCGGCGAGATGGACGCCCCCCCATCGTGCCGCCCTGAGGTTCAAGGACCATGACCTCGAGACGCTGCTGGACGCGGTAGAGGAGAGGAGGGTGATCCTGTGCGCTACACGTGGCCACGGGCACCCTGCCAGCATAGTCCGGAGGAATTGGCGTGAGATGGGCAATGCTGTAAGCACAGTGGGGCACACCCCACGGACGGGCGAGCAGTGCCGCAAGATGATGCACGACCTGACGAGGGCAGCCACGGTGAGTACACCGAGACGTGCTCCTGGCACCACCAAACCTTTACCACCCACACAGCTTACAGTAACCTACTACCCCCCCCCCCCCCCCCCCCCCCCCCCCAGGATGGGTGCCAAACAGCCTACTCGACCCACAAGGGCTGCACACACCCCTGAGAGCCGCCATGGCCTGGTGCCCAGTGCTCCCATGCCATCATCTAGGCAACATCTGCGTGGGATGCTGTGCACCGCCTAACTCTGATGCTTTGCTGCCACCCCCCCCGGAGAAGACCGCCCACAACCACAGGGAGCGTGCGAGAACTGGAGGAGGTTCACCTGTACTGCACCCCCTCACAGTACACGAGCAGAGGGCACTGGACCTCGTTGCCGGAGCCGGGGACCAGGAGGTTGCCCCTTGCCAGATCAGAGGCACACCAGCAAGTGAGACTCCCCTGCCTGGCTACACCCCCTTTGCGCCATTCCCCCACCCAATACACCCCCTTCCCCCATTCCCCCCCGCCAGTACACCCCCTCACTCCATTCTCTCCCCCCGCCCGCAGAACACCCCGTCGCCACATTCCCACCCCCTCACCCCAGTCCGCGTGTGTAACGATACATGCTGTATTGTGTGTTCCACAACCTGCCACCGATCGTCCCAAACCGTCTGGCACTGCTCGCCCCCAACAAGTGCCAGGTCCAGATGCCCCCAGGGACGCACGCCACGGCGAGTGAGGCAGACAGCAAGGAAGGCCTTTCTCCATCACTGGGGCACAGGAATCGGACGCACAGAGGACTGAGACCCAGGACAGTGATGAACAGAGGACGGACACCCAGAACAGCGACAGCCCCGAAATGGAGATGATAGACACTGACGCACATGACAGTCAGGACAGTGACACACAGAGGATGTCGAGCCAGGACAGTGACACACAGATGACGGACAGACCAGACATTGCCCCTCAGATGGGGGCGACCGAGAGAATACCGGCCCCGGGCTCGACGCAGGAGCCCCCAGACTTTGGGTCCGATGACAATCTAGACTTGGTGTCACTGCACTCAGCCACACCCCCCACCATCGCAGAGACTCTCACCTCGGTTGGGCATTTTAGTGATGAGGCTTCTGGGACACAAATTGGTGCGCACCACACAGCCAAATCGGTACAGCAGACAGCAGATGGAGGTAGGAGCAGCCGGAGTTCCGGACGGTCCGAGGGCAGCCCAGCCCCAGCAACCAGCTGCCGCCCAGACGGTTCCCGGGTTCCTGGACTTTCCAGTCCCACCCATAGACCCGATGCAGTTATAAACCCAGGGACTAGACAACGGGATGACGGCCAGCTTCCAGCAACTGCAGAGGAGGAGCCCATCTGCGTCCAGGAGCAGGGAGTGGTGCCGGCCATGGCTGCCACCCAGGCCGACACTGCACGAGTGGCGTCCGCGGTGGAGGCAATGAGTGCAACAGTTTCGGCCATGGATCAGATTATGCAAGGCATGGGGCTTCATGTGCACGTGTCATCCATGGCCCAGGACAGGGCTGCCCTCTCACAGGCAGCCATGTGCCAGAGCCAGCTGGACATCCCAGCCACACTATGCAGTCTGACTGAGTCTCAGCAGACGATCGCTGAGAGCATCGGCGGCATTGCCCAGGTGATGGCTCAGTCTCAGCAAGTCATCGCTGAGAGCATTGGAGGCCTTGCCCAGATGTTGGATGGTGGCGCAATCCCAGACAGGGATGGCCCACTCCCTGAACTGCATTGCTGCTAACATTCAGACCCAGGTTGATACCACAGCGGGCGTCCAGGACTGGCAGCGCCAGGTGTCGGGGGTGCTTCGGGGCTTGTCTCCGCTCGCACCACCGTCCCATAGAGAGGCCTGGGGGCCACCGGGCACCCCGAGGGAGGAGGAGGTTCTTGGGCCCGTCCCGGTGACTCCTGCAAGGGAGGTCCCAGAACACCGCGGATGCTCGGACTCCCCCCGTTCCGTCCCTGGTGCATCTGGTGGGCAGTGGGCAGAACAGGGTGGCACCAAGTCATCCAGCATGCCCACGGAGCAGTCTGGCCCATCCAAGCTGGGCCGCCCCAGGAAACGCGTGCCAAGTCGCAGGGCAGGAGTCTCAGCAGTCCGCCTCCACTCTTGCTGTACCATCTGGGGAAACACCGAGGCGTAGTGGTAGGGCCCGTAACGCCAAGAAGTTTGACACCTAGTAAGTTGGCACGAGTGCAGGGCACAGTATAGTTATAGGGGCTAGGGCACTTTTATCTTACCGTTACAATTAAACTCACTGTTTCACTAATGCAAGATGCCTCTTCTATGTCCGGTGGCCGTGGGGTCGTGAATGGTACTGATTAGCACTGTGTTCGCAGGGCGGTGGAACGGTGAGCCCATGTGGGTGTAAATATTCCCCCCGCCGTACTCGGCACCCCGCCGCTAGCCACATGTCCATGTGATGGAGTGTCCGTAATGCGTACAGGAACCACCCAGATGGAAGGTGTAGCTGTGGCCATGACATTGGCTAACGATTTGGAGCTCACGGCTCATTGCAGAGTGGGTTGTCATCATTCATCATGGCATTGAAGACACCTGCGCCCACAGGCAATCGTGCGAGACCAGACCGTTGTGCCGCAGTTGGAAGTTGCTGTGCATGTGATGGTGTGGGAGGTAAGGTCATCGGGTGGTGTGGGAGGTGGAGGTGCTGGGTGGTGAGGTGGGGTGGAACGGTGTTGCCAGTGCCGCTGCTCAGAGAGCCCCTACCTTCCTAGTTGGTGAAACATGCGGCGACTAATGCCTCGCGTGCTCGCTGGCCAAGCCGGTGGCGTCGTGCAGCCTCCCGTCCATATCCAGCCCCCATGTCGCGTCTGTTGCTACCCTCGTCCTCATCCTCCTCATCTGGGGAGGTGTCCCCTCCTGTGGGCTCCCCCTCTGCCCTCTCCTCCTCCTCCTTCTCCAGCACATCGCCCCTCTGCTGGGCAATATTGTGGAGGACGCAGCAGACAACGACAATGCGGCTGACCCTCTCCGAATGGTACTGGAGGGCCCCTCCAGAGCGGTCCAGGAACCTGAAGGGCATTTTCAACAGGCCTAAGCACCTCTCGATTACACCCCTGGTTGCTGCATGGACCTCATTGTATCATGTCTCCTCGTCGGTCTGTGGCCTCCGTATAGGCGTCTTCAGCCATGACCGCAACGGGTAACGGGGGTCCTCAAACATGGCAGGGTGAACGACTGTGCCAGGGTAAACGCATCATGTACACTGCCCGGGTACTGTGCGCAGACGTGCATGACCTTCATGCAGTGGTCACAGACCACCTTAATGTTCATGGAGTAGGACCCCTTCCTGTTCATGACCACCTCCCTGTTCTCCGCTGGTGGCTGCATGGCGACGTGCACCCCATCGATCGGCTCCTGTACCATGGGTATCCTAGCCAGGCAACGAATTCCGCTGCCCGGGCATTCTGGTGGGCCCAGTCAACTGTATGTACCGGTCCACGATGTCATACAGGGCGTCAGTCACTGCACGGATGCACATGTGCACCGATGGTTGGGAGATGCCGGACAGGTCCCCATTCGGCGACTGGAACGACCCTGTCGCATAGAAGTTCAGGGCCACTGTAACCTTGACGGCCACCGGGAGAGCATGTCCTCCCCCAGTGCCACGCGGTGCCAGATCTGCCATCAGGTGGGCGGCCATTTCCCGACTCATCCTGAGTCTCCTCCTGCATGCCATGTCCGGCAGGTCCTCTAAGGGCATGCGGCGCCGGTAGACACGTTTCCTCATCGATCGCCTCCAGCGCCTTGGCACCACCACCACCTGCTCTTCCTCCTCCTTCTCCTGCTCCTCATCCACATTGGTATCGTCATCCTGTGCACCCCCTCGTTGTTCTGGTCGTCGTCCGCCTCAGCCTCCTCCTGCGCCCATCGGGCAGGCGGCCCTGCAGCCTGTCCCTCTGCTTCAGGCCATCCCTCTGCTGCAGCCGCCGCTGCCGCTCTGAGCCGCATGCGCTGACGCTGCCACAGGGCCACATGCAGGGCAGCGGCACCCGCCACAGTGGCCAACATCGCTGGCTGGTGCCCAAACATTCTGATCTGCAGGGGGTATACAACATGTTTAGGGATGGCCCATGGCCCCCTCTATAGCCATGTGCCATGGGCTACATGTCTGCCCCGGTTTGCTGATTGCGCCACAGCCATGCATGCACCCAGACCCCTGCCCACACCCTCTGTGCTCCACCCACTACTGCCCGTCCCTCCTGATAGCACCATCGTTGGATGGCTATGCCCTCACTGGGGGCTGCCATGAGTGCGGACCCGCCCCTTCCCACCGATGGTTGCCGGTTGCTGGGAGGTCTGCCCCTTGGGTGTCTCGCATCCATGGGCAAGGCCCGGGGCCATGCCGGCAGACAGCGCCCGGGGTCGGTGCCCACAAACCTGGCCGCCGTACTGGCGGCAGTGGCTCTGGTAACGTCCTGCCCTGGCAGGCCAGCTGGCATGTCGGCGCCACGCTCCCCCCCCCCCCCCCCGAACAAGGAGGATCCCTACCCAACCCCCCTCCTCTCCCCCAACATGGAGGCTCGGCCCCCCCCTCCCAAACATAGAGGCCCCCTACCCAACGCCCCCCCCCCGAACATGGTGGACCCCTACCCAACCCCCCTCCTCCCCCCCCCCAACTTGGAGGCCCAGCCCCCCACCATAGAGGCCCGCCCCCCCTTCCGAACATAGAGGCCCCCTACCCAATGCCCCCCCGAACATGTAGGCCCCCTACCCAACCTTCCCCAACATGGAGGCTCTGCCCCCGCAACATAGAGGCCCGGCCCCGCCCTCCTGAACATTGGGGCCCCGCCCACCCAAACATAGAGGCCCCCTATCCAACACCCCCTCTCCCCGAACATGGAGGCCCCCTACCCAACCCCCCTGAATATGGAGGCCCCGCCCCCCGAACATAGAGGCCCCCTACCCAACACCCCCCCAAACATGGAGAGCCCCTATCCAACACCCCCCCCCGAACATGGAGAGTCCCTACCCAACCCCCCCCGAACATGGAGGCCCACCCCCCCCGAACATGGAGGCCCCAGCCACCGAACATAGAGGCCCCCTACCCAAAACCCCCCCGAACATTGAGGGCCCCTACCCAACCCCCCCCACCCCTCCCAAACATGGAGGCTCCCTTCCCCCTCACCCGCAGCCCTGTCCGTGTCTGTCCCGAGAGTCTCAGAAGCGCAATACACAGGCCGCTCAGCTCCTCTCCCGCATCGTGCTGGCTGACGATTTTTATTTGCAGGTGTGAACGCCGCCGTCGAGACTTCGGCCCATCCAGGCCGCAGGACCCCAGAGAATTGCGGGACTTGCCCCATCGGCTGATTCTCCGGGCGGCACGGCACCGTTCACGATGACGCTGTTCACGCCGGTTTTGGAGAATGTCGGACAGGCATCGCGTAAAAAATCGGCGGGATGCCGATTCTTTGACCCGGATGCAAGCAAAAGACATTCATCTTATGGTCAAGACACAAAATACTAGCTGCTTTGTTAAATGTTGCCACAGTCCCAGAGGACCATAGGCTGCTCTCCCCATTTAAGAGGGGAGGTTGATTAGCTCAATTGGCTGCACAGCTGGTTTGTAATGCAGAGCAACGTCAACAGCATGGGTTCAATTCCTGTACCGGCTGAGGTTACCATGGAGGCCCGCCTTCCCAACCTTGTCCCTCGCCTAAGGTGTGGTGACACACCACCAGATAGCTCTCTCTCTCTCAAAGACAAGAGCAACTTTCATTTCACTTTACTGGTCTCACAGAACCAGTTACATATAGTTTCCCACCCATTTTAGCTGATTCGCTAATTATACCGATGACGTTTTTTGGGAACTGAATATTATCTTAGCTTCCAGTTACAACAAATTAATGCATTAAGCAGTATGGGACATCACACCTTAACTACATGAAGTATCCTGGCTGTCAATATTCTTAACAATAACCTATGTTTGGAAAAAATAGGGACCAAACACAAACGAGTCCTATCACATCCATTTCTTTTATTTTGATAAATCAAGTGATTTTAAGGCAGCAGTTATGCACTTGGGAGGCTTAGGTAAGCGAAATGAACACACTCACAGATATACTGAACTGAAAAAAAACAATTTGTGTAACAACTTTACTTATTTTCTCCACACACAAGATTGTCACAGACTTATAGTTGTTGCACAGTTTTCTTCCTCCTTCTCCTGGAAACACCAACTCATGCTATGGCTCAGTTCCACTTGAATCAACAACCTTCTGGTACTTCATCCAATGGTCATTCTTGATGTATGAATTGGATGGAAAATGCTAATAAATCATTTGATCACAGTGACTCTTAATGTAGAGCCTATCTGCCCTATTTTTAATTTCCATTCATGGAAACCTTTCAGCAGAGGTGGTTGGATAGCTAGCACCAGCTGGAACTCTGGCTGATGTTTTCTTCCTTAATCCAAGCGTACAAAGGCCACGCATAGCACTTGCATGGTTGTCACAGCTAGAAGAAAGTAAAGGTGACACCAGTCATAGTTGGTACTGGAACATACAAACTCTCATGGACAACAGCTGACAGACTTGAGAGAAGGGCTCTTATCGGAGAGAGCTGGCCTTGGTACTTCGTCAAAACCGGCATCTTCAGCAAGACTCGCCCAACTGAGCAATTTTAGTTAAAGAAAATCAAAGCAGTTTACATATTCTTTTAATAATAATAATCTTTGTTGATGTCACCAGCATGCTTACATTGGCACTGCAATGACGTTACTACGAAAGTCCCCAAGACATCACACTTTCAAGGGAACTGAGGGAGAATTGAGAATGTCCAAATCACTTAACAGCACGTCTTTCGGGACTTATGGGAGAAAACCGGAGCACCCAGAGGAAACCCACGCAGACATGGGGAGACGGTGCAGACTCCGTACAGACAGTGACCCAAGCCGAGAATCGACCCAGGTCCCAGGTGCTGTGAAGCAACTGTGCTAACCACTGTGCTACCGTGCCACCCAGTAGTTTGTAGTACTTGTGCAAAAGAAGGATGGAACAAAGCTAACATTGGCTTTGCTGTATTGACCCGTCTCATCAGTAATTTGACTTGCCTTCAAACACAAAGGTGTTAATGGTCATCTGAGGATGCTTAAACTTCATCCTGCATTGCAACAGGCATACAAATCTTGTTAGTGAATATGTTTCTACCGTATGAGGGCGGCACAGTGGTTAGCACTGCTGCCTCACGACGCCAAGGACCTGGGTTCAATCCGGCGCCGGGTCACTGTCCGTGTGGAGCTTGCACATTCTCCCCATGTCTCACCCCAACAACCCAAAGATGTACAGGCTAGGTGGATTGGTCATGCTAAATTGCTCCTTAATTTAAAAAAAAGAATTGGGCATTTTTAAAAAATGTTTCTACCATGTGCTGGGCATGAGCTCTTAATCACCAAGACCGTTTTCCATCTCCCAAATCACAAGAAATCTTGGAAGCATCTCCATTCCATGCATTGGCATTTAATCAACAATGTGGCATCCAGAGAAACAGGCACAATGTGTGTGTAGCTAAAGCAATTTATGGCAGTGACCATTATCTAACATTTCAAACCTGAACATCACGATCCATTATCTTAGATGTCTCCAGAGCGTGAAGGTCTCAATGTCTCAAGGCTCAAACAGGCTTTATGAAAGAATTTTTCTGAGAGAAACATGAGAGTTGCCTGTGTACAGTACAAATGGACACACTGCATTACGGATGACTGGATGACCTTCAGGGATATAGTGTATTCCATGGCTCTTGATGCCTTTGGCACTATCTCTCATAAGCACTGATATTGGTTCACCGAAAATAATAAGGTGATCCAGAAAATATTGGAGAAGAAATATCACCTCTACGGGACTTACTTCAATGGCAAAGTCATCATTAACCAAGCACAGTGTCTGTCAAAACATCCACAGGACCATCCAATGCAGCTCAGAGAGATGCATGACACTTAGCTGAATCAGAAAGCAGAAACACTTCAGTTAAATGCTGACTGCAAAGACTGTAAAAGATTCTACATTGTTCTGAAATCTTTCCATTCTAGTCATCCAGGCATCATCATTAGATACATAGAAACATACATAAAATATAGAAACAAGAGGGGGCCATTCGGCCCTTTGAACCTGCTCCACCATTCATTATGATCCTGTCTGATCATGGGGTTCAATACCCTGATCCTGCCTTCCCCCCATATTCCTTGATCCCTTTAGTCCCAAGACTAAAAATTACACAATGTTTTGGCCTCAACTACTTTTTGTTGTAGTGAGTTCCAGATTCACCACTCTCTGGGTGAAGACATTTCTCTTCACCTCAGTCCTAAAACGTTTACCCCTTCTCCTCAAACTATGACCCCTAGTTCTGGACTCCCCCACCTTTAGGAACATTCTTTCTGAATCTACCCTGTCTAATCCTGTTAAAATTTCATAAAGTTCTATGAGATTCCCCCTCACTCTTCTAAACTCAATGAATATAATCCTAACCGATTTACTCTCTCCTCATATGACAGTCCCGCCATCCCAGGAATCAACCTGGTAAACCTTCATGCATTCCCTCCATAGCAAGAAAATCCTTCCTCAGATCAAGACATAATACTCCAGGTGTGGCTTCACCAATGCTGTATACAATTGCAGTAAAACATCCCTATTCCTACACTAAGGCCAACATGCCATTTTGCCTTCTTTACTGCCTGCTGTACCTGCGTGCTTGCTTTCAGCGACTCATACACAAGGACATCAAGGTCTTGCTGAGTATCCACCTCTCTCAATTTACACCCATTCTAATAATCTGCTTTCCTATTTTTGCTACCAAAGTGGATAACCTCACATTTATCCACATTATACTGCATCTGCCATGCATATGCACACTCACTCAGCCTGTCCAAATCCCGCTGAAGAATCTCTGCATCCTCCTCACAGTTCACCCTCCCACCCAACTTTGTATCATCTGCAAATTTGGAAATACTACATTTAGTTCCCTCATCAAAATCATTAATATATAATGTGAACATTTGGGATCCTAGCAAATATCACTGCGGTACCTCACTAGTCACTGCCTGCCAATCAGAAAACGACACATTTATTCCAACGTTTTGTTCCCTGTCTGCTAACCAGCTTTCTATTGATCTCAAGACACTACCCCTAATCCCATGCACTTTAACTTTACATAGTAATCTGTTATGTGAGACCTTGTTAAAAGCCTTTTGAAAGTCTAAATAAACCATATCCACCAGGTCTCCCTGCATGATGGGAAGCAGTTTGCTGATGACTATACACTAGCTGCTGGATTGTGACTGGACATGTAATGTAGCATGGACCTATTCTCCAATGTGTGTTACAACTTTGACCTTATAATAAATAATAAGAAAACTGATATAATATCCTAGCCTGCTCCAGGAAGGTTCTATTTTGAGCCCAAGGTTTCAGTCTATGACCAAAACCTGACAGCAGTGGGTAAGTTCATTTATCTTGGCAGAACACTATCTCAAGCTATCTATATTGATGAGGAGAAACATGCAAGAATTATTTAGACTTTCAAAAGGCTTTTGAATTAATTCAAAATCAAATGTGCATTATAGGCAGAGAGAAAATGGCAGGAGAGATCCCAAGCCAGCAGCTGATCCAAAACTCACTTGTCTATGGTGCCCTGTCCTGATTACAGCAAAACCTTCCATGCACAGATCAGCCTTAACGGACATGTACGTATCCATGAAACCCAGATAATGGACATGGTCATTTTCACCTGGGCAGACCAACATGACAGCTGGGATTAGTTAACTTCTAGTCAGATAGCTGAATGTTGTGCACCAAGTCACAAAAGGAAATTATATAAAGATATTTGCATGAAAATGAATAAATATTTCACCTTTTCCATGAAATTGTTTGCATTATCTTGAGCTACCTGTGGTATAATTTCTGCTGGGAGTGTTCCAATCTTAGTGTAAAACCAGCAGATGACTAGCAGAAACTGAGGAAATTGCATAAACTCTCAAATTTCCACCACCTCTACTGTATAAATTCATCCTGAGGTAGCGACCAGGGAAGGGCGTATTTCAGTGGCAGGTTTGTACAGGGGCTGGAGACAATTGCTTCGGTATTCACCATATTTAAAACATTTATCTGTCCATAATTTTCTGAGGTTTACAGATTAGATAAACAGGTAGTATACGGTCTCAAAGATATGGAAAGGTCTTCGGCATCGTTGGGATATCTATGAAGCTGGTTTTGCTGATTCAAGATTGTTTTGCAATCTGATTTTTAATATTTTAGTTCTCCTTTGTGCATTTTATTCGTGTATATGTATTTTTTCATTTGGTGTATTTTTTTCGCATCATACCATTGGGAGAGCTTATAATTCATTAAACTCAGTGAAAATTCCTTTGGGAATTCTTCGCCCTTTGGAGTTTTGGGAATGAACCTCTGACAACCTGCTGTTGCCTCTGTCGGGGCATGTCGGAACCCTCAGTTACTTGGGCACTTGGCTTCATCACCATCTTCATTCATCAGGGAAACCTTTCTGCTGGGATTGATATTGTAATGATATATAGTAACATAAGCAGCTAGTTTGCCTTGATATGTTGTGTGGTAAACCACTGTATTGTATTGTTACATGCCTGGGCTTGTCCCTGCTGGCTCCGCCTGTGGCTCCTCCCCTTGGGCTCATGTATAAAGGTGGCTGGTCTCTGCCTCTGATCCAGTTCGGGATCAGAGGCCAGGAGGCTTTCTGTTTAGTGTATTAAAGCCTCAGTTATGTTCACCACTCGTCGTGTGTTAATTGATGGCATACCAATTTAATACACTAAACATCTAATATGAATTCATCACTCAAGCCTGATCGCCTGGAGCTGGACCCGCAGGCAACTTTCAAGCACTGGCTTAGCTGCTTCGAAGCGTACCTCGGATCCTTCACCGAAGACTTCACTGACCTCCAAAAGAAGCAGATCCTCCACGCACGGGTGAGCCCGCAAGTCTTTCTTCTCATCAGGGACGCCCCCTCATATACGGAGGCGATAATGCTGTTGAAGGGTCACTATGTTAAGTCTGTGAACGAGGTGTACGCTGGGCACCTTCTTGCCACGAGACGACAATGCCCTGGGGAGTCACTAGCAGAATTCCTGCGTGCCTTGCGGGTACTCTGCCGGAGCTGTGACTGCCAGGCGGTATCGGCTACCCAACACGCGGAGCTGTTGATCAGGGATGCTTATGTCGCGAGCATGAAATCGAGCTACATCTGCCAGCGATTGCTAGAAGGGGGTACACTCGGCCTCCCAGAGACAGTGCAGCTCTCAAACTCGCTGGTGGTGGCCTACCAGAACATGGAGGCCTACACCTCTGACCGCGCGGCACCCTCATGCACCTCGTGGGCACCCCCATCATCTGACCCGGGTGCGGCGTAAGCCTGTGCCATGCAGCAGCAGCCCGCCAACGCCGGAAGCCCCAAGTGCTACTTTTGCGGCCAGGGTAATCATCCCCCATAATGCTGCCCTGCACAGAACGCGACTTGCAACGGGTGTGGGAGGAAGGGCCACTTTGCGAAAGCCAGCCAGGTCCGATCGCTCCCTAAAGCTTCTAGGCCCAGCAGCGCTGCGTGCTGCCTGTCAGGGCCGCCCCCAGCTGCCACGCCACCCGTCATGTGCGACCCATGGGCACCGCCATCTTCACTGCCATCTTCAATTTTGGCCACCACGTGCGACCCATGGGGGCTGCCATCTTCAACGCCATTTTGTACTTCACCCGCCACACGCAACCCACAGGGGCCGCCATCTTTGACGCCATCTCCGATGCCACCCGCGACCCATGGAGGCCGCCATCTTGGGACCACTCTGCAGCCTTCCGAAGCTCGCCTGCATCACGCTCGACCAGTCCCGGCCTCATCACCTCACAAAATCGACCGTCCGGATCAACGGGCACGAGACGGCCTGCCTTTTCGACTCCGGGAGCACAGACAGCTTCATACACTCAGATATGGTAAGGCGCTGCTCCCTCCCAATCTTACCCGCGACCCAGAAAATCTCCCTGGCTTCCGGATCACATGCAATAGAAATTCGGGGGTACTGTGTCACGACCCTTACTATACAAGGCGTAGAGTACACTAACTTAAAACTCTACGTCCTTCCCCATCTCTGCGCTGCCCTATTACTGGGACTCGACTTCCAGTGCCACCTCCAAAGCCTTACTTTAAAGTTCGGCGGTCCCCTGCCCCCCCTCACTGTCTGTAGCCTAGCGACCCTTAAGGTCGCCCCACTCTCGCTCTTCGCCATCCTCACCCTGGACTGTAAGTCCGTCGCTACTAGGAGCAGATGATACAGTGCCCAGGACAGGGCCTTGATCAGGTCGGAGGTCCAGCGACTCCTACGAGAGTGGATTGTTGAGGCTAGTAACAGCCCCTGGAGAGCCGAAGTGGTGATCGTCAAGACTGGGGAGAAGCACCGGATGGTCATCGACTACAGTCAGACCATCAACCAATACACGCAGCTCGATGCGTACCCCCTCCCCGGCATATCTGACATGGTCAATCAGATTGCGCAGTATCGAGTCTTCTCCACAGTTGACTTGAAGACGGCGTACCACTAGCTCCCTATTCGCCTGGAGAACCACAAATACACTGCCTTCGAGGCAGATGGCCGCCTCTACCACTTCCTCAGGGTTCCCTTCGGCATCACCAATGGAGTCTCGGTCTTCCAACGGGAAATGGACCGAATGGTTGACCAGTAGGGGCTGCGGGCCACGTTCCCGTACTTAGATAATGTCACCATCTGCTGCCATGACCAGCAGGACCATGATGAAAACTTCCTCCACACCGCCAAACTCCTGAACCTCACTTACAATAAGGAAAAATGCGTTTTCCGCACAACCCGCCTAGCCGTCCTTGGCTACGTTGTGGAAAACGGAGTCCTAGGGCCCGACCCCAACCACATGCTCCCCCTCCTGGAACTCCCCCTCCCCCACTGCCCCAAGGCCCTGAAGAGATGCCTGGGGTTCTTCTCCTACTATGCCCAGTGGGTCCCCAATTATGCGGACAAGGCCTTTCCGCTTAATAAATCCACTGTTTTTTCCCTGACGGCTGAGGCCCGCCTGGCCTTCAACCGCATCAAGGCAGATATTGCCAAAGCCGTGATGCACGCTGTGGACGAGTCCATTCCGTTCCAGGTGGAGAGCGATGCGTCGGACTTTGCGCTGGCCGCTACCCTCAACCAGGCGGGCTGGCCTGTGGCTTTCTTCTCCCGTGCCCTCCATGCCTCCGAAATTCAACACTCCTCATCGAAAAGGAAGCCCAAGCCATTGTAGAAGCTGTGCGACATTGGAGTCATTACCTGGCCGGCAGGTGATTCACTCTCCTCACTTACCAACGATCGGTTGCCTTCATGTTCAATGACACACAGCGGGGCAAGATCAAGAATGACAAGGTTCTGAGGTGGAGGGTCGAGCTCTCCACCTACAACTACGATATCTTGTATCGACCTGGGAAGCTCAATGAGCCCCCAGATGCCCTATCCCGCAGTACATGTGCCAGCCCATAAGTTGACCGACTCCGGGCCCTCCACAGTGACCTCTGTCACCCGGGGGTCACCTGTTTTTTTCACTTTATCAAGGCTCACAACCTGCCTTACTCCATCGAGGTGGTCAGGACCGTGACCAGGGACTGCCAGGTCTGCACGGAGTGCAAACCACACTTCTATCAGACAGACAGGGCGCACCTGGGTAAAGGTCTCTCGCCCCTTTGAGCGCCGACTTCAAAGGGCCCTTCCCCTCCACTGATCGTAACGTGTACTTCCTCAACATTGCTGACGAATACTCAAGATTCCCCTTTGCCATCCCATGCCCTGACATGACCTCTGCCACCGTCATCAAGGCCCTGCACAGTCTTTTCACCTTGTTCGGGTTCCCCACCTACATCCATAGCGATCAAGGTTCCTCCTTCATGAGCGACGATTTGTGTCAGTTTCTGTTCAGCAAGGGAATCGCCTCCAGCAGGACGACCAGCTACAACTCCAGGGGCAACGGACAGGTGGAGAGGGAGAATGCAATGGTCTAGAAGTCTCCCAGTCTCCCGCTGGCAGGAGGTCCTCCCCAATGCGCTCCACTCCATCCAGTCGCTCCTGTGTACTGCCACCAACGAGACTCCACACGAGCGTATGTTTGCCTTCCCCAGGAAGTCCACCTCCAGGGTCTCGCTCCCGTCCTGGCTGACAGTCCCAGGGCCCGTCTTCCTCCGGAAGCATGCGAGGAGCCATAAATCAAATCCCCTCGTCGAGAAGGTCCTGCTCCTCCATGCCAATCCACAATATGCCTACGTGACACATCATGACGGGTGACAGGACACAGTCTCCCTCCTGGATTTGGCACCTGCAGGACCAGCACCACCACCCCCGACCCTACACCATCTTCCCCCACCTCTACCCACCTACCCCAAGAACTGGCACCCGCAGGCCCACCGGCGACCATTACCACAACCCCCGCCCATACACCGCCCCCCCGCCTCCACCGACTCAACAACTGGGTGAAGAAGTGGACAACAGGCTCCCGGATGCACAGGTCTCGACACCGGTGCCCACACCACAGCCGGGACTGAGGCGGAAGGTCAAGGCCCCCGACAAACCTGATCTTTAAGCCCACTTCACCCCTGCTGGACTCTTTTTTTTAAAACAGGGGGTGAATGTGGTAAACCACTGTATTGTATTGTATCATATTGTTATTAAAGCCTCAGTTACGTTCACCACTCGTCGTGTGTTCATTGATGGCATAGCATGTTGAAAGTTTAAAGAGTACGTACATAATTTCAGAGTCCACAACACATGCCAAACTAGTTGTCAGTAAGTGACTGTAAGTCACGTCGCTAAGTAAATTGACGTTTGATGGCCCTGGAAGATGCGAGTTTAGCAAAACTTTCAATTTCCCTTGCAATTTGAAGGCACACTCGGCTGAAGCAGGGCTATGCACTGAGATGTGGAAAGTCTTGCCAACATTTTACGAAAATATCATTATTACTTCCTTCCTCTTGTACACCACACCGTTAGTATACGTCGTGACCACAGACGCCTGTGGTAGTCACCACTAGTCGTATATTACATGTATTACGGCATTGCCCGCATAGTAGAGGTACATGGGTAAATCCCTGCCTGCTGGCTCCGCCCAGTAGGCGGCGTATAAATGTGTGTGCTCACCGGTGCTGCAGCCATTCTGGTTCCAGCTACAGGAGGCACAACATCTTTGATCAATAAAGCCTCGATTATTCCACTGCTCTCGTCTTTGTGGTAATTGATAGTGCATCAATTTATTGAGCAAAGATTTTTTTTTAAATGATGGATCTCCGTATCAAGCCTGATCACCTGCAGCTGCGCCCTCAAGCAGCTAACGCTACGTCCGCCTTTGACCACTGTCTAGCCTGCTTCGAAAGCTACCTCCGAACATTCGCTGAGGAACCCTTGGACTAGCAGAAGCTCCAAGTCCTCTATTCACGGGTGAGCCCTCATATTTTTCCTCTCATCCGGCATGCCCCCACTTACTCTGAAGCGATGGAGCTCCTGAAGGTACACTACGTTCGACCAGTCAATCAAGTATACGCCAAGCACCTGCTGGCCACGAGACAGCAACTCCCCGGGAGTCTTTGGACGATTTCTGGCGTGCCCTGCCCATCCTAGGTAGGATCTGTGACTGCCAGGCAGTTCCGGCAGTTCAGGACACCGAACTTTTAATTCGAGACACTTACGTTACGGGCATGAAGTCTGCATACGTCTGCCAGCGGCTACGGGAAGGGGCCATGCTTGATCTTGCGGGTACTGGGCTGTTCGCTAATCCGTTAGAAGTGGCCTCCTGTAATGTCCTGTCCTACGCCCCCGACCGCACGGCACTCTCGTGGGCATCGTGGGCCCCACCAGCTGCCGACTCCAGCTCGCTGCAAGCCTGCGCCGCGTGGCAGCCAGCCAACTCTGTGGGGCCCAAGTGCTATTTTTGCAGGCAAAACAAACACCCCAGGCAGCGCTGCCCGGCGCGGAGCGTGGCCTGCAATGGCTGTGGAAAGAAGGGACACCTTGTTTCTATTTGCTAGGCCCGGTCGGTCGCCGCTGTTTCCAGGCCCAGCGTTCCTACACTCCCCACGGGCACCGCCATTTTCCCTTTCCCAAGCCACGTGTGGCCCATGGGTGCCGCCATCTTCTTCACCGCAAGCCACGTGCGGCCTGTGGGCGCCACCATCTTTGATGTCACTCGCCATGTGCGCCCCGTGGGCGCTGCCATCTTCGGCATCTCAGGAGCCCTGCTCGTCTGGCCGTTCATCGCCTGCCACTACCTCCACCACCGCTGACCAGCCCGGGGCCTCCCAGCATCTGCCGCAGCTCGCCTCTATCACCCTGGATCAGTCCCGGCCCCGCAAACTCGTGACCGCGACAACAACGGTGAAGATCGATGGGCACGAGACGACCTGCCTTTTTGACTCCGGGAGCAGAGTGCTTCATCCACGGCAAGGCGCTGCTCCCTCCCGGTACACCCCGTCACCCAGAAAATCTCCCTGGCCTCCGGATCCCATTCCGTGGAAATCCGGGGGTACTGCATCGCAACCCCCACCGTCCAAGGCGTAGAGTTCAGCAACTTCCGGCTCTACGTCCTCCCTCACCTCTGCGCTGCCCTGTTACTCGGCCTGGATTCTCAGTGCCATTTCCAAAGCCTAACATTAAAATTCAGCAGACCCCTACCCCCCCCTCACCGTATGTGGCCTCACGACCCTTAAGGTCGATCCACCTCCCCTGTTTGCGAACCTCACCCCGGATTGCAAACCCGTCACCACTAGGAGCAGACGGTACAGTGCCCAGGACAGGACCTTCATCAGGTTGGAGGTCCAACGGCTTCTGCGGAAAGGGGTCATTGAGGCCAGCAACAGCCCCTGAAGAGCTCAAGTGGTAGTAGTAAATACTGGGGCGAAGCACAGGATGGTCATTGACTACAGTGAGACCATCAACCGGTACACGCAGCTCAACGCGTACCCTCTCCCATGCATATCTGACATGGTCAATCAGATTGCGCAGTATTGAGTCTTTTCCACAGTGGACCTGAAGTTCGCCTACCACCAGCTCCCCATCCCCCCGGAGGACTGCCAATACACTGCGTTCGAAGCAGATGGCCTCCTCTATCACTTCCTTAGGGTTCCCTTCGGCGTCACTAATGGGGTCTCGGTTTTCCAGCGAGAGATGGACCGAATGGTTGACCGGTACGGCCTGCGGGCCACCTTCCCATACCTATATAACGTCACCATCTGCGGCCACGATCAGCAGGACCATGACGCGAACCTCCAAAAATTCCTCCAGACCGCCAAACTCCTTAATCTCACATACAATAGGGAGAAATGCGTGCTCCGCACCAACCGCTTAGCCATCCTTGGCTATGTCGTGGAAAATAGAGTCCTGGGCCCGACCCCGACCGCATGTGCCCCCTCATGGAAATCCCACTCCCCCACTGCCCCAAGGCCCTGAAACGATGCCTGGGTTTTTCTCCTACTACGCCCAGTGGGTCCCTAATTATGCAGACAAGGCCTGCCCATTCATTCAGTCCAGTTTTTCCTCTGACGGCTGAGGCCCGCCAGGCCTTCAACCGTATCAAGGCAGACATCGCCAAGGCCACGATGCACGCGGTCGACGAGTCCCTCCCCTTCTAGATGGAGAGCGATGCATCGGACGTAGCTCTGGCCTCCACCCTCAACCAGGCGGGCAGGTCCGTGGTCTTCTTTTCCCGCACCCTCCATGCCTCCGATATTCGGCACTCCTCTGTCGAAAAGGAGGCCCAAGCCATAGTGGAAGCTGTACGGCATTGGAGGCATTACCTGGCTGGCAGGAGATTCACTCTCCTCACTGACCAAAGGTCAGTTGCTTTCATGTTTAATAATACATAGCGGGGCAAGATTAAAAAATGACAAGATCTTGAGGTGGAGGATCGAGCTCTCCACCTATAATTATGAGATCTTGTATCGCCCGAGGAAGCTCGACGAGCCCCCTGATGCCCTATCCCGCGGTACATGTGCCAGCGCACACGTGGACCGACTCCAGGCGCTCCACTATGTCCTCTGCCACCCGGGGGTCACCCAGTTCTTCCATTTCATCAAGGCCCGCAACCTGCCCTACTCCATTGAGAAGGTCAGGACCGTCACCAGAGACTGCCAGGTCTGCGCAGAGTGCAAACCGCACTTCTACCGGCCAGATCGAGTGCACCTGGTGGAAGGCCTCCTGCCCTTTTGAGCGCCTCAGCATGGACTTCAAAGGGCCCCTCCCCTCCATCGACCGCAACACATACTTCCTGAACGTGATTGACGAGTAATCCCGGTTCCCTTTCGCCATCCCATGCCCCAATATGACTTCTGCCACGGTAATTAAAGCCCTCCACAGCATCTTCACTCTGTTCGGTTTCCCCACCTATATCCACAGCGATCGGGGATCCTCTTTTATGAGTGATGAGCTGCGTCAGTTCCTGCTCAGCAAGGGCTACAACCCCCGGGGAAATGGGCAGGTGGAGAGGGAGAACGGGACGGTCTGGAAGGCCGTCCTGCTGGCTCTGCGGTCTAAAATTCTCCCGTCTCCTGGCAGGAGGTCCTCCCCGACGCACTCCACTCCATCCGATCGCTCCTCTGCACCGTGACTAACGAGACCCCTCACGAACGTGTGTTTGCCTTCCCCAGGAAGTCCACCTCCCAACATGGCTGACAGTTCCTGGATTCGTACTCCTTCGGAAGCATGTGCGGACCCATAAGTCAGACCCCTTGGTCGAAAAGGTCCACCTCCTACATGTGAAACCCGCAGTACGCCTACGTGGCACACCGCGACAGGCGCCAGGACAGTCTCCCTCCGGGATCTCCACTCACGACCCCCAACCTGACACCGCCCCCCCACCCTCAGGTTGCCTCATTCACCCCTGCGCCACTCACTCTCCTTCCAGCAAACCTCACCGCAGCCCCTGCCCCAGTAGGATCCATCCTCCCACTGGTTCCACTCAGGGGTGACGAAGATGAGGACAACACGCTCCCAGAGTCACAGGTGACCAAGTCGGCGCCCACATCACCACCAGGACTGAGGAGATTGCAGAGGAGGGTCAAGGCCCCCGACAGACTTAACTTGTAATGTTTTCCACCACCCCCGCTGGACTCTTTTTTAACAGGGGGTAAATGTGGTAGTCACCACTAGTCGTATATTACATGTATTACGGCACTGCCCATATAGTAGAGGTACATGGGTAAATCCCTGCCTGCTGGCTCCGCCCAGTAGGCGGCGTATAAATGTGTGTGCTCACCGGTGCTGCAGCCATTCTGGTTCCAGCTACAGGAGGCACAACATCTTTGCTCAATAAAGCCTCGATTATTCCACTGCTCTCGTCTTTGTGGCAATTGATAGTGCATCATACTTCCTTCCTCTTGTACACCACACCATTAGTATATGTTGTGAACACAGACGCCGTCAGAGACATTCCCTTTCCCAGGGTCTGAGCGAATTTTCGTTTGCCAGCCAGATGATAATGCTCAGCTTCTGCTGCCCCAAGTTCTGATGAAAGGTCTGATGTGTTGGGTGCTCTGGATCCGTGGAACACATACAGGCCACCCACACTTAAAATAGTACAACACTATTTTATTAAGTTAGAAACTGTTGAACATACTTTCACTGCGGGTTAACACGATGTTAGATTAAACTAAAGACCTATGCCTGTCCTAACCAGTCTATGCACTCAGCACATGGTGAAGAACTGTGCTGTACGCTGTAAGCTCTGTCCTACTGAGAGGCTGCATCCCGAATGAGTGGGAACTATGATGCCCTCTGTCTATACAGTGTGTGTGCTCTAACTGGTGATTGGCTGCGGTGTTGTGTGTGTTGATTGGTCTTGCTGTGTGTCCATCAGTGTGTGTGTGTCTGCACCATGATATACTGGTGTAGATTATGACATCCCCCCTTTTATAAAAAAATGTATGTGTGTGTCAATCAATAATGCGTGGTGAGAATGTTCCTAACTACTTGTGGGGTGCGAAGACATATTTACAGGACTACGTACATGAGAACTAGTCTATTTACATGGGAAGGTGCCTGGTGCAGAGAAGCAGTATGCAACAAGAGTAACGAGATCAACACTATATACAAACCAGGGAAACGATCAAACAAAGCAACGAAACAATTCAGAGAGTCCATAACTTCGAATAATATATAAATTTAGTCTCTGAGGTGGGCGACGCATTCTGGTTGACCGCCTCAAGGGTAGGTTGAGAGCCGCCGGTTCAGGAGCGGGCTGGACTGCGTCAAAGTCAGGGGGAGGCAGAGTGACAGGGAGCTCTGCATAGTCCGTGGCAGGGTCAGCAGGAGGGCGAGGCGACACTGGAGGATCATGTGGCGAGCGTGGAACGAGACGAAGGGCGCGTCGATTGCGGCGCAGAATAGAGCCATCCGGTAGACGAACCAGGAACGAGCGGGGGGCCACCTGCCAAAGGACAACAGCGGTTGCAGACCAGCCACCATCCGGAAGGTGGACGCGGACGTTGTCATCTGGAACCAGAGCAGGGAGATCAGCTGCACGGGAGTCATGAGCCACCTTGTGCTGTGCATGAGACAGCTGCATCCGGCGAAGTACCGGAACGTGGTCGAGGTCTGGGACATGGATGGACGGCACCGTCGTCCTCAGGGTGCGACTCATGAGTAACTGGGCTGGCGACAGGCCAGTGGACAGTGGGGTGGAGCGATAGGTCAGCAAGGCAAGGTAGAAATCAGACCCAGCATCAGCAGCCTGGCATAGGAGGCGTTTGACGATATGTACTCCCTTCTCTGCTTTGCCGTTGGATTGGGGGTACAGGGGACTGGACATCACATGGGCAAAATTGTACTGCCTGGAAAAGTTGGACGATTCTTGGCTGGCGAAGCAGGGGCCATTGTCTGACATAACCATGAGCGGGATGCCGTGTCGAGCAAAGGTTTCTTTACATGCACGAATGACTGAAGACGAGGTGAGGTCGTGCAACCGTATCACCTCCGGGTAATTCTAAAAGTAGTCCACGATCAGGTCAATGCCCACCTTGGTCCATGGTGACGTGACCAACTCATGGGGCTGCAGGGTCTCACGTGGTTGGGCTGGCTGGAAGCACTGACTAGTGGGGCAGTTGAGCACTGTGTTGGCTATGTCCTCATTAATGCCGGGCTAGTACACTGCCTCTCGGGCCCGTCGGCGGCACGTTTCCACGCCAAGGTGGCCCTCGTGTAGTTGTTCTAGGACAAGCTGGCGCATGCTATGCGGGATGACAATGCGGTCCAGTTTTAGAAGAACCCCGTCTACTACCGCCAGATCATCTCTGACATTGTAGAATTGAGGGCATTGGCCCTTGAGCCACCCTTCTGTTAAGTGGCGCATGACACGCTGTAGCAAGGGGTCAGCCGCCGTCTTGCGGCGAATTTGGACGAGGCGTTCATCCGAGGCAGGTATATCGGAGGCCACGAATGCCACATGGGCGTCAACCTGGCAGACAAATCCCGCTGGGTCACATGGAGTGTTGACTGCCCTGGAGAGAGCGTCAGCAATGATGAGGTCTTTGCCTGGGGTGTATACCAGCTGGAAATCGTATCGCCGGAGCTTGAGAAGAATACGCTGGAGGCGAGGCGTCATGTTGTTCAAGCCTTTCTGTATTATATTGACCAGCGGGCGATGGTCGGTCTCGACGGTGAATTGAG
The DNA here is from genome assembly GCF_047496885.1 of Scyliorhinus torazame. NCBI lineage: Eukaryota > Metazoa > Chordata > Chondrichthyes > Carcharhiniformes > Scyliorhinidae > Scyliorhinus > Scyliorhinus torazame. The sequence goes on from NC_092720.1 coordinate 78,391,003, forward strand.
GAAGTCTGTAGACATAATCGTGAAACTTAACAACACCGGTCAGAAGGCCCAGGCACTCCTTTTCTCTCTGCGCGTAGCGCTGCTCCGTGGGGGTCATCGCACGTGACGCATATGCAACGGGGGCCGATGATGAGGCCTCATCACGTTGAAGGAGCACTGCCCCAATGCCGGATTGACTGGCATCGGTCGAAATTTTGGTGTCCTTTGCTGGATCAAAGAAAGCTAAGACCGGGGCCGTGGTCAGTTTTGCCTTGAGTTCTCTCCATTCGCGCTCGTGGGCAGGGAGCCATTGGAAGTCTGTCACCTTCCTGACCAGGTTCCTGAGAGCCGTGGTATCAGAGGTGAGGTTAGGGATGAATTTCCCTAAAAAATTGACCATGCCCAGAAATCGGAGGACCGCCTTCTTGTCCTCTGGTGTTTTCATAGCTGTGATGGCAGCTACCTTGTCCGCATCCGGCTGCACACCCAATTGGGAGATGTGGTCCCCGAGGAACTTAAGTTCTGTCTGACCAAAAGAGCATTTGGTCCTGTTGAGGCGGAGGCCATGCTCATGAAAACATCTGAATACGCGCTGGAGGCGACGGACATGCTCCTCTGGGGTGGTGGACCAAATGATTATGTCATCGACATAGACGCGAACACCTTCAATACCTTCCATCATTTGTTCCATAATCCTATCGAACACTTCTGATGCAAAGATGATCCCAAACGGCATCCTGTTGTAACAATATCTTCCAAAGGAGGTGTTAAATGTGCAAAGTTTTCTGCTGGATTTATCGAGCTGGGTTTGCCAGAATCCTTTTGAGGCGCCGAGTTTGGTATAGAGCTTGGCGCGAGCCATCTCACATGTGAGCTCTTCACGCTTGGGAATTGGATAGTGCTCTCTCATAATATTGCGATTTAGATCCTTGGGATCAATGCAAATTCTCAATTCGCCGGAAGGCTTTTTTGCACATACCATGGAACTGACCCAGTCGGTCGGTTCTGTGACTTTGGAAATCACTCCTTGGTTCTGGAGGTCCTGCAGCTGCTGCTTGAGGCAGTCCTTAAGGGGTGCTGGGACCCTGCGAGGTGTGAGAACCACAGGCGTGGCGTCTGGTTTTAATGAAATCTTGTAGGTGTACGGGGAGCGTGCCCATGCCCTCAAAGGCGTCATGGTACTGGTTGATAATGGCGTTGAGCTGCGCCCTGAAGTCAGTGTCCTGAAAGGCAGACGTGTCAGCAGGAGAGAGAGAGTGAACTCTCTGAACTAGGTTCAACAGCTTGCATGCCTGTGCGCCAAACAGGGAGGAGCCCACGATTTCAAAGGGAAGGATGGCTTTGCGTGACCTGTGTGTCACTTCAAGTTGGCATGAGCCGCTGGCAGCAATGGCATTGCCATTATAATCTAATAGCTGGCAGGCTGATGGCAGGATGGCTGACCGAATGCTTTGGAGGTCAGACCACGCAGTGAGATTGGCGGAGGCACCAGTGTCCAGGCAGAATCATATTTGGGACCGGTTGACCGTAAGGGTGGCACACCACTCATCGTCCGGATCGATGCTGTATACCGATAGAGGCTGGATTCTTTGCTTTGGGGACACCCTGTTTTTTGTAATGATATCGACTCGAAAAGGCGCCTTCGGGTCCTCTGTGTCAATATCAGGTAGCAGGTCTGAATCGGGCTCGGTGACCGTGGGTTGAATGGTCCCGACATTCCTGCGAGGCTGGCTGGAGTGACGTGAGTTGGCAGGCTGAGCTGATCTGCAAGAAAGCAGCATAGTGGCCAAGTTTGCCACATCGCAGGCATCGTCGGGATTTGGCAGGACATTGCTGCTTTAAGTGGGCGGAGCCACAGTTGCCGCACGTTTTAGCGTCAGTACATTCGCTGCGCCATCGTGCATGCGCGGTGTGGTCGTACGTGGTGTGCGCCTGCGCAGTATGTTTGTCGACGTCGCCGTCCCCTCGTCCGGTGCGTACAATCGCGGGAGTCCGCGAAAAGCGCGCAAAATGGCCGCCCTCGTCCAGGCTGAGGCCCTGGAGTTGCTCGATTGCTTGGACCCGTTCTGCCTCGTGGGGACCTTGCCGCGCCATTTCAGCCGCTTGGATGTGGGAATACCGACTAGTGGCGAGTTCATGCAGGTCTCGGTGGCAATCACTCGGGCGAGCTGCTTTACCTTGGGGAGCTGCTGGCGTAGGGGGTCCGACTGAACACTGGAAACAATCTGGTCGCGTATCATGGAGTCGGAGGTGGGCCTGTAATTACAGGACTGCGCAAGGATGCGGAGGTGGGTGAGAAAGGACTGGAAAGGTTCATCCTTACCCTGCAAACGCGGTTGGAATACATAGCGCTCGAAACTTTCATTCACCTCGATGTCGCAGTGACTGTCAAACTTAAGGAAGACCGTCTTGAATTCTGATTTTATCTTCACCATCAGCAAAGGTGAGAGAATTGAAAATGTGGATGGCATGTTCCCCGGCCGTGGATAGGAAGAGAGCGATCTTCCTGGTGTCTGAGGCAGCTTCCCGGTCTGTGGCTTCAAGGTAGAGCTGGAAGCGTTGTTTGAATATCTTCCAGTTGGCCCCTAGGTTACTGGTGATGCGGAGCGGCGGGCGGACGCTGTCCATTTTGCAGGATGTCTGTATGCTGGTGGAAGGTAGATCACTTGCAGGTAAGTCTAAGAAGTTCTAACATCCCTCAACTACTTGGTACCATGATGTGTTGGGTGATCTAGATCCGTGGAACACATACAGGCCACCAACACTTAAAATAGTACAACACTATTTTATTAAGTTAGAAAATGTTGAACATACTTTCACTGTGGGTTAACACGATGTTAGATTAAACTAAAGACCTATGCCTGTCCTAACCAGTCTATGCACTCAGCACATGGTGAAGAACTGTGCTGTACGCTGTAAGCTCTGTCCTACTGAGAGGCTGCATCCCGAATGAGCGGGAACTCTGATGCCCTCTGTCTATATAGTGAGTGTGCTCTAACTGGTGATTGGCTGCGGTGTTTGGTGTTGATTGGTCTTGCTGTGTGTCCATCAGTGTGTGTGTGTCTGCAGCATGATCTACTGGTGTATATTATGACAAGGTCATAGACCGCAAAAGGTTAACTACACAGAGGCTGCCTGCCCTGCTGAGTATTTCCAGCATCTGAGGTGTTTTGCTTTGGCTGTTTAGATTCCTTGCCCCCCCCCATTTTTCACCTCAACAATCGAAGAGATCTGTTCCTGTATGCTAACTATTTGCTGAAGCAAATGGCATACAGTTCCCAGTCAATTCCAAGTACGAGAATGTGTGAAAACATTTTCGCTTCGCCCCCCCCCCCCCCCCCCTCCCCCTCCCCGAAACCTTAAACATCGCGGCAAGCTGCCGAACTGCAGCCCCGCCGCCGGGCGGGGCGCTTAGAGCGGGCGCGTGGCCCCTGTAGCCCCAACTGTTTGCATTCAAACCTAGCGAACGCGCTCGAGTTGGAGCCCACGGTCAAAGATAAGCAGCAACAGATGTGTCGGGAAACTAGCGGTCCCTAGTTTTACAAGTAAGTACAACGCCAGCGTTGTTATCACCATTTTTGATAACTTCTGTTGTTGCTTGAGCGCAGACTCTTGTGTACAAATATTATTGGATCCAACGCAGTGTGCGCGCGCGTCCTCCCTCTTTACATTGACATCAATATGCTCCGCACTGGAAATAAACGAATTAATGGTGGACTAACTGTGGAATTCATCTGGTGTGGTGCACGGCTGCATGGTAGTGTGAAAGCCATTCCCGAAGTAGAATACCTGGTTTCCATATTTTTCAATCAATGTGTAGTGATAGGTAGGCCACTATTTTTATTGGTCTTTTGAGTTCCCACTGTTTGAACATGTAGGGATTGACAACCTCGAAAAGATTCAAGAGACAGTCCACGAAAAATCAACAGATTTAACATGCAAAGAAGGAACATGTAAGATTTATAGAATGCCTTGCATGACTGCAGTCAGTGTCAAAGTGCTTTAGTGACTTTTCGACTCGCAGTCTTTACCTTCTGGGCCTGCCCTCAAAAGATCGATATCTATTCAAAATGAGGAAGTATTGCTGGTTACTGTTCGGCGTGACAGAACATAGTTAAAGACATACTTCTTTGGATAGTTACTTGAACAAAGTTTGGGATGAAGAGTTTCTTTTAGCAGGGATGAGAAATGTGCTAATTGCTCATGTTGCTTTGGAGACATAGACAAAAAGCACATGCCACAAGTGTTTTCATTGGGGATTCACCTATACTTGTGCTTTAAAGAGAAAGAACTGCAGGACAAAGAGAAACCCAGGATGTTAAGCAGCATGGGAGTTATCTAGACCAGACTCAAAGGTACATGGATCACTTTATTTCCATACTCAGATGGTCTTTTTGCTGAATAGACAAAGCATCAGAAAGCTTCTTCTGTGAGGCAATAGTTTGCTCCCAGTCTGACACCAAACTCCACACAAATGTTGCATTCAAAGTCAGTGTGACACTCAATTTTTATGCCATAGGATCATTCATCAGAGATGTAGGCAATGGCAACCAGGTGGCTGCCCCGGTGCATTATTTGTATGTCTTGTCCAATTCATCACTGTACCAATGCACCTATAACATTGTTGAAAATGGTGGTGAACTTTAACCAAATTACATGATTTTCTCTCATGAGATGTACAATGGGCTGCCCTATGTTATCATTTGTGTCCCATTTCAGAACATCATCACCTTATTGAACAGGAAAGAGTATCACTCGCTAATTCCGATGGGCACGATTTTCCCTGCGGGCTTTTAAACCCTACCATCAGGCTGAAATGTGGGTTAGAGGCTCTGCAGGCTCGCCATCCAATTAAGGATTGCAGGTGGGCTCTTGAACGCGGAAAGCCTGTCAGGGGTTTTCTATCTTAAAAGGAGCAGCAAGCTGCAATGCAAGGTAAGGAAGAGGGCACTTCAAAGTGGAGGCACTCTCTCTTCAGCTTTAAAAAAACAAAATTTATACTAAAAGCAAGGCTTTTGAAACCAGGCCACCACTGTGTGGGAGATGGGGGTAGCCTTTATCCAGGTTGGCCTGCCAGACCAATCAGTGAGTGAGGGTGGGCATCTAGGCCCGGCGGTCATGCTGGCCTCCAATTTTGCTAAGGGAAGGTAATCTCCAAGCAGTTAAATTGACCCCCACTGCTTGCAAGAATCTGAAGGCCAACTGGAAATCTGTTGACCTCCTTTAATTAGTCTTAATAGGCTGGTGATTCCCTTAATTACCTACTATATGGAAGGAGTTTGCCTTGTTGCCTCCACTCCACCATATCGCCTCCACAAAAATGGCTCAGAAGTGAGCTGGAGCCATGGAATTGGCAATAGGCACACATGCTAACAGCTTTACTTTTCGCACTTACTGCATTCGATCCCAGCCCTGGCTGGACCAAAATATCAAGCCCAATAAGTTGCAATCTGAATTACTTCATCATACATGTGCTATCCAGGTAGTTGACTGATTCTTTTATGAGCCAGTAACAAAATAGATCTATTATGCAGGTTTAGCTGAAAGCCCAGACTTTCATTAGTTTGTTGAAACACTCACACAGAAGACAAGACAGCGCTGGATTGATGTTTTTTGTTATTTCAGTTGATTTTATCATTGGCTCGGAGTTTATTTGCATTAAGATAAAGAGGTGTCAGATCCTTATAGTTTCTGCTAATTATACTTTAATGATCTGCATTTGTAATGTTCACAATTTAACATGTTGACATTTCTAAAACAACCGCGTGGGTCGACACACAAAATACCCCCTAAAAGAACAACAAACAATAAACCACGTCCCCCACTTCTCCCGCCCTGTCCCCAATTACCCGTATACTGCGTCCCCGTCCTTATTTAACATTACCATGCCTCCTGTTTTCCTTCCTCCCCCCCCACCACCCCCTACCCTTTCCCTCCTTACTGCTGACGTTCAATTTTTGTTGAAGAAATCGATGAACAGCCGCCAACTCCGGGCGAATCCCTGTATTGATCCTCTGAGCGAATTTGATTTTCTCCAAACTGAGAAACCCTATGATATCCCACTGATCCACTCTCCTGACTTTGGGGGCTCCGAGTCCCTCCATCTCAGCAAGATCCGTCTCCGGGCCACCAGGGAGGAGAAGGCCAGGACATCGGCCTCCATCCCCCCCGCTTTGCCCCCCGGATCCTCCGACACCCCAAATATTGCCAATTCTGGACTCGGAGTTACCCTACCTTCCAGGACTTCTGACATAACATCCGCAAATCCCTGCCAGAATTCCCTCAGTTTCGGACATGCCCAAAACATATGAACGTGGTTGGCCGGGCTACCCCCACACTGTTCACATCTGTCCTCCACCTCCTTGAAGAACCTACTCATCCGGGCTACCATCATGTGGGCCCTGTGGACTACCTTGAACTGAATCAAGCTGTCTAGCACAGGACGAGGATGCAGTTACCCTTTTCAAGGCTTTTTCCCACAGTTCAGTTTCCAGTTCCCCTCCTAGCTCCTCTTCCCACTTCCTCTTCAACTCTCTAATAGGGGCCCCTTCCCACATACAATTCCCTGTATATCTCCGAAACCTTCCCACCTCCAATCCCTGTTTTTGACAGCACTTTTCCTGTAGTCCCCTCAGGGGAAGGCGAGGAAAGCTTGGAACCTGCCTCCGTACAAAGTCCCGCACTTGAAGATACCGAAACCCGTTCCCACCCGGCAGATCAAACTTCTTCTCTAATGTCTTCAAGGTCGGAAAGTCCTCTTGGGTGAATAGATCCCCAAACCTCTCAATCCTTGCCCGCTGCCATACCTTAAAGCCCCCATCTAGCCCCCCCGGGACAAACCGGTGATTGACCACACTGACGCCCCCTCCAGTCTCATATGCTGCCTCCATTGCCCCCACACCCTTAGGGCTGCCACCGCCACGGGACTTGTAGAGTACCGAGTCGGCGAGAACGGCAGGGGCGCCGTCAGTAAAGCCTCCAGATTCGTACCTTTGCAGGATGCTGCCTCCATCTGCTCCTAGACCGACCCCTCCCCCACTACCCACTTCCTGACCATCGATATGTTGGCAGCCAGTAATAGTTAATAAAGCTCGGGAGAGCCAAGCCCCTTTCTCCGCAGGTCCGTTCCAGGAGTGCCCTCTTTACTCTTGGGGTTTTACCCGCCCATATAAACCTCGATATCGCCGCATTCATGCTTCTGAAAAAAGCCTTTGGGACAAAAATCGGGAGGCATTGAAAAAAGAAAAGCAGTCTCGGAAGGACCGTCATCTTCACCGCCTGTACCCTCCTCGCCAGCGTCAGTGGGAGCATGTCCCATCTACGGAAATCCCTTCTCATTTAATCCAATGCTTTGCCCAAATTTAACTTGTGAAGCTGCCCCCAATCCTTGGCCACTTGAATCCCCAGATACCTAAAACTCCTCCCAACCACTTTAAAAGGTAGCTCTGCCATTGTGCCTGGATCATGAACACTTCACTCTTTCTCTCCTCCCACCCCCCCCCCCCCCCCCCCCCCCCCCCGGTCCATGACATAAAGCAGCAAATCGTCCGCATAGAGAGACACCCTGTGTCCCACCCCCTCACTATACCCCGCCAGGCATTCGCTGCTCTCCGGGCCATTGCTAAGGGTTCTATGGCCAGGGAAAACCGCAATGGGGGGAGCGGGCATCCTTGCCTTGACCCCCGACACAGATTAAAGTATTCCGACCGAATGAGGTTAGTTACTATTTTTGCCACCGGGGCCTGGTACAATAACCAGACCCACTCCACAAATCCCTGCCCCAATCTGCCTAAAATATCCCATAGATACTTCCACTCCACCCGGTCGAAAGCCTTCTCCGCGTCCATGGCGACTACGACCTCAGCCTCGCGCCCCTCCGCAGGCATCATAATTACATTAAGAAGGCATCTAATGTTAGATGTCAGGTGCCTACCCTTTACAAATCCCGTCTGATCCTCCCCAATTATCTCCAGGACACAATCCTATATTCGAGTGGCCAGGATCTTTGCCAATAATTTGGCATCTACATTCAAGAGGGAAATTGGCTTGTACGGTTCACAGCTCTCCGGATCCTTGTCTCGCTTCAGGATGAGAGAAATTGATGCCTGTGATAACATTGGGGGGTGTACTCCCAGCTCCTTGGACTCATTAAAAGCCTTAACCAGGAGCGGCCCCCGTAACCCAGAGAACTTCGTATAAAATTCCACTGGGAATCCATCAGGTCCCGGGGCTTTACCCGATTGCACCGCCCACAGTCCATCTATCAGCTCCCCAAGCCCAATCGGGCCCCCCAGGGCCTCCACCAGCTCCTCATTTACCTTTGGGAACTCTAGCCTCCCCAGGAATTGATTCATGCCCTCCCCCCCAACCAGGGTTTCCGACTCGTATAATAGCTGGCTAAAAAATTTCCGGAACACTTCATTAACCGCCTCCGGGTCTGTCACCATCTTTCCCCTCATATTCTTTATTTTCCCTATTTCTCTCGCCGCCTCCTGTTTGCTCAGCTGATGTGCCAGCATCCTGCTAGCTTTCTCCCCATGCTCATATATTGCCCCTTTTAACCTCCTCAGCTGACCCTCTGCCTTACCTGTGACGCTCCTTCAGGAGCTCCTCATTTGGAGACTTCGAATATCTTCTGTCCACCTGCAAGATTTCTCCTACCAACCTGTCCAGCTCCGACCGCTCAGTTTTATCCCTGTGGGCTCGAAGCGAAATAAATTCCCCTCTAATAACCGCTTTCAGTGCCTCCCAGACCTCCCCAGCCGCAATCTTTCCCGTGTCATTGATCTTTATATACCCCCGAATGGCCTCTCTCACTCGCTCACAGATCTCCTCATCCGCTAACAGCCCTGTATCTAGTCTCCACTGTGGGCACTGGGGCATTCCTGTGCCTGCCGTAGGTCTATCCAGTGTGGTGCGTGATCTGAAACCACAATTGCTGAGTACTCAGTGTCCTCAACCCCTGCTAACAGTGTTTTATCTAGCACGAAGAAATCTATCCTGGAGTAGGCCTTATGTACATGGGAGTAGAATGAATATTTTCTGCTCCTTGGTCTCTCAAATCTCCACGGATCTACCTCTCCCATGCGCTCCATGAACCACAGCAGTTACTTTGCCATTACTGATAGTTTCCCCGACCTAGCACTCGACCGGTCCAATCTTGGGTCGAGGACCGTATTAAAGTCACCACCCATGATCAGCCGGTGCGAGTCAATGTCTGGGATCTTTTCCAGCACCTTCCTGACAAACGTGACATCATCGCAGTTTGGGGCATATATATTCACCAGCACCACTGCCATTCCCTCTAGGTTCCCGCTAACCATAACAAATCTGCTTCCTGGGCCTGCCTCTATCTTCCCCACCTCAGGATAGCCACCCCCCTTGTTTTATAGTCCAGTCCTGAATGAAACACTTGCCCGACCCACCCCTTCTTTAATCTAATTTGGTCTCCCAGCTTCAGGTGTGTCTCCTGTAACATGGCCACATCCGTTTTTAATTGTCTCAGGTGTGCGAACACACGGGCTCTCTTAACCGGCCAGTTCAGTCCGCGAACATTCCATATAACCAGCCTGGTATGGGGGGGGGCCCTTGCCCCCCTCCCCTGTCGATCAGCCATGACCTTTCCTAGGCCAGCTCCTAGCCCGTGTTCCACACCTCACGTGATCCAATCCGCTCCTTGGCGGCAATCGCCATCTGATCTCCATCTCCAGTCTCCTAGCTGTCCCTTACCCGTCAGCAGTACCCCCCACCCCCCCCCCCCACTACATCTTTCCTCCGCTCTCCCCCTGCTTTGCTCCCGTGAACTAACTATCCAGCCAGCCCATCAGCTCCCCCCCCGCCCCCCGGAGTCAAAAAACCTGTCATCTGCCAGATTCCATCCCCCCTAAACATAGCACAAGCACTCAACACAATAACAACAATCCCCAAAAGCAAACACACCATCCCCCAACGCACGGGCAACAGGGCCCCACCCCTCCCCCTTTAACCGATTCTTATCAGTCCCATCACCTTCAAACAGAATCAAATGCAATAGAAGAAGCTGCAAGCAGCTTAAGCAAAATTATGCATGCAAGAATCAACCATAAGAACATAAGAACTAGGAGCAGGAGTAGGCCATCTGGCCCCTCGAGCCTGCTCCGCCATTCAATGAGATCATGGCTGATCTTTTGTGGACTCAGCTCCACTTTCCGGCCTGAACACCATAACCCTTAATCCCTTTATTCTTCAAAAAACTATCTATCTTTATCTTAAAAACATTTAATGAAGGAGCCTCGACTGCTTCATTGGGCAAGGAATTCCATAGATTCACAACCCAATGGGTGAAGAAGTTCTTCTAAGCTCAGTCCTAAATCTACTTCCCCTTATTTTGAGGCTATGCCCCCTAGTTCTGCTTTCACCCGCCAGTGGAAACAACCTGCCCGCATCTATCCTATCTATTCCCTTCATAATTTTATATGTTTCTATAAGATCCCCCCTCATCTTTCTAAATTCCAACGAGTACAGTCCCAGTCTACTCAACCTCTCCTCGTAATCCAACCCCTTCAGCTCTGGGATTAACCAAGTGAATCTCCTCTGCACACCCTCCAGTGCCAGTACGTCCTTTCTCGAGTAAGGAGACCAAAACTGAACACAATACTCCAGGTGTGGCCTCACTAACACCGTATACAATTGCAGTATAATCTCCCTAGTCTTAAACTCCATCCCTCTAGCAATGAAGGACAAAATTCCATTCGCCTTAATCACCTGTTGCACCTGTAAATCAACTTTTTGCGACTCATGCACTAGCACACCCAGGTCTCTCTGCACAGCAGCATGTTTTAATATTTTATCATTTAAATAATAATCCCTTTTGCTGTTATTCCTACCAAAATGGATAACCTCACATTTGTCAACATTGTATTCCATCTGCCAGACCCTAGCCCATTCACTTAGCCTATCCAAATCCCTCTGCAGACTTCCAGTATCCTCTGCACTTTTTGCTTTACCACTCATCTTGGTGTCGTCTGCAAACTTGGACACATTGCCCTTGGTCCCCAACTCCAAATCATCTATGTAAATTGTGAACAATTGTGGGCTCAACATTGATCCCTGAGGGACACCACTAGCTACTGATTGTCAACCAGAGAAACACCCATTAATCCCCACTCTTTACTTTCTATTAATTAACCAATCCTCTATCCATGCTACTACTTTCCCCTTAATACCATGCATCTTTATCTTATGCAGCAACCTTTTGTGTGGCACCTTGTCAAAGGCTTTCTGGAAATCCAGATATACCATTGGCTCCCCGTTATCTACCGCACTGGTAATGTCCTCAAAAAATTCCACTAACTTAGTTAGGCACGACCTGCCCTTTATGAACCCATGCTGCGTCTGCCCAATGGGACAATTTCCACCCAGATGCCTCGCTATTTCTTCCTTGATGATAGATTCCAGCATCTTCCCTACTACCGAAGTTAAGCTCACTGGCATTTAATTACCCGCTTTCTGCCTAACTCCTTTTTTAAACAGTGGTGTCACGTTTGCTAATTTCCAATCTGCCGGGATCACCCCAGAGTCTAGTGAATTTTGGTAAATTATCACTAGTGCATTTGCAATTTCCCAAGTCATCTCTTTTAGCACTCTGGGATGCATTCCATCAGGGCCAGGAGACTTGTCTACCTTTAGCCCCATTAGCTTGCCCATCACTACCTCCTTAGTGATAACAATCTCAAGGTCCTCACCTGTCATAGCCTCATTTCTATCAGTCACTGGCATGTTATTTGTGCCTTCCACCGTGAAGACCGACCCAAAAAACCTGTTCAGTTCCTCAGCCATTTCCTCATCTCCCATTATTAAATCTCCCTTCTCATCCTCTAAAGGACCAATATTTACCTTCGCCACTCTTTTTTGTTTATATATTTGTAGAAACTTTTACTATCTGTTTTTATATTCTGAACAAGTTTACTCTCATAATCTATCTTACTCTTTATAGCTGTTTTAGTAGCTTTCTGTTGCCCCCTAAAGATTTCCCAGTCCTCTAGTCTCCCACTAATCTTTGCCACTTTGTATGCTTTTTCCTTCAATTTGATACTCTCCCTTATTTCCTTAGATATCCACGGTCGATTTTCCCTCTTTCTACCGTCCTTCCTTTTTGTTGGTATAAACCTTTGCTGAGCACTGTGAAAAATTGCTTGGAAGGTTCTGTTGTAGTCAATATTTTCCTGCTTCTGTAGTAGAAAGATTCACCAATGCTCGTTGAGATAAAATAACAAGGCTTTATTTATGAAGAGACTGCATGCAGTAATTACTGAAACTTGAGATCAGAGAGCAGTAAGTGAAACTGCTGATTCCTTCTCAAGTCCCCGCTTTTACAGAAAATCAGTTCAGTATTTATACATTATCATTATCAAGACTGCGTGACTGCAGCTTAGTCAGGAATTTGATGGGAAGTAGAAACGGAAGCAATGCCTGCTGACCTTATTGGGCTCTTTGTCGCATCACTCATACCATTATCTTGTCCTTGGAGGGAACATTGAGCGGTCGGAGGAGACTTATTTCTTCCTGACCTTATCTTGTCTTATTCCTACGGCCCTGGTTATGATGAGTTAGTCTTATCTGGAGTTACCGAGGTCCGGTATTTTGGAATGGCTTGACCTTCTCTGATCTTATTCATACTTCAGGTTATGCAGAGTCGGCCTTATTAGTCTTACAGGGGTCTGAAATGGTTAGGGCAGCATTTCTTACATTGTATCAAATATTTTGACCAGTCTTCCCATTGACCAGCTTTCCCATCATGCCATTACTTTATCCGTACCATATCACAGTTCGCCACTGTTCCTCAACTGTTTCACCATAAAGTCTTTGCTCCCAGTCTACTTTAGCTAGTTCTTCTCTCATCCCATTGTAATCTCCTTTGTTTAAGCACAAAATACTAGTGTTTGATTTTACCTTCTCACCCTCCATCTGTATTTTAAATTCCACCATATTGTGATCGCTCCTTCCGAGAGGGTTCCTAACTATGATATCATGAATCAATCCTGTCTCATTACACAGAACCAGATCTAGGACCGCTTGTTCCCCCGTAGGTTCCATTACATACTGTTCTAGGAAAGTATCGCGGATACATTCTATAAAGTCCTCCTCAAGGCTGCCTTGACCGACCTGGTTAAACCAATCAACATGTAGATTAAAATCCCCCATGATAACTGCTGTACCATTTCTACATGCATCCGTTATTTCTTTATTTATTGCCTGCCCCACCATAATGTTACTATTTGGTAGCCTATAGACTACTCCTATCAGTGACTTTTTCGCCTTACTATTTCTGATTTCCACCCAAATGAATTCCACCTTATCCTCCAAAGCACCAATGTCATTCCTTACTATCCCCGGATGTCATCCTTAAATAAAGCTACACCACCTCCCTTACCATCCACCATCTTTCTTACAGAAAAGAAAATCTCCCGCCGCAACTTAAAAGTTTTTCCTTTGTAACCCAGTACATAAAGCAATAGATCAAAATCCGATTACACAAGAAAAAAAAACCCTCTTCTTCCCGAACATCGCGACTTAACTCACAGAATTAGAAAGACTGAAATTTTAAACAAGAGAAAACAAAACATAGAACTATTTTTCGATTCCTATTTGGACACGATTCCATAAATTGAGGGTCACTTCCTTTTCCTCTCCCTTCGATCAACTTATGTTGAGAAATTTCCTGAAAAATCTGGCTTAAAAAGCATTAAAAAAACCACTAAGGGCGAGAGCTGCTGAATGCGCAACCTTTCACTCCATTGTCGCCACCGGAAGCCCTTGATTGATACTTTTAAAGGTTTGTAGGAGCAGCAGTTTTTTGAAAAGAGGTTTGGCTGTTTTTAAAGCTTTCCCACCCATGCCATAATTTTATAGGTTTCATTAGTACTTTACTGTGTGTATATTGGAATGGAGGGTATGAGGTTGGAATGGAGGGTATGAGGGACCATTGGGAGTAGGTGGAGGGGCATGTGTTGGCATGGAGTATATGAGGGTGTTTTGGGGTTCGGAAAGGTACATGGGTTGATATGGATGCCATAAGGGGCCAATGTGGATGGGTGGAGGGGCATGGATTGGCATTGAGTGTATGCAGTGCCTTTGGCATTGGGTGGGGAGTATGAGTTGGCATGGATAACATTGATAGGACCTTTTAAGGTTGTCTTTCAAAAAGATTCACGCATCCAGACGATGGTTCATGACTCCTCCTGACGCGACTCCATAAAAATTGCAGGGCTTAAGATTACCCAATGGAACCAGTCAGATCAGGAATGCAGGCTAGCTCCCCATATCCTTCTCCTATGTGAGTGAAAATTGAAGGCGCCAGGAAGGGAATGGAAATCGTATCAAGTCCACCATTTTTAAAGGCCCACCGAGTTCCCCTGCCAGCCTGATATCTCATTTCATTCTTTGTTGCATTTTACATAATTTAAGCAGGGAAGGAAAAGGAAGTAGAATAAGAGAAACTTGGGAGAGCACATAGCTGAAAGAATGCTTCGGGTAGATGAAGGTGATATTGTTAGCCATCTTGCATCTGTGTATGTTCAGGACACCTTTTACCTAAAAAGGGCCCAACTCCGTTGTAAAGTCAGCCTTGCTTTCATGGTGCCCGTTTTTAAAATGATTTAGAGTACCCAATTCATTTTTTCCAATTAAGGGGCAATTTAGCATGACCAATCCACTTACCCTGCACATCTTTGGGTTGTGAGGGCAAAACCCACGCAAACACGGGGAGAATGTACAAACTCCACATGGACAGTGACCCAGAGCCGGGATCGAACCTGGGACCTCGGCACCCTGAGGCAGCAATGCTAACCACTGTGCCACCACGCTGCCCTATGTGGTTCCCGTTTGGCACAACATTATCTCATTTACGTATTGACATTGAAACAGGAGTAGGCCATTTAACTACCTCAAGCCTATTTGCTTAATTAATAAGATCCATTTACCTGTCTTTCGCCATTTCCTTAGATTTTGTCAACCTCAGATTTGAAATAAACCATTCATCTAATGTCCAATGCTGTTTGCAAAATCGTGTTCTACCACCCTTTTTGTGCAGAGATGCTTATTAATTTGATTCCTGAAAGGCCTGATTTTAATTTATAGGCAATGTTCTCTAGTCTTAGATTCCCAAACCAGCAGAAATAGTTAATGTCTATCGACCTGACAAGTTTTGTTTAATATCTTGAAAACTGTAATCAAAGTTCCCCATACTTTTCTAAATTCCAGGAAATACAATTCTACTTTGTGTTAATTTCTCCTTATAATTTAACACTTGCATTTCAAGCAGCATCTTGGTAAATTTACACATCTGGTGCATAGTGGCGATAATGTGCACCATCGACAAGATGCACGGCAGTAAACAGCACCTCTATACTTTCTACAGAAGGATGAGGGCAGCATGGAAACACCATCACCTACCTGCAAGTTCCCCTCCAAGAAATAGACCCTCCTAACTTGGAACTATATCACTGTTCTTTTTCTGTCACTGGGTCATAAATCGGAACGCCCTTCCTAACAGCATAATGGGTGTACCTACAACACATAACTGCAGTGGATTAAGAAAGCGGCTCACCACTATTTTCTCAACGGCAGTTCAGGATGTGTAACAAATTCTGGCCTTACCAGCAATGTTTACATGCCAGGAACAAATGAGAAATATCCATAAAGGCCAAATGAATATCGATAAAGGCCGACATACAATCAGCAATTTGATTATTTTCTGTGCCTATCCATACATTTTAATGATTTACATTCATCGATCATCAAGGCCTGAATTCTATGCATCCCTGGCGCGTTTCGAGGCTGCGAAGCACGAGCGTGAAATTCCCTCCAGGATCCCATCCGTCCCGGCCCGGACGCAAATTTACAGTGGGGCAGGCAGGGCCTTAAGGGGAAGCCTGCCCTGTCCTTCCCAGCCTCAATATTCAGGCTGATTTGTGCCGGATAACTCAGGGTGGGGAAATAGAAAAATTCACCATCCTCGATCTCGGGTTGGAAGGTGGAGTGGCTCCATTGGAAACCTCCTTCTGACGTGGGATGCCCTCCAACTCATCACCTATCCCCCGATACCCCAAATAACCCAATCGTCCTTCCTTGCGACTCACGCCACCTACTTTTCCCTTCCCGGGACCTCTGGACCTTCACACCCGTTCCCTGCACTTAATCCCCGGAGCAGCAGTGCTGTACCTGGGTAGGCTGGAGCACTGTCGGCCAATCTGATTAGCATCAAGCACGAAAGAAAAAACAATTTGGGAGGGGAAGCTCGTGGGAGTAGTTCAGGACCACTGTTTTGGTCAGAATGAAGGGGCTCCCTTTTAATTATTTACTCAACTCATGGAGAACAAGTCTCATCTGAGTACTGGTTTTGAGTGTCAAATGCTCATTAAAGGAGCATTGCCCCTTGACTACTGGTTTGCATTCATGTGAAAATCCTTATATTCTGGAGATACATTTGAGTTGATGTCATTGGTCATCTGTTTTTTTTTTTCAATAAACAATTTTACTGAGGTATTTTTGGCATATAAAACAGCAACATTATACCGTAGTGTACAAAAAGCAAATAAGACATAATGCAAGCATCGGCTCCCCTCTCGCAAGAACCTGCCTAAGCAACCCCCTACTCTACGCTACCCTAACCCCCCCCCAGCTGACGATTAATTCTCTGCGAAAAAGTAAACTAATGGCTGCCACCTCCGGGCGAACCCTGACAGCGATCCTCTCAAGGCGAACTTAATTTCCTCCAGCCCGAGAAAGCTCGCCATGTCCGAAAGCCATACTTCGGGTGCTTTGAGTCCCTCCATGCCAACAGGATTCGTCGTCGGGCTACCAGGGAAGCAGAGGCCAAGACGTCAGCCTCTTTCTCCTCCTGGACTCCCGGGTCCTCCGAAACCCCAAAACTTGCCACCTCTGGACTCATTGCGACCCTAGTTTTCAATACCCGTGACATGACGTTCGCGAATCCCTGCCAGTACCCCCTTAGTTTAGGACACGCCCAGAACATGTGTACATGGTTCGCTGGTCCTCTGGCACATCTAGCACATTTGTCCTCCAGCCCAAAGAATTTGCTCATTCGGGCCACTGTCATGTGGGCCCGATGTACGACCTTGAACTGGATCAGACTGAGCCTGGCGCATGTTGCGGTCGGGTTTACTCTACTCAAAGCGTCTGCCCATATGCCATCCTCTATCTCCTCCCCCCGAGCTCCTCCTCCCACTTAAGCTTCAGTTCTTCGGTCTGTGCCTCCTCTGCTCCCATTACTTCTTTATAAATGTCGGAGACTCTTCCCCCCTCCCACCTCTCCTCTGGAAACTACCCTGTCCTGGATCTCCCTTGGTGGGAGGCGTGGGAAGGATGGTACCAATCTGCGTACAAAATCCCGCATCTGCAAGTACCTGAAATTATTCCCTCTCGCCAGCCCGAGCTTCTTCTCCAACACCCTCATGCTCGGGAAGCTCCCTTCCTGGAACAAATCGCCCATCCTCGCAATCCCCGCCCTCCGCCATAATTGGAACCCACCGTCCATATTCCCCGGGGCAAATCGGTGGTTACCACAGAGTGGGGACCAAACCGATGCTCTCACTTCCCCTATATGCCTCCTCCACTGGCCCCAGATCCGTAGAGCCACGACCACTATAGGGCTGGTGGAGTATCGTGCCGGCGGGAGCGGCAGAGGCGCCGTAACCAAGGCAACCAAACTGGTGCCCCTGCACGAAGCAGTCTCCACCCGCTCCCAAACCGACCCCGTACCCACCACCCATTTCCTTACCATGGCTATGTTAGCTGCCCAGTAGTAGTTGCTAAAGTTTGGCAACGCCAGCCCTTCATCCCCTCGGTTCCTCTCGAGCATCGCCTTCCTCACCAGTGGGGACTTTCCCGCCCAAACAAATACCAGGATAATTTTATCTAACCTCTGAAAGAAGGACCGCGGAATGAAAATGGGGCGACACTGAAATATGAACAAGGATCTCGGGAGAATCGACATCTTCACCATCTGCACTCTCCCCGCCAATGACAGCGGGAGCGCGTCCCATCTCCGGAACTCGTCCCTCACTTGCTCCACCAACCGGGACACGTTTAGCTTATGCAACTTACCCCAGTCTCGTGCTACTTGTATCCCTAAATACCTGAAGTTTTCTCCTACCAGCCTGAATGGCAGCCCTCTCAGCCTACAGTCCTGACCTCTCGACTGCACTACCAAATCTCGCTCTTTGCCATGTTCAATTTATATCCTGAGAACCGGCCAAACTCCCTCAGGGTTTCCATGATTCCGCCCATCCCCGCCATTGGGTCTGACACGTATAACAGCAGGTCATCCGCGTATAACAAGACTTTATGTTCCACTCTTCTTCCCTCCTCCTCCCCCCCCCCCCCTCTCTCTCTCTCTCTCTCTCTCTCGCTCTCTCTCGCTCTCTCTCTCTCTCTCTCTCTCTCTCTTTCTCTCTCCCCGGACCAGCCCTTTCCAGTCCCTTGAAACTCTCAGAGCAATTGCCAGCGGCTCAATAGCCAGTGCAAACAGCAGTGAGGAGAGGGGGCATCCCTGTCTAGTCCCACGGTGCAGTCTGAAGTAGTCAGATGTCGTCCTGTTCATCTTCACTAGCCTCTGGGGCCTGATATAGCAGCCTAACCAAGTCAATGAATCCCACCCCGAACCCAAAAAAGTCCCAGCACCTCCCATAAATAGTCCCCCTCAACCCGGTCGAAAGCCTTTTCGGCATCCATTGATACCACTACCTCTGCCTCCCTGCTCTCCGGGGCATTATAATCACATTGAGCAGCCTCCTTAGATTGGCCGCCAGTTGCCTGCCCTTTACGAACCCAGTTTGGTCCTCCGCAATCACGTCCGGTACACAGTCCTCCATTCTAGACGCCAAGATCTTGGCCAGTAACTTAGCGTCTGCGTTAATCAAAGAGATCGGCCTATAGGACCCACATGCGTCCGGGTCTTTATCCCGTTTCAGTATAAGCGAGATAGTGGCCTGCGACATCGTCGGGGGTAAGACTCCTCTGTCTCTTGCCTCGTTGAACACCCTGACCAGCACCGACCCCACTATCTTGGAGAACCTTTTATAAAACTCCATCGGGTATCCGTCCGGCCCCGGGGCTTTACCCGACTGCATGACCTTCAGGCCCCCCAGTACTTCTTCGGTCCTGATCGGGGCCCCCAGCCTGGCTACCACCCCCTACCTACTCTTGGGAAGGTCAGTCTGTCCAAAACTTGCCTCATCCCCTCTGGTCCCGTGGGGGGTTCCGAGGTGTACATCTTGCTATAGAAGTCCCTAAACACCTTGTTCAGTCCTACCGGGTCCCTCACCAGGTTTCCTTCCCCGTCGACTACCTTTCCTATTTCCCTAGCCGCTTCTCTCTTTCTTAGTTGTTGTGCAAGCATTCTGCTGGCCTTCTCCCCATGCTCGTATATTGCGCCCTTTGCCCTTCTAAGCTGCTGTACGGCCTTCCCTGTAGACAACACCCCAAACTCGGTCTGCAGCCTCTGTCGTTTCCTAAGTAACTCTGGCCTCAGGGACTCCACATAGCTCCTGTCCGTCCGTAAAATTTCCTTAACCAGTCGGTCCGTTTCTGCCCTGTCCGTCCTGTCCCTGTGGGCTCGGATTGAAATCAGCTCCCCTCTCACCACTGCCTTCAGTGCCTCCCAGAGCACCGCTGCTGAGACTTCTCCAGTATCATTTACCTGCAGGTAATCATGCATTTCCTCAGCCTCTCACACACCGCCTCGTCTGCCAGCAGCCCAACTTCCAGCCTCCATTGTGGGCGCTGAAAGCTATCTTTGCAAATCTACAGATCAACCCAGTGCGGAGCATGGTCCGAGATGGTAATTGCCGAATATTCTGCACCCGTCACCCCTGTCAGCAAGTTCCTGCTCATGATAAAGAAATCGATTCGGGAATACACCTTGTGGACGTGAGAATAGAACGAAAACTGCTTCGCCAACGGCCGACTAAATCTCCATGGGTCAGCTCCCCCCATTTGCTTCATGAACCCTCTCAGTTCCTTTGCCATTGCTGGCACCCTACCCGTTTTCGAACACGAGCGGTCCAGGCCAGGATCAAGAACTGTGTTTAAAGTCCCCACCCATGATCAGTTTGCGTGAGTCCAAGTCAGGGATCTTCCCCAGCAACCTCTTAACAAAATCTACGCCATCCCAATTAGGGGCATATACGTTGACCAGGACTACTCTCACCCCCTCGAGCTTACCCCTAACCATAACAAATCTGCCACCCCCGTCCACGACTGTGCGCTCCACCTCAAATTGGGCCCGCTTGTTGATCAAGATCGCAACCCCCCTGGTCTTAGTGTCGAGCCTCAAATGGAAGACCTGACTAATCCAGCCCTTCCTTAATCTGACCTGGTCAGCCACTTTCAGATGAGTCTCCTGTAACATGACTACGACCGCCTTCAAAACCCGTAAATGTGCGAACACACGCGCCCTCTTGACTGGCCCGTTTAGCCCTCTAACATTTCGGGTGATCATCCTCGTCGGGGGGTACCTCGGCCCCTCCCCCCACCCCCTTGCCGATCAGTCGTCTCCTTTCTTTGGCCAGCCCCCAAGCCATGTGTCGCGCTTCCTCTGGCCCGCCTCCTGGCTGCCTCCACCCCTGACCTCACTGTTACCATGCCCAATTTCCAACATCGTCAGCATACCTACTCCCTCCCCCCCACCCCCCCCCCCCCCTGAAAAACACCCCTCATATCCGACCCATCCTAACTATAGTCTTTTTCTAACAAAACTCAAACACAAAAGCGAAAAAGAGATATGAAGAGAAAAAAGACAAAAACACATTAAAACCAAGATACAAAAGCATGAAAAAACATGCAGGCATCTCTCAGAAACGAGAGAAAGAATTCAAAGTTCCAACACGAGTCCAAGAATCCTCAGCTCGGGACCAGCCCTTGCCTCTTTGCAAAGTCCATTGCCTCCTCGGGTTCCTCAAAATAATGGTGCTGGCCTTCATGCATAACCCACAGTTGCGCTGGATAGAGCAGCCCAAATTTCATCTGCTTCTGATATAAAATCTCTTTAACTTGCCTGTAGCCTGCCCTCCTTCTGGCCACCTCTGCGCTCAGGTCTTGGTAAACGCGCAGGGTGCTATTGTCCTAGTTGCAGCTCCGCATGCTCTTGGCCCATTGAAGAACCCGCTCCTTATCCAGGAACCTGTGGAACCGGACCACCATCACTAGTGAGGGACCCCCTCGCCGCGGCTGCCTCACCTGCGTTTTATGTGCCCTGTCCACCTTCGGCGGGCGAGGGAACACCTCGTTCCCCAGCAGCTTCTGGAACATATCTGCCACATACGCGGCAGCATCCAGATCCTTGGCCCCCTCCGGGAGGCCAACGATTCTTAAATTCTGCCGGCAAGACCTGTTCTTCAGGTCCTCCAGCTTTTCCAGGAGCATTTTTTGTTGGTCTCTCAACCTTCGAATCTCCATGTCTGCCACCCTTCGAACGTCTGCCTGCTCCTCCACCGTCTTCTCCAGCTCCTGGATCTTTTCAGCCTGGGCATCCAGCCTTTTCTCCATTCGGTCAAACGATTTCTGGAGCGGTTCCAAATGATCACTTTTCAGTGCCAGGAGGTTCTCCTGCATAACCTGCAACATTTGCTCCATTGCCGGCAGGGCTGGCAGTGCTCGGGTCTGGACATCGGCCATATTGGTTTCCCTCACGGCCTCCCCTTTGCCCTTGCTTGTCCACTTCTTCAGCTGTTTGCGATCCTTCCTACTTCTTAGTTCCATACACCTCTGTATGGATTCAGTGCCTGAGTGCTATTAATTTCCAATCCAGCACTTAAAAGCGCAAAAAAGTCGGGGGGGAGAGGTCCAAAAGTCCGACCCCCACAGCCGCCACCGGAAGCGTCATTGGTCATTTGTTCTTGACATATGCTTGTAAAAAGGGATGGAGGTTAAATCATTGAAGGATGGCACAGTAGGTAGCACTGCTGCCTCACATGCCAGGATCCCGGGTTCAATTCCAGCCTTGGATGGCTGTGTGGAGTATGTACGTTCTCCCTGTGTCTGTGTTAGATTCCTCCGGGTGCTCTGGTTTCCTCCCATAGTCCAAAGATGTGCAGGTTAGGTGGATTGGCTGTGCTAAATTGCCCTTTAGTGTCCAAAGGTGTGCAGGTTGTTGAGGTTAAGGGGATAGGGCAAGGGAGTGGGCATGGGTTTGGTGTTCTTTCAGAGGGTTGATGCAGATTCGATGGGCCAAATGGCCTCCTTCTGCTCTGTAGGGATTCTATACTGCTGGGGATGAAGTAACATGCATACTCCACGCTTCAGTAGTCCCAGTTTAATGATCATGGCTTACAAGCCAAAATGCCTAAAATAATGACATTATTACAAGGCTATGCTAACTATATAAAGTGTCTTGGCTCATGGAGACAAGTTGACAATTGGCTGAAGGATGGTTCTTGTACATGGCTCTATTCACCCTAATCGGGATCTTCATCGTGAATGCATTGTCATTTCAGGAGGCAGGGGTTGAGGGGGTGGGTTTGAATCCGTCACATGTGGTGCTCCAGGGTGTGCTTAACCTGCAAGGGGTAGACTGGGGATGCCAGGTCTCAATGGAGATCAGGCCAAGGAATGTGTACTGGCTTCCTGACTTGGAGATGGAGGGAACCTAGTCAAGGATTGAGGGTATCCCATGCTGGTGGCTTTGAAGGTAACTGCCGCACTGAACATTCTAGCCAGCGGATCCTTCAAGAGCTCACACTGGGGACCTTTGTAGAAACTCCCAATTGGCAACACACAGGTGCACCAGGGAGGTGACGAATGCCACTTTCCATAAAGCTCACCTGTTTGTCCAGTTCCACATGGATGCCGGAAGGCAGTATGTCAGAGCTGTTGGATTTACTGCGTTATCTGGTTTCCTGCAAATGCAGGACTACCACTGACTACGCACATGTGACCCTGAGAGTTCCCTGGCAGTAGCCAGTGAAATTCATCAATTGAAAAGGATTTTACTCCCTGCATACCCAGCTAATTTGTGGTCACAGAAGGCATATCCTCCATGTTTATTCTAGATACCCAATTAGCTCTCACATTTCTTACATCTTGAAGTATTCACTGATGTCACAGACCTTTGAGAGAGCTTGGTGCTGTTACGATCCCATGCCAGACACCAACAATCGTTTGGATACTGGACTGAAAACCCAATATTTTATTTATTTGTAAGACTTTGCAGAACTAATGATTTGCTCCAGGGGTGATTGCATGAAAAAATAGGACTTTGGTATTTCTAAAACGCAACTTTATTATGAATACAGTATTAAACTTTTTAACTTTGCACCCAAAAAGAACAGCTTACAATTACCGCTTAATACTACTACTCACATTCCTATTAAACAACAAGAAAATAAACATATAGCTCTCAATCCATCTTAAAATATCATAGCCTAGAGTAACATTTGATTTATAAAACCGATTTGGTTCCTGTTCGAACCCCTTCAGACACTGGCTGAATATCTTCAAAAACCTGGAAGCTCGTTCACCTGGTATGTTTCAGACTCTTCGTGGTCCCCAAACAAGACCGCTCTGCTTTACAAATTATTACTTTTTTCTAACTATTGTACTGTGAGCGAATTATGGGCTCGGAGACAGGCAGATCAGAATTCAGCTTCTCTCCCAAAGTAACTGCCTCGCTACATTCCTGGCTCAACCGAGCAATGACTTCATCTCCCCAAGCTGAAAAACAAATTATCCCTGCAGGCTGAAAAAGCACATTAACTCCCCAAGGACTTCCCCAGTCAAACCACATTCCTCTGGGCAATTTCACCTGTTGTTTCCTAGAAGCTCCCAGGGCTTTACAAAACAAAATCATTTTTAAAAACTTGACCACTGCAGTCAAACACACTATAACCCCCAGCTTTTAACCATTAAATTGCCCCAATATTTAGATGCCAATGTTCCCAAAATCCTCCATTCGGCACAGTGCCTCCAGAGTGGGTTCCTCCGGGATTTGGCCAATGACGCCCATTAGCCGGTCACAATGCTGCACGTTCCACCACCAGGCCCTTGATTGAGCAGATAGTAGGCCTCCTTTTTCCCATGTTTGGTCCAGCAGGTGGGGCTCTCAAATACTCACCACAGAGAATGCCTCAATCATCATTGTTTATTGTGCTTTCCACAACCTTGCCTCGAAAAAGGGAGTATTTTGCCAGAGGGAGAAATTGAGAAGCGATATGTCTCCTCTAATGAGGCGGACATTGAAGAGAATGCATCTGAAAAGGGCCGGGATGTAGACGTGTCAGACAAAGACAACCAGATAGCTACAAGGTTCCATGAGGATTAAAATGCAGACACATTCTCACAATAGCTAGTTTTGTGCATCTTTGCTGCCTGGAAGGCCCCATCATCTTAATTCTCAACGAGAAATTCTCTTGAAAGATCCGTGTACTCATAATGATTAAGGAAATATCACTATTTATTGTCTGCCCCATGACGGGTTCATCCTTGGAAGGCTTTAAATTATGGTTGACTGAATAGTCGTGGCACCATATCAAAGAGCCATTGTGGAAACTGAATTGTACTCCACTCACACCTCATTGGGCATCTCCAGATAGTATAGTACTTCCTTTGCCCTCACTAAGTCAGTGTGCATAGCAACTTGTAACTGGCTGGAAATCCAAATTATACTGTGACACACTTGTATCACTGTCAGAAAGCAGAGGTCTTGGGAATTAATTTATGTTAAAATGTTGGATATTAAAAATAAAGTACAGATTTAAGTGCGTTTAATTAGATGTTTTTTGTAAGAAAGGGTAAAATGTTAGTTAGATTCATGTTAAACATAGATGTTTGCATGTATAGGAGTGTTTGGTTTCTGTTCAAACTGTGTTTGCATTGTGCTTGGAGAGTTTATAATGTGAGAAGTAAACATGAGCTTGGAGAAAGAATGAGCTGTTGCTTAGCAATCAGGGACCACTTTTTAGGTTAGGAAGGTTTTTTTTAGTCTAGTTTTAAACCAAACCCATAGCAGTTGGAGCTAGGAAGCTAGAGAGGGAATAATTCTCTCAGCTCTGCCAGAAGAATAGCCATACCATGGAGTAATGGGCAAGAAAGCAAATCCAGAAGCTAAAGGACAGATAGTTCGAGAAACTAAAGAATGAAAAGAAGTTTCCAGGAAGATTAAAGTAAACAGGAACAAAGAGGAACTGCCGTTGGAGCAGGGTACAGTTTGTTGAAGTTACAGTCAGAGCTGAAAAGTGCAAATCTGGTCTGGCTAGTGAAAAGTCAATGATATCTGAACCACAGGAAAAATGCCAGAGGACTGGGAGGACAGCTAAAATGATGCCATTATCCAAGAAGGGAAGTAGGGACAAGCCAGGAAATTGCAGGCCAGTGGTAGGGAAGGGGCAGAATTAATCTCTACTTTGAGAGGCAAGGATTAATCAAGGATAGTCAGCATGGTTTTGTCAAAGGGAGATGATGTCTTAAAAACTTTTAGCACATAGAACATACAGTACAGAAGGAGGCCACTAGGCCCATCGAGCCTGCACCGACCCACCCTCACCCCACCCCCACAACCCCTCCCAACCCTCCCGGACTCCAAGGGCAATTCAGCATGGCCAATCCACCTAACCTGCACGTCTTTGGACTGTGGGAGGAAAGCGGTGCCCCCGGAGGAAACCCACGCAGACACGGGAAGAACATGCAGACTCTGCACAGATAGTGACCCAGCGGGAAATTGAACCTGGGACCCTGGCACTGTGAAGCCACAGTGATAGCCACTTGTGCTCCCGTGCTGCTCAATTTGATTGAATTTTCTGAGGAGGTGACTAGTTGTGTGGATGAGGATAGTGCAGTTGATGTAGTCTACATGGACTTTAGTAAGGCTGGCTTTTGACAAGGCTCACATGAGAGGCTGATGAAGAAGGTAAGGGCCCATGGGATCCAGGCCAATATGGCAAACTGGATCCGAAACTAGTTTAGTGGTAGGAGGCAGAGGGTGATGATTGAAGGTTGTTTTTGTGACTGAAAGCCTATGTCCAGTGGTGCTCTGCAGGGATTGGTGCTGGGTCCCTTGATGCTTGTAGTAGGAAGTATAATAAGTAAGTTCGCAAATGACACAAAAATTGGTGGTGTGGAAATAGTGAAGAGCAATGCCTTAGATTACAGGACGACATAGACAGGCTGGTTAGATAGCCAGAAGAGTGACAAATGAAATTTAACCATGAAAAGTGTGAGGTGATGCATTTTGGGAGGACTTCAAGGCAAGGGAATATATAATGAATGGTCAGACCCTAGTAAGTACAGAGGATTAAAGGGACTTTGGTGTGCATGTTCACAGATCTCTGAAGTTAGCAGGACAGGTAGATAAGTTGGTTAAGAAGGCCGATGGGATTCTTTCCTTTATTAACCAAAGCGTTGAATATAAGCCATGAAGTGCAGATGCCGGCATTGGACTGGGTGAGCACAGTAAGAGGTCTTACAACACCAGGTTAAAGTCCAACAGGTTTGCTTCGAATCACTAGCTTTCGGAGCACAGTTCCTTCCTCAGGTGAAAGAAGAGATGGGTTCCAGAAACATCTATATATCAGGCTAAAGAGGTGTGAATTGTCTCAAGCCAGGAATGTTGGTAGCATTTCGCAAGCCCAGGCCAGATGATGAGGGGGTGAATGTAATGCGACATGAATCCAAGATCCCGGTTGAGGCCGTACTCATGTGTGCGGAATTTGGCTACAAGTTTCTGCTTGGCGATTCTGCGTTGTCGCGCGTCCTGAAGGCCGCCTTGGAGAACGCTTACCCGAAGATCAGAGGCTGAATGCCCTTGACTGCTGAAGTGTTCCCCGATTGAAAGGGAACATTCCTGCCTGCCGATTGTTGCGCGATGTCCGTTCATCCGTTGTCACAGCGTCTGCATGGTCTCGCCAATGTACCATGCTTTGGGACATCCTTACCTGCAAAGTACGAGATAGACAACGTTGGCCGAGTCGCACGAGAATGTACCACGTACGTGGTGGGTGGTCTCGCGTGTAATGGTGGTACCCATGTTGATGATCTGCACGTCTTGCAGAGATTGCCATGGCAGGGTTGTGTGGTGTTGTGGCTGTTCTGAAGGCTGGGTAGTTTACTGCAAACAATGGTCTGTTCCTGATTGCGCGATTGTTTGAAGGCAAGTAGTGGGGGTATGGGGATGACCTTGGCAAGATGTTTGTCTTCATCAATGACGTGTTGAAGGCTGCGAAGAAGATTTCATAGTTTCTCCGCACCAGGGAAGTACTGGATGAAGAAGGTACTCTGCCGGTTGTGTCCCGTGTCTGTCTTCTGAGGAGGTCGGCCCGTCTTTTGCTGTGACGCGTTGGAACTGTCGATTGATGAGTCGAGCGCCATATCCCTTTCGTACCAGGGCATCTTTCAACGTCTGTAGATGTCTGTTACGCTCCTCCTCGTCTGAGCAGATACTGTGTATACTGAGGGCTTGTCCATAGGGGATGGCTTCTTTAATGTGTTTAAGGTGGAAGCTGGAGAAGTGGAGCATCGTGAGGTTATCCGTGGGCTTGCGGTAAAGCGAAGTGCTGAGGTGACCGTCCTTGATGGAGATGAGTGTGTCCAAGAATGCAAACAATTTTGGAGAGTAGTCCATGGTGAGCCTGATGGTGGGATGGAACTTAAATTGATATTGTCGTGTAATCGTTTCAGTGATTCTTTGTTCAAAGGGGAAAAAAATGTCATCGATGTATCTGATGTATAACGTCGGTTGAAGGTCTTGCGCAGTGAGGAGGTCTTGTTCAAACTTGTGCTTAAAGATGTTGGCATATTGAGGTGCGAATTTGGTCCCCATGGCTGTTCCATGTGTCTGGATGAAGAACTCGTTGTCAAAGGCGAAGACGTTGTGATCCAGAGTTGCAGAATTGCGTCGGGAGATGACAGTTGTCGGTGTTGAGTACTGAGGCTGTTGCAGCAATGCCGTCGTCATAGGGGATGCTGGTGTAGAGTGCCGAGACACCCATTGTGATGAGGAATGTTCCTGGTTCAACTGGTCCATGGGTGCTGAGTTTCTATAAGAAGTCCGTCATATCGCGATAGAAGCTGGGGCTGGGCGTTCCTTGTACGATGGGTTTCAAGATACCCTCGATATAGCCAGAGAGGTTCTCACCCAGGGTCCCATTGCCTGATACGATAGGATGGCCTGGTGTGTTGGCCGTGTGTATTTTCGGGAGGCAGTAGAGATCTCCAAAGTGGGCAGTACGTGGGGTGGGAGCACGTAGGGTGCTCTGAAGGTCTGGATCCAAGGTCTTGATCAGTCTGTTGAGTTGTCGGATGTGTTCTTGGTCGGATCTTCGGGTAACTGTAGTGTTCCTGGTTGTTGAGTTGTCGGTACACATCTTTGCAGTAGTCCGTTCTGTTCAGTATAACGGTGGCCCCTCCTTTGTCTGCTGGTTTGATGACGATGTTGTGGTTGGTCTTGAGAGCGCGGGTGGCATTGTGTTGTGCTCTGATCTTCAGGTAAGCGTTCTCCAAGACTGCCTTCAGATCACGCGACAATGCAGAATCGTCGAGCAGAAATTTATACCAAGTTCCCAAGAGGCTGGTGCTATCAGGAAGGTCGGGAAAACCTTTCTTGCAAAGCCCCAAACCTGGATGTACCTAAACCCATTCTTCTCTCCCAACTCCTCTCGGCTTGCGAATCACCCCTCAAGGAACAAATCCTTAATTTCCTTAATCCCCTCTCGTCCCATCTTCAAAACCTCACACCCATCTTCCCTGGCTGGAACTCTTGAATCCCCCTAATTGGCATCCCCCCTGACCCAGCCCACAGGTAAAATGCTGCCTAAACTGCCTCCAGATCTTCAATGTGGCCACCACCACCAGACTCACTGAGTACTTCCCTGGAGCCATCATAAGCGGCGCCATTGCCAACGCCCGCAACCAGAACCCCCTCACGGGCCCGCCTCTTTATCTTTATCCACTGTGCCTCCCCATCCTTGTTCCAACCCTGCACCTTCTCCGCATTCGATACCCAATAATAATACAGCAAGTTCGGGAGGCTTAACACCCCCACCCCTGCCTGTTATCCTCTCCGCAGAACCACCCTCTTAATCCTGATCCCCCCCCCCCGCTGCCCAAATGAATGAGGAGATCAATTTGTCTACCCCCCCCTGCCCTCCTGAAGCAGGACTTCGATAAAAAGGCCGACAGGCACTGAAATAAAAACAAGAATTGCGGCAAAACATGACTGCATCCGGCCTGCGAACGATAGAGGGAAGTTGTCCCACCTCGACAAATCAGCCTTCACCCTCGCCACCAAACTAGTGAAATTGTATTTTTGGAGTCCTCTCCAATCTTCGGCCACCTGCACCCCAAGTACGTAAATTGGGTTGCTACCAAACAGAATGGCAACACCCCCGTCCCTACTCCCGGTGGGCAGACCATAAAATACTCGCTGTTGCCTAAATTCAATTTATACCCCAAGAATGTCCCGAATCTCTGCAGCAGCTCCATTATACACCCATTGACTATTAGCAGCTAATCAGCGTATAAGGACACCGTATGTTCCACCCACCTCCACACCTGTCCTTCCACAGCCCCGAGCTCCTCAGCGCAATGGCCAAGGGCTCTATAGCCAATGCAAACAACAGGGGGGATGTAGGGCACCCCTGTCTTGTGTGTTAGATGTTTTAGTTGCTGTGATATGAAGAGTCTAAAGTTCTGTTCCTTTTTCAGAAACACACATTTATTTCATTCCAACAGCCTTAGAACAAAACTCTAACTATACATCATCTAACAGAGGCCACCTGAAGCCCCTTTACATATCAGTGTCAATTAATGGATACTTAACATAAATGAGACAACTAATTGCAATGTCTCTTAACCCATTACTTAACAGTCTCCCCTTCCTTGGAGAAAAAAAATAATTAGGTGAAAACAAAATTTCAAGAAACTAAAAAACACACATGATTTCCCCCCCTTTTTGTTTTTGTTTGGACGAGAAAGAAAAAAAAAAACAGTCACAGAAACAAGCGCCTTTCATTAACAATATCCCGGGTGCCAGGGCCAGGGATGTCTCGGATCGTGTCTTCAGGATCCTTAAGGGGGAGGGTGAGCAGCCAGAAGTCGTGGTGCACATTGGTACCAACGACATAGATAGGAAAAGTGGTGTGGAGGTAATAAACAAGTTTAGGGAGTTAGGCTGGAAGTTGAAAGCCAGGACAGACAGAGTTGTCATCTCTGGTTTGTTGCCGGTGCCACGTGATAGCGAGGCTAGGAATAGGGAGAGAGTGCAGTTGAACACGTGGCTGCAGGAATGGTGTAGGAGGGAGGGCTTCAGGTATTTGGATAATTGGAGCGCATTCTGGGGAAGGTGGGACCTGTACAAGCAGGACGGGTTGCATCTGAACCAGAGGGGCACCAATATCCTGGGAGGGAGGTTTGCTAGTACTCTTCGGGAGGGTTTAAACTAATTTGGCAGGGGAATGGGAACCGGATTTGTAGTCCAGCAACTAAGGTAGCCGATATTCAGGACGCCAAAGCGTGTAATGAGGCAGTGGGGAAGGGAACACTGACAAAGGAGAGTATTTGCAGGCACGGAGATGGGTTGAAGTGTGTATACTTCAACGCAAGAAGCATCAGGAATAAGGTGGGTGAACTTAAGGCATGGATCGGTACTTGGGACTACGATGTGGTGGCCATCACGGAAACTTGGATAGAAGAGGGGCAGAAATGGTTGTTGGAGGTCCCTGGTTACAGATGTTTCAATAAGATTAGGGAGGGTGGTAAAAGAGGTGGGGGGGTGGCATTATTAATTAGAGTTGGTATAACAGCTGCAGAAAGGAAGTTCGAGGAGTATCACCCTATTGAGGTAGTATGGGTTGAAGTCAGAAATAGGAAAGGCGCAGTCACCTTGTTAGGAGTTTTCTATAGGCCCCCCAATAGTAGCAGAGATGTGGAGGAACAGATTGGGAAACAGATTTTGGAAAGGTGCAGAAGTCACAGGGTAGTAGTCATGGGTGACTTTAACTTCCCAAATATTGAGTGGAAACTCTTTAGATCAAATAGTTTGGATGGGGTGGTGTTTGTGCAGTGTGTCCAGGAAGCTTTTCTAACAGAGTATGTAGATTGTCCGACCAGAGGAGGGGCAATATTGGATTTAGTACTGGGTAATGAACCAGGGCAAGTGATAGATTTGTTAGTGGGGGAGCATTTTGGAGATAGTGACCACAATTCTGTGACTTTCACTTTAGTAATGGAGAGGGATAGGTACGTGCAACAGGGCAAGGTTTACAATTGGGGGAAGGGTAAATACGATGTTGTCAGACAAGAATTGAAGTGCATAAGTTGGGAACATAGGCTGGCAGGGAAGGACACAAGTGAAATGTGGAACTTGTTCAAGGAACAGGTGCTACGTGTCCTTGATATGTATGTCCCTGTCAGGCAGGGAAGAGATGGTCGAGTGAGGGAACCATGGTTGACCAGAGAGGTTGAATGTCTTGTTAAGAGGAAAAAGGTGACTTATGTAAGGCTGAGGAAACAAGGTTCAGACAGGGCATTGGAGGGATACAAGGTAGCCAGGAGGGAACTGAAGAAAGGGATTAGGAGAGCTAAGAGAGGGCATGAACAATCTTTGGCGGGTAGGATCAAGGAAAACCCCAAGGCCTTTTACACATATGTGAGAAATATGAGAATGACTAGAGCGAGGGTAGGTCCAATCAAGGACAGTAGCGGGAGATTGTGTATTGAGTCTGAAGAGATAGGAGAGGTCTTGAATGAGTACTTTTCTTCTGTATTTACAAATGAGAGGGGCGATATTGTTGGAGAGGACAGTGTGAAACAGATTGGTAAGCTCGAGGAAATACTTGTTAGGAAGGAAGATGTGTTGGGCATTTTGAAAAACTTGAGGATAGACAAGTCCCCCGGGCCTGACGGGATATATCCAAGGATTCTATGGGAAGCAAGAGATGAAATTGCAGAGCCGTTGGCAATTATCTTTTCATCCTCACTGTCAACAGGGGTGGTACCAGGGGATTGGAGAGTGGCGAATGTCGTGCCCCTGTTCAAAAAAGGAACTAGGGATAACCCTGGAAATTACAGGCCAGTTAGTCTTACTTCGGTGGTAGGCTAAGTAATGGAAAGGGTACTGAAGGATAGGATTTCTGAGCATCTGGAAAGACACTGCTTGATTAGGGATAGTCAGCACGGATTTGTGAGGGGTAGGTCTTGCCTAACAAATCTTATTGAATTCTTTGAGGAGGTGACCAAGCATGTGGATGAAGGTAAAGCAGTGGATGTAGTGTACATGGATTTTAGTAAGGCATTTGATAAAGTTCCCCATGGTAGGCTTATGCAGAAAGTAAGGAGGCATGGGATAGTGGGAAATTTGGCCAGTTGGATAACAAACTGGCGAACCGATAGAAGTCAGAGAGTGGTGGTGGATGGCAAATATTCAGCCTGGATCCCAGTTACCAGTGGCGTACCGCAGGGATCAGTTCTGGGTCCTCTGCTGTTTGTGATTTTCATTAATGACTTGGATGAGGGAGTTGAAGGGTGGGTCAGTAAATTTGCAGACGATACAAAGATTGGTGGAGTTGTGGATAGTAAGGAGGGCTGTTGTCGGCTGCAAAGAGACATAGATAGGATGCAGAGCTGGGCTGAGAAGTGGCAGATGGAGTTTAACCCTGAAAAGTGTGAGGTTGTCCATTTTGGAAGGACAAATATGAATGCGGAATACAGGGTTAACGGTAGAGTTCTTGGCAATGTGGAGGAGCAGAGAGATCTTGGGGTCTATGTTCATACATCTTTGAAAGTTGCCACTCAAGTGGATAGAGCTGTGAAGAAGGCCTATGGTGTGCTCGCGTTCATTAACAGAGGGATTGAATTTAAGAGCCGTGAGGTGATGATGCAGCTGTACAAAACTTTGGTAAGGCCACATTTGGAGTACTGTGTACAGTTCTGGTCGCCTCATTTTAGGAAGGATGTGGAAGCTCTGGAAAAGGTGCAAAGAAGATTTACCAGGATGTTGCCTGGAATGGAGAGTAGGTCTTACGAGGAAAGGTTGAGGGTGCTAGGCCTTTTCTCATTAGAGCGGAGAAGGATGAGGGGCGACTTGATAGAGGTTTATAAGATGATCAGGGGAATAGATAGAGTAGACAGTCAGAGACTTTTTCCCCGGGTGGAACACACCATTACAAGGGGACATAAATTTAAGGTGAAAGGTGGAAGATATAGGAGGGATACCAGAGGTAGGTTCTTTACCCAGAGAGTAGTGGGGGCATGGAATGCACTGCCTGTGGAAGTAGTTGAGTCGGAAACATTAGGGACCTTCAAGCAGCTATTGGATAGGTACATGGATTACGGTAAAATGATATAGTGTAGATTTATTTGTTCTTAAGGGCAGCACGGTAGCATTGTGCATAGCACAATTGCTTCACAGCTCCATGGTCCCGGGTTCGATTCCGGATTGGGTCATTGTCTGTGCGGAGTCTGCACGTCCTCCCCGTGTCTGCGTGGGTTTCCTCCGGGTGCTCCGGTTTCCTCCCACAGTCCAAAGATGTGCGGGTTGGGTGAATTGGCCAATGATAAATTGCCCTTAATGTCCAAATTGCCCTTGGTGTTGGGTGGGGGTGTTGGGTTTGGGTGGGGTGCTCTTTCCGGGAGCCGGTGCGGACTCGGGGGGCCGGGTGGCCTCCTTCTGCACTGTAAATTCAATGATAATCTATGATTAATCTAGGACAAAGGTTCGGCACAACATCGTGGGCCGAAGGGCCTGTTCTGTGCTGTATTTTCTATGTTCTATGTTCTATCCAAAAGTTTCTGTGGACTCGCTCCTCTTTTCGGAAAACAGTCTGGCAGTTGATAGCTCCTGTCGACCCATTTAATTTTTGTTATTTCCCCTCTGTCCAACATCTGCTTCAAACTTGCGATGTTTATCCGTAACCTCTTTTCATTGACACTTTTTGTAGCGAGCACATTTTCCCACAGGGATTTATTGTCAATGTGACAGTCAATAGGTATATTACCCAAATTCTCTAATCCCAAAATTTCTGTCAATATCATACTTGTATAAAAGGCCAGATCCACCGCCTTTACAATGATTAACGTCTCAGCAGCCAAAGTGCTTTTTACCACTCTCCTTATTTTCTTTGTTTCCCACACAAGCGGGCAACATTTACCAGTGTTCCCCAAAAGGAAAATTATAAAACCTCCTGCGCTTGAAACCCCATCACATAAATTTGCGTAGGACGCATCACCATAAACTATGAGTTTCAAGTGCCTAAGGTCACCTAAAACCGGTAACTTCAAAACACACTCCTGCATTTTTAGTTTGGCCAACGCTTTATTTGCTCTTATTATGTCTTCCACTTTGGGATCATTCATTTTTGTACTCAACTCTGAGACATCAAAACTCACGTCCGGTCTAGTCTGTCTACCTAAACCAGTTCAGTTGCCCAATTAAACTTCGCAGTTGCTCTTTTTCTATCTTTGAAACCACTGCGTCTTTTTGTGAAACTCGGCCACGACTAATTGCTATTGGGCTGATGCTTTCCATATAAGATTGCTGACGTAAAGTTGCCCCTTACTTAGTCTGTCCAATTTTCAGTCCAATATATTTAAATGCACCGGAAGCCTGACTTCCAACCCTGAATTCTTTCCTCAAACCAGAGATTACAATAGCTTCAAAATCACTAGTCCCACCCCACAGAAAATCATCGACATGCATCATAAAAATGCCAGAAAGATTTCCTTTATAGTGCCAGTAAAACATTGCAGGATCTGCTTTCAACTGGCAACAGCCTAACTTTAACAAAACTGACCTCACCGAAAAATACCAGACTCCTAGATGCATCATTTAATCCATATACACATTGTTCAACTTCCAGAGTATCCCTTCTGTGTTAGCTGCTTCTTTAGGAGGACGGAGGAAAATGTCTCTCTGGAGCTGAAGCTCCTGCAAAAAGGCAGCTTTTATATTTATAGATTTGCATTCCCATGCCTTTGTGGCTAATAGAGCCAAGAAGATCTTTAAAATAACCTTTCCTGCTGTAGGTGAATCTACCCTTAAATCCTGATCTTCTAAGTTTTCTTCGAATCCCCTTGCCACAAGCCTGGCCTGTGCCTTATAAGTTCATTCCGGAAGAATCTTTTCCGTGCAAATCTATCTGTGGGATAAAGCTTTTTGTCCCCTATCCGGTACTTCCGTGTATACCCCAAATTCACTCCAACTATGCAATTCTTGCTGTTCAGCTTATTTGATAACTTTTTCATCTAATTTATTTGAAGCCACCAAAATCTCACGTGCATGTGGACTTCTACTCCTATCAGTATTCGTAGTCTTACTCATGTTCCGAGATCTTGATAAACTACGTCCCCTCTCCTGCCTGGTATCTCGTTCTGTACTGCTACTGCTTGATCTTTCCCTTCTGCTGTGGGATGCCTGTCAATAGTTCTCGACCTTTTCCTGCGGACCTGTTCACTATCCGATGTACTATCTGAACTGGCACTGCGTTTCTGTGCCCTCCATTTTTGAACTTTGTTTTCTCAATCCATTGTCTTGACTCCTTCCCCTGAATGCTGTACATTCAACCAATGTTTATACTTTCCAGTGGCCTTCCCTGCTCTACTAATAATAGAATAACAGTTTCATCCTTCAGATCCTTGCATCCTAGACCCTTCAGGCAAGTATGTCACTTTTGTACCAACTTTTGTCAGTTGCCCTTTCGGAAAAATGGCCTGTTCTAATTCATCAGAAGTGTTGTGTTCCTCCACAGAAACCCTGTCTATATCAGTTAATTGGGCCTCATAGTTCTGTAACACATGCGTACCAGATGACTAGTTCCTCGTCATGTCTGTCTGCTCTGTCTAAATTTGAAAATTTGTAATCTGTACCCATTATCCTTGATGAATGTACCCTAACAGTTTGATTACCATGTTGCAAAATAATTGTTTTGCCATCTATGCCTATAATCTTCCCTGGGCTTTTCCATTCATTAGAATTGTCTCTCTTATAGTATACCATGCCTCCTTGCTGAAAAACGGCATCTGATGGCCGTATGTTATGTCTTAAAGCTCTGCGAATTCTTTCAGAGACTTCTGCTTCCAAAAAAGCTTTTCTACTGCTATGTAATGCATTTAAATGTTCAGCAAAACCAGAGCTAATTGTAGTCCCCTCCCAAGCTGGAGGCTGGTCATCCAAAATGGACGGAATTTTAGGATTTCTACCAAACGCTATTGATAAGGACTCTAGCTGTAGAAGCCAGGTATTTCGAATACAACTAGTATTAGGTAAAAGATAGCTGTTTAAGCATAAATATTAAGCCCCAGTTTCAAATACCCATTTATACAGCATAATTCACTTTTACTGAGGTCCGTTGTTCTGGCAAATGCATATTTTCAAATTCAGTGTGACATTAAAACAGCACAGTTGCAAGACAATTTGACACTGCTTGTGCTAATTGTCAAGGACAAGGACTGAGTTCTATAGCAACGAGGTGACAGGAGTCCAATGCAGTTTGTAAGAGCATTGAATCATATATATATTTTACTCAATCTTTCTCGATATGAAGTCTCCATTGTTACATTAGCCAAGCTAGCTTAAAACCAGTCTATTGCTGGTAAAGATTAGCAGAATATCACATTCCATAACATGTAGACATGAAACAATTTAAAAGCTAATGTTGCACATTGAAGGTGGACGGCTTGCCATCAAATCAAATGTGTTTGAGTCTAACCCAAACCAATTAGGATTATATTGGGGTGTGATTAGATGACTTAAGACAGATATGAAAGTGTATAACTGAAAAGTTTCCGCTCGCCATTTTAGAGTTGTCTTTTGGGGGTTCTGTCTTTGATTTTTTGATTCTGTCAGTCTGTTAGTCTGTTTTGTACTTTGAGTTTGAGTTTAGCTGAAGTTTAGCTCTCTCTCTCTCTCTCTCTCTTCATGTTTCATTTCCAGACTTTGACCTTTTAAAAGTTATTTTCGAGCTGTCTGCCTAAGCAAAAAGATAATGTCTGTAATTCTCTGAAAGCTTCGAATTGCCTTTTAAATGACTTTCAAATTGTAATCAAGCAACTACAAATAAAACCATTCTTATTGGCACCTGATAAGTTTTAACTTAAATTTCTGCTGAGTCCCAGTAATCGCAAAGTGCTACTGGTAACCGAATAGTGGAAATTATATAAATTCCTTCAACTTTACACAGTCGAGTAATACTAGGAATCCAACAACTTGGTATAGTCCAGAAATATTACAAATCTTACAACTTGTCGTATTGCGCCAGGACTTTGATTCATCAACTAAGCTTCCCCCAACTTGGCGTAGTTCGGCAGGTTAAGATCCCTTCAAATTAAAGATTCCAACAATAACCCCCAACCATCTGCAATGAATTCTTGGCATGTACTGCCCATGCTAAAGCTGAATTTAGCCTGCAATTTGGTCAATTTGCCCAAATTTTCCAAAGCATGTCATCGATAACAGTATGATTTCTTTCACAGACACCATTACTAAATGAGCTTTCTGCAGCTGTATTCATAACTCTGATATTCATGTTTTCACACATATCCCTAAACTCAACATTAGCAAATTCTCCACCATTGTCCGTAAGGAATTTTGCCGGTGGACCCATTCCTGTCCCTATCCATTTTTCCACGATTTGATCCAGAATTACTCTCTTTTCTTTACTTCGTGCAATCGTTGATTGACTTAATCTGGTTGCTAAATCTACAAAATAAATATATTATTTGCTTTATCCCAGATCTTAAGGTCCATGGCCACAATGTTGTTAAAATCCCTGGCCTCTTACTATATAGGGTTACTATCGGTTGTGCTGGTGTCCTTCTATACTTCCCACAAACTTCACAGCGGTTACTAACCTGTTCTATCAGTTTAGTATAGTCGTCATCCCTTACCCCTGCATCCTTTAATACATTTTTCAGCCTCCGAGGATACGGATGTGCAAATTGCCTTTGCAGTTTTAATACCACAAGCTTTTTATCAGCTAAAGTCCCGTTTTCAACTGCCATTAACACATCCTTAACCACTCTACTTGAAATATTATTTGTCAGTAATGGAATGCAATAGTGTCTCGACTGTGTAAATTGTAAGTCCAATGTCTTTCCAAAAACTGTTGCCTTATCCTGTTCCATATCCAGTTTCATGTGTGCTTTCTTCATCGATGGTCTGCTCAGAAGCAAAGGTATCTCACTTGATACAACATCCGTGCTAATGAAATGATTCACTCCGGCAATATTGCAAGGGATCACCACTCTTTTCAGCGACTTCAGAGTATTATCATCCCCAACCTGAAACTTGTGGAACTTTCAAATTCCTTAACCTTGTTACGATTTTCAGTATTCAAAGAGTCCAGGTAACATTTTAACCAATCAACTCCACACACAGTAGATGTGCAGCCACTGTCCAATTCAGCACAGTTGAAGGATTCTGCAACCAACACCCTCATTACTGGCGTAAAACTGCTTGTCAATAGGACACTGCCTTCTTTTTGGTCACTATCATTTTACTCTTCTGACTCTTCCGTGTCATGTGTCGCTTCAAACACTCTATCATCATGAGTTGGACAGTTGAAAGCATAATGGTATTGAGAGTCACATCGAAAACATCGATTTATCGTGCCCCGTGCATTTCTGGGGTTCATCTTCCTGTTGTAGGTTCTAACTGGGTTTCTGTCTTCATAATTTCCTTGTCTCCGTCTATAGTCTTGAGCCCTGTTCATAGCCATACGATTTCGCCATGCTGTTACTAGTGTATCTTCCATATTCTGCCTTATTGCAGGCTGACCTATTTGGGTCATCAGAGCCATCGGAATCGAATGTTTCCCCAGAAACTTTTGTAAAGCTTTTGTCATCTGTTCGAATAAGGTATCCTTATCAGTAAACTGAACTCCTGTCAAAACCAGGAGCCTATCCATGTTGCTCACTCTAGCACAGTCAAGTAATTTAAAGGTTAACACAGACTGTGGAAATTCCAGGTGTGTTTCTGCAGTCTTTTATATAGTCTGCCAAATTCAATTATATAGTCTTCAATGGAGATATCCTCCATTTTCTGGAACTTATCAAAATCCGACCATGCTTCATACGCACTTAAAAAGTCATCTTTCTTATAAATCTTATCCATATAATGTAATAAAGTCTCCAGACCTCCTTCTGAGTCATAAGACCATAAGACATAGGAGCGGAAGTAAGGCCATTCGGCCCATCGAGTCCACTCCGCCATTCAATCATGGCTGATTTCAACTCCATTTACCCGCTCTCTCTCCATAGCCCTTAATTCCTCGAGAAATCAAGAATTTATCAACTTCTGTCTTAAAGACACTCAACGTCCCGGCCTCCACCGCCCTCTGTGGCAATGAATTCCACAGACCCACCACTCTCTGGCTGAAGAAATTTCTCCTCATCTCTGTTCTAAAGTGACTCCCTTTTATTCTAAGGCTGTGCCCCCGGGTCCTAGTCTCCCCTGTTAATGGAAACAACTTCCCTACATCCACCCTATCTAAGCCATTCATTATCTTGTAAGTTTATATTAGATCTGCCCTCAACCTCCTAAACTCCAATGAATATAATCCCAGGATCCTCAGACGTTCATCATATGTTAGGCCTATCATTCCGGGGATCATCCGTGTGAATCTCCGCTGGACCCGCTCCAATGCCAGTATGTCCTTCCTGAGATGTGGGGCCCAAAATTGCTCACAGTATTCTAAATGGGGCCTAACTAATGCTTTATAAAGCTTCAGAAGTACATCCCTGCTTTTATATTCCAAGCCTCTTGAGATGAATGACGACATTGCATTTGCTTCCATAATTACGGACTCAACCTGCAAGTTTACCTTTAGAGAATCCTGGACTAGGATCCCAAGTCCCTTTGCACTTCAGCATTATGAATTTTGTCACCGTTTAGAAAATAGTCCACGCCTCTATTCTTTTTTCCAAAGTGCAAGACCTCGCACTTGCCCACGTTGAATTTCATCAGCCATTTCTTGGACCACTCTCCTAAACTGTCTAAATCCTTCTGCAGCCTCCCCACCTCCTCCATACTACCTGCCCCTCCACCTATCTTTGTAGCATCGGCAAACTTAGCCAGAATGCCCTCAGTCTCGTCATCTAGATCGTTAATATATAAAGAGAACAGCTGTGGCCCCCAACACTGAACCCTGCGATTTTTGATAGACAAGGAAGTCAGGGGTTATAGGGTGCAAACAGCAAAGTGGAGTTGAGGCCACAACCAGATCAGCTATCATCTTAATGAATGGTGGAGCAAGTTCAAAGGGCCAAACTGTATGGCCACTATGTATGGTCAGGCTGCCTTCTTTTGCAGGCGTCAGACTGACATTGTGTAATTTGGATTTCCAGCCGCTGTAAAGGTCTTGTAAGATTTGGATTTTTATTGCACTGAGAGCATAAGGTTCGGAGCACAAGACCATATATCCTAAGTCAATGAGAGTCCTGCCATGCAATGAATCCCAAATTGAGTTGAGTGCTGTGCCTTACCCAAGGATCACCGAAAGCAGGTCAAAATAAAGATAATTGGAACTCCAGAAACAACTTCATCAAGATATGAACCCACACCTCAAATCTAACCCCTCTTGCAGCCAAGGCACATTATATTCTTACGTGATTAGTTCAGCGTCATGTGTGCAGAGAATGACAAATCACCAAGGAAGGACATTCAGCCTTAAACACGGACACTACATCTTTCTAAAGAGAGGCATTAGAAGCCAATGTGCTTTGAAGACTTGCATTACTAAGCTCAGAAACAGTTTTTCACACAATAGAAGTCATTCTAAATTACACATTGGACAGACAAATCTAATTTAAGGTGCAATGACTACTTGTGCCATCTACAACTGACATCATCAGTGCAACAGGAGCAGTAAAATCAATAACCTCGATGAGCACGTCCCCCAAGGCCAAAGCATGGGGGTTGCCAGTGATAATTAGCTGTTAGGCATTACTGTCACAAATTATATCTATTGCCTGATGTGGAATTATAGACTACTCACTGGTGAAAATATATGAGTGTTATAACCTCCGCAAGACCCACAGGGATAAATCGATTAATCTCCCCGTGAACCTTGTGGAGTACAAGCTCCCCCGCTGAGGGGCAGAGACCCGTCAGTAATATATTGGACTTGGGACATAAAAGCTGGCCCAGGTAGGAGCCGTGTTTTGTGCCATGCCATCCCGGCTGTGACTTGAATTGTGCAGTGTGCATTCAATACTTTTTAATTTTCTAACGCTACCACTACATTTAGGTGCAGCCCCGACACCCGCAGCTGAGGTCTTGGCATGCTTTCTCTTGTCAGCTATCTTGTCCTTCAGAAAAACAGAAGGATTGTGTGTGAGGACAGTAGGTGAATGAGCAGTTCAGAAGCATTCATGCCTATTGTAGCTGTGAAGCCCACCCCAATGAGTGATTAAGAAGCTATTTGGGCAAGAACTAATTAGATGGAGAACTTGAAGTGGCTGGCACACATTCAGTGCTGGTGTCCCATCTGTTGGCCATGTGTGACATCCCTGTGGATTCTAACTCTTCCGACTGCCTGATGCCCTTATGAGAGTGAGAGTTTGCAATGAGTTGAAGGTGCACTTACCCTGGCAGTGCACAGCAGATCATTCATTACCTTCCTGCACAGCAGCGTGCTCGTTTTTGGACCCCAAGGGCTCTAACCACGTTGGTGGCGACCTGCCAGGGGGATGTGGTCAGCTCCTTGCTGATACAAAAAAAATTTTTTTCAAGGCAGTTTATTCAAACTTGTATCAAAGTAGTTACAGCAAATAAACACGCCGCGAAACTTTCTGCCCAACAATCAACTATACAGTATGTACAGATTTTCCTCCTTTTTCACCCCCCCCCCCCCCCCTGGTCCCCATCACCCCCGCCCCCCACTCCCCCCTGCGACGAACAGCTCCTCAAACACGGTCACAAACATCCCCCACCTTTTCTCAAACTCCCCTGCTGAGCTCCTTAACTCATACTTTATCTTCTCTAATCGCAGGAAGTCATACAGGTCACCCAACCATGCTGCTACCCCCGGTGGCGATGCCGACCGTCACTCCAGCAAAATTCGTCACCGTGCAATCAGAGAGGCAAAGGCCATGATATCGGCCTTCCTCCTCTACGTGAGCTCCGGCTTCTCTGAAACCCCAAATATCGGCATCAAAGGGTCCAGGTCCACCACCTCTTCCACTGTCCTGGCTAAGACTCCCGCCCAGAATCTTCCCAATATTTCACAACCCCAAAACATATGCGCGTGATTTGCTGGCCCCCGCCCACACCTCTCACACTCATCTGCTCCCCCCTGAAAGAACCCACTCATTCTCGCCCGAGTCATATGCACCCTGTGCACCATCTTAACCTGTATCAGGCTCATCCTTGCACAAGAGGAGGTCCCGTTTACCCTTCGCAGTGCCTCACTCCATACTCCCCAATTGATCTCCATTCCCAACTCCGCTTCCCATTTCTCCATGATCTTCACCACCCGCTCGCCTCACTGCTCCCCCAGCCACTTGTATATATCCCCAATTCTTCCCTCCCCTTCCACATCCGGAAGCAGCAGTCGCTCCAGCAGGGCGTATCCTGGCAACCTAGGGAACCCCTTCCAGACCTTTCGTGCAAAGTCCCTAACCTGTAGAAGTCAGAGATGATTGTGTCCACTTTCCGAAAAAAGGCCTTTGGTATAAAGGTCGGGAGAGCCTGAAAGATAAACAAGAACCTCGGCAGAATATTCATTTTCACCACTTGGACCCTCCCCGCCAATGTTAAGTGCAGTGTATCCCACCTCTTAAGATCCTCCCTGGCCTCCTCCACCAGCTTCGTTAAGTTCCACTTATGGAGCCCCGTCCATTCCCTCGCTACCTGAATCCCCAATTACCTAAACCTATCCTTCGCTACCGTAAATGGCATCCCCCCTAAATTAGCCCGCTGTGCCAGCTCATTCACTGGGAATACTTCGCTTTTCCCTACATTCAGCTTGTATCCCGAGAACC
Organism: Scyliorhinus torazame; assembly: GCF_047496885.1. Taxonomy (NCBI): domain Eukaryota; kingdom Metazoa; phylum Chordata; class Chondrichthyes; order Carcharhiniformes; family Scyliorhinidae; genus Scyliorhinus; species Scyliorhinus torazame. The sequence continues at coordinate 78,433,942 of NC_092720.1, forward strand.
CTCCAAATCTCCCCAACAGGCCCAGAATCCTTCCCACACTCTCCAGCGGATCCGAAACATACAACAAGAGGTCATCGGCATAGAGCGACACCCGATGCTCCCTCTGTCCCCTCATTATCCCCTGCCACTCTGCCGACCTCCTAAGAGCCATCGCCAATGGCTCTATGGCCAGTGCAAACAGCAACAGTGACAGCGGGCACCCCTGACTCGTACCCCTGTGTAAGTCAAAGCTTTGTGAGCTCATATCATTCGTCCTCACCCTCGCTCTTGGCACCACATACAGCAACCGCACCCATGCCACAAATCTCTGCCCAAACCCAAACCTTCCCAAAACTTCGAACAAGTACCGCCACTCCACCCGGTCAAATGCTTTCTCCGCGTCCATGGACAGCCCCACCTCCGGTATCAGAGCTCTCGACGGATTCATCACCACATTCAACAGTCGTCTTATATTACTCGCGAGCTGCCTGCCATTCTGAAGCCTGTTTGATTTTCTGTAACCACCCCCGGGACACAATCATCCATCCACCCCACCAACAACTTAGCTAATACCTTCACATCCGTGTTCAATAGTGATATAGGTCTATACGACGCGCATTCCACCGGATCCTTCCCTTTTTGGGGGATTAGTGTGATTACTGCCTGCTTCGTCGTCTCCGGCAACTCCCCCTTCTCTAGTGCTTCATTAAAAGCCCCCAACAGATGTGGTGCCGGGTCCGCTGCAAATTCCTTATAAAATTCTGCCATGTACCAACCGGCCCAGGGGCCTTCCCCATTTTCATACCCCTGATACTTTCCAGCACCTCCCTCAGCCCCAGGGGCTCCTCCAATGCCTGCCTCTTTGTTTCCTCCACCTCGTCCAGAAACCGCCCCATGTCCCCCTCCTCTCCTCCAGGGTCTGCCTCATAAAGTCCCTGGTAATGCTCTCTAAATGCCTCATTTCTCTTCCCTGGTTCTGGCACCACATCCCCAGCCCCAGTCCGGATCTTCAATATTTCCCTGGACGCAGCCTGCCTCCGCAGCTGGTGCTCCAGCGTGCCGCTCGCCTTCTCCCCATACTCGTACTGCACCCCTCTTGCCCTACGCAGTTGCCCTACCGCCCTCCCCATTGTCAGCCTATCAAATTGCCCCTGCAACTTTTTCCTCCTCGCCAATCCCTCCACGGTGGGCACCCTCGAATATTCCCTGTCCACCTCCACCATCTCGCTCACTAGATGGTCATGTTCCGCCCTCCTTTCCTTATTCGCACAAACCGTAAATGAGACCACTGCCTTCAGTGCTTCCCAAAAAATGCCTGCCGACACCCCCATTCTGATTGAACTCCACATAATCCCTAATCGCCAACCACACCTTATCACAAAAACTTCCATCCGCCAACAACCCCGAGTCAAACCTCCACCCCAGTCTCTGCTCTCGTCCCGTACTGAACCGAATATCCAGCCAGTGGGGTGCATGGTCCGAGATAACTATCCCCGCATACTCTGCCCTCTCCACCCCAACCAAAATATCCCGACTCACTACAAAGTAATCAATCCTCAAATACACCTTATAGACATGTGAAAAGAAGGAATACTCCCCCCTGGGTTCTGAAAGCGCCATGGAACCACCATACCCATCCTCTCCATAAATCCCCCCAGCTCCCTTGCCATTCGTATCCTACCCATCGACCTGGGGCTTGATCTATCCACCCTCGGCTCCAGGACACAGTTAAAATCACCTCCCATGACCAACTGGTGCGTGGCCAAATCCGGGATTGCTGCCAGCAACCCCCTCATAAAACCAACATCATCCCAATTTGGGGCATACACATTTACCAACACTACCATTGCCCCTTCCAATACCCCACTCACAATCCCATATCTCCCACCTGGATCCCTCACCTCCTTTGCACACACGATTCCCATTTTTTTGCTCATTAAAATCACCACACCCCTCGATTTTGAATCAAACCCCGAGTGAAAAACCTGCCCGACCCTCCCCTTCCTTAACCTAACCTGGTCCTTCACACGCAGGTGTGTCTCCTGCAAAAAGACCACCCCCGCTTTCAAGCTCCTGAGGTGTGCGAACACCCGCGACCTTTTAACCAGCCCATTCAGGCCCTGGATGTTCCACGTTACCAACCTTACCGGAGGCTTGAGCCTCCAATTCCCTCTACCGTCCGTCATAGAACATCGAACATACAGTGCAGAAGGGGCCATTCGGCCCATCGAGTCTGCACCGACCCACTTAAGCCCTCACTTCCACCCTATCCCCGTAACCCAATAACCCCTCCTAACCTTTTTTGGACACTAAGGGCAATTTATCATGGCCAATCCACTTGACCTGCACGCCTTTGGACTGTGGGAGGAAACTGGAGCACCTGGAGGAAACCCTCGCAGACACGGGGAGAATGTGCAGACTCTGCACAGCAGTGACCCAGTGGGGAATCTAACCTGGGACCCTGGCGTTGTGAAGCCACAGTGCTATCCACTTGTGTTATCGTGCTGCTCATGGTCATCTTTTCCACTTAACCCCTGCCCCTTTAATTCCACTCTGTACCTAGCCCATCACAGATGGCCCCTTTCTTCGCCCTTGACCATGTCATCTCTCACCACCCCCCACCGCTTTTCCCCTTCCCCTTCTTCCCCCGGCCACCCCTCTTGGCCTTCTCCCCCACCACCTCACTTCCGTTCACCAGCATAACCTGCTAGCGCGGCTGCCCCTGCCCAAAGGCACATCCTAATGACCTCCCCTTCCCTCTTCCCCCCCCCCCCCCCCCCCCCCCCACCCCCCAACTCCTCAGCTCCAAAAAGAAGGCCTCCTGCTGGACATACCCTCCCCCACCCAAACAAGGACGTCTCCTGAACTCCAGGTAACCTTCTCCAAAAACAAACAAACAGATGTTAAACACAAACAGTCCCATAAAACAGGAGGGGGGATGGGAACATCCATCCCCACATAAACTTTTCACCCCTACAACTCCTTACAATCTCAACATTGAACAGAAACCACCCCCCACAAAAAAGTGAACATCCCCCAATCCCTATACCCACTTCAAACATGCTACCGACCATTACATAGTGCAAGCACCCCGGTTCCCAAACATTGTCCACTCAGTTCTTCCCCAGTTTACGCTCCTTAATGAAGTCTTCAGCTGCTTCGGGGGTCTCAAAATAATACTCCCGGCCTCCGAACGTCACCCATAATTTCGCCGGGTAGAGCACCCCAAACTTGATCTGCTGCTGATACAGCACCGCCTTGGCCTTGTCGAAACCTGCCCGCCGTTTTGCCAACTCTGCTCCGATGTCCTGATAAATCTGGACATTATTTCCCTCCCAGTCGCAGCTATGCTTCTCCCTGGCCCACCGTGAAATTTTCTCTTTCTCCACAAATTTATGGAGTCTCACGAGCACCGCTCGTGGCGGCTCCCCAGCTCTAGGCTTCTGCCTCAGAGGCCTATGCGCTCGGTCCACTTCAGGTGCCTTATCCAGCACCCCTTCTGCCGCCAGCCTTGCCAGCATCTTCGAGACGTACCTCGTGGCACTCACACCTTTCACTCCTTCAGGCAGGCCCACTATTCGCAGGTTCTGTCTTCTCGAGGTATTCTCCTGCTCCTCAACCTTTGCCCTCAACCTTTTACAAAGGTCATCTAGGAGCCCCACCTCTGCCTCCAGAGCCACCACACGATCGCTGTGGTCCGAGATCACACCTTCGATCTTCCGAATCTGCGACCCCTGCACCTCCAAACACCTCTCCATCCACTCCAAAGTACTCCTCAGGGGTGCCACAGCTTCTGCAAAGACCTTTGCATGATCCTCACGCATTTCTTTCCTCTGCTTATGGAATTCCTCCTGGATGAAAGTTATCAGTTCCTGTATCTGGGACCTTACAGCTTGCCCCTCCCCCCGCCTGCATGCTGGAAGAGACTGTTGCTGCAGCACCAGACTGTTTCAACTTTCCAACCAAACCCCTCACTGCTTTCTGCCGGGTCTGGCGATCAGAAGACATACCATTCCAGGGGTAAACTACTCTAACATTCACCTACGTCTTTTCATCAAATTTCCACCCGGATCTGCGTGAAAAGAGCCCTTTTCTGTGACTTTAAGCAGGAACAGCCCTGTATGTGACCACTCACTCCATGGTCACAACCGGAAGTCCATTGCTGATACATAATTAATGAGATAAAGATGGAACCGACCGTCAAGAGAGGTTTAACCAGGCCTCATGTATATACTGTTCTAATTAAACTCGCTGTGGACTCCTCGCATCTTATTAAACTTGTGACCTGAGATTTAGCATCCTACTTTCAAAGAATGCTATTTGTTCCCCTGAATATTGAATGGCATGCAACAACCAAATTTTGCTACCTTCCTTGTCCCTTTGAACAGCCTTGTGCTCCAAGTTGTCAAGCAGTCTTACTGTCCTCCCAACACTATTTATCCTTATCCTCGCAGGCTGCAAATACATTTTGCCTGTTTAATAGGATCAGACTCTGTGGCTCCTTTTTCTCTATCATATATATTCACCTTAATCTACATAATAGCAGTCAAACCAGTCTTATTTACAATGTCTGGAGCAAACTGTCCAGATATTGCTCCCCCTCTCATGTTCAAGTGTATCCAAGTTGTGCTGGTACTCGATGACTTTCGAGCGTAAAAATCTACCATAGACACACAAACATATTTTGGTCTATATTTATAGATAATTGTGTTTTTTGTTTGAATTTCTTTTCACAATAAATTGTACCAAATTGCGTAAAAATGCTGAACAAAATGTTTAACAATGTACTTGCTGCCTCAAGCATACAAACCAGCACAAGTATTAAAGGCAAAAATAATCACCCATTTTATCTTCTGCACAGAATTCCCACTTCCCACACACATTTTCTGGTTTCATTTTGTGTTTCAGCAGATTGTTTTCTACTTTTATTCACCTTTTGCGTCACATCCATGTTAGAACAGCTCAGTTGCCTTTAGTTCATGGTAATTACCCATAAAGGGTGAACTTGGGAAATATTTTTCTCAGGCATCCCTTTATCTTGCCCTGAATTATTCTGCCTTGTGTTTGTGGGGGATAACAGATGTGTCTGCCATTAGCATCACTGAACCTCCTGTTTATATTCCAAAGAGAAAATGCTGGAAAATCTCAGCAGGCCGGGCAGCATCTGTATTGAGAGAAAAGAGCTAACGTTTCAAGCCCAGATGACCTTTGGACTCGACTCGAAACGTTAGCTCTTTTCTCTCCCTGCAGATTCTGCCAGACATTCTGAGATTTTCCAGCATTTTCTTTTTGGTTTCAGATTCCAGCATCCACAGTTATTTGCTTTTATCTCATGTTTATATTCATAGTTTCACCCGGGCCTCTCTGCAACGTAAGTCTGTTGAGCCTGTCAAGAACCCTGCTGATGTTAAATGTAAAGGTATTCCAAAATCCAGAAGGGTAACTTGGAACACCGGTTCTTTGTGTTGTATATTTTCAATTTGGTGTAATGTGAGGAAAGATTTGCAAATCAGTGCAAAACTCCTTGTAGTCAATTCATAAATAATATGTATTAACTTAAAAGAACACACAAGAAAGACTACAATACACTATAACAGTACAGGGTCACTGTCTGTGCGGAGTCTGCATGTTCTCCCCGTGTGTGCGTGGGTTTCCTCCGGGTGCTCCGGTTTCCTCCCACAGTCCAAAGATGTGCAGGTTAGGTGGATTGGCCATGCTAAATTGCCCTTATTGTGCAAAAATTGCCCTTAGTGTAGGTCGAATGGGGTTACTGGGTTATGGGGATAGGGTGGTGTGGGCTTGGGTAGGGTGCTCTTTCCAAGAGCCGGTACAGACTCGATGGGCCAAATGGCCTCCTTCTGCACTGTAAATTATATATGAACATTTAACTACAATAGTGGCTATACACACAGTATCTCATGAAGTTAACCCCTGTTCCCAACTACCTACGTTCCTGAACTCTAAGAAATGCCCCTTTGCCATTCAACATCCAATATTATATAACTATCAAATCCAGCATATAGTTGTTGTGTTATGTAATTTGGAATAACATAAGCTGCCACTTGATGCAGTTTTGAGTAAAAGATACTTCAGACTTTGAAGTGAGTTCAATGTGTTTTATTGAACTATTAGCACAGTTCTCAATGAGTTCGACTCTCGGCTAATCTAAATGTAGTAACTCAGTCTAACTGAACCAACCTTGCTCTAAGCCACATGCTGGAGTGTGATGCTGAGGATACACCCTGTCTCGCTCTGTAGATGTTGGTCTGTGGAAAGAGGCAGGGTGCGAGTGCCTCATCCCTTTTATAATGAGATACCACCCCTGAGTATCCTGACTGCTCATCGGTCGTGTCCTATTCTATGTGTTCATTAGCTGCATGTTTGCATATCATGAAATCTCACCCTTTTTTTATGTTTTGTTAGCGTATGTGAATGTATTTACATGTGAATTAGTCTGTCTAACGTGACTGACGGAGGACAACCAAACAGAGCAAACAAAACAAATGTTCACAAGTCTCTGAGGCTTGCGTCTGATCCTGGTCGACCGCCGGAGAGGTGGCGGAGGGGACGACAGCGCCTTGACAGGCGGGATGGAAGCCTGACTGGTGGCCTCGTGGTAAGAGTTATCAGGAGGTGGCAATTCAACATATGGAAATGGAGAAAGAAAGTGGTTGCGGGCAGGCAACTTTGCGCAGTGCCCATCGATTCCTTCGCACCATCAGCCATACGTACAACATAAGAGCGGGGCACGGCCTGTCGGAACAACGGCAGCCGGGGCAGACCACCCACCATCCGGTATCTTGATCCTGACAGTGTCTGCCGGGGATAGCACGGCCAGATCGGTGGCATGGGCATCATAGCCCTGCTTTTGACGGTCTCTGAGCTGCTGCATTTTCTGCAGCACCGGGAGGTGATCCAGGTTGGGCAAGTGTATGACTGGAAGCGTCGTCCGCAGGTCCCTATTCATCAGGAATTGAGCCGGTGACATGCCAGTGGACAATGGAGTCACCCTGTACGCGAGCAGTGCAAGGTGTATGTCGGAAGCAGAGTCCGCAGCCTTTCAGATGAGCTGTTTCACAATGTGCATCACTTTCTCGACTTTTCCATTGGACTGCGGATAGTGTGGACTGGAGGTGGCGTGCTGGAAATTGTATGACCTGGCAAATGTGGACCATTCTCGACTGTTAAAGCACGGGCCATTGTTGCTCATGATGGTGATTGGGATGCCATGCCTTGAGAACGTCTCCTTACAGGTTTTAATGACGGTCCGAGAGGTGAGGTCCGGGAGCTTCAGCACCTCAGGGTAATTCGAGAAATAGTCGATGATCAATATGTAGTCACGACCATTCGCATGAAAGAGGTCGATGCCAACCTTGGACAACAGAGAGGTCACTATGTCATGCTGTTGGAGCGTCTCCTTGCTCTGCGCTGGCTGTAACCGCTGACAGGTAGCACAGTTCAGGACCATGTTCCTGATGTCCTGGCTGATGCCGGGCTAGTAGACAGCTTGCCGGGCTCTGCGTCTGCACTTCTCGACGCCCAGGTGTCCCTCAAGAATCTGGCGCAGCACCAAGCTCTGGAGACTGAGCGGAATGACAATCCTGTCCAGCTTGAGGAGGATACCATCAATCACCGTCAGGTCGTCCTTTGCATTGTAAAATTGTGGGCGCAGCCCTTTCTGCCAGCCATTGGTGAGGTTGACGCACTGCAAGAGGGGGTCTTTGGCTGTCACATCACGGATGAGAACTACCTTCTCATCTGTCACCAGGAGAGTGCTAGCACACAGCTGCACATGCGATTCGTTGTGCTGGATGATCTCCAGCGGCTCACTGGGCGAAGTGACGGAGCAGGACAATGCATCAGAGCTGATGAGCTCCTTGCCAGGTGTGCACACCAGGTTGAAGTCATACCTCCTAAGTTTAAGCAGGATTCTCTGCAACCGAGGCATCATGTTGTTCAGGTCCTTGTGGATGATATGGACCAGAGGCCTATGATCCGGCTCGACAGTGAATGTCGGCAGGCCGTAGACATAATCATGAAATTTGAGGATGCCGGTGAGAAGACCCAAGCACTCCTTCTCAATCTGTGCATATCTGGTTTCAGTGGGAGTCATGAAAAATGAAATGAAATGAAAATCGCTTATTGTCACAAGTAGGCTTCAAATGAAGTTACTGTGAAAAGCCCCTAGTTGCCACATTCCGGCGCCTGTTCGGGGAGGCTGTTACAGCCCTTGATGCGTAGGCTACTGGTGCCCAGGATGATGTGTCATCTCGTTGAAGCAACACTGCACCGATGCCATCCTGACTCGCATCTGTGGATATCTTTATCTCCCGGTCCGGGTCAAAGAATGCCAGGACTGGTGCAGTGGTGAGCTTGGCTGTCAGCTCCAGCCACTCGTGTCTGGTGAGCCGCCTTCCACTCAAAGGCAGATAACTTTTTCACCAGGTTGCGTAGGGCTGTGGTGTGTGTGTCCATGTTTGGAATAAACTTGCCCAGAAAATTGACCATACCCAAAAAGCGCAGCACCGCCTTTTTGTCCTCCGGGACCTCCATCGCCTCGATGGCCTTGATTCTGTCTGTGTCCGGGTGCACACCATGTTGTGTGATCTGGTCGCCTAGGAACTTGAGCGCGATGTGCCAAAACAACATTTGGACCTGTTTAACTTTCGGCCGTTGGCATGTACATGGCGTAATACCTTCTGGAGACGGGACACATGTTCTTCAGGGGTCGTGGACCATATGATGATGTCGTCCACGTACACACAAACCCCTTCAATGCTTTCCATCATCTGCTCCATGATGCAATGGAATATCTCCGATGCCGAGATGATGCCAAATGGCATGCGATTGTAGCAGTATCTGCCAAAAGGCGTGTTGAAGGAGCAGAGCCTTCGGCTGGACTTTTCCAGCTGTATTTGCCAAAATCCCTGTGATGCATCCAATTTGGTGAAGAAGGGCATGTGTGCCATCTCACTCGTGTGTTCCTCCCGCTTCGGGATGGGGTAGTGTTCCCGCATGATATTCTTATTGAGATCCTTGGGATCAATGCAGATGCGTAAGTCCACCGAAGGCTTCTTTACGCACACCATCGAGTTGACCCAGTCAGTCGGTTTGGTGACCTTGGTTATGATGCCTTTTTGCTGAAGATCCTTGAGCTGTGCCTTCAGACGCTCTCAGTGGAACAGGGACTCGTCGTGGTGCATGGACCACTGGCTTGGCATCAGGTCATAACAGAATCTTGTATCGTTACGGCTGCGTTCCCATCCCGTTGAACACATCTGGATACTGGGCGAGGAGGTCGTCGATGCCGGCCTGAAGATCCACATGGGAGGATGTTGTGGTGTAAACCGTTTGAATGAGGTTCATCTGCTTGCAGGCGGGCGCACCTAGTCGGGATGCCCTGTCCGGCTTAACAATTTCAAAGCGTAACCGTACTTGCGTAACCGGTTGGATACATGCAGATGGCAGGAGCCCAGTGCCGTGATGGCATTCCCGTTGTAATCCAGGAGCTTGCAGGCAGCTGGAAGGACCGTGGGGGGCTTCTTAATGCGTCTGACGTCTGCCTGTGAGGGAAGGTTGGCAGAGGCACCTGTATCCAGTTTGAACTGGATGGGGCAGTTGTTGACCTTCATCACTGCTTGCCATTCGTCCTCGGAATCCACAGCTAGGATGGATCGGACTTGCGATGTGTCTGGTGTGGCATATTCACACGTTGTAATAATGCCCACATGGTAGGCATTGTCCAGGCATTCATCAGCTGGATCCGTTGCACTGCCGGGATCAGAATCCTGTAGGCGTTGTTGCACACTCCAGATGCGCCGTCGTCGGAATTGGGAGCGATGGCTCCTGACTTGTGGTACAGATCTGCACAGGGCTGCATAGTGGCCTGCATTCCCGCAGTTTAAACAGCACCTGCCTCTTGCAGGGCAGTGTTTCTTTAATTGGGCGGTGCCACAGTTCGAACACGTCATGATGTCGGCGTCCTGACGCTCCGTGCGTCGTTGCACATGCGCAGCGCGGTTCCCAGACGTCTGCACCTGCGCAGTGCGGGTTTCGGCCGCTTCGTTATCCCGTTCGCATCGCGCATGCGTCGGGCCCCGGGAAGAGTGCGTGAACTCGCCACTTTCGTCAATGTTGGGGCGCTGCATCCGGGAGATGGCCTGCACACTCTCCGCCTCATGGGGGGCTAGTTTATCATTTTCTGCCGTTTTGTACTGGGAATAGCAATTTTTAGCGTGCTCATGTACTGTGCATGTTTCCATCATGACTGGCAGGGTCATATGCTTGATCTTCAGTAACTGCTCTCTCAGAGGATCAGAGTGAACTCCAAAAATGATTTGGTCTCTGATCATGGAGTCAGTGATATCACCGAAGTTGCAGGATTGTGCTAGCAGTTTAAGGTTAGTTAAATATGAATTGAAGGATTCGTCTTTACCTTGCAATCGCTGCTCGAATATGTAGCGCTCGAAGATTTTGTTGGTGTCCACCTCACAGTGGCTGTCAAACTTGTCCAGGATGCTCTGAAACGTTGTCTTGTCCTGGTCTTCGGCGAAGTGAAAGGAGTTGAATATTTCCAAGGCGTGATCAGCCACTGTGGTGAGGAGAAGAGCTATCTTCCATGCATCAGACACACCATTGAGGTCTGATGCTTTGACAGAAAGTTGAAATTTCTGCTTGAATGTCCGCCAGTTGGGATTGATATTGCCGGAGGTCCTGAGCTGGTGAGGAGCCTGAATCTTTTCCATTGTGCTGGTATACATTCGCTAGTCGTCACGGATCTTGCTGAGTTGAACTGACTAGATTGAACAGACTCGTGGTATCATGTTGTGTTCTGTAATTTGGAATAACACAAGCTGCCACTTGATGCAGTTTTGAGTAAAAGATACTTCAGACTTTGAAGTGAGTTCAATGTGTTTTATTGAACTATTAGCACAGTTCTCAATGAGTTCGACTCTCCTAATCTAAATGTAGTAACTCAGTCTAACTGAACCAGCCTTGCTCTAAGCCACGTGCTGGGGTGTGATGCTGAGGATACACCCTGTCTCACTCTGTAGATGTTGGTCTGTGGAAAGAGGCGGGGTGTGTGTGCCTCATCCCTTTTATAGTGAGATACCACCCCTGAGTCTCCTGATTACTCATTGGTCGTTTCCTATTCTATGTGTTCATTAGCTGCATGTTTGCATATCATGACAATAGTTATCATCTATTAGTTCCCTTCCAGTTTGGGACAACTTTTCTTCAGTTAAGTGCAGCGTTTCTTCTCTTTTGAGAGTTTTTGAAATAGCAGCTTTCAGCACCAACTTGATGGATGTGGCTATGGTAGTAACTGCACCTCTCCGACTGTACTCCTCTTTGAATATAGTGTTTCTTCACTTTGATGTTATTCTATCTTAATAACACCATGGACCAGGCATTGCGCACATGGGTGTGAATTATATTCTTACCTCTCCACTTTGAACTCAATTCTCCTACAGTTCTAACACCTATTTCCATACCGTATTGTAGCAGGTAAACACTTGTTTTCTTGCTACTAAGCCAATTTGCATATCAAAAAACACATTCAAACAGATGCATCCTTGTTGGTTCCTCCTTTATTCAATTCTTTATTTTTAATTTTGATTTTACTCAATTTTTGAATCTTCCTTTTACTCCAGTATCTTGCTAAGCCCCCACCCCAAACTCTCCATTTAAATGACTCTTGATTTTTTGGTATTTCCTCCTCCATGCACCCTGCCACTGGTAGCCATGTTGTCAGTTACTTGGGTCCAAAGTCCAGAAAGGATTTCCTTTCTGAATCTCTCTACCTCTTCTCATTTTTGACCTTACTTTAAAATCCACCTTTTGGTCACTTCCTCTCAAGTCTGCCTCAGTGTCCATTTTTCCTGCTGCCTATATGAAGTGCCTTTGAATTTTTCGACTGTGAAAGTATAAATGCATAAATGAAAATTGTTATTGCAACATGCAGAGTCAGTATATTACAAAATTAAGAGATTGCTAAGTGGAGTAATATTTTAGAAATGTACTATGATGTGTCAAAAGATGTATGCAGTTCAGTGTAAAGTCTAATCATTTATATGTTGTATCCTTTAATTAGGTATCAATGTTTGGATATGGCTTCTACAATTATGAAAAATTCAGATGGCAAACAGAATGTGGCTCTCAACACTAAAATTGAGAAAGAAATAGATACTTTTAATATATCTCAAAGTAGTACATCAGATGACGCAACAGATCATCCAAGACCTAATGGGAATGACAAAGCATGTAGCAAAAAACCAGAATCCTATTTAAACCAGAGGATGACGCATACAAGGAAAGTCAAGCTAAAGAGAAAGGGTACGTTAGACAGCTTAGGGATCAAAAGAAAACTAGAAAATGAAGAAAAATGTGCCAACAAAAAAGAATTGAAAATAGTAGAACATCAAGAACCACCAGTCGTTCAGTCTCTCACTCGTGTGCCCTTAAAAAGTGTCATGGATGTTGAAATGAAATTGGTTTATGTTGATGAACAACAAATAATGTATGAATTTATAGAATCCCAAGATTACAGAAATACTCAATCAGCATGTGAAACCAGCAAATCAGGAGAATCTGTGACTTCCTGTGCTTTGAATTTGGCACCTCAAATGGATAAATGGCTTGCTAAAGCTTTAAAGGATGCAAGTTTTTATTACCACCAGAAGAAGTATTCAGTAGCAGCAGGGCGATTCAGAACTGCATTAGAGGTACCTATTTTGTTTTATTGTTAAGGTTTCATTATTATTTATTTTCTCCTGTTGCAATGCCAATGGTGGGTTATAGCATAATAAGAAATTTAGAGTTGGCACTCCAAATGAAGAGCCAGGCTAAAAGTACAAGCCAGAAAAGTGGCATAATAGTGTGCAGCTCTGTCTCTGGCTTGCAGCCTTCAGGTATGGCTCCAAATTAGGAGCAAAAGCACACTGAATTTACTTTGATATTCTATAACAACAGAACAGTGTTTTGGAAGGACTGGCAATAAAATGCAACAAATCTGAAGGCTTCCTGTATTTGTGGTTTACAAGATAATGCGTTTCTCTGGTCCATTATTTTCTTCCCAACTTTGCCACTTTTTTTTATTGTTTAGAGCCTATCACGGTTTACTTATGTTGCTTTCCCTTTGAATGTTCTTGTTTTGACAAATATGAAAGAGATGCTTAAGAATGTTGTTGTATGTAAAAGGGCATTTTATGGTTTGATTAGGCAGACAGAGGATGGAACAAAATCATAGTTTAGACTAGCAGATAGGGAAACTTTACAGCATTTCACTTATTTCCATCAACACAGAATTTGAGCCCTCTCAATCAGAGTATATTGTGAGGGGTTAGAAGTACAACTATAGTTTAAGAGACTGGAGACTACACACCAGGGTAGGCATGGAAGAAACATAAGAATGTCCTGCCATTTACCTTGTTGCTCCAGTGTGGTCCTTGAACTTCCTTCGGCACAGGTCTGCTATCCTGGGAATATCAGGAATGATAGATACACTGCCTTCTCTTTCTAATTGACATGAGTGATACTCCTCACTGACATACATAGTCAGGATTTCAATTCCATCTAGAAGGCCTTGGAGGTTTAAATATAAAGTATAACGTGCTGTGTTATTCTCCAACTGTAAAGAACCAACACAGACATAGTGGACTAATGGCCTCATTTGGTGCTGTAAGAATCTCTAATTCTACGCTTGGTATTATATCCTGATGCCTAGTCTTGTTGCTTGGTGTGCAGGTGTTTCTGCTCTTGCTATAATTCTAGAAAAATATGAAGCATGTTCCTTCTTTATCTTGTTTATCCAATATTGATAGAATCATAGGGTCTTTTACGACACAGAAGGAGGTTATTCAGTCCATCGAGTCCATGCCATGTCCCCACAGAGCAATCTGGTCAGTCCCACTCCCCCACTGGATCACAAGAGATGACCTAACTTGCTGGCACTTGAAAAGTCTTCCATTATATTAATAGATTTTCCCAAGTGTTAAATATATGAATTGGATCTGGTTTTTAAGATAATAGAACACAAAATATGCATCAGGACAAAGATACTAATTTCTGTATCAAATAGTTTTTGGTGGAGTTTTCTTTGAGCTTTCAAACATCACTCAAAAATAATAGAATGATTGATAAATAATGAAAAATACTTGTTTTCTATTCAAGCAATTAAGGGTGTTTATAGGGTGTCAAAGACTCACTTCAGTTCTCTGTTCAACTGTTTTTGCAATATCACAATAATGGTGACACAGTGTTTTCTTTAACTAAGCAAAACTACACCCAGTCAAAGGTTCACGCAATAAATGAGTATTGTTTCTATAACAAAGCACATATTCTTTTTACTTTCCAGGAGGTCCCACATAGTATTTTATGACTGATGCATGCTTAAATGCATAACATTGATTTGTAAAATATCCTCTTGTTTCATAACATATTGGTAGATATGAATGAAAAAGGCCTTTGGGTCCATCATAAGAACATGGAAATATAGGCACAGGAGTAGGCCGTGTACTCCCTCGAGCAAGTGCCACCATTCAAGGAAATTGTGACGGAGCACTGAACCAATTTCATATACCTTCTTTGCCCCATATCACTCATTACCTTTGATTAACAAAATTCTATCAATGTCCGAATTAAAATTAACAATTGATCTAACATCAAGCGCCATTTTCATAAAAGTATTCCATACTTTTACCACTATTGGTGCGTCGAGATTTTTGCTAATGTCACTCCTGAAACGTCTGGCCCTAATTTTTAGACTGTGCCCCTGAGATCTATCATAGAATCTCTACAGTGCAGAAGGAGGCCATTTGGCCCATTGAGTCTGCTCCAACCCTCTGAAAGAGCGCCCTATCCCCGTAACCCCACCTAACTGTTGGACACTAAGGGGCAATTTAACATGGCCAATCTACCTAACCTGCACTGGACTGTAGGAGGAAACCAGAGCACCTAGAGGAAACCCACGCAGACATGGGGAGAATGCGCAAACGCCACACTCCAAGGCTGATTCCCAAGCAGCAGAGAATGTTTCCCTCTATCTACCCTATCTTTCCAGTAATAACTTGAAACTTTGAAGTTACCTCTTAGCCATCTTGATTTTAGAAATACAACACCAGTTTGTGTAATTTCTCCTCTCAATTTAACCCATGGAATCCAGATATCATTCTGCTGAACCTACACCCATCTAAGGCCATCAATACAGTGCATCCTTTCAGCAATGTGATGCCCAGAATTGAACATATTAGTTGAAATGCGGTGTAACGAGGACTTGTATAGTTGAAGCATGACTTCTACCCTTTTGTATTCTAGTCCTGTAGATATAAAGGCCAGTATTCCATTAGCCTTTCTTGATTATTTTCTGTACATATTTATAACATTTTAATGATCGATGTACCCGCACCCCCAATTCTTTTTGGACCTCCACTGTTTATAGGTTTTCACCATTTATACACTACCCTGGCAGGTCCTTTTTATCCAAAGTGCTTGATAAGAGGTACATTTGTTTATATTGAAATCCATTTGCCACAGTTTAGCCCATTTACTAAATCTATCAATATCTCTCTGCAATTTTATGCTTCCATCTACACTGCTTCCCATGCTGCTATCTTTGTAATTGACAATCTCGGAAATCTGTCTCATCATCTAAATCATTAATAAAATAATGAATAGTTGAGGCCCCAACACATGCTTGCGGGACATCACAAGTAACATGCAGCCAAATAGAATACCTTCCTATTCTTCTTACTCTCTGCCTCCTGCTGTGTAGCCAATTAACAACATCAACTCAGATTCTGACCACAGGGAACCCAGCTAGGAAGATAGCAACTGGGAACTTAGCCCACCAGGAACCAAACAGGCCAAGGGAGGTAATGGCAGCCAGATTCCTCAGACCCCTTCACACCAGCTCCTGATCCCTGGCTTTGCGATGCCTGTTTCCTGTTGGCCATCTCCAGAGCCAACCAAGACTTCCTAGTCCCAGTGGTCCCAGAACCTCAATCAGCAGCATTGATTGGCCCAGCGATGGTGGAAACTTGGTCCTTGGAGGTGGCTACAGGGTCTGAGTGCATGAGCCAGTTGGTGGGAAGACACTCCCAACGGGGTGTGAGAGAGAGACACACACAGATCTAGGACTTGCAATCTCCAGATGGTCGTACTTCGGATTTACTCCGCCAAGATATGCTACAGGACATCTTGGTTATTCCGACTGATTGTGTGGGAATTGCTCTGGATGTTTGTAGTTCCAATATGTAATTCCCCTGCATCCGGAACCCTCCAAAAAAGTCTCCAACTCTGGAGACTTGGGCTGTTTAAACTTACTTTTTATCCAGGAGATGTTAGACAGGAAATTACAATTCTAATTCCTGGGTAACTATATATAATCACTCACAATTACTCCCACTTGACTCCCCCAACCTAACGCTCCAACTCCCCGACCTGATCTGACTCCTTCCCCCTCAACTGTCCGACTTGCCCCAGACCTTCTGACCCTCAGATTCCCACCCCTGAACTTCTGACTCCCTCACCCAACCTCACCATCTTACCCATCCTGCCACCGTACCCAGCTGATGCCCTCCTCACTCTACCCATCCTACCCACTTATCTCACACATTCAGTAATATAGTGAAAAGCTATTTAAATGCTCAAAAGCTTTTCAGTGTACTAGTAAATGAAGACATCAAAATATGTGCGGTAAAAAGGGTGTGTGACTTGACATCACATGACAACTCTGCCCTATGAAGAAGGACTCCCAGAACAGGTCCACATGCTCATTTCTGAAGCGGCCTGGTTTGGAATTCTGCGCCAGAAATGCAGAGCTCTGGTGCAATGATAAAATATAGGAGTGAAGTGCAAACCGGCAGTGATGAGGGGAGACAGTGGCTTTGTTGTAATGTCACAGGACGAGTAATCCAGAGGTAATGTTCTGGGGATCCGTGTTCAAATCCCACCATGGCAGATTGTGAAATTTGAATTCAATGTTTTTTACATTTTAATTAAAAGCCTAATTATGTTCATGTAAACATTGCCGATTGTCATTAAAAACCATCTGGTTCACTAATGTCCTTTAGGAAACCTGACATCCATAACTGGTCTGGCCTACATATGACTACTGATCCATAGCAATGTGGTTGACTCTTAAATTCCCTCAGGGACAGGCAATAAATGCTGGCCCAGCCAGTGATACCCACATCCTATGAACTAATAATAAAAAACAAATTACCGGACTTCCGGTGGCGGCCATGGAGGAGTAGGTCACACATTTGATAGCTCTCACCTGTAACCGGCTTTTCGACCTTTTCCCCCCTTTTTTTTGGATTTTATGGGATGAATGGTGAAGAGTGAGACAGTAAGGAGAATTCCCCCTCCTGTGTATGGAGAATTGGACCAGAAGTGGCCGTGTGAGACGACAAAGTCCGATAAGGGAGATGCAAGTAGAGCTGGTAACACGGGACAACAGGGCAGCCGGGTCGTGTGGAGATGACACAGTGGTCAACGGAGCAGCTGGTGAAGCTTTTCGAGGATTGCTTCGCCAAGCTGAAGGAGGACACGCTGGACCCGATTAAGGCTTCGATTGATCAAGTGGTTCAGAATCGGGAAACCCACGGAAGAGCGATCCAGGAGGTGGAACAAAAGTTGTCCGAGCACAAGGAGTATATAACCGTGCTGGAAAGCAAGGTGGGGAGGATGAACAACGCCAGAAAAGAATGCAGGAGAAGCTGGAGGACCTGGAGAATAGGTCCAGGAGGCAGAATCTCAGAATTGGCGGCCTCCCGAAAGGCATTGAGGAATCGGATGCGAGGGCCTATGTGACGTACATGTTGGAGAAGTTGATGGGGCTGGGGCGTTCCCTAGGCCCCTGGAATTGGACAGAGCGCACAGAGCCCTCGCGAGGAAGCCCCGAGCGAACGAGCCGCCGAGGGCCATGGTGGTACGTTTTCTCAGTTTCATGGACAAGGAACATGTTTTGAGGTGGGCCAAGAAAGAACGACGCATCAAGTGGGAGAACTGTGAGTTGCGCATCTATCAGGACCTGGGAGCGGATTTGGCCAAGAGGCGAGCCGGGTTCAATCGGGCAAAACTGACCCTCTTTAAGAAGGGGGTGAAGTTCGGGATGCTGTATCCAGCCCGTCTGTGGGTCACACATGAGGAACGGGACTTCTACTTTGAAACACCAGACAAAGTATCGACCTTTATTAAAGAAATGAAGCTGGAGGCGAATTAAAAGACACTTAAGCCTTGGAAAAGTACTGTGGCGGCGATTTGTGGTGCTGGAATGTATAAATTTAAGTTGCTCTATGTGAAATAATGGGCTGTGTGGATGGTTAAAGGTTGCTTTGTCTTGCAGGGACCTTGTTAGAGGGGGAGATCGGCTTTGAATTTGGTTCTGAATTTTTGGGTGACTAGTTCTCTAAAGTGACTGTTTTCACTTTTTTCTGCTGTTTGTTTACTGGGGAATGTGATGATTTTAAAATGTTCATTCATGTGGTGGGGGGGGGGGGAGAGAGAGGAGAAAACAATAGAGAGACAGACTGTTTGGTGCCAGGGGCGGGAGCTACCGAGTCAGCTTGGGTCAGCTGACTCTCAGAAGCGCAGTGGGGGGTGAGCAGGTGAGACTTGGGGGTTGGGTTTATAGTGTTGCTAGCGGTGGGGAGGGAGGGGGGGAGCTGCTTTGATGACAGGGGAGGAACTGGTACTAGGGGACAAATGGGAGGCCGGGAACGGCAGCAGCCCCAGTGGGGACTCGAAGCGGAGGGCGCGAGCTCGAGGCTGGCTTTAAAAGGGTGATGGCTAGTCGGTGGGGGAGTTGTGGGGTGGGGGGGTTGGAATCCCGCTGTCCAGGCTGATCACATGGAACGTGTTGGGACTGAACGAGCCGGTCAAGAGGGCTCACGTGTTCGTGCATTTGAAGTAACTGAAAGCTGGCAGTGCTACAAGAGACACACCAAAAGGTTGCAGGCCAGACGAGATTGAGGAAGGGGTGGGTTAGACAAGTGTTCCACTCAGGACTGGACTCAAAGACCAGGGGGGTAGCGATCTTTATAAGCAAACGAGTGGCATTCGTGGCAGGGAGAATCGGATCAGACAAGGGGGGTAGGTACATAATGGTGAGTGGGAAGCTGGAGGGGGTGCGAGTGGTACTTGTGAACATATATGCTCCGAATTGGGACAACGTGGAATTTATGAGGCGGGTGTTAGGTAAGATCCCAGATTTAGAGTCACATAACCTGGGAGGGGACTTCAAGACAGTCATTGGTCCAGAAGTGGACCGGTCAAAATCCAGACAGGGAGGAGGCCGGCTGCGGCAAAGGAATTGAAGGGTTTTATGGAACAGATGGGGGGAGTAGACCCATGGCGGTTTGCACGGCCGAGGACAAAGGAGTTTTCCTTTTTTTCACATGTCCACAAGGTATACTCTTGCATCGACTTTTTTGTTCTGAGCAGGGTGCTAATAGGTGGAGAATACTGAGTACTCGGCAATTGCAGTGTCGGACCATGCCCCGCATTGGGTGGATCTACGGGTTAGTGTGGAGAGAGGGCAACGCCCGCTGTGGAGACTGAATGTGGGGTTGCTAGCGGATTAAGCGATCTGTGGGCGTTTAACGGGTCCATCCAGAACTACCTGGAAACAAATGATAAGGGGGAAGTCTGTGCAGCGACGGTCTGGGAAGCTTTAAAGGCAGTAGTCAGGGGGGAATTAATCTTGATACGGGCTCACAGAGAAAAGGCGGGACAGGCTGAGAGGGACAGGTTAGTTGAGGAGATACTCCATATGGACAGGAGATACTCGGAGGGCCCGGACGGGGTGGGGGGGGGCTACTGAGGGAGTGGCGGAGGTTACAGGTGGAGTTTGGGCTGTTGACCCCAGGGAAAGCAGTGGAACAGTTGAGGAAGGCAAGGGGGGGGCGATCTATGAGTATGGGGAAAAGGCAAGCAGAATGTTGGCGCACCAGCTCAGGAAAAGAGAGGTGGCCAGGGAGTTGGTAAAGTAAAGAATAGAAACGGTAATACTGTCCTGGACCCAGCGGGGGTGAACGAGGTGTTTTAAGGACTTTTATAGTAAATTATATGAGTCGGAGCCCCCTGCTGGGGTGGAGGGGATGAGGCAGTTTCTGGATCAGTTGAGGTTCCCGAGGGTGGAGGAGGACCTGGTGGAAGGGCTGGAATCCCAATTGAGATTGAGGAAATAATCAAGGGGCTGGAGGGCAGGCCTGGCAGCTACGCGGTGGAATTCTAGAAGAAGTTTTCAGAGATATTGAGCCCACTGCTGGTGAGGACATTTAACGAAGCAAGAGAGAAGGGAGCCCTCCCCCCAACAATGTCGCAGGCCTCGATTTCATTGATCCTGAAACGGGAGAAGGATCCGGAGCAATGCGGGTCATACAGGCCGATTTCTCTACTGAATGTGGATACCAAACTGCTGGCTAAGATACTGGCCACAAGGATAGAGGACTGTGTGCCGGGGGTTATAGGGGAAGACCAGACGGGATTTGTTAAGGGCAGACAGCTCAAGGCCAATGTTCGAAGGCTTCTAAATGTTATTATGGTGCCCTCAGAAGGAGAGGTGGTGGTAGCGATGGATGCGGAGAAGACTTTTGATCGGGTGGAGTGGAATTACCTGTGGGAAATGCTGGGAAAGTTTGGGTTTAGTGAGGATTTTATTGACTGGGTGCGGTTGCTCTATCGGGCACCAGTAGCGAGTGTGCTTACGAACCGGCTGAGGTCGGGGTATTTTAAACTACACCGAGGGACGAGGCAAGGGTTCCCCCTCTCCCCGTTACTGTTTGCTCTGGCCATAGCGCCTTGGCCATGGCGTTAAGAGCCTCTAGGAGCTGGAAAGGGCTGGTTTGGGGCGGGGGGGGGGGGGTGCGGGGGGGGGTGGGGGGGGGAGCACCGGGTCTCGCTGTACGCAGACGACCTGCTCTTGTACATTTCGGACCCGTTGGAGGGGATGGGGGAAGTCATTCGAATCTTGGGGGAATTTGGCAATTTTTCGGGACATAAATTGAACATGGGGAAAAGCGAGATGTTTGCGATCCAGGCAAGAGGACAGGAGAAGAGACTGGGAGAGCTGCCGCTTAGAATAGTAGGGAAGAGCTTTCGATATCTGGGATTCCAGGTGGCCCGGGAATGGGCGGCACTGCCTTTTTAGGCCAGCCTCGAGCTTGCGCCCTCCTCTTCCTCGAGATGGGACATGCTCCCGCGATCACTGGCGGGGAGGGTACAGACCGTGAAAATGACGGTCCTCCCCAGATTTCTGTTTGTCTTTCAGTGCCTCCCCATTTTCATCCCTGAGGCTTTTTTCAAGCGGGGTGAATAAGATTATTTTGGTCTTTGTGTGGGCGAGTAAAACCCCGCGAGTGAAGAAAATGTTGCTTGAGCGCAGTCATGGGGAGGGTGGGTTGGCGCTGCCGAACTTCTGCAATTACTCCTGGGCGGCTAAGAGAGCCATGATTAGGAAGTGGGTAGTGGGGAGGGGTCGGCTTGGGAGCGGATGGAGGCGGCGTCCTGTAAAAACACCAGTTTGGGAGCACTGGTAACGGCACCTCTGCCGTTCTCGCCGGCCCGATGGCTCCACAAGTCCAGTGGTAGTGGCGGCTTTGAGGATCTGGGGGCAATGGAGGAGATATAAGAGAGGGGAGGGAGCATTGATTTGGACCCCGATTTATAATAACCATAGGTTTGTACCGGGTAGGCTGGATGGCGGGTTCCGGATTTGGCAGAGGGCAGGAATTAGAAGGATGGGGAATCTATTTATAGATGAAAGCTTTCCCAGCTTGAAAGCTTTGGAGGATAAATTTAAATTGCCAGCAGGGAACGGTTTTAGGTGTCATGATATGCGGACACACACATAATGATGTACAGACAAGCAGCTAATGGACACGGAGAACAGGACATGATCAATAAGCAGGCAGGACACTCAGGGGTGGGATCTGACTATAAAAGCTCACATTCCGCCTCTTTCCACTGATGAACATCTGGAGAGTGAGCCAAGGGTGTTGTTAAAATCTCACACCCCCACCACATGGCTAAGAGCTAGTCTGGTTCAGTCAGACAGAGTAACCACACTGAAGTTAGCAGAGAGTCGAACTCACCGAGAACTGTGCTAACTGTGCTATTAGTTCAATAAACCTGATTGAACTAACTTCAAGGTCTAGAGTATCTTTTTGATCTATGCTGCATCCAGTTGCAGCCTGTGTTAAACCAGTGTACAGAACACAACATTAGGTATTTGCAGGTGCGAGACTTCCTGAGAAAACAGGTGCCAGCCTTTCTGCTGCTGCCGCCACGGGGGATATAGGATAGAGTAGTTTCCAATACCTGGGTGGGAGAGGAGAAGGTATTGGATATTTACCAGGAGCTTTCGGAGGCGGAGTAAACACTGGTGGAGGAGCTTACGGGCAAGTGGGAGGATGAGCTAGGAGGAGAGATAGAGGCGGGGCTATGGACAGATACCCCAAGCAGGATTGATACCTCATCATCATGCGCTATGCTTAGCCTGATTAAATTTAACGTAGTCCACCGGGCACACATGACAGCGGCTAGAATGAGTAAATTCTTTGGGCTTGAGGATAGGTGCGCGGGAAGCCCAGCAAATCATGTCCACATGTTTTGGGCATGCCCGTAGCTGAGAGGGTTTTGGCAAGATTTTGCTAAGGCAATGTCCACGGTAGTAAAAACACGGGTGGTGCCGGGTCCGGAGGTAGCGATCTTTGGAGTGTTGGAAGATCGGGGAGTTCAGGGGGCGAAAGAGGCCGACGTCTTGGCCTTTGCCTCCCTGGTAGCCCAGAAACGGATCTTGTTAACGTGGAAGGACTCGAAGCCCCCGAGTGTAGAGACCTGGGTTAGTGACATGGCTGGGTTTCTCAGTCTCGAGAAAATAAAGTTCGCCTGAAGAGGGTCAATGTTTGGGTTCACCTGGAGGTGGCAGCCGTTCGTCGACTTTCTCGGGGAAAATTAAAATGTAGGCAGATGCAATATTCCAAGGGGGGGGGATTATTCTTGTATGGTTGAGGTGTGTGAAGATTGGGCTGGTGAGGGGGAAATGTTTATTTTACCATGTTGATGTCATTGTTTATGTTACTGTTATAAACATTTTCAAATACCTCAATAAAATATTATTTTTTTAAAAAAAATTAACACTCCTCAAATGTTTCAGCCCATGCTGAAAAGACACAGGCAGACTCTGAGGAGGTGAGAGAGAGAGACAGACAGACTCTGATGGGATGAGAGACTCCAAAAAAGTTTGTGGTGGTTTTTCACTTTTAGCCATTTCTTGGGGTCTGGGGAGTTCCTCCGCCCACACTTAGAATTATTTTTTAGCACTGGGGAGCTGACCGAGATCGGGCTGCCATTTTGAAAGGGTGCCTCGATCTCTAAGTGAGCTTGTGTGTCCCTCACACCCCCCACCTGTTATAACCTGCCTGCTTACCACTGGCTGGGGACTAATGGCAATCCCACAATCCTTTGGGAGTATGAGGTTCCCCAATGAGGGGGGCGGAGAAATCATTAGCATAAATAAAGCTGGCCAGTTTGGAACCGGCTAGAGGAGAGTGCGCAGCAAGGGAGTTGCTGCTGCTGTTGTGTATATATATGTTATTGTAAATAAATGTTGTTTCTTTCTATCCTTCAACTCGTGCTGGATTCTTCGTGGCCCTCACAAAACTGGTGACGAGGGTTAAAATGAATAGCTGTCTACACTGCTGAAGCCACCTCCCTGGATTTTTGTTGGATACAGGTTGGAAGTTGTTTTCTATTACACCATGCCTCTGTATGGACGTTTGGATGTTTTTGACGCTGCACTGGAAAGCTGGAACCAGTACGCACAACGGATGCGTTACTATTTCCGGGCAAACAACATCACCAAAAAGTCATATTGCTCACTGCCTGTGGCCCGCATACATTTGGGGTGATTAGGAGCCTTATGTACCCAGCTGCGCCGGACACCAAAAGGTTTGATGAACTTGTGAACTTAGTGGGGCAACATTTTAACCCAACCCTGTTCACGATAGTCCAGCGTTACCGGTTTAATACCGCTGAGAGGACCCCAGGAGAATCCTTTGCCGACTTTCTATCCAGGCTACGCAGGATTGCGGAGTACTGTGACTATGGTGAGACCTTGTCAGAAATGTTACACGACCGTTTGATTTGCTGTATTAACAATGCGGCCACCCAGGGAAAGTTGTTACCTGAGCCAACATTGACTTTTCAACAGGACATTCAAATAGTATTGTCCCGAGAGAGCGCAGAATGGGGAGTACGGGAGCTACAGGGAATGGATGTGCACGCCTTGGGGCGCAGTCTCTTCCGTCCGAAAACGTCCCCCCGCACCTCCGCTGTACCTTGGGTGAGGCAACGTCCGGATCGACGCCAGTGGCCGTCGGACATTCCTCCCCGAATGGAGCCTTCTCCAGAACCAATGGATGCGGAGCCATGTCCGTGTCAGACTTGCGGACCTCGACCCCGTCGCGGACGCCGGTCCTGGGGGCGCCAGAGGTGCTGTCGTTCCGACAAAAACTGGGGCCAGCCCAGGGGCCGTACCTTCCATTTGGATGAACCTGCGGCGACTACTCCCGAGGACGTGGAGACGGAGGACGAGTGCCTGCAGCTGCATTGTGTGGCAGCCCCCCGTGTGGCCCCCATTAAGGTGACAGTACGAGTCATATGTAACGATTAATACATACCGGGGCCTGTATGAATATACAAGGTTGCCCTTTGGGGTATCCTCTGCCTGTGCTATTTTTCAACGCGTCATGGAGGGCATTTTGAGAGTTTTACCGTGTGTCGCTGTCTACTCAGATGACATTTTGATTACAGGGATGTTGGAGCAGAAACATTTGGAAAATTTGGAAGCTGTCCTTATACGCTTTTCGGAGGCTGGAGTCCATTTACGTCGCACAAAGTGCGTCTTTCAGGCGAAGGAAGTAGTCTACCTGGGTTATCGGGTGGACTGCGAAGGTTTGCACCCCGTCGCAGAGAAGGTGCGTGCAATTCAACAGGGCCCCGCCCCAACTGTCACTTTGCATCGTTCTTTTCTCGGCCTCGTAAACTATTACGGGAAGTTCCTCCCCAATCTGGCAACTACGCTGGCCCCGTTGCACCTTCTGCTAAAGAAGAATCACACCTGGGTTTGGGGTCAGCCGCAAGAAACCGCTTTCCGGCGGGTAAAACAACAATTGTCGTCATCTGGGTTATGAACCCACTATGATCCTGGAAAGCCTTTGCTCATCACATGTGATGCATCCCCGTATGGTATTGGGACCGTCCTGTCCCACAAGATGGAGAACGGGGCCGAGCGGCCATTAGCTTTCGCCTCCCGCATACTGACTGCGGCGGAAAAGAAGTACGCGCAGATTGAGAAGGAGGGCCTGCCGGTGGTCTTGGCGGTGAAACGCTTCCACCAGTAGGTGTATGGCCGGCACTTCACTATCGTGACTGATTATAAGCCTCTGCTGGGACTTTTCCAAGAGGATAAGCCAATACCACCCATTGCTTCCGCACGGATCCAGCGCTGGGCTTTGTTGCTCGCTGCCGACGAGTATTCTCTGGAGCACAAACCAGGAACCCAGCTAGCGAATGCCGATGCACTGAGCCGATTGCCTTTGTCGACCGGCCCCATGTCGACCCCCATGACCGGTGAGGTGGTTGCAACCTTAAATTTTATGGACACCTTGCCTGTCACGGCATCACAGATCCATGAGTGGCCCCAGACGGAGCCAGTCCTGTCAAAGGTTTGGCACATAGACCTGCATGGTGGGCAGCATAGACAGCTCCCAGGCGAGTTGCGGGCATTTTCCTCCAAGCTGTCAGAATTTAGCATGGAAGACGGTATCCTCTTGGGGGGGACGCGTGTGATTGTCCCGGAAAAAGGACAGGAGCTGATACTAAGTGACTTGCACAATGGGTATCCGGGTGTGACCAAAATGAAAATGTTGGCCCAGAGTTATGTCTGGTGGCCAGGCCTCGACACCGACATTGAGAAGGTGGCCCAAAACTGCTCCATTTGCCAGAGCATCAGAAGCTTCCGCCGGCCGCGCCCCTACATCATTGGGAATGGCCAGGGCGGCCTTGGGCGCGTTTACATGTGGATTTCGCCGGCCCTTTTCAAGGATCCATGTTCCTTCTATTAATCGATGCCCAGTCTAAATAGTTAGGTGTGCATAAGATGGTAGGCACAACGTCCTGCGCAACAATCAAGAAGATGCATTTGTCTTTCAGTACGCATGGCCTCCCCGAGGTGCTGGTCACGGACAACGGCACTCCGTTCACAAGTGAGGAGTTTGCAAGGTTCATGAAGATGAACGGCATACCCCATATCCGCATCGCCCCATACAACCCGGCTTCAGATGGGTTGGCAGAGCGCACAGTACAGACATTCAAACGAGGCCTAAAGAAGCAGCCTTCCGGGTCGATGGACACAAGACTGGCTTGTTTTTTGTTTTCATATAGGACCACCCTACATGCGGTGATTGGGGTAGCTCCTGCGGAACTCTTAATGGGCCGGAGACTTCGCACCCGCCTTAGCATGATTTTCCCGGACATTGGCGCAAAAGTACGCCGCACACAATTACGGCAGGCACATGGTTTTTCTCGGCATCGGCCGATTCGGCAGTTTGTGCCCGGTGACCCAGTGTTCGTTTCAAATTTTGCTTGTGGTGCCCAGTGGGTCCCTGGCGCAATCTTTCGCCAAACGGGCCCTATCTCTTACCAGGTGCAAGCCCAGGGTCATCTCCAGCGCAAGCATGTAGACCACATTCGGTCCAGATATACCATCCCTTCCAAAGATTCCCCGCCCCCGGAGCTCATTTCTACAGCCACAGAGACCAGACACAGTGGAAAGTATTCCTCACAATCTTCCTCTTGTGCCGCACTCAAAGCCTGCGCAGGTCGTTACAGAACCGCATGGAGATCGATACGCCGAGATGACGGAGGCAGCGGACTCCGACTCCGAGATGGAGACACAGGATGCCTCAGAGGGGGAATCCTTGGTCCCACGGGCCGTGGATGTACAACCGTTACGCCGTTCGTCACGGAAGTGCCATTCTCCATCTCGTTTCACGCTGCCCAATCCAACGCCTCTTGCAAATGGTGTCCGGCCTGCCGCAAAGCGAGTCCGACGCCCTCCTTCGCCAGGGTCTTCGGTGGATTCCTTGGACTTTGGGGGGGAGGGATGTTATAACCTGCCTGCTTACCCCTGGCTGGGGACTAATGGCAATCCCACAATCCTTTGGGAGTATGAGCTTCCCCAATGAGGGGGGGGCGGAGAATTCATCAGCAGATTCCCTGCATAAATAAAACTGGCCAGTTTGGAACCGGCTAGAGGAGAGTGAGCGGCAAGGGAGTTGCTGCTGCTGTTGTGTATATATATATATATGTTATTGTAAATAAATGTTATTTCTTTCTATCCTTCAACTCGTGCTGGATTCTTCATGGCCTTCACAAAACCACCCATGGGCAATGTCGCCCCCCACACATATTGCCATGTGTGAGTACCTTTAAGAAATAGGTGTTTATCGAATAGCTGTAGTGGGTGTACCTTTAAGAAATGGGTGTTTGTCAGTTAGCTGCAGTGATGTCAGAGCTGTGTTGTCTGTCTGCTTTTACCTTCGCTTTTGGCTGTCTGCTACAGGGTGTGTTTTAGTATTGTTTTGAGAGCTGGATAGCTGCAGGAAAAGCAAGCAGATGTATAAGGATCTCTCTGCAATCTAAAGACTGTCTCCAGATCATTTGGGTGATTTCAAAGTGATAACTGCTCTCAGTAGAGAATTTAAACCTGATCTCTGCGTTAAAAAGAGTCTTTTGCCTTATGGATGTTGCAAAGAATGATTAAGGATTACTTATAGAATATTATATCTGTGGGGATGATTGGTGTTGATAGTTGTTAAGATATTTACTGTAGGTTTATAAAGTGTAAACTGGTTTCATAAATAAACATTGTTTTAATTTAAAAGTACTTTAACTCTCTGTTACACTACACCTGTAAGGTAGGCCCGTGTGCTCCCCATAACCACAATCTATTAAAAGTTGTGGGTCAGGTGAACTCCACGATACACTTTGGGGTTCTCTAAACCCTGGCCCATAACTATATGGACATTACCCCACAGCCCCCAAGTGAGGACACCCTGCTATGGGGTCCCTGGGAGTCCCCCTCTTCAGCCCCCCCCAAGCTCCCTTACAGCAACTCCTCCCTTCCAGGACCCCACTCATCCCCTCCAACCTTCCAGAGGCCCCTACTTACCTGCGCTACATTCTCCCACCCTTCAAACCCTCCATCCACCCTAAATTTATCGGCATGGACCCCCTCGTCCTCTGGTCCTTGGCAGTGCACCCTAGCACTCCGGCACCTTTGCACTGCCACCATGGCACCCAGACAGTGCTCCTGCTGGCTTGGCAGTGCCATCTGGGCACCTTGGCAGTGTAGGGTAGAGCATGTCAAACTGTACCACACTTTATTAGAGCGTGGATTTGGGCAGGTCAGCACCAATGTCCTGGTATAAGCGCATGGAATGTCCCTCTGACTTACACCGTCTTGTGCTCTTTGCCCACCTCAGGATCTGCTCTTTGTCTTAATACCCGTGGAACCACAAAATTATCACCCGTAATGGTTTCCCAGCCCTGTGCCGCTGCCGAGGTGCCTTGTGGCTGCGGTCTACCTCCGGGGTCTTGGCCAAGCCCTCCTCGCCGACCAGTTTCTCGAGCATCACTGCTATGCATTCTGTTGTATTTCTCCCCACCGTTCCCTCCGGCAGTCCCACAATTCTCAGATTGTGCCGACACAATCTGTTCCCCTGGTCATCGATTTTGTCCTTCAGCCCCTTCTGGGTTCTGACCAGGTTCGCTACCTTGGCCTTGGGTGCCGCGATCCAGTCTCCTTTCCATGGTGACTTTTTCGACGTTTCTGATGTTTCAGGCGGGATAGAGGGGGATGTAAAAGGGGTGGGGGAGGTGCACTACTGGTTCAGGAGAATGTCACAATGGGCGGTGCAGTGGTGAGCACTGCTGCCTCACCGCGCTGAGGTCCCTGGTTCGATCCTGGCTCTGGGTCACTGTCTGTGTGAAGTTTGCACATTCTCCCCGTGTTTGCATGAGTTTCGGCCTTGCAACCCAAAGATGTTCAGGATAGGTGGATTAGCCATTCTAAATTGCCCCTTAATTGGAAAAAAATGAATTGGGCACTCTAAATCACAGCTGTACTGCGGGAGGACACCGGAGGACTCGTACACCATGGCAATGTGGGTAGAGCTCAGGAATAAGACGGGTGTAGTCACAATGTTGGAAGTTTACTATTGGCCTCCTAATAGCCAGCGGGAGATATGTAGGCAGATTTTGGCAAGGTGTAAAAGTAACAGGGTTGTTATGGTGGATGATTTTAACTTCCCCTATATTGACTGGGACTTACTTAGTGCTAGGGGTGTGGATGTGGCAGAGTTTGTAAGGAGCATCCAGGAGGACTTCGTGAAACAGTATGTAGATAGTCCAACTAAGGAAGGGCCATACTGGTCCTGGTACTGGGGAATGACCTCGGCCAGGTGGTTGATGTTAAAGTAGGGGAGCAGTTCAGGAACAGTGACCACAATTCAGTAAGCTTTATGGTACTGATGGATAAAAATAAGTGTAGTCCTCAGATAAAGGTGCTAAATTGGGGGGAGGCTAATTACATCAATATTAGGCAGGAACTGAAGAATGTAGATTGGGGGCAGATGTTTTAGGCCAAATCAACATCTGGCATGTTGGAGGCTTTCGAGTGTAATTTGATAAAAATTCCTGACTGGCACGTAAGGATGCAGGATAAGTATGGCAAGTTTCGGGAACTGTGGATAACGAGAGATATTGTGAGCCTAGTCAAAAAGAAAAAGGTAGCATTTATCACGGCTAGGAGGCTAGGAACACACAAAGCAAGTGTGGAGTACACGGAAAGTAGAAAGAAACTTAAGCAAGGAGTCAGGAGGGCTAAAAGGGGTCACGAAATGTCATTGTTCAGCAGGTTTAAGGAAAATCCCAAGGCTTTTTATTTATATATAAAGAACAAGAGGGCAGCCAGGGAGAGGGTTGGCCCACTCAAGGACAGGGGAGAGAATCTATCCGTGGAGCCAGAGGAAATGGGTGAGGTTTTAAATGAGAACTTTGCGCAGTATTCACCAAAGGAAAGGACTTATTGGATGATGAGATCAAAAAGGAGGAGATATTGGGGGTCTTGAAAAACATTAAAGTAGATAAGTCCCCAGGGCATGATGGATACTGAGAGAGGTAAGGGAGGAAGTTGCTGGGGCCTTGAAAGAAATCTTTGTGCCTCACTGGCTACAGGACAGACCAAAGGATTTGAGACTAGCCAATGTTATTCCTTTGTTTAAGAAGGGTAGCAAGGATAATCCAGGTAATTACAGGTCGGTGGATTGGAAAACAGCAAATGTAACACACTATTCAAGAAAGCATCGACTGGCTCTCTGTAACACCTGGCTTGTAAAATCCTCAAAGAGCTCTGATAATTTATCAATTTCTCTTTCCCAAAACTAAGTTGACTCTTTCTGAAAGTATGATGATTTTTAAATATCCTGCTCCTCCTCCTTAGTTATGGATTGTAGTATTTTCCCAATGATACATGTTTGATTAACATGATTGTTTTCCTGGATTCTGTCTCTCCTTTCTTGAATAGTGATGTTACATTTGCAGTTTTCCAATCCAGGGAATTTTGGAATCCACTATTTCTACAGCTTCTTCCTTTAATACCCGAGAATGCAGGCCATCAGGTCTAGTGGACATGTCATCCTTTAGGCCCACTAGTTTTCGGATTATGTCCACCATCTACAAGGCCCATATCAGTAATGTGATAGAATATTCTCCACTTTCCTGGATGAGTATGGCCCCAGCAAAACTCAAGAAGGTAAACATCATCCAGGGGAAAGTAGACCACTTAATTGGCACCTCATTCGCCACCTTAAACATCCACTCTCTCCATCAACAAGACACAATGGCAGCAGTGTGTACTGTATAGAGGATGCATTGCAGCAATTTGCAAAGACTCCTTCAATAGCACCTCCCAACGATCGACCTTTATCAAAAGGTACAAGGGCAGCAGGTGCATGGTAACACCACCTGCAGGTTTTCCTCAACTCGCGCACAATCGTGAACTGTATTGTTTCTTCACTGTTGCTGGATCAAAACCCTGCAACGTCCTGTGGGTGTACCTGATTGTCTGCAAGAGTTCAAAAAGGTGGTTCACCATCATATTCTCAAGGACAATTAAGGATGGGATGCAAGTGACACTGACATCTCATAAAATAATTTTTAAGAAGTAAAAACACCAAGCCACATAAGGAGTTTATTAGGTAAGATAACCAAAAACCTGGTCAACAAGGCATGTTTAATGAGTTACTTAAATGAGGAAAGAGGGGTGGAAGTAGGTGGTTTTGCTGATGGCACAAATATGAAATCAGAAGCTCACCTCAGGATCAAGTGTGACACTAGGTTTGCGAACAGCCTAGCTTAACCTCAGGCTGTTGCCATGGAGGAGGATGGAATAAAAGGGAACTGGTCATTGCTTGGCTACTGTGAGACGTGAATGTTACTTGTCATTTTATCACCCCAAGCCTGACTTGTCCAGGTCTTGCTGCATATGGATTTAGACTGTTTCAGTATCTGAGAAGTCACAAATGGTGCAATCATCAGTGAACATCCCCACTTCTGATCTTATGATGTACGGAAGGTCATCGATGAAGCAGCTGAAGATAGTTGGGCCGAGGAAACTACCCTGAAGAACTCCTGCAGTGATGTTCCGGGGCTCAGACAGTTGGCTTCCAACAACTAGATCTATCCTGCTGCTTCCGCAATTTGACATGGAAGTAATCTTGTGTTGTATCTTCACCAGGTTGACACTTCATTTTTAGGTATGCCTGGTGCCACTCCTGGCATTCTCCCCTGCATTCTTCATTGAACCAGGGTTGACCATTTGGTTTGATGATAAGGGTAGAGTGAAGGATATGCCAGGATGCAAGGTTTCAGATTGTGATTGAATGCTTCCTCCAAATGGTGTTCAACTTCAATGGAATACTGATTCATCAGTTGAGGGAGGTTTCCTTGCTCGTGTTTTATCTGATGCCATGAGACTTCATGGGGTCGGGAGTCACTAGTGAGGACTCCCAGAACTGCATCTGTCCTGCCAGTGGCGCATCCCTGCATATGGATATGTCTGGAACATTAGCTGTAAAGTCTGGAACATTGACTGTAAAGTATGTTTCGTCAGGCTGTTCTGTGACTGATCTGTGGCACAGCGGTCCCAATTTTGGCACAGGGATGACAAGGTTGGTTGTGCCTTTGCCATTCCTGATGGTCCATCTAGTTTTATTCCTTTTTGACTTTATGGTTTGGTTGTGGTTTGGTACAGCTCACTGGCTTGCTAGGTCAGGGAGTCATTTTCATCACGCGAACCCGCCTCCCATCCATTGACTCTGTCTACACTTCCCGCTGCCTTGGGAAAGTGGGCAGCATAATCAAAGATTCCTCCCATCCGTGTTATTCTCTCTTCCAACCTCTTCCCTCGGGCAGAATATACAAACGTCTGAGAACACGCACTAACATATTAAAAAACGGCTTCTTCCCCGCTGTTACCAGACTCCTGAATGGCTCTCTTATGGACTGAACTGATCTCTCTAAACATCTTCTCTACTGATGTTGCACTACACTCCAATTGCTTCGTCCAATGTCTGTGTATGTGTATTTACATTGTGTATTTATCGTATGTGCTATGTTTTTCATGTATGGAACGATCTGCCTGGACTGTACACAGTGATACTTTTCACTGTACCTCAGTACACGTGACAATAAATCTAAATCTAATCTAAAATGTGCCCTTTTTGAGGATAAAAAACTGCCTAGCTTAATTTTGTCAAAGACTCATTTTTGATTTTCAGGAGCTACTTTCTGGTCTCTTTATTCATTTTGTTTCACGTAGTTTAGGATACCATTTTTCCTCAGTTTCTTGGTGTTTTCTCTCAAATTTGGATTGTAAATACAATTCCCAATTTACAATAACAGTGGTTCATCTCAAATTCCAACTATTGGGCCAAATCTTCTGGTCTCAGGATCATCGGAGACCAGACATACGATTGAAGATGCTCGTTGGGACCGGCAGACTTGCTGACCTACATTCCAACTTCCAATGGGCAATTACCCTGCTCCCCAGGATTTTCTGCGAGTTAATTCGAGTTGATGACTTTGGGCAGTTCCGATGTACTTGTACTGTTCTGGATAGTTACATAGAAAATGTTGGAAAGAAAAGACCTAGGGCTGGATTCTCCGTTTTTGGGACTAAGTCCCCACGCCGTCGTGAAAACTGATCTTTTATGCCAGGACAGCTGGCGATAAAAGGCCACAGATTGTCTTGCTGGGGGCTAGCAGCCAGGCGTCGTAGAGCTCGCAGCTCTAGCTGGCGATACTGCCCCCAGCACTTCCGGGTCAGAGGCCGCGCATGTGCATGGCGGCGGCCTCCAGCGGCCACACCGTGATCCATGGCGGACTCAGCCCGTGGACCTGGACCGGCAAAATAGTGCCCCGCATTGGCCGCTCGTGCGTCCCGGACCGCCCGCACACATTGCCCCTAGCCCCGAATGAAACCCTCCCTGCCCGCCAATCAGCCCTCCCCCGACTGTGGCGGCCCCGGACTGAGTCCGCAGCCGCCACGCGAGGATCCTGGATGGTGGGACCATGAGAGGTCTGCGCCATCGGGAATTTGGCCGGTCAGCAACGGAGCATCGTGGGTAAGGCCTCAGGCAATGGCCTGAGGCGGTAGATACTGGAGTGTGCCGATTTTCGGGGGGCGGAGAACTGAAAATCCGGCGCCGCTCCCGATTTCATGCGCCAAAACAGATTCTCCGCCCCGTCACCGAACGCGATTTCGGCATCGGGGAGCGGAGAATCCAGCCCCCCCTCCTGGGCAACTCCACAGGTGGATCCTCGATCACTCACACTGACCACCGGTATACACTCCGACTCTGCCAACTACCCCCCCCCCAACTATACCCGCTGATCCCATGACTAGTTCCTGAGCTGACTGCCATCTCTGACCAGCCAACTTCCCCCCCCCCCCCCCAACCCCTCAATAATGACTTGACCACCCCTCTGACCACAAGCACTTCAACCCACCCTACCCACTTACTCACCTACCCACCCACCTCACCCACTTGCTGCCTCACCCAACTACTGCCTCATCTACCTGCTAACCTACCCACTCACCACCTCACCCACCTGCCACCCGAACCACCATATCCAACTATTCACATAACTCACCCACCCTTCCTTCTCACTTACTCATGTACCTCAACCACCTACCCATCCTATCTATTCACTCATTCATCCACTCAACCATTTACTAACATTCAGCCATTAACCAATTCACTAGCATTCACACTGGATTTAAACTTACCATATGGCAGCCAGTGTTGTAAAAAGTAGCTTATCTGTCTCACCATCTTCCCCCACACACTCTCCAACTCTACTCCTCTCTGTGATTGAGTTCTCCAAGTCACGTTGTGTTCCGCATTTCTGGGAAAGTCAACCTGGGAAGATCGCTGATAGAAATGCAGAGCAGCACCGAGTCAGGTAAATATTCGAGTGGAGTGGAAATGTGACAACGATTGCCACTCCTCGAACGATCTGTGCCATTGAAACATATGCTGATTTTTATGCCCATCTAATTTATGTAAGTTAGTGAATTTACTTCCTCCATCGTTGAATATGGTTATATGCACCACATCTCTGGAGATCTCAGTGCAGCTGATACAGCTTATCTCGCCCAATGAATCATTGAATCGAACAATGACATTCAATTGGAAGCTGCGGAATAAGAAATTTGGAAAGTGGAATGTGTAATAAGGAACATAGCACAACTTGAATGCACAAAGTCTGTCACAAATGGGATAAATTCACTGTACGGTAACCTGTCCATTTATTGTGCAAACTACTATACAAATCCATCACAACATAATAAGGTGTAAAGTACTCTTCCAAGAGGAACTTGTCATGATTGAGTTCCTTCACCAGCTTCCTGTTTGTACTTTGCATTTACATGCTGTAATATTTACAGTATCAGTTTCAAAGAGATGTTTAATAGAGTAAATGAGGAGCAACTGTTTTCAGTTTTGGAAGGGTTGGTCACCAGAAGACAACTAGAAAATAATGAGAGCCGGCATGTGGAAAACCAATTATGCAGTAGGTTATGATCTGGAAGAGTGGCGGATGCAGAACAATTAATTGCAGCAACGGTGCCACATATACACACTTCACTCCCCACACACATCATCCCAGCCAACAAGATGGCAGCAAGACATGCGGTTTCACGTTTCATGGATGCTGAGCTGGAGACCCTCCTGCATGCCGTGGAGGAGAGGTGGGTCACCCTGTACCCTGGCCAGGGAAGGAGGCTGCCAGCCACCACTGTTTGGCATGCCTGGGTGCAAGCTGCAGAGGCAGTTAGCGCCATCAGTAAACCGTCCAGACCGGCCTGCAGTGCAAGTAGGCAGCACTGTGCTCCTGGCACCAACCCCCATCTCACACACCTGTAACCCCCACCCTGCACCACATGCCAGAATCCATACCAGCCGCCATGGCCGGGTTCCCTGGCCACTGAGGCCACCAGCTACCCACTCCTTGGACTGCATTTGCGGATTGTCTAATTGTTTCTGTATCACCTCCCCCCGCCCCACCAAGGAGAAGGCCGCCCATAACCGCCGGGAGCAGGGGAAAATTGGTGGGAGACCACTGGATCTGCGGCCCCTCATCGCAGCAGAGCAGCGGGCCCTGGATGTGGTTGGCAGCCCTGAGGAAAGGGCAGTCGCCAGGGTGGAGGTCGGCTGCGGGTGAGGAAGTGAGACTCTCTTATTTGCAGGGTCCCCCCCGCCCATGTGCCGACCAACGATGAGGACACCGACACGGAGGGGAGCCATATGCCTGTGACCCACGACACCGTGGAGCTAGAGTCCTGTGACTAATTTCCCGTCACAGCTGTCTCCCATGTCCTCCACCATCCCAGACAGACTCACCCCAGTTGGGCACTTCACTGAAGAGGCTCGTGGGACACCTTCTGGTGCGCACCATACAGCTGCTGCTCCGGTACTTCAGGTGGATGTAGGAACACCGGAGGGGGCGGATGGCCGGAGGGTGGGCCAACCCCAGGGACTAGCTGCCATCCGGACTAGCTTCGGGCTTCAGGAATGGACAGTCCCATCTACAGTGGAAATGGGGTTACAGAGCCAGGGACAACATGAGGGGTTTTTGGTGAGCAGACAGCACCTGCAGATGCAGTTGAAGGAGCCCAACCGCATGCAGGCGCAGAAGGTGATGCCAACCATGCGTGCCACCCTGGCCAACACCGCATGGATGGCGTCCGTGGTGGAGACCTTGGGGGTGAGGTTTTGGCTGTGGATCAGCTTTCAAAGGCCTGGGGCACTTTTTGAAGGCGCTGGCCGAGTGCCATGAGAGTGTCCTCTCACATGCAGCCATGTGCCAGAGCCACCTAGACATTGCAGTGGTGTTCCTGAGCGTGGCCCATTCACTGTGGGCCATGGCTGAGAACGTCGGTGGCATTGCTCAGGCACTGGCCGACATGATGCAGACGCAGAGGGAGGTGTCCTAGTCCCAGAGTGAGATGGCGCAGTCACTGGCTGATATGACACAGACCCAGAAGGACAGTTGCAGCGTGATGTGGCTCAGTTCCAGATGGAGATGATCCACTCTCTGTGCTTCCTGGCCACGAGCATGCAAACCCTGGTCGAGACGAGACTGGGCCTCCAGGAGTGGCAGCGCCAGATGACGGGAGTGCCTCAGGGGATAGCTCTGCTTGTACCCCTGTCCCGTGGAGTATACCGGGGGCCATTGGGCACCCGAGGGAGGATAAGGAGGTGGTGGGGTCCGTTCCGGTGACTCCCGCAGGAGAGGGGCTGGAACATTGTAGCATCTCAACCCCCCCCCCCCAGCCAAAGGGGACCCAGGTTGCAGGGTGGGAATCGCAGCGGGCCACCTCCACTCCTAATGTACCGTCTCGGGAGCTACCTAGACGTAGCGATAAGGCCAGAAAGTTGGCCAGCAGTTAAGTGGGCACAGGTGTAGGGGTTGGGCACGTACATTTATATATTTGTTCACATTAAACACCTCTTCACACTGTTACAACCTGTCTCAGTGCTCTATCAAATTGGTGTGAGGGGTGGGCTTGTCTGGGCTGGCCAGAGAGGGGGCGTGGTGTGGGTGGGGTGGAAAAGGGCAGATGTGGTAGGTGGGCTGGGCTGTTCCCCCCCCCCCCCTCCCTCCCCCGACCATCCCCACCTCTGCCAGCCCAGGGATTTGATGAGACCGTGTGATGGATTGACCAGCTCGCATGCAAGGATCACCCTGGTGAACGGTGGGAAGTGTTACCGGGGGCAGGAGCCAGACCTTGTCAAACAATGCGGAATACCAGAGCTCATCGCAGAGCGGATTGACATCATCCTCCGTCGCATGGTTCACACCGGATGTTGCTGCCAACCCAAGTCCCACACCTACTGCAAGTCACTGCGTGGGAGTTGTTGTAGCGGGTCGCCACGTCGGTCTGTGGCCTTCAGATAGGCATCATCAGCCACAACTGCAGCAGATAACCCCTGTCACCCAGGAGCCAACACCCCAGCTGTGGCAGCGCCTCGAAGAGGCTGGGAATCGTTGGGTGTGCCAGGAGGTTGGCATATGCATCTGTGCATATGCACAGCTGATGGTCACATATCAGCTTACGTTCATCGAGTGGAACCCTTTTCAGTTTGTGTTGAGCGACTTGTCATCTGCAGGTGAACGTAGGGCAACATGCATCCCGTTGATTTGCCTCTGGACCCGGGGCATCTCGACAATGATGGTGAACCCTGCTGCCCGGGCATCCTGGTGGGCTCGGTCAACATTGAAATGGATGTATTGTGCTGGCTGAGCATATAGGGCCTCCATGACAGAGCGGATGCACCTGTGCACTGAGTTCTGTGAGATCCTGGACAGGTGGGCAGCACGGTAGCACAGTGGTTAACACATTTGCTTCACAGCTCCAGAGTCCCAGGTTCGATTCCCGGCCTGGTCACTGTGTGGAGTCTGCGCATTCTCCCCGTGTCTGCGTGGGTTTCCTCCGGTTGCTTTGGTTTCCTCCCACAGTCCAAAGATGTGCAAGTTAGGTGGATTGGCCATGCTAAATTGCCCTTGGTGTCCAAAAAGGTTGGGTGGGGTTACTGGGTTACGGGGATAGGGTGGAGGTGTGGAGGTTAGGTAGGGTGCTCTTTCCAAGGGCTGGTGTAGACTCGATGGGCCGAATGGCCTCCTTCTGCATTGTAAATTATTTTTTTAAAAAAAAGGTCTCCACTTGGAAACTGGAAGTACCCCATGGCGTAAACGTTCAGGGCGACCGTCCCCTTAATGGCCAACGGGAGCGGGTGTCCCCCCCCATTCCGCCACAGTGCAAGATATCCGGCAGATATGTCGCCCTATCCCCATCCTCAGCCGGAATCTTCCAAGGGCATGTCCGGTCCGGCAGGTCCTCGAACAACAGGCACTGCCGGTACATGCAAGGCCTCATGCCGCGCCTCCTTTGCACCTCCTCCTCCTCGGCCTGTTGGGCAGCCGGCTCTCCATCCTCATCGGCTGCTTCCTGTTCCGCTGCTGCTGGCTCTGCTACTGCACACTCCTCTGCTGCCACCTGTCACTCGAGCAGCTCCAGCTTGTACAGCTGCAGGGCAACCCCCAGGGCTGTGGCGACTAGCAGAAAGGCCACCATTGCTGGTTGAATTTCAATATTCATTGTCTGCAGGGGGTGAAAGGCCGACATGTTAGCATGTTGCGTACCCCCATGCCCAACCAGGTCCAACAGGTTACATGGTGCCCCCGGTTTGCACTGCAAGCCCTGCCCACCCCCCCCTCCCCCCACCCATCCACGCACCCCTGGCCCCGTCGGTGCCCGGCACTGTGGGAGCCTCTGGCCCTTGCGCCTGTCCCTGCTGCCAGGGGTATTGTCGGCTGGCACTGCCCTTGCCAGCAGTACACTTTGCGGCCCCCATTCGGTGCCCCCATAGGGGCTACAGTGGGCGTTGTCCTTGGCTGGGCATGCGGCCGGTGTCACTCTACAGAACCACGGCCAATTTGGATGGTCAGTGGGGTGCGCAGCAAGATGGCTGCCTTGCAGGCCATGGTAATAATGGTCCGTGCCTGTGAACCGCCCAGTCCCCATTTGGAGTCACCCCGAAAACATGGCCCGTACCCCCGTCACCCCCGTCACCCTCCTTCCGGTCATGGTACGGCCTCCCCACACCAGCCAGCCTGGCCAGTGTCCAGCCCGGCAGCCACAGTCGTGCCTCTCTGAGTCCAACCTCCTCTCTAACCTTCACCAGCCATGGCGATGGTTTCACAATTTTTAAAAGCACAAGTGAACCTCGTCGTCAGGAATTCGTCCCAGTGGAGGCGGAGAATCGCGGAGGCCCCATAGAATATCGGGTTGGGCCAGCTAATATGCCAAGGGTGTTTACTGTATGTGCATTCTGGAATGCATTGATGCCGCTATCAAGGTGGCGAAGAATTGCTTTTTGGCGTGACATCGGAGCCCGCCAAGATTTCGGCGTCGGAACCAATTTTCCGCCCAAATGTGTTTCCCGATTCCGGGGTTGTCGGAGAATTCCGCCCTAAATGTTTGAATTCCTTGTAATTGATTTTTAATCTTCCATAAAAAAAGGCGCCAATGAAACATCTTAGTCACATGCTCATTGACCTTTTATCCCCCTGTTAGCAAATACGTAGCTGCTTTTTCTCAGTTTTCACTTGATGCATTTGGCATTTGTCATATAACCAGTTCCCTTCATTCCACAATGCTGGCAGACTGGATGCCAAAATATGCTAACATTTGTTTATTGAAGGGAATGGGTTAATAAGTTAATTTTACCTCACTGCCTCCTTCGCCACTTCTCCCACTTGCTGCCTCTTGCTCACCTTTTCCGACTTGCTGCCTCCTTCCCTAATTTTTATGCTTGCCCTCTCCTGCTAATTACTTCCCTCTGAAACTCACGCTTGCTGCCTCCCTCCCTGACTCTGCTGCACACTGCCTCCCTCACTGATTCATCTACTCACCCTCTCCTGCTCGTCGTTTCCCTCTTTGGCACTCTTGGGGTGAAATTCTCTGCCTCGCGCTGACAGAAGTGCAGTTACTGATGAGTGTCGTGAAGAAAATGGAGTTGGCGCCTCATGCTCCAGCTCCCCGCTGGCAACAGGATCGAGGTTCGTGCCCCGCACCAGCAGGTTTGTCTCTTCTGGGGCGAGCTTCCAGACAGGGGTCTCTCTTCTCGGGGGCTTCCTGACATGGGTCTTCTTGGGGGGCTTCCAAACAGGGGTTTCTCTTTTGGGAGGCTTCCTGACAGGGGTCACTGGAGAGCAGTCCAGACAGAGGCAATGAAAAATATTACTGCTTTAACACTCACCTGGCAATACTTTGCCTGCTCAGACACAGGAAGCAGCACCTGTCAATTCCTGGAAAGAGAAAACCAGTCAGTCAGCCATGTTTAACCCCCTCAGATCTTTGATCTGACCACTTCAAACAGAGTTAAGTGCTATCATTTTTTGGTTGACCACTTCAAAATCACTCAACAGTGAAGGGAGGTGATTGGAAAACACTTAAGTCTGTTTGAAGTGGTCTAGGAGCTGTCAGTCAAAGATTGATGTTTATAAATATTGCAGTCGAGAAACATCAGTTACTCAACCGTTAAGGAAGATAAATGGAACAATGCTGACAGCTGGGGTGTGTGGAAGCTCTCAATCACAGCTTGGTACAATCAATATCAAAGAAAAATGAATGAATGGCTTGCAGACCAAAGATCTGAGGGGGGTTAACTGTGTACAAGACCCTCGGACAGACAGATCAAATCGCAATTTGGGGAAAAAAATCAAACGTGCGAAGGAATTAGACACGTTCCTGGACCAGATAGGGGAGTGGACCCACAGAGGTTCACACACCCTGGGGAGAAGGCGTTCTTCTTCTTCTCCCAGGTACACCGAGTATATGCCAGGATTGACTTCATTGTAGTGGGGAAATTGGTGCTCCCAGAGCTAGTAAGGGAGGAATATTCCACAATTGTAATCTCTGACTACGCTCCACACTACATGGATGGAGGTTGGATACGGACCATGCCCAATACAATGCTCCTTGCCGATAAGGCTTTTTGCAAAACAATATCTCGGGCCATAGACAGGTACATTACCAATAACCAGAATGGGGAGATCTGAAATTTATGGAAAGGAATGAATTAAGGTACATACAAATCCAAAACTTCCTCCATAGGAAAATAACGATGTACCCACAGATGACGAAACACTCACTGGTAGAGGAACTGTTAGACGCGGGGCACTTGGGAAGGGGAACGGCGGGACCTATGCAGAGTACTGTTGGAGGAGGCATCCACCCCCTCAACGAGACGAGAGAAAAATGGGAAGAAGAATTAAGCATAGAAGTAGTGGGGGGGAAACTCTGGAGTGAAGCACTAAACAGGGCAAACTCCACCTCCACATGTGCATGGCTGAGCCTAATGCAGCTAAAGGTGGTACACAAAGCGCACCTAATCAGAACCCGAATGAGTAGGTTCTTCCCAGCGGTGGAGAACAAATGTGAACGGTGCCAGGGAGGCTTGGCGAACCACACCCACATGCTCTGGGCCTTCCCCAGACTTGTCTGGTTCTGGACAACCTTTTTTGAGGCAATGTTCAAGGTTGTGGGAGTGAAGGTGGAGCCATGCCCAAAAGTGGCGGAAGAATCCTGCTCGGCTGGCGATTGGCAGCACCACCCAAAGCTGCAGGCTGGCTGTCTGACCTGTCAGAATTCCTCCAACTGGAGTAAATAAAATGGGTTGGAAGAGGGCTTCACAAGACATGGAAACCATTTACTAACTTGTTCCAAGACCTGTTCGTAGCCAGCAACCAATAGAGAGGGGGAGGGGAAGAGGGTCGGTGGAGGCACAGACAAGCCACAAAACACAAAAGGAAAGGGAGGGAGGGAGGAGGGAAATGGGGGAAAGGGAGCAAGAAGGGGTGGGGGAGCAAAACAGCCATCGGGGGTATATAGGCAGCATAGCCATGGAGGACGGGCCTAAGGACAAGACAGAGAAACACGGATAACACCAGCATGCTGGGCGATACACGTCAGGGCCACGCCAGGAGCCCAACCAGGGCAGAACAGCCAGATAAGGTTCGCTCCTTTCTTCGAGGATGCTCTGTAAATATGCAAGCATTAAACTTTCAGAGATTGCTGGACTATGTATCATAAAAATATGAAAATCAGTTGAAACATTTTTTTTTAAATTGGTAGAGGCCGGGATTCTATCGTGTTCGGCGATCGGCCGGAGAATCCCCGTTTATGCTGGAATCGGGGCAGGTGACGTTTTTGCGATGCTCCGCCCCTCAGTATGCCACGCGCAGTATGGATGGCCTCAGGGCATCACCTGAGGCCCTCCCCTGATGCTCTGCCCCCGATTGGCCGAGTATCCGACGGCGTGGGACACGTATGCTCATACCGTTTGGGAATCTCGCGTGGCGGCTGCGGATTGAGTCCAGCGGGGAGGGGGGAGAGAGCAGTTGCATTGGCAGGGGGTGCTTCGGCGGAGGTTGGGGGAATTGGTGGGGGGTGGTCCGCGGGTGGCGACGCTGGTCATAGGGGGGCAGTTTTTGGCAGGCTGGCGACATGTTGCACGGTGTGGCCACGGCAGGCCACCACAGTGCGCATGCGCGGCCACGGACCCGGCCTTTCTCCTGCTGTATCCGCAAGTAAAGCCAGGGGCTTTACACTGCTCGGCTGCTAGCCCCCCACTGGACGGAGGATCAGTGCGGGGGCGACGCCGA
Organism: Scyliorhinus torazame; assembly: GCF_047496885.1. NCBI lineage: Eukaryota > Metazoa > Chordata > Chondrichthyes > Carcharhiniformes > Scyliorhinidae > Scyliorhinus > Scyliorhinus torazame. Next base: position 78,476,785 of record NC_092720.1, read on the forward strand.
CATTCTGGTCGTAAGACCAAACGGATCCTGCGGACGTAGCCACAGGATCAGAAAATCCAGCCCAGGGAGTTCCAGGGAGTTTTGACTCAGCCTAGTGTGAAAGGGAGCTTACAGTTGGTGTTCCCATGTTCCTTCTGCCCATGGCCTTCTCGGTAATAGGGTTTGCAGGTTTAACTGGCACTGCTAAAGTTACAACAAGTTGTTGTAAATGATAGATATTGCATTGGTGGAGGGTGTGAATGTTTCAAGTGAATTGCCTTGTCGGGACAGCAGTGAGCATTTTGAGTGTTGGTGCAGCACTATTGCAGGCAAGTGGAAAGAATGTCATCATACTCCTGACTTGTGTCTTGTAGATGGTGAAAAGGCCTTGGGGAGTTTGGAGGTGCAATCTCTTTAAAAAAAAATCTTGGGAGTGCATCTATTATATTTGGAGTTATTGGAAACAATTCTCGCAAAATATGTCAACATGTGCTCTCGATTTGCGCAATCCAAAAAGTAGTCCACCCACGCTTTGTGCAATAAATGATCCCTCGTGAATCATGACGAACCAGAGTCTCCAGGCGTCTGATTTGCCCAACTCGGGCTCAGCTGTTCACTGCTAACAAGGGGGCGGTGCATTTAACTGGTCCCTTTGCACTCACTCCAAGTGGCAGCGCGGAGACCTGCCTGGTGTGATGTCAAATAGACCCTTGAAGAGTGTCAAGGGGAGCATGGGACATGGGAGGGGGGTTGGAAACAGGGTCGTGGGAGGGGGACACAGGGTCACAGGAGGGGAGAGCACAGGCGGTGGTGGGTGGGAGCGGCAGTCATGGGAGGGGGAACAGGGTTTGGGAAAGGGGGAACATGTCTCTGGGAATGGGGTGTTTCAGGCCAGGGTTTGAGGGAGGCGCGGTTGGGCCGACGAATCTGGAGGCTGTCGTCTTCCTGGCCAGTCAGACCCTGGCCACTGTCACCTACCCTCTACCTTCCGAGTCCTACTCAGATTCATCCTCCATTCCCTCTTGCCCCCCTCCCCCCCTCAAGCGAGGCCGCACGTTCCTCCTCCTCCTGCAGCATGTCACTCCACTGCTGTGTAATGTTGTGGAGAGCACAGCAGACTACTACAATGAGAGAGACCCTCTAGGGTCTGTAGAGCACCGCCAGTGCGGTCCAGGCACCAGAACTGCAGCTTTAGCAAACCAATACACCGCTCGATGACAGTCCGGGTGGCAGCGCTGGCCTCATTGTAATGGGACTCTGCCTTGGTCTCGGGCCTCCACACTGACATCATCAACCATGACCTCAACAGGTATCCCTTGCCTCCCAAGATCCAACCTGTCAGCCTGGGGATGTCCTCCAAGACCCAAGGGATATCCAGATGCCCCAGGACATAGCTGCCATGCACACTCTCAGGATAGCGTGCGCACATGTGCATGAGCCTGAAATGGTTGTTGCACAGGATCTGTACATTCAGGGAGTAAAACCACTTTCTGTTTTAAAATACCCCAGTAATCTAAAAGCGGTATGCGTGTGATTGATGGCCCCTTGGACCTGGGGCATCCCAGTGATGCCATTGAATTCTGCAACCCGGGCATTTTGTGGGCTAGGTCCAGGTCAAAGTGGATGTATTTCGATGCCCTGGCATACAGAACATCCTTTACTCCTGGAAGCACCTGTGGGCTGATGCTTATGAGATGACGCACAGGTACCCACTTGAGCCCTGGAATGACCCAATGATGAAAAGATTGAGGCAGCCATAAGCTTCATGGCCACCGAGAGCAGATGTCCTCATCCTCCACGGGGTGTCAGGTTCGCGAGGATGTTATAGAGGTGCTGCACAGTCTCCCTGGTCAGACGCAGTTTTCTGTGACACATGGTACTGACAGCTCATTGAAGGACCATTGAGGCCTGTACACCATAGGTCTACATCGGTGTACTCTTCTGGCCCCCTTCTCAACCTGATGGATGACCGTGTGTTGAGCCTGAAGTTGCAGGCCTCAACTATTTTGTTGAAACCAAAAAGAATCATAGAATCCTTACAGTGCAGAAGGAGGCCATTTGGCCCATCGAGTGACGCTGACCCTCTGAAATAGCACCCTACCTAGGCCACTCCCCCACCCTATTCCCATAACCCTAAGGAGCAATTTAGCATAGCCAATCCATCTAACCTGCTCACCTTTGGACTGTGCAAGAAACTGGAGCACCCGGAGGACACCCACGCAGACATGAGGGGAACATGCAAACTCCACACAGACAGTCACCCAAGGCCAGAATTGAACCTGGGTGGCCCCAGGTGCTGTGAGGCAGCAGTGCTATCCACTAAATTGAATAAATTGAGGGATAAAGTAAAATGGGCAGGACCTTAAAGAGGTGCTGCCTTAAACAAAAACAAATCACAAATTAAACTAAAACATCAAATTAAAATGTGATTAAAAGGTCGATAAAGCAACCCAGTCCCCTCAATTGTCCCTGTGGAGTGATGCAGGCTCCAACCTGCATTGGCCTTTCCACAGTCGCTGAAGTCTGACTGGTAATTAGGATGATGGCCAGCTCTACTGGCTTGGCCCCCAAATTCATCTTTAATCTGGGAGAAGTGAAGGAGAGAGAGAGAGACAGTCAGTAACGTCAGCCATCCCTGGACCCTCAATTCCCATCCCCCCACCAGTCAACACCCCATGTCCTCATGATCCTGGAGGCTGACAACCCATCACCATCCCCGGCAGCCAGTGCCACCTCGAATATCTGCTGCCCATAATACATCATTGCCTCAATGGCCATAGGCACTGCCCCATGCTCCCACTTCGTCACACTAAGGTCCACCCTGCAGTTCCCTCCCTTCACTTCAGCACCAATAGGTTCATTTCATATGATGTGGCATATTTGAAGCCTTGACAGCTCCTGCATCCACCAGTGCATTTGTGTGGTCAGTGCTGTGAGGCGCTTGCCTACCCCTCACGGAGCCTGGCCAGTGACCGTCAGCCCTTTCCAATGAGGGATTCTTCCCCTGACCCTGGAGAGTCAGGCAGCTGAAAGTAGTGAAACATAAATAATGGTGGCCAATTGGTTGGACGAGCATGACTCGCAGGAATGTGAGAGGGCACAACTACTATCAGAATTAAAGAGGGGAGATACAACTGTGTACTGTGGATACTCAAGCTTGGGCATCCTGCAGTCTGATTGCTGTTATGCCACCACACTCAATGAACCTGGGCAGACAGCGCAAGAGCTGTGACTTTAAGCCTGTCCAAGATTGCACCCCTCACCCGTCCTTAACATGACTGTCCCGCCTTCTCTCTCTGAGTGCCTTGGGCTGGCAACCTTCATTCTGTACACTCCCTCCCCCTCCAGATCAGAAGGCCCGATTCCCCTCGGCCATTGAAAGCAACATCAAGGAAATTGTGATCAGCTCTCTGGCGCTCATCCAGAGATTTCAACAGTGGCTGCAAGGGAATTCTCATTGAGGAAGCCTTGCACTTTAATGTCTGAGTGGTGCCAGCTGATTCTGTGGTGGAAAAGTACCTCCAGGACAGACATTCTGTTCAGGCATACGAGGTTGAAAAAGATCTCTAAAACGATTGCTGTCAGACAGAGCACCTGCTTTTTCTAGGAGACACTGCAGACTTTAACAAACCCACTCTGAAACAAATGCACTCAGACTGCACACCTGCACTTTCTGGAAAAAAAATCACTACAGAACAAATGCTGCCAGAAAGGACACCTGCTCAAAAGAGGAAGCACGTCAGAATTAATGGACTGTGAAGTGCTATAAAAGCAAACAAAACTAATCCTCCTTTGATATAAAATGAATGCAAATGAGCTCTCGACCTTGCTTTGCGAATTCCCCTGACATAACGGGATTTGTGCTGGGCGCAGGTGAAGACTGTAAACGGTCCGATTGCTTCCTTGAATCTATTTCCTCTGGATATACTTACAAAAGTCTTTTCCATGTTTCCAACAATCCAAATATTGTTGTCTATTTTTGTCTTTCCCAACTCTGGGTTCTGTTCTATTGTCAGGCTATGATTTGCCACTAAACCTGAAGATCTGATATTTGAAGAATGCTTTATTTTATACCCTTATTCCTTGTATTACATCCTTTGCAGTTCACATAGATTTTCTCATGTCCTTTTATATTTCTTAACCAGTGATATAAATTTATAACTCCACTGTGATTTTAAAGATACCACTTCTCCATGCTCCAGTCACCTATACTTGAAAAGTCTATATTATAATCCTTGTCACCAGCAGATGGCTCCAGATTACTTATTTGATTCATAATGCTCCCTGAATTTATTTTCATTATTTTAAGACATTTAACGATTTATTCCAGCCTGGGTACATCAGCAGATTCCTCTTTTCCACAGATTCCTCTGTCCTAAACTTTCTAAGCTCTCTTTATTCATATTTAACATTCAGTTATTACTGTCTCCTCTCAAACACCTCCTTTCAATGCTTAAAAACTCAAGCTTTTCCAGTTCTTTTTCATAATGCGTTATTTGGAGGATCAGTATTCCGTTCATCTGCACACTGCTTCCAAGTCCATCTACTGTCTCTGATTTATCATGCTGATTGATTGATTGATTTGATTTATTGTCACATATACCGAAATACAGTGAAAAGTATTTTTCTGCGGCCAAGGGAACATACACAGTACGTATACAGTAGCCAAAAAAAGAATAATCGACAGAGGACATTGACAAATGGTACATTGACAAACAGTGATTGATTACAGTGTGGAACAAGGGGCCAAACAAAGCAAATATGTGAGCAAGAGCAGCATAGGGAGTCGTGAATAGTGTTTTTACAGGGTCCGAGGGAGAGTTGTTGAGTCTAGTAGCTGTGGGTACTTATATCTGGATGTGCGGGTCTTCAGACCTCTGTATCTTCTGTCTGTTGGAAGGGTCTGGAAGAAGGCAAAGCCTGGGTAGGAGGGATCTCTGATAATGATGTCTGCCTTCCTGAGGCAGCGGGAGGTGTAGACAGAATCAAATGTGAGGGTGGCAAGCTTGTGTGATGCATTGGGCTGAGTTCACCACACTCTGCAGTTTCTTGCGATCTGCGGCCGAGCAGTTGCCATACCAAGCTGTGATGCAGCCAGATAGGATGCTCTCTATGGCACAAGTGTAGACGTTTGTGAGTCGATGCAGACATGCCGAATTTCTTTAGTTTCCGTAGGAAGTAGAGACGTTGTTGGGCTTTCTTGACTGTTGCATCAACGTGAGTCGACCAGGACAGACTGTTGGTGATGGTGACCCCCAGAAACTTAAAGCTATCAACCATCTCCACTTCGGAGCCATTGTTTGTCATCCCACGATTCGAGAAGTCGATGATCAGTTCCTAGGTCTTTCCGACATTTAGTTTTCGGTACACCATGCAACCAAGTGATCCATCTCCCTTCTGTAGTCTGATTTATCGTTGTTTGAGATATGAGCCACCACAGTCGTATCATCCACAAACTTATAGATCGAGTTGGAGTTAAATCTTGCCACACAGTCACTTGTGTGTATAGGGAGTACAGTGGAGGACTGAGCACACATCCTTGCGGGGCCCTTGCGGGTGTTGAGGATTATTGTGGAGGAGGTGCTGTTGCCTATCCTGACAGAGTGCGGTCTGTTGGTGAGGAAGACAAGGATACAGCTGCTCAGAGAGGGGTCAAGTCCAAGATTGCAGAGTTTGGTTATAAGTCTTGTCGGAGCTGTAGTCTATGAACAGCAGTCTCACGTAGGTATCCTTGTTGTCGAGGTGTTCGAATGTTGATTGTAGAGCCTGGGAGATAGCATCTGCGGTGAACCGGTTGCGGTGATAGGCAAACTGCAATGGATCGAGACCGCCTGGGAGGCTGGCATTGATCCGTCTCATGACTAGCCGCTCAAAGCAGTCATGTCAAGAGGGCTAGAATACAAGACCAGAGATGTACTTCTGAGGCTGTATAAGGCTCACACCAGACCCCATTTGGAGTATTGTGAGCAGTTTTGGCCCCATATCTAAGGAAAGATGTGCTGGCCTTGTGAAAGGGTCCAGAGGAGGTTCACAAGAATGATCCCTGGAATGAAGAGCTTGTCGTATGAGGAACGGTTGAGGACTGGGTCTGTACTTGTTCGAGTTTAGAAGGATGAGGGGGGATCTTATTGAAACTTACAGGATACTGCGAAGCCTGGATAGAGTGGACGTGGAGAGAATGTTTCCACTTGTAGGAAAAACTAGAACCAGAGGACACCATCTAGATAAAGGGACGATCCTTTAAAACAGAGATGAGGAGGAATTTCTTCAGCCAGAGGGTGGTGAATCTGTGGAACTCTTTGCCACAGAAGGCTGTGGAGGCCAAATCACTGAGTGGCTTTAAGACAGAGATAGATAGGTTCTTGATTAATAAGGGGATCGGGGTTATGGGGAGAAGGCAGGAGAATGGGGATAAGAAAATATCAGCCTTGATTGAATGGCGGAGCAGACTCGATGGGCCGAGTGGCCTAATTCTGCTCCTATGTCTTATGATAACATGCAAACCAAAATTCAGTATTGGATGATAACAAATATTCTCCAACTAAATATTCTTTTTTTAGATACATTTTTTTCCAATTAAGGGGCAATTTAGCATGGCCAATCCACCTAGCCTGCACATCTTTTAGGTTATGGGGATGAAACCCACACAAACACGGGGAGAATGTGCAAACTCCACACGGACAGTGACCCGGAGCCGGGATCGAACCCGGGTCCTCAGCGACAACTAAATATTCTGAAGACTGATGTCACTATCTTCAATCTGTGCCTCAAGCTTCGTTCCTTAGCCAGCTTCATCCTTGCCCTGGACAAGATATGAGGCTGAACCAAACCGCTTGCAACCGTGGCATCCTATTTGATCCTGAGCTGAGCTTCTGACCTGACTCTATTTCACCAAGCCAGCATCCCATTATGGACCCCATGCAATCCCGAACACATCCAAAATCCTACTTCCCATATCCATATTGTGCCAAGCCCTGTTCACTCATCATCTTCCCAGTCTAGCACCCCTTGATTTTAAAATTCTAATTGTTTTTAAATCGCTTCATGGCCTTGCCCCTCTGTAAGTTCCTAAAGCCCTACAACCCTATGGGATTGCTGTGCTCTTCCAATTCTGACGTCTTGGCAAGTCCTAGTTTGTTCTGCTGCACCAGTGGCAGCGACTTTTCATCAATCATGGCCCTAAACTCCAGAATTCCTGCCGTAAACATGTTGACCTCTATCTCTAACCCTTCTCCTTTAAGACCTCACTTAGATTTTGCTCACGTCTCTCTTTATCTGGCTTGGTATTGAAATTTGGTTGATGATCATTCCTATGAAGTACCTTTAGGAGGTGTCGCCACATTGAAGGTGCTATCCAACTGCAAGCTGTTTTTGTTATTGACTCTCTCACCAGACCTGGACAGAGTACTGAAGACATACTTGACCAGTGTACAGTGCAATCTATGTATGACTTTGTAGTTTGCTTTGATTTGTACTCTGCTGCCTGGTAATCCGAATAGAAAATATTAATTGGTCTTATGTGTGTTGTTGAGTACTATTAAAAATTACAGCTCTTCCTACTTTATAATTGCTAACATTAAATCTGAATATTAATTTGCTTTGTATAGCTTTGTAGTAAAGGAGCAGTTCTGGGAAACCCATTTTATGCATCTTATGAAAAGATTTCAAGTATTGCCAGTTTTATCGAAACTAAGCTTGTAACCTGCTATCTGCGCATGAGAAGACCAGACCTAGCTCTTAATCATGCTCACAGGTAAACCCTTTTGACTGTTATTGAATGATATAATTATTCCTCTCTTGCCATGAAGTTGGAGCTTGAGTTTTATGCACTTTGACTTCTGACGTTTGTCCCTGAAAGAACTGCTGGAACACTTTATAACTTAGTTTTATATTTATTTTAAATCCAGGGCTGAATTCTCTCTTTCTGAGTCTAAGTGTTGATGCCAGCACAGGATTGGTGGAGTTCCATGACAGCAAAATTGACTTATTCAGCTATTGTTAAGGAGCTAGCACTGTCGCCACGTGGATCACAATAGATTCCAATGAGAAATGGTCCGGGATTCACCGGTTTCGCGATTGACATTCAGGAGACTGGCAGCCGAATGCAGACACTTCACTCCCCACACACACCATCCCAGCCAACAAGATGGCAGCAAGATGCGTGGCTCGAAGGTTCACGGACTCCGAGCTGGAGACCCCCCTGAACGCCGTGGCGGAGAGGTGGATGATCCTGTACCCCGGCCCAGGAAAGAGGCTGCCAGCCACTGCCATTCGCCATAGCTGGGCGCAGGAGGCAGAGGCCATGAGCAACGTGGGCAACATTGTCCGTACCAGACAGCAGTGCCGAAAAAAACTGCACAATCTCATCAGGGTATCCAGGGTGAGCAGGCAGCACTGTGTCCCTGGCACCAACCCCCAGCCCACAGACCCGTAGAAGAACTCCCACCCACCCTGCACCACATGCCAGCACCCATACCAGCCGCCATGGCCGGTTGCCCTGGCCACTGAGGTCACGAGATACCCACCCCCTGTGCTTCATGCGACCATGGCAGATCAAAGGGCCCTGGACCTGGTCGGCGGTCCAGAGGAAAGGGAGGTCGCCGCTTAGTTGGAGTTCTCCGTGACACGTGTGTCAAACCCCCCCCCACCACCCTCACCCCCACACCACCCTCACCCCAACACCACCCTCACCCTATACCACCCCCACCTGCACCACCCTCTCGCCTCCACCCACACGCTCTCTCTCTCTCCCCCCCACCCCGGCCCACAATCAATCATGCGTCTTTAGTGTCTTGCAGGACCTGCTGGCGGTGGGGCAAGTCCATCTGATGTCCCCCGTCCCCAGCCAGTGACTCAGACGGAGCGCTCCCGCCCCCCCGGCCCAGTGAGCCGAGAATTGACAATGAGACCAGCTCGGATGTCAGCCTTCCACCGGTTAAGCAGGACCTCCCGGACCTGAGTCTGAGGATGACACTGACTTCCCGTCACAGCTGTCTCCAACACCCTCCACCATCCCAGAGACACTCACCTCGGTTGGGTACTTTAGTGACGAGGCTCCTGGGACACTATCTGGTTCGCACCACACAGCTGATCCGGTACAGCAGGTGGAGGTCAGAACACCTGAGGGGGCTGACAGTCAGAGGGCAGGCCAACCCCAGGAACTAGCTGCTGCCCAGAAGGGTTTCAGGCTTCTGGAATGGACAGACCCATCGATTGCGGAGATGCGGTCGCAGAGCCAGAGACTACATGAGAGGCTATCTGCGAGCATCCAGCATCTATCTGCAGGTGCAGTTGGAGGAGTCCAACCGCGTGCAGCAGCAGGAGGTGTTGTCACATGGGTGGCATCCGCGGTGGAGACATTGGGGGTGACGGTTTTGGCTATGGATCAGCATGTCCAAGTCCCGGGGCATTCTGTGTAGAAGCTGTGTAGAAGGGTTGCTGAGTCACAAGTGATCATGTGCCAGAGCCACCTGGAAATTGCAGCGCTGCTTCTGAGTGTAGCCCAGTCATAGCAGGCCATGGCTGAGAACATCGGCGGCATTGCCCAGGCGCTGGCCGACGTGACACAGACGCTGAAGGAGGTGGCCCAGTCCCAGATGGAGATTGCGCAGTCACTGGCTGATGTGACACCGACCCAGAAGGTGATGGCACAGTGAATGAGTAATGTGGCGCAGTCCCAGACAGCAATGGTCCGCTCCCTGTGCTTCATGGCTGCAAGCATGTAGACCCTGGTCGAGACGAGAGCAGGCCTCCAGGACTGGGAGCACCAGGTGGTGGGGGAGCCTCATGGGTTAGTTCTGCTCGCACTCCATCCCATGGAGTAGTCCGGGGGCCATCGAGCACCCCAAGGGAGGAGGAGATGATGGAGCTCGTGCAGGTGACTCCTGCAGGGTAAGTGCCGGAACACCACAGCACCTCAGACTTCCCCCACTCCCTCCCCTCCTGTCCCTGGTGCATCTGGTGGACAGCAAGCAGAACAAGGGGGCACCACGACACCTGGGACACCCGAGCAGCAGCTAGGCCTATCCAGGCCCGGTCGCCCCAGAAGACGCCCGCCAACGGGACCCAGGTCGCAGGGCGGGAATCAGAGCAAGCCACCTCCACTCCTGCTGCACCATCTGAGGATCCACCAAGATGAAGCATTAGAGCCCGTAGGCCAGATCCCCTTGCAGTTCGTGTAGAGTGGCCTGTCATCTGCAGGTGCTTGTAGGGGAACATGCATCTCGTCGCTTATCCCCTGGACCAGGGCATCCCGTCGATTGTGGCGAAATCCACTGCCCGGGCATCCTGGTGGGCTCGGTCCACATTGAAATGTATGTATTGAGCCGCCTGGGCAGATAGGATCTTTGTGACAGCACGGATGCACCTGTGCACCGAGGTCTGAGATCCCAGACAGGTCGTCACTCGGCGCCTGAAAGGACCCCGTGACCGTCACTGTGATAGCCACCAGGAGAGGGTGTCCACCCCCATACCTCCATGGTTCTAGGTGTGCCATGATCTGGCAGATTTGTCGCACTGTCTCCCTGCTGAGCCGGAATTTACGGCGGCATGCCTGGTCCAGCAGGTCCTCGAATGACAGGCACTGCCAATACACACAAGGCCTCATGCAGCGCCTCCTTGGCATCTCTTCCTCCTCAGCCTGTTGAGCGACTGGTTCTCCATCCTGGGTTGCTGCCTCCTGTTCCTCTGGGGCACACTGCGCTGCTGCATGTCCGTTGTTGCACACTCCTCTGCAGCAGCTTCCTCTTCCTCGAGCAGCGCCAGCAGGGCATGCAGGGCATTCTCCAGGACTGCGGCGACTATCAGGAACGCCACCATTACTGGTTGAATTCCAATATTGATAGTCTGTAGGGGGTGAAAGGCTGACATGTTAGCATTGTGTGTACCCTCCTGTCCAACCAGGTCCAACCGGCTACATGGTGGCACTGCGCGCTCTGTCCCGCATGTTCCCCCCACCCCATCTCCGCAACCCTGGCCCCGTCCGTGCTAGGCACCATGAGGGCCTCTGGCCCTGGCACCCGTTCCTGCTGCCAGGGGTACCGTCGGCTGGCACTGCCCTAGTGGTTACAGTGGGAATTGCCCTTGGGTGGGCCGCCTGATGCCCTGCAGATGGGTGGCAGCCGGGTTGGGGGATGGATATGGCGGAGAGTGGGGTGCGGGGATGTTGGGGTGGGGGCAGCCGGTGTCATTCTAGAACATAGAGAACATAGAAAAATACAGCACAGAACAGGCCCTTCGGCCCACGATGTTGTGCCGAACCTTTGTCCCAGATTAATCATAGATTATCATTGAATTTACAGTGCAGAAGGAGGCCATTCGGCCCATTGAGTCTGCACCGGCTCTTGGAAAGAGCACCCTACCCAAAGTCAACACCTCCACCCAACACTAAGGGCAATTTTGGACACTAAGGGCAATTTATCATGGCCAATCCACCTAACCTGCACATCTTTGGACTGTGGGAGGAAACCGGAGCACCCGGAGGAAACCCACGCAGACACTGGGAGGATGTGCAGACTCCGCACAGACAGTGACCCAAGCTGGAATCGAACCTGGGACCCTGGAGCTGTGAAGCAATTGTGCTATCCACAATGCTACCGTGCTGTCCTTAAGAACAAATAAATCTACACTGTATCATTTTACCGTATGCAATAGCTGCTTGAAGGTCCCTAATGTTTCCGACTCAACTACTTTCACAGGCAGTGCATTCCATGCCCCCACTACTCTCTGGGTAAAGAACCTACCTCTGACATCCCCCCTATATCTTCCACCATTCATCTTAAATTTATGTCCCCTTGTAATGCTTTGTTCCACCCGGGGAAAAAGTCTCTGACTGTCTATCTATTCCCCTGATCATCTTATAAACCTCTATCAAGTCGCCCATCATCCTTCTCCGTTCTAATGAGAAAAGGCTTAGCACCCTCAACCTTTCCTCGTAAGACCTACTCTCCATTCCAGGCAACATCCTGGTAAATTTTCTTTGCACCTTTTCCGAAGCTTCCTCATCCTTCCTAAAATGAGGCGACCAGAACTGTACACAGTACTCCAAATGTGGCCTTACCAAAGTTTTGTACAGCTGCATCATCACCTCACGGCTCTTAAATTCAATCCCTCTGTTAATGAACGCTAGCACACCATAGGCCTTCTTCACAGCTCTATCCACTTGAGTGGCAACTTTCAAAGATGTATGAACATAGACCCCAAGATCTCTCTGCTCCTCCACATTGCCAAGAACTCTACCGTTAACCCTGTATTCCGCATTCATATTTGTCCTTCCAAAATGGACAACCTCACACTTTTCAGGGTTAAACTCCATCTGCCACTTCTCAGCCCAGCTCTGCATCCTATCTATGTCTCTTTGCAGCCGACAACAGCCCTCCTCACTATCCACAACTCCACCAATCTTCGTATCGTCTGCAAATTTACTGACCCACCCTTCAACTCCCTCATCCAAGTCATTAATGAAAATCACAAACAGCAGAGGACCCAGAACTGATCCCTGCGGTACGCCACTGGTAACTGGGATCCAGGCTGAATATTTGCCATCCATCACCACTCTCTGACTTCTATCCAACTGGCCAAATTTCCCACTATCCCATGCCTCCTTACTTTCTGCATAAGCCTACCATGGGGAACTTTATGAAATGCCTTACTAAAATCCATGTACACTACATCCACTGCTTTACCTTCATCCACATGCTTGGTCACCTCCTCAAAGAATTCAATAAGACTGGTAAGGCAAGACCTACCCCTCACAAATCCGTGCTGACTATCCCTAATCAAGCAGTGTCTTTCCAGATGCTCAGAAATCCTATCCTTCAGTACCCTTTCCATGACTTTGCCTACCACCGAAGTAAGACTAACTGGCCTGTAATTCCCAGGGTCATCCCTAGTCCCTTTTTTGAACAGGGGCACGACATTCGCCACTCTCCAATCCCCTGGTACCACCCCTGTTGACAGTGAGGACGAAAAGATCATTGCCAACGGCTCTGCAATTTCATCTTTTGCTTCCCATAGAACCCTTGGATATATCCCGTCAGGCCCGGGGGACTTGTCTATCCTCAGGTTTTTCAAAATGCCCAACACATCTTCCTAACAAGTATTTCCTCGAGCTTACCAGTCTGTTTCACACTGTCCTCTCCAACAATATGGCCCCTCTCATTTGTAAATACAGAAGAAAAGTACTCGTTCAAGACCTCTCCTATCTCTTCAGACTCAATACACAATCTCCCGCTACTGTCCTTGATCGGACCTACCCTCGCTCTAGTCATTCTCATATTTCTCACATATGTGTAAAAGGCCTTGGGGTTTTCCTTGATCCTACCCGCCAAAGATTGCTCATGCCCTCTCTTAGCTCTCCTAATCCCTTTCTTCAGTTCCCTCCTGGCTATCTTGTATCCCTCCAACGCCCTGTCTGAACCTTGTTTCCTCAGCCTTACATAAGTCTCCTTTTTCCTCTTAACAATACATTCAACCTCTCTTGTCAACCATGGTTCCCTCACTCGACCATCTCTTCCCTGCCTGACAGGATGGGCACGGGAGCAATAGGTCAGAAGGTGAGAGCATTGAGGGAGAACTAGGGAATAGGGACAGTGGAGCTCTGAGGCAGAGCAGACAGGGAGAAGTTGCTCAACACAGCGGGTCTGGTGGCCTGAAGTGCATATGTTTTAATGCAAGAAGTATTACGGGTAAGGCAGATGAACTTAGAGCGTGGATTAGTACTTGGAACTATGATGTTGTTGCCATTACAGAGACCTGGTTGAGGGAAGGGCAGGATTGGCAGCTAAACATTCCAGGATTTAGATGTTTCAGGCGGGATAGAGGGGGATGTAAAAGGGGAGGCGGAGTTGCGCTACTGGTTCGGGAGAATATCACAGCTGTACTGCGGGAGGACACCTCAGAGGGCAGTGAGGCTATATGGGTAGAGATCAGGAATAAGAATGGTGCAGTCACAATGTTGGGGGTTTACTACAGGCCTCCCAACAGCCAGCGGGGGATAGAGGAGCAGATAGGTAGACAGATTTTGGAAAAGAGTAAAAACAACAGGGTTGTGGTGATGGGAGACTTCAACTTCCCCAATATTGACTGGGACTCACTTAGTGCCAGGGGCTTAGACGGGGCTGAGTTTGTAAGGAGCATCCAGGCGGGCTTCTTAAAACAATATGTAGACAGTCCAACTAGGGAAGGGGCGGTACTGGACCTGGTATTGGGGAATGAGCCCGGCCAGGTGGTAGATGTTTCAGTAGGGGAGCATTTCGGGAACAGTGACCACAATTCAGTAAGTTTTAAAGTACTGGTGGACAAGGATAAGAGTGGTCCTAGGATGAATGTGCTAAATTGGGGGAAGGCTAATTATAACAATATTAGGCGGGAACTGAAGAACATAGATTGGGGGCGGATGTTTGAGGGCAAATCAACATCTGACATGTGGGAGGCTTTCAAGTGTCAGTTGAAAGGAATTCAGGACCGGCATGTTCCTGTGAGGAAGAAGGATAAATACGGCAATATTCGGGAACCTTGGATAACGAGAGGTATTGTAGGCCTCGTCAAAAAGAAAAAGGAGGCATTTGTCAGGGCTAAAAGGCTGGGAACAGACGAAGCCTGTGTGGAATATAAGGAAAGTAGGAAGGAACTTAAGCAAGGAGTCAGGAGGGCTAGAAGGGGTCACGAAAAGTCATTGGCAAATAGGGTTAAGGAAAATCCCAATGCTTTTTACACGTACATAAAAAGCAAGAGGGTAGCCAGGGAAAGGGTTGGCCCACTGAAATATAGGCAAGGGAATCTATGTGTGGAGCCAGAGGAAATGGGCGAGGTATTAAATGAATACTTTGCATCAGTATTCACCAAAGAGAAGAAATTGGTAGATGTTGAGTCTGGAGAAGGGTGTGTAGATAGCCTGGGTCACATTGAGATCCAAAAAGACGAGGTGTTGGGTGTCTTAAAAAATATTAAGGTAGATAAGTCCCCAGGGCCTGATGGGATCTACCCCAGAATACTGAAGAAGGCTGGAGAGGAAATTGCTGAGGCCTTGACAGAAATCTTTGGATCCTCACTGTCTTCAGGGGATGTCCCGGAGGACTGGAGAATAGCCAATGTTGTTCCTCTGTTTAAGAAGGGTAGCAAGGGTAATCCAGGGAACTACAGGCCGGTGAGCCTTACTTCAGTGGTAGGGAAATTACTGGAGAGAATTCTTCGAGACAGGATCTACTCCCATTTGGAAGCAAATGGACGTATTAGTGAGAGGCAGCATGGTTTTGTGAAGGGGAGGTCGTGTCTCACTAACTTGATAGAGTTTTTCGAGGAGGTCACTAAGATGATTGATACAGGTAGGGCAGTGGATGTTGTCTATATGGACTTCAGTAAGGCCTTTGACAAGGTCCCTCATGGTAGACTAGTACAAAAGGTGAAGTCACACGGGATCAGGGGTGAGCTGGCAAGGTGGATACAGAACTGGCTAGGTCATAGAAGGCAGAGAGTAGCAATGGAAGGATGCTTTTCTCATTGGAGGGCTGTGACCAGTGGTGTTCCACAGGGATCAGTGCTGGGACCTTTGCTGTTTGTAGTATATATAAATGATTTGGAGGAAAATGTAACTGGTCTGATTAGTAAGTTTGCAGACGACACAAAGGTTGGTGGAATTGCGGATAGCGATGAGGACTGTCAGAGGATACAGCAGGATTTAGATTGTTTGGAGACTTGGGCGGAGAGATGGCAGATGGAGTTTAATCCGGACAAATGTGAGGTAATGCATTTTGGAAGGTCTAATGCAGGTAGGGAATATACAGTGAATGGTAGAACCCTCGAGTATTGAAAGTCAAATAGATCTAGGAGTACAGGTCCACAGGTCATTGAAAGGGGCAACACAGGTGGAGAAGGTAGTCAAGAAGGCATACGGCATGCTTGCCTTCATTGGCCGGGGCATTGAGTATAAGAATTGGCAAGTCATGTTGCAGCTGTATAGAACCTTAGTTAGGCCACACTTGGAGTATAGTGTTCAATTCTGGTCGCCACACTACCAGAAGGATGTGGAGGCTTTAGAGAGGGTGCAGAAGAGATTTACCAGAATGTTGCCTGGTATGGAGGGCATTAGCTATGAGGAGCGGTTGAATAAACTCGGTTTGTTCTCACTGGACCGAAGGAGGTTGAGGGGAGACCTGATAGAGGTCTACAAAATTATGAGGGGCATAGACAGAGTGGATAGTCAGAGGCTTTTCCCCAGGGTAGAGGGGTCAATTACTAGGGGGCATAGGTTTAAGGTGAGAGGGCAAGGTTTAGAGTAGATGTACGAGGCAAGTTTTTTACGCAGAGGGTAGTGGGTGCCTGGAACTCGCTACCGGAGGGGGTGGTGGAAGCAGGGATGATAGTGACATTTAAGGGGCATCTTGACAAATACATGAATAGGATGGGAATAGAGGGATACGGACCCAGGAAGTGTAGAAGATTGTAGTTCAGTCGGGCAGCATGGTCGGCACGGGCTTGGAGGGCCGAAGGGCCTGTTCCTGTGCTGTACATTTCTTTGTTCTTTGTTCTTTGTTTGTTGACATACATATCAAGGACACGTAGTACCTGTTCCTTGAACAAGTTCCACATTTCACTTGTGTCCTTCCCTGACAGCCTATGTTCCCAACTTATGCACTTCAATTCTTGTCTGACAACATCGTATTTACCCTTCCCCCAATTGTAAACCTTGACCTGTTGCACGCACCTATCCCTCTCCATTACTAAAGTGAAAGTCACAGAATTGTGGTCACTATCTCCAAAATGCTCCCCCACTAACAAATCTATCACTTGCCCTGGTTCATTACCAAGTACTAAATCCAATATTGCCCCTCCTCTGGCCGGACAATCTACGTACTGTGTTAGAAAAGCTTCCTGGACACACTGCACAAACACCACCCCATCCAAACTATTTGATCTAAAGAGTTTCCACTCAATGTTTGGGAAGTTAAAGTCACCCATGACTACTACCCTGTGACTTCTGCACCTTTCCAAAATCTGTTTCCCAATCTGTTCCTCCACATCTCTGCTACTATTGGGGGGCCTGTAGAAAACTCCGAACAAGGTGACTGCTCTTTTCCTATTTCTGACTTCAACCCATACTACCTCAGGAGGCTGATATTCCTCGAACTGCCTTTCTGCAGCTGTTATACTATCTCTAATTAACAATGCCACCCCCCACCTCTTTTGCCACCCTCCCTAATCTTATTGAAACATCTATAACCAGGGACCTCCAACAACCATTTCTGCCCCTCTTCTATCCAAATTTCCGTGATGGCCACCACATCGTAGTCCCAAGCACCGATCCATGCCTTAAGTTCACCCACCTTATTCCTGATGCTTCTTGCGTTGAAGTATACACACTTCAACCCATCTCCGTGCCTGCAAGTACTCTCCTTTGTCAGTGTTCCCTTCCCCATTGCCTCATTACACGCTTTGGCGTCCTGAATATCGGCTACCTTAGTTGCTGGACTACAAATCCGGTTCCCATTCCCCTGCCAAATTAGTTTAAACCCTCCCGAAGAGTACGAGCAAACCTCCCTCCCAGGATATTGGTGCCCCTCTGGTTCAGATGCAACCCGTCCTGCTTGTACAGGTCCCACCTTCCCCAGAATGCGCTCCAATTATCCAAATACCTGAAGCCCTCCCTCCTACACCATTCCTGCAGCCACGTGTTCAGCTGCACTCTCTCTCTATTCCTAGCCTCGCTATCACGTGGCACCGGCAACAAACCAGAGATGACAACTCTGTCTGTCCTGGCTTTTAACTTCCAGCCTAACTCCCTAAACTCGTTTATTACCTCCACACCCCTTTTCCTACCTACGTCATTGGTACCAATGTGCACCACAACTTCTGGCTGCTCCCCCTCCCCCTTAAGGTTCTGAAGACACGATCCGAGACATCCCTGGCCCTGGAACCCGGGAGGCAACATACCTTCCGGGAGTCTCGCTCGCGACCACAGAATCTCCTATCTATTTCCCTAACCATTGAATCTCCTACAACTATTGCTTTTCTATTCGCCCCCTTCCCTTCTGAGCCCCAGAGCCAGCCTCAGTGCCAGAGACCTGGCTGCTAGGGCATTCCCCCGGTAGGTCATCCCCCCCCAACAGCATCCAAAACGGTATACTTGTTTTGAAGGGGAACGGCCACGAGGGATCCCTGCACTGTCTGCCTGGTTTTTTTTTTCCCCCCTGACTGTAACCCAGCTATTCTTGTTCTGTACCTTGGGTGTGGTTACCTCCCTGTAACTCTTCTCTATCACCCCCTCTGCCTCCCGGATGATCCGAAGTTCATCCAGCTTCAGCTCCAGTTCCCTAACACGGTCTTTGAGGAGCTGGAGTTGGGAGCACTTCCCGCAGGTATAGTCAGCGGGGACACCGGTGGTATCCCTCACCACCCACATCCTACAGGAGGAGCATGCAACTGGCCTAGCCTCCATCCCCTCTTACCTTACAGAATATAGCTGCCCTGTGGACCAACTGGACCTCCGCCCTCCGACTCTGCTCCCAGCCAGCTGCACTCTCTGCAAACTCCCGGCTCCCTTCATGCTCTTTGCGGAAATGTAGGAAACAAAATGAAAGGAGCACCGTACTCCCTCCTCACCTAACTCCCTCAGTCACCAAACTCTCACTATAGCACTGAAATGCACCAAATTCAGCACTCCCTCAGTCACCAAACTCTCACTATAGCACTCAAATGCACCAAATTCAGCACTCCGTGCAAACTGCAGGACCATAGGCCTAGGTGGGTGGTCAGTGGGGTGTGCAATAAGATGGCTGCCTTGTATGCCGTGGCAATGGTGGTCCGTGTCTGGACATCACCCCAGTCTCGTGGGTCTCCCTCCAGCCACTTGGCCTGTTCCCCCATTTACCCCCCACCCCGGCCCTAACAAGGACCCTCCCACCCCAGCCAGCCCGGCCTGTGACCGGCCCGGCAGCCTACGGTCGCGCCTCTGTGTCCTACCTCCCCTCTCTCCCTCATCAGCCACAACAGCAGTTTCACGAGTTTTAAAAGCATAAGTGAACCATGCCGTCGGGAATTCAGCCCCTCAGAGGCGGAGAATCGCAGAGGTACTGGAGAATATCAGGTCGGGCCCGCTAATGACATGCAAAAGGTGTTTACTGTACATGCGTTCCGGATTGCATTGACGCCGCTGTCGCGATGACGGAGAATTGTGATTTGGCGTCAAATCGGCGCCCGTTGCGATTTTGCCGTCGGAACCTATTATCTGCTCAATCGCGTTTTGAGATTTCAGCGTCAGCCAACGGAGAATCCCGGCCCCAGTCTTTTCAGTAGGATCTGCAAATAAAATTGTGAGATTTATCAAGATTGCCGCCATTTTGTATACCTACTCCAAAAGATATGAACCAAGATTTTCAATGGTGTGACAGCTTTTCTGGATCCAGCCTCATTTACTTTGGAATACTGACATTCCTGCCAGCATTCCATTATTCACCTCTTAGTAAAGGGATGTGGGAGGAATTGCACACTCATGTAGGAATCAGATACCTACTGCGGCTCAATGGTGCCTTTCTAACTGGGAACCATTGTTGGTTTTACCACCTACCAAATTTCAGCTGTAAGCTGTAATTGTATCTTATATGTAAGTATATCATACCATTGTAGTGCAAACTGCTGGCATTTGAAGATTCTTCTCCATTTCGCATTAGCTTGTGGCACAAGTGACCAGTGTTAGCTCAATTAGATCCCAATATACAAATAATTTTTAATAATAGGATGCAGAAACTGATGAAGCAAGCAGGAATGCATGCGACTCTTTTAAGTTTTCTTCAATGCCAAATAATGCCAGAGAAAGTAAGCATATTGAAAACAACAACAACTACAATTTTCTGCATCAACGAAGTAAAGGAATGAAATTATTGCTTGTATATCAATAATTTATGTGAACCATTCAAGTTGTATCAGAAAAATCATAAGAACAGACTTGGATGTATCCTTAATGAGAATTTTTGGGCACACTAATAATTTTGAAATATTTGACAATACTTCAAAACACACACTGACTTTGTAAAACCCACACATACTTTATTAGTCAGTTTTGTAACAGGCTAATTCATAATTTTTTGCTATTTCTAAGGAGTATACTCCTGAATCCAATTAATTTCCGTAACCACCTTCGTCAAGCCACAGTCTTCCGTTGTTTGGAACGATATGCTGAAGCTGCAAGGTAAGGGAACTTCCATAAATGTGAAATAAAGATATTGAACTAAAGGCTTGAAATAAGTCTTCATTCTAAGCTAGAACTGAGCAGAGTATAACAATGTTAAACTTGTCAAATAGCATGTAATGACGGATCATTTAAGTTCTCAGATGATTTGTGTCTGCGGTGCATATAAGGTCAACATTTTAGTGATTGAAGTGATGCGAACCAACAAGAAATTGAAAGAGATTCAGTTCTGCTCAGACATATATCTCAAAATCACATGTTGTAACTAGTCAATTCTAATCTTTCCTTGTGCATTTTCGAATTCACATTTGTCCTAATCATTTTCTATCACAGGTCATTTTGACTCAACTTCACTTTTTTTGCAGATTCATAAATTACAATTAAACATCTATTGATATATCTTTAATTGTACTAAATGTCTTAAATGTAACAAATGTATTAAATATTTTAATAAATCACAAACTTTTATTTTCAATTTTCATTTTGGAACTGGTTTCCTCGCGTAAAATGTGTGTGGTTCGGTAGGTCTCACAAAGAGGTTCTGAGTCTTTAGCAGTAAGTGTTTATTAATGACTGTACATAGTACATTTATACAGTATAAGATCTCAACTTGGAACAGTTTCCATTCTTACCCCCACACAGGTCTCTGTCCAGTCCAAGACTGTCCTCTAGTCTTGGGTCATGAGATCCTTTCCGTAACAGTGTGGGCGATACAATACCCAGTCCTACATTAACCCTTTTTATGCAATACCCTTGTACTACACCTCCCCCAAATCTTTATCCAACATGTTTAGAATGCATTCCTGTTTACCCAATATATATATTTTTTATATATATTTTATTCAAAACGTATATGAAAAGTTACAACATATAAACAATTCGGGAAACAAACTTCCCAACACACAACTATACAGTTTGTACAAATGTATTCCCTTTTTCGCCACCCCACCACGGTCACGAACATCCCCCACCTTGCATCGAAACCCTCCGCTGAACCCCTTAACTCGTATTTGATCTTTTCCAGCCAAAGAGAGTCATATAAGTCACCCAGCCAGGCCGCTACCCCCGGTGGCGTTGCTGACCGCCACTCCAATAAAATTCGTCGACTGGCAATCTGAGAAGCGAAGGCCACAACATCGGCCTTCCTCCCCTCTATCAGCTTCAACTTCTCCAATATCCCAAATATCGTTACCAAAGGGTCCGGCTCATCCTCCTCCCCCACTCTCCTTGCTAGTGCTTCAAACACTCCCACCCAGAATCTTACCAATTTAGGGTAGCACGGTGGCGCAGTGGTTAGCATTGCTGTCTCACGGCGCCGAGGTCACAGGTTCGATCCCGGCCCTGGGTCACTGTCCGTGTGGCGTTTGCACATTCTCCCCGTGTTTACATGGGTTTCACCTCTTCAACCCAAAAGATGTGCAGGGTAGGTGGATTGTGTAGTGATCTGCATATCTGTGTGTATATATACACAAGGGGTGAATGTAAATGCAATACAACTAAGCAATCACTAGAGGGAGCACGGGAGATGTATAAATACAGACAACCAGGCAGTCAGGGGACTCTTCACAGGAACAGCAGCTGGTGAGCAGGACACAGACAGGCAGCTCAGATGTAACATAGTATAAGCGCTGGAGAGAGAACAATCGCACAATAGAGCAGCTACTTCAACTGTAAGAGTACGAGCTTTATTCAGACACAAGGAATAACACATGGTATCAGAAGACTTCAGAACGTTTACTAGAAGATTACACAAGATGCAGACAACGAAAGATCGAAATGACATGAAAACGCGTACCGGACATTAGATGTTGGGAGACTTCGCTGATTCAATGAAACTCATTGGAACTCCACCGCAGCTGAAAACAACCGGTAATTTAAGTCATAGATGGAAAAGCTTTAAACAAATGTTCAAAATATATATCATAGCTAATGATTTGAGAACAGCCTCAGAAGAAATGAAAATAGCACTGCTCCTCGCAGGAGATGAAGCTAGGGAAATATATAACGGCTTTAAATACTTGAAAGGTGAAGACAATACCAAATTAGAAGTAATACTGAAAAAATTTGAAGATCACTATAACACCAGTAACAATGCTTCTTTCAGACATTCAATGCTCGGAGACCAAATTGCACAGGGAATGAGTGATGCAAAACTCAAACAATCAGCAGAACAGAAATGTTTAACCTGGAAATCACGATTGAAAAGTGCAAATTGCAAGAAAAAGATAATAAGTGCTTACCTAGAACAAATGCTGATAAAGATCCTCCCCACAGGTCTAAAGCAGTTAAGAGCACATTTTAAACTGCCCGGGGAACAAAAGACGCAAATCTGGGTCTGCGCATGCGCAGGAAACAGAAGCCGCGCATGCGCAATTGAAAAAAGAAGTTTTGGGTGCAGATCGTCTTACGCATGCGCCGTTGGTCAAAAAGAGCGCACAGTTCAAAGATGGATGTAAGCCGTGCATGTGCAGTTGGTCAAAAAGCGCACAGTTGAAAGATGGACGGCATGCGCAGTTTACAAAGAAGCGCACAGTAAAGGAACATCGATTTGCGCATGCGCAATCGATTCCCACGAGCATCATGACGTCAGCAGATGCAGAACTCGCCCACTTAAAGGGGAAATGCCCGAAAATCACAAACAAGATTCTTAAAGGCACAAAACCAACAAATTCGACCTCAAAAGGCACAACATTGCCTGAACTTCTACCAGCAGTTGAAAATAACTTTCGCGGCACCCTGGAACAAGCAGTTTGCACCACCCAAAGTGAAGAGCACAATGACAAATCTGAAACCAATGAAGATGATTTGTTCATTGAACATGAAGAGAACAATAACAAATCCGAAACAAAAAAAAAAGATTTGTTTATCGAAAAATAATACTCAGACATGGCAGAATTATTTGGATATGCTAATCATAGCATCAGCAGCACGGTTGCAAAGCTCAACACGACTCTACTCATGGTAGATGAATCCAATACCATGATGCAATGGCAGATCGTCAATACATTGGATGACAGCAACCTGTCAAATACCCAAGAAGAACATGATGCCACACAGAGAGTACTGACCGACTCCGTTGAGAGAGCACAGATCGACTCCACAGAGAGAACACTGCACGACTCCACAGAGAGAGCAATGAAAGACTCCACAGAGAGAGCGATGCAAGCCTCCGCAGAGGGAGTGACGCAGGCTTCCACAGAGAGCTCGTTGACAGACTCTAAAATGGAAGCAATTAAAGACCCCATAGCGAACTCCATGCATGATCAAGATCATGAAGGTCCATCCACCTCACGTGAACAAGAAAAGGAAGACTATGAACGTCTACCCAGCTCACATAATCAACAAGAAGACAATGTAAGTCTACCCACTGTATGTGAAAACAGTGACAATGTGATCACAATCGACATACAGGATGTGCAGGATCACAGCGAGACTGACAGATCTCAGCTCGTCTGTACAGAAGGACTCAACAATCAGAGTAGAGCTACTCATGAGTCCAGTGAGACCACGTCAATTGAAACCTCATCCACTCTAAACTACCCACAAGAAAATGAAATCTTGAAAATTTTGACTCCAGAAGAGGAGCATCAAGAAACCAAAGAGAATTCAAATGAACCGGAAATGATTCCAGAAGAGGATCACCAAGGAAGCAAAGAAGAGGAATCACGTCCACCACAAATGACTGATGTCAGAAAGATCAATGCAACATCAGATCATTCTTACAATCCTCAAGAAGAAACGCTCAAGGTAACATCAGATACCACAAAGGACACTGACACCAATAACTTTGAGAATGACTCAAATTATCCACACGGAACAGTCATTGAGCGCAACAAGAACAACAAAAACCACAAGAAGCACAACAGAAACAAGAACAACAACAGCAACAACAAAAACACCAAGAAGCACAGGAACAACAACAAAAACCACAAGCACAACAACAAAAACTACAAGATCTACAACAAGAAGCATAACAAAGACAACAACAGCAACAACAAGCACAACTAAAACAACAAGAACAACAAAAACAGAAACAACAAGCATGCTAAAAACAACAACAAGAGCGACAACGAAAACAACAAAGACGGAAACGACAGAAACAACAACAATGAAACAACGACCTGTACAACATGGCACAACTCTGCACATGAAGGACAATGCAACGAGTACAACATACCATGGCATGACAATGAATCTCACGAATTCACATTTGCTCCAGAAAAAACAATCACATCAGTATTCAAGGCAGATGACACAATAAATCGATACCACAGAAAAAAGTCCACATCAGTCAACATCAGTGGTTCGACCATTCGAACACCTCGTGATGACTTGTTGGTTACTTAAAACACAAGAACGCTGACGACATTCACAAAGAAGTTACAATATCAATATCATCACGTCAACAACAGAAAGAAAAAAAACTCAACCGAACAAATTCATAAAGTTGGACTCATAAATGTTTTTAAGATGCGACTCATAAATATTAATTGGCTTTGTATAATAACCAATATCATCACCGCATGTACAGATATACATATCCTAATTAATCTAACTGTTTTGTACAATTTTCTTTAACACTGTACAGAAAATATGTAAAAGAAAAAAGGGGGGAAGTAGTGATAAAAGCAAATTACTGCAGATGCTGGAATCTGAAACGAAAGAGAAAATGCTGGAAAATCTCAACAAGTCTGACAGCATCTGCAGAGAGAGAAAAGAGCTAACGTTTCGAAAATGATGACTCTTTGTCAAAGCTAACAGACAGAGAAAGATCTCAGCTTGGAATAGTCTCCATTCTTGCCCCCACACATGTCTCTGTCCAATCCAAGACTGTCCTCTATACTTGGGTCATGAGATCCTTTACAGTGTGGGCGATACAATACCCAGTCCTACATTAACCCTTTTTATGCAATACCCTTGCACTACACCTCCCCCAAGTCTTTATCCAACATGTTTAGGTATGCATTCCTGTTTACCCAATATATTTTCTTTAGTGTATTTTATTTGAAACGTATATGAAAAGTTACAACATATAAACAATTCGGGAAACAAACTTCCCAACACACAACTATACAGTTTGTACAAATGTTTTCCCTTTTTCGCCACCCCACTCGCGCGATGAACAACTCCTCAAACACGGTCACGAACACACACCACCTTGCCTCAAAACCCTCCGCTGAGCCCCTTAACTCGTATTTGATCTTTTCCAGCTGAAGAGGGTCATATAAGTCACCCAGCTAGGCCGCTACCCCCGGTGGCGTTGCTGACCGTCACTCCAATAAAATTCGTCGACTGGCAGTCAGAGAAGCGAAGGCCACAACATTGGCCTTCCTCCCATCTATCAGCCCCAGCTTCTCCAATATCCCAAATATCGCTACCAAAGGGTCCGGCTCAACCTCCTCCCCTACTCTCCTTGCTAGTGCCGCAAACACTCCCACCCAGAATCTTACCAATTTAGGGTAGCACGGTGGCGCAGTGGTTAGCATTGCTGTCTCACGGCGCCGAGGTCACAGGTTCGATCCCGGCTCTGGGCCACTGTCCGTGTGGTGTTTGCTCATTCTCCCCGAGTTTACTGGGGTTTCACCTCCACAACCCAAAAGATGTGCAGGGTAGGTGGATTGTGTAGTGATCTGCATATCTGTGTGTATATATACAAGGGGTGAATGTAAATGCAATACACCTAAGCAATCACTAGAGGGAGCACAGGAGATGTATAAATACAGACAGCCAGGAAGTCAGGGGACTCTTCACAGGAACGGCAGCTGGTGAGCAGCACACAGACAGGCAGCTCAGATGTAACACAGTATACACGCTGGAGTCATAGATGGAAAAGCTTTAAACAAATGTTCGAAATATATATCATAGCTAATGATTTGAGAACAGCCTCAGAAGAAATGAAAATAGCACTGCTCCTCGCAGGAGATGAAGCTAGAGAAATATATAACGGCTTTAAATACTTGAAAGGTGAAGACAATACCAAATTAGAAGTAACACTGAAAAAATTTGAAGATCACTGTAACACCAGTAACAATGCTTCTTTCAGACATTCAATGCTTGGAGACCAAATTGCACAGGGAATGAGTGATGCAAAACTCAAACAATTATTACCAGAACAGAAAGGTTTAATGCTAGAAATCGCGGTTGAAAAGTGCAGATTGCAAGAAAAAGATAATAAGTGCTTACCTAGAAAAAATGCGCATAACGTTCTTCCCCACAGGTCTAAAGCAGTTAAGAGCACATTTTAAACTGCCCGGGAAACAAAAGACGCAAATCTGGGTCTGCGCATGCGCAGGAAACAGAAGCCGCGCATGCGCAATTGAAAAAAGTTTTGGGTGCAGATCGTCTTGCGCATGCGCCGTTGGTCAAAAAGAGCGCACAGTTCAAAGATGGATGTAAGCCGTACATGCGGAGTTGGTCAAAAAGAGCGCACAGTTGAAAGATGGATGTGCGCATGCCGTGCATGCACAGTTTACAAAGAAGCTCACAGTAAAGGACATCGATTTGTGCATGCGCAATCGATTCCCACGAGAATGATGACATCAGCAGATGCAGACCACGCCCACTTAAAGTGGCAATGCCTGAAACTCACAAACAAGATTTTTAAAGGCACAAAACCAACAAATTCGACCTCAAAAGGCACAACATTGCCTGAACTTCGGCCAGCAGTTGAAAATAACTCTCGCAGCACCCTGGAACAAGAGAGTACTGACTGACTCCGTTGAGGATGGAGAGATCTGCATATCTGTGTATATATACAAGGGGTCAATGTAAATGCAATACAACAAAGCAATCACTAGAGGGAGCACGGGAGATGTATGAATACAGACAGGAAATCAGGGGATTCTTCACAGGAACAGCAGCTGCTGAGCAGGACACAGACAGGCAGCTCTGGTGTAACATAGTATAAACGCTGGAGAGAGAACAAACTTACAATTAAGCATCTACTTCAACTGTAAGACTACGAGCTTTATTCAGACACAAGGACTAACACAGATTGGCCATGCTAAATTGCCTCTTAATTGGAAAAAAGAATTGGGTACTCTAAATTAAAAAAAAAAAGAATCTCTCCAACTTTTTGCAGCCACAGAACATATGTGAGTTGTTCACTGGTCCCTGCCCACATTTCTGACACTCGTCTGCCACCCCCTGAAAGAACCCACTCATTCTTTTTTTTTTTAAATGTTATTGAAGCATTTACAAAATGTTTATAATAATAACAAACAAAACAATAATAACAGAATTATTGTTATTATTATAACAATAATAATAACATTATTATTATAATGTTATAATATAATTCCCACCCTACCCCTTCTGTACATCCCTTAACCATATTGCACCTACCCGCCCCTCCCTCCCCTCCCTTCAGAATTCTGCTTCTGCTGACATTTTAATTTTCCACAAGAAAGTCGACGAACGGCTGCCACCTCCGCGAGAACCCCAGCATTGAACCTCTCAAGGCAAACTTTATTTTCTCCAGCTTGTGAAACCTATCATGTCACTGACCCAAGTCTCCACACTCGGGGGCTTCGAGTCCCTCCACATTAAAAGGATCCGCCTCCGGGCTGCCAGGGAAGCAAAGACCAAAACGTCGGCCTCTTTCACTCCCTGAACTCCCGGGTCTTCTGACACTCCAAAGATCGCCATCTCTGGACTCGCACCACCCGCGTACCTAGCACTTTGGACATTGCCTTGGCAAACCCCTGCCAGAATCCTCCAAGCTCCAGGCATGCCCAAAACATGTGGACATGTTTTGCTGGGCTTCCCGCACAACTCACACATCAATCTTCTACCCCCAAAAACTTGCTCATCCTTGCCACCGTCATGTGTGCCCGGTTAGCCTTAGTTTTATTAGCTCTGATTATGTCACCTTTGCTCACGAGTCGCCAGGTATCTTTCTGATACCACCACGTGATTCAAGCTCGAGTTATGATTAATACGTCAGCACACCGCTTAGTAAGATTGAAATCAACGGTCATTTATTATGTACAGCAATCAATACTTACACAATAATCCTACTATCTATATCAAAACCTACCACTACTGGCCAATACTTAACTTTAGGAGATGGCCCACCAGGTCAGGGAAACAAATAGTTTATCGAATTGGATCTGGCCTGCGGGATTCAAAAGGCTGATACGGGTCGATGGCTAGGAATCTCTATCGGGTAGCGATCGCTGGAGTCAGACTTACGGTTCTTTGTCGAAGGTTGCGAGCATGTGAAGAAGGGAGAGAGAGAGAGATCTGAACTTGGCCCCTCACTTTATAGGGCCCAGGGGCTTCCCGCCTCTCGGGGCGGCCCTTGACCTGAGTCCCAAGTGATTGGACTTGTTCCCAATCACTGGGTTCGATATGCTCCAATAATGGGGCGATTCCTCGATCGAGGGGTGTCTTTGTTTCAGCCGCTGCAGGCGGCGAAAGGTCTGGCCCGGCATTCAATTGCTAATATGTTGCAATTGTTCCCGGGGATGCACGGCAGATGTCTGTGTTGATGTGCTGCTAATAGTCTTAGGTATCGATCTGGGCCGACTTCCACAGATCCGAATACGCTATTCTGTCTGCAGCTGTCCGTTTGTGTCCTGTTGTATGCTTTTCCCATCAGCCTTTTCGGTTAGCCATTTTAAATCAGGTTTTGGCCAAATTAATAGGGAATCAGCCATTTTAGGTGGCTACACACCTTAAACTGTATTAGACTGAGCCTGGCACATGATGAGAAGGAATTAACCCTGCTTAGGGCATCCGCCCACAGACCCGCCTCGAACTCCCCACCTAGCTCCTCCTCCCTCTTGCCCTTCAGTTCCTGCACCGGGGTCTCCTCCGCCTCCAACAACTCCTGATAGATATCTGACACCTTCCCCTCCCCCACCCAGATACCAGAGTCTACTCTGTCCTGTATCCCCCGTGGCGGCATCAGCGGGAAAGCCAACACCTGTTTCCTCAGAAAGTCCCGGACTTGTAAATATCTGAAACCATTCCCCAGCGGCTGCTTGAACTTGTCCTCCAGTGCCTTCAGACTGGGAAAACTCCCTTCGATGAATAGATCTCCCATCCATCTAATTCCTGCTCTCTGCCAACTTCGGAACCCGCCATCTATCCTGCCCGGCGCGAACCTGTGGTTATTGCAAATCGGGGTCCAGACTGACGCATCCTCCACCTTATACCACCTCCATTGCCCCCAGATCCTCAATGCCGCCACCACCACCGGGCTAGTGGAGTACCGGGCCTGCGAGAATGGCAGAGGTGCCATTACCAGTGCTCCCAAACTGGTGTCTTTACATGACGCCGCCTCCATCCGCTCCCATGCCGACTCCCCCATTACCCACTTCCTAATCATCGCTATATTCGCCGCCCAGTAGTAGTTGCAAATATTCGGCAGCGGCAACCCATCCTCCCCCCGACTGCGATCCAACAACATTTTCTTCACCCGCAGGGTTTTATTCGCCCATACAAAGCCTGAAATAATCTTGTTTACCCGCTTGAAAAAGCCCTGAGGGATGAAGATGGGGAGGCACTGGAAGACAAACAAAAATCTGGGGAGGACCGTCATATTCACGGTCTGTACCCTCCCCGCCAATGATAACGGGAGCATATCCCATCTTTTAAAGTCTCCCTCCACGCTCCAGCAGCCGGGTTAGGTTGAGCCTGTGTAATGCCTCCCATTTCCGAGCCACCTGTATTCCCAGGTAGCGAAAGCTCCTCTCTACCATCCTGAGTGGCAGCTCCTTCAGTCTCCCCTCCTGCCCCCTTGCCTGGATCATGAACAATTCACTTTTTCCCATGTTCAATTTGTACCCCGAGAACCTGCCAAATTCCCCCAAAGTCTGCATAACCTCCCCCATCCCCTCCACCGGGTCCGAGATGTACAAGAGCAGAACGTCTGCGTACAGCGAAACTCAGTGCTCCCCCCCCCCCCCCCCCCTGAACCAGCCCCTGCCACTTCCTTGATGCTCTTAGCGCCATGGCGAACGGCTCGAAAGCCAGAGCGAACAGCAACGGAGAGAGTGGGCATCCCTGCCTCGTCCATCGGTGTGGCCAGTTCATGCACACACTCGCTACCGGCGCCTGGTAGAGCAATCGCACCCAATCGATGAAGCCCTCACCAAACCCAAACCTTCCCAGCGTCTCCCAAAGATACTCCCACTCCACCCGATCAAAAGCCTTCTCCGCATCCATCGCAACCACCACCTCCACCTCCTCTCCTTCTGAGGGCATCATAATTACATTCAGAAGCCTCCGAACATTAGCATTGAGCTGTCTACCCTTAACAAGTCCGGTTTGGTCCTCTCCTATCACCCCCGGGACACAGTCTTCTATCCTAGTGGCCAAAATCTTAGCCAGCAGCTTGGCATCTACGTTCAAAAACCAGATCGGCCTGTATGACCCACATTGCTCCGGGTCCTTTTCTCGCTTAAGGATGAGTGAGATCGAAGCCTGTGACATCGTTGGGGGGAGGATTCCCCTCTCTTTAGCCTCATTAAAGGTCCTCATCAGCAGTGTGGCACAACACCTCTGAGAACATCTTATAGAATTCTACCGGGTAACCGTCCAGCCCCGGAGCCTTGCCCGTCTGCATGCCCTCCAGTCTTTTAACAATTTCCTCTGCTTCAATCGGGGCCCCCAGCCCCTCGACCAGGTCCTCCTCCACCCTCGTAAACCTCAACTGATCAAGGAACTGCCTCATCCCTTCTACACCAGGTGGGGGTTCCAACTCGAATAATTTTCTATAAAATTCTTTAAAAACGTCGTTCACCCACCCCCCCCCCCCCCGGGTCCGAGATCATGTTTTTAAAAAAAAATATTTTTATTAAAGTTTTTAACACAATTTTTCACCCTTACAAACAATAACCCCCCCCCCCCGGAACAAAATGACAAGAAATCGCACAGAGCAAGATTTATACATGGTAAAATGATATGTTTACATAGCTTTGTACACTGGCTCTCTCCCGCTCGTGCCAGTTTCCCGAACCCTTCATGTTATCTGTTGCTCATCCACCCTCCCAGGCAATCCCCCCTCCCCCCTCTCCCAGGACGCCCCCCCCCCCCCCCCCCCCCCCTAGGTTGCTGCTGCTGCTAACCGACCTTCCTCTAACGCTCCGCGAGATAGTCTAGGAACGGTTGCCACCGCCTGTAGAACCCCTGCGCAGACCCTCTCAAGGCAAACTTAATCCTCTCCAGCTTTATGAACCCAGCCATGTCATTTATCCAGGCCTCCACGCTGGGGGGCTTCGCCTCCTTCCACATTAGCAAGATCCTTCGCCGGGCTACGAGGGACACAAAGGCCAGAATGCCGGCCTCTTTCGCCTCCTGCACTCCCGGCTCGTCCACTGCTCCAAATATTGCTAGCCCCCAGCTTGGCTTGACCCGGACTTTCACCACCTGAGATATTGCTCCCGCCACTCCTCTCCAGAACCCCTCCAGTGCCGGGCATGACCAAAACATATGGACATGGTTCGCCGGGCTCCCTGAGCACCTTCCACATCTGTCCTCCACCCCAAAGAACCTACTCAACCTCGCCCCCGTCAAGTGCGCTCTGTGAACCACCTTAAATTGTATCAGGCTGAGCCTGGCACATGAGGAGGAGGAATTAACCCTACCTAGGGCATCAGTCCACAGACCTTCCTCAATCTCCTCCCCCAGCTCCTCCTCCCATTTACCCTTCAGCTCCTCTACCAGCGCTTCCCCCCTTTCATCTCCTGCTGTATTGCCGACACCTTGCCCTCCCCGACCCATACACCCGAGATCACCCTGTCTTGAATTTCTTGTGCCGGGAGCAACGGGAATTCCCTCACCTGTCACCTCACAAACGCCCTCACCTGCATATATCTAAAGGCATTTCCCGGGGGTATCTCGAACTTCTCCTCCAGTGCCCCGAGGCTCGCAAACGTCTCGTCAATGAACAGGTCCCCCAATCTTCTAATCCCCACCCGATGCCAGCTCCGAAACCCCCCATCCATCTTCCCCGGGACAAATCGGTGGTTACCCCTGATCGGGGACCACACTGAGGCTCCCATTGCACCCCTGTGCCGTCTCCACTGGCCCCAGATCCTTAGCATTGCCGCCACCACCGGGCTCGTGTACCTTGTCAGCGAGAGCGGCAGCGGTGCCGTCACCAACGCCCCCAGGTTTGTTCCTTTACAGGACGCCATCTCCATCCTCTTCCATGCCGTCCTCTCTCCTTCCATCACACACTTGCGGATCATCGCCACATTTGCTGCCCAGTAGTAGCTCCCCAGGTTTGGCAGCGCCAACCCTCCTCGGTCCCTACTGCATTCCAGGAACCCTCTCCTTACCCTCGGGGTCCTAATCGCCCACACAAACCCCATTATACTCCAACTTACTCTCTTGAAAAAGGCCTTGGTGATCACGATGGGAAGGCACTCAAACACAAACAGAAACCTCGGAAGGACCACCATTTTGACCGACTGCACTCTACCCGCTAGCGAGAGCGGTAACATATCCCATCTTTTGAAGTCCTCCTCCATTTGCTCCACCAACCTCGTCAGATTCAGTTTATGTAGGGCCTCCCAACTCCTGGCTATCTGGATCCCCAGATACCGAAAGCTCCCCTCCGCCCTCCTCAGCGGTAGGTCCCCTATCCCTCTTTCTTGGTCCCCTGCCTATAATACAAAGAGCTCACTCTTCCCTACATTGAGCTTGTAGCCCAAAAACTCCCCAAACTCCCTTAGAGTCTGCATGACCTCCACCATCCCCTCCATTGGATCCGCCACGTTCAGCAACAGGTCATCCGCATAAAGCGACACCCAATGCTCTTCTCCCCCTCGGACCACCCCCCTCCATTTACTAGACTCCCTCAATGACATGGCCAAGTGTTCGATCGCCAATGCAAACAACAGGGGGGACAGGCGGCACCCCTGCCTCGTCCCTCGGTACAGCCGAAGGTACTCCGACCTCCGCCGGTTCGTTACTACACTCGCCACCGGGGCTCTGTAAAGGAGCTTAACCCAACTGATAAACCCTCCCACGAACCCAAACCTACGCAGCACCTCCCAGAGGTACTCACACTCTACTTGGTCAAAGGCCTTCTCCGCGTTCATAGCTGCCACTATCTCCGCCTCTCCCTCCTCCGATGGCATCATTATCACGTTTTAAGAGCCGCCGCACATTAGTGTTTAATTGCCTGCCCTTTACGAATCCCGTCTGGTCCTCGTGGATCACCCCCGGGACACAGTCCTCGATCCTCATGGCCAGCACTTTTGCCAGCAACTTAGCATCCACATTGAGGAGCGAGATCGGCCTATACGATCCACATTGCAGTGGGTCCTTGTACCGCTTCAGGATCAAAGAAATTGTCGCTTCCGACATTGTCGGGGGCAGGGTCCCCTCCTCTCTTGCCTCATTAAAGGTCCTCACTAGTAGCGGAGCCGACAGGTCTACGTACTTCCTGTAGAACTCCACCGGGAACCCGTCCGGTCCCGGGGCCTTCCCCGCCTGCATACTCCCCAAACCCTTGCTCAGCTCCTCCAACCCAATTGGTGCCCCCAAACCAGCCACCTCTTGCTCCTCCACCCTCGGGAATCTCAGTTGGTCGAGGAATCGTCTCATCCCCTCTTCCCCCACTGGGGGCTGGGATCTGGACAGCTCTTCATAGAAGGCCTTGAATACCTCGTTTATTTTCGTCGCACTCCGAACCGTGGCTCCCCTTCCATCTTTGACTCCCCCTATTTCCCTCGCTGCCGTCCTCTTACGTAGCTGGTGTGCCAGCATCCGACTTGCCTTTTCCCCATACTCATAGGTCGCTCCCTGCGCCTTCCTCCACTGTGCCTCCGCCTTCCCTGTGGTCAACAGGTCAAACTCCGTCTGGAGCCGTCGTCTTTCCCCAAGTAATCTTTCCTCCGGGGCCTCTGCGTATCTCCTGTCCACTCTCAAAATCTCCCCCACTAACCTCTCCCTTTCCATGCCCTCTGTCTTCTCCCTATGAGCCCTGATGGAGATTAGCTCTCCCCTGATCACCGCCTTCAACGCCTCCCATACCACCCCCACCCGCACCTCCCCGTTGTAGTTGGCCTCCAAGTACCTTTCGATGCACCCCCTCACCTTCCCACACACCACCTCATCTGCCAGCAGTCCCACATCCAGCTGCCACAGCGGGCGTTGGTCCCTCTCCTCTCCCAGCTCCAGTTCCACCCAGTGCGGGGCGTGATCCGAAACGGCTATGGCCGAATACGCCGTCCCCTCCACCCTCGGGATGAGCGCCCTGCCCAGAACAAAAAAATCTATCCGGGAGTAGGCTTTATGCACAGGGGAGAAAAAAGAAAATTCCCTGGCCTGCGGCCTTGCAAACCTCCATAAGACCATAAGACATAGGAGCGGAAGTAAGGCCATTCGGCCCATCGAGTCCACTCCACCATTCAATCATGGCTGATTTCAACTCCATTTACCCGCTCTCTCTCCATAGCCCTGAATTCCTCGAGAAATCAAGAATTTATCAACTTCTGTCTTAAAGACACTCAACGTCCCGCCCTCTGTGGCAATGAATTCCACAGACCCACCACTCTGGCTGAAGAAATTTCTCCTCATCTCTGTTCTAAAGTGACTCCCTTTTATTCTAAGGCTGTGCCCCCGGGTCCTAGTCTCCCCTGCTAATGGAAACAACTTCCTTACATCCACCCTATCTAAGCCATTCATTATCTTGTCATTTTCTATTAGATCTCCCCTCAACCTCCTAAACTCCAATGAATATAATTCCAGGATCCTCAGACGTTCATCGTATGTTAGGCCTACCATTCCTGGGATCATCCGTGTGAATCTCCGCTGGACCTGCTCCAGTGCCAGCCTGTCCTTCCTGAGGTGTGGGGCCCAAAATTGCTCACAGTATTCTAAATGGGGCCTAACTAATGCTTTATAAAGCTTCAGAAGTACATCCCTGCTTTTATATTCCAAGCCTCTTGAGATAAATGACAACATTGCATTTGCTTTCTTAATTACGGACTCAACCTGCAAGTTTACCTTTAGAGAATCCCAACGTGCTCCCAAGTCCCTTTGCACTTCAGCATTATGAATTTTGTCACCGTTTAGAAAATAGTCCATGCCTCTATTCTTTTTTCCAAAGTGCAAGACCTCGCACTTGCCCACGTTGAATTTCATCAGCCATTTCTTGGACCACTCTCCTAAACTGTCTAAATCTTTCTGCAGCCTCCCCACCTCCTCCATACTACCTGCCCCTCCACCTATCTTTGTATCATCGGCAAACTTAGACAGAATGCCCCCAGTCCTTTCATCTAGATCGTTAATATATAAAGAGAACAGCTGTGGCCCCAACACTGAACCCTGCGGGACACCACTCGTCGCCGGTTGCCATTCCGAAAAATAACCTTTTATCCCAACTCCCTGCCTTCTGCCTGACAGCCAATCATCAATCCATATTAGTACCTTGCCTCGAATACCATGGGCCCTTATTTTACTCAGCAGTCTCCCGTGAGGCACCTTATCAAAGGCCTTTTGGAAGTCAAGATAGATAACATCCATTGGCTCTCCTTGGTCAAACCTATTTGTTATCTCTTCAAAGAACTCTAACAGGTTTGTCAGGCACGACCTCCCCTTACTAAATCCATGCTGACTTGTCCTAATCCGACCCTGCACTTCCAAGTATTTAGAAATCTCATCCTTTACAATGGATTCTAGAATCATGCCAACAACCGAGGTTAGGCTAATTGGCCTATAATTTTCCATCTTTTTCCTTGTTCCCTTCTTGAACAGGGGGGTTACAACAGCGATTTTCCAATCCTCTGGGACTTTCCCTGACTCCAGTGACTTTTGAAAGATCATAACTAACGCCTCCACTATTTCTTCAGCTATCTCCTTTAGAACTCTAGGATGTAGCCCATCTGGGCCCGGAGATTTATCAATTTTTAGACCTCTTAGTCTCTCTAGCACTTTCTCCTTTGTGATGGCTACCATATTCAACTCTGCCCCCGACTCTCCTCAATTGTTGGGATACTACTCATGTCTTCTACTGTGAAGACTGATGCAAAGTACTTATTTAGTTCCTCAGCTATTTCCTTGTCTCCCATCACTAGATTACCAGCGTCATTTTGGAGCGGCCCAATGTCTACTTTTGCCTCCCGTTTGTTTTTAATTTATTTAAAGAAACTTTTACTGTCTTTCCTAATGTTACTGGCTAGCCTACCTTCATATTTGATCCTCTCTTTCCTTATTTCTCTCTTTGTTATCCTCTATTTGTTTTTGTAGCCTTCCCAATCTTCTGACTTCCCACTACTCTTTGCCACATTATAGGCTTTCTCTTTTGCTTTGATGCATTCCCTAACTTCCTTTGTCAGCCTTGGCTGCCTAATCCCCCCTCTGATAACCTTTCTTTTCTTTGGGATGAACCTCTGTACTGTGTCCTCAATTACTCCCAGAAACTCCTGCCATTACTGTTCTACTGTCTTTCCCACTAGGCTCTGCTCCCAGTCGATTTTCATCAGTTCCTCCCTCATGCCCCTGTAGTTACCTTTATTTAACTGTAACACCTTTACATCTGATTCTACCTTCTTTCTTTCAAATTGGAGATTGAATTCTACCATATTATGATCACGGCCTCCTAAGTGCTCCCTTACTTTAAGATCTTTAATCAAGTCTGGCTCATTACATAACACTAAGCCCAGAATGGCCTGTTCCCTTGTGGGCTCCATCACAAGCTGTTCCAAAAAGCCCTCCTGTAAACATTCAATGAATTCCCTTTCCTTGGGTCCACTGGCAGCATTATTTACCCAGTCCACCTGAATATTGAAGTCCCCCATGATCACTGTGACCTTGCCTTTCTGACATGCACTTTCTATTTCGTGGTGCATTTTGTGCCCCCGGTCCTGACCACTGTTAGGAGGCCTGTACATAACTCCCATTATGGTTTTTTTATCTTTGTGGTTCCTCAACTCTACCCACACAGACTCCACATCATCTGACCCTATGTCGTTTAGTGCTATTGATTTAATTTCATTCCTAATTAACAAGGCAACCCCGCCCCCTCTGCCCACCTCTCTGTCTTTTCGATAGGTTGTGAATCCCTGGATGTTTAAATGCCAGTCCTGAACCCCCTGCAACCATGTCTCTGTGATGCCTACCACATCATACCTGCCAGTCACAATCTGAGCCACAAGCTCATCTACCTTGTTCCGTACGCTGCGCGCATTTAAATATAGCACCTTTAATTCTCTATTGACCATCCCTTTTTGTTTTCTTAGTGTGGTGGACCTTGGTTTACTGAGCCTTTCCATACACTGTGTCATATTTTGTGGGATGGGGACTATCGTAACCTCTCGTGAGTTTTGTCTTTTCGTGCTTTTTTGTATTCCTAAGCAGCTACGCTTCCCACTGATTACTTCACCTCTTGGT
The DNA here is from genome assembly GCF_047496885.1 of Scyliorhinus torazame. NCBI lineage: Eukaryota > Metazoa > Chordata > Chondrichthyes > Carcharhiniformes > Scyliorhinidae > Scyliorhinus > Scyliorhinus torazame. Next base: position 78,514,298 of record NC_092720.1, read on the forward strand.
TCCCTGACTTTCCCTTCCCCCCCAATCTTTAGTTTAAAGTCCGATTGACCACCCTATTTACTCTTTTCGCCAGAACACTGGTCCCAGCTCGGTTCAGGTCCACCCCCCCATCTGATCCATAAACCCCCTAAGCACCCTGGCCGCCGCCGGCCTCTTTCCAGTCCTTGATCTGGAACGGTCCAGTGCTGGGTCCAACACTGTGTTGAAGTCCCCTCCCATTATCAGGCTTCCTACCTCTAGGTCCGGAATCCGCCCCAACATGCGCTTCATGAATCCAGCATCATCCCAATTCGGGGCGTATACATTTACCAACACCACCCACGTCCCCTGCAACCTACTGCTCACCATCACATATCGCCCTCCATTATCCACTACGATAGTCTTGGCCTCAAATGACACATGCTTTCCCACCAATATTGCCACCCCTCTATTCTTCGCGTCCAGTCCCGAGTGGAATACCTGTCCTACCCATCCCCTTCTTAACCTGACCTGGTCCGCCACCTTCAGATGTGTCTCTTAGAGCATGACCACGTCTGCCTTCAGTCCCTTTAAGTGCGAGAACACTCGGGCCCTCTTCACCGGCCCGTTCAGGCCCCTCACGTTCCACGTTATCAGCCGGATTGGAGGGGCTCTCACCCCCCCCCCCCCCCCCCCCCCCCCCCCCCTCCGCCGACTAGCCATCTCTTTTTCTAGGCCAGTCCCGTGTCCGCGCCCCCCTCACCCTCCAGTCCCCCAGCCGGGGGACCCTCGCCCCGACCACCTCTTCTGTGTCCCATTCCCTTTCGGCCAGTGCAGCAGCAACCTTTCCTTCCCCCCCTCCCCCCCGCTAGACCCCTGTCTAGCTTTTTTGCTCCCCCATATCACTCCCATAAGTCAGCTGACACCTGCTGGCCCCGGCTTCCCCCGCCATCCCGTTGACCTCCCCGTGTGGGAGTGTCCCAATCAGTATGTGTTCCTTCGTTCCCCTCCCTGCCTTTCTTCCCTTGCGCGGGAAAAACCCCGCGCTTTCCAAAGCCTGCCCCACCCCCTCTGGCGCAGCTCCTGTCGCAGCCTTGTCTCTCTCCCCCAGCCCATGTAACATTTGCCTTGGGCCTCCTCGCCAGCACCCGGTGTGCCCCGTCCAGCTCCAGCGACCTCGAAGGGGCCTCCGCGCCCATCATTGCCCCGAGCATCGTGCTCGCGTATGCCCCGGCATCGGCCCCCTCCACTCCTTCAGGGAGACCCAGGATCCGCAGATTCTTTCTCCTCGACCTGTTCTCCAGGTCTTCGAGTCTTCCCGCCCACCTCTTGTGTAGCGCTTCATGCTGCTCCACTCTCACCGCCAGGCCCAGGACCTTGTCCTCATTCTCACTGACTCTTTTCTGTACCTCCTGGATCTTTACCTCGTGGGCCTTCTGGGTCATCCCTAGACCTTCAATTGCCGACAGCATAGGCGCTAGCATCTCCTGCCGCAGCTCCTCGAAGCAGTGCTTTATGAACTCCTGCAGCTCCGGCCCGCACTCCGCTTTGTCCCCGGCCGCCGCCATTTTGTTTTTTCCCTCGTTTCTCACCTGCTCCAGTGCCGCTTTTTTGGCCGTTTCACTTCTGGTCCGGTCCATAAAAGTTGGAGGGGGACCTCTCTCTTCTCTTCCCCACGGGTTGTCTTCGAAAAACATTCCCCTGGTGCTCCTCTAACGAGCCCGAAAGTCCGTAATAGCGGGAGCTGCCGAATCGTGCGGCTTAGCTCCGCATAGCTGCAACCGGAAGTCCGTCCGAGATCATGTTGCCCTCCCTATTCCTTACTCCCCCAATCTCCCTGGCCACTTCTCTCTTCCTAAGCTGGTGCGCCAACATCCTGCTAGCCTTTTCACCATATTCGTAGACCGCTCCCCTTGCCCTCCCCAACTGCTCCACCGCCCTCCCCGTGGTCAACAACTCAAACTCTGCGTGTAGTTTCTGCGTCCGGGGCCTCCGCATGTCTCCTATCCACTCGAAGTATCTCCACTAATCTCTCCCTCTCTGCTCGTTCCACCTTTTCTTTATGGGACCGAATTGAAATTAGTTCCCCTCTTACAACTGCTTTCAGAGCCATAACCTTTTTTTGGCCAGCCCAGAGCCCACGCCCCCGAGCTCCCCCACAAGCAGCAACCACCCCCGACCTCCCTTTTGTTCCCCGATAATAGTTCCTCCCCTGTCAGCGAAGCAGCCTCCCCCTTCCCCCCCCCACCACAACAGCACCCAAAACCTAATCCCCCAGGTCAAGCACCATCTTAGCACATGTTCACCCCCCACCTCACTTCCGAGAGTCAGCTGGCCCATGCTGACCCCGACAGCCCCACCCCTGGTGCCAAACAGTCTGGCTCCCTATTGTTCGAACCCTTCTCCTGACATGCATAAACCATTTAACAACATCGCAGTCCCCAGTAAGCAAACAACCTCAAGTAAAGGAAATTAACATAAAACAATGTAGAAAACAATCGCTTGGAACCAAACCCACCCTCCCACAAAATAGCACCAACTTTTGGGCTCCCGTCCCCCATCCGCATCCAATCGCTACAAAAACAAAGCACCCTCAAACCACCACCCCAGCCCCATACTTAGCCCAGAACCACATACAGTCTTATTTGAACCGATACAAGAATTACAAAAATAACAAACCGCCGCCACATAACTCCTTCAAGACTTAAGTCCTTTAAGACGCTTCCAACTTCTTTTCTTTGATAAAAGACCATACATCGTCCGGTGCCTCAAAGTAAAAGTGCCGGTCTTCGTGCGTAACCCACAACCACGCTGGATACAGCATCCCGAATTTCATTCCCTTCTTGAAGAGGATCGCCTTCACCCGGTTACACTCAGCACATCTCTTGGCCAGCTCCGCTCCCAGGTTCTGGTAGATGCGCACCTCGCTGTTCTCCCATCTGCTGCTCCGCTCTTTCTTGGCCCACCGCAAGACGAGTTCTTTGTCCGAAAAACGGTGGAAACAAACCACCATGGCCCTCAGCAGGTCATTCGCCTTAGGCTTCCTTGCGATGCGCTCCGTCCACTTCCAGGGGCCGAGAAAACGCCCCGGGTCCCATCAGCGTCTCCAGCATGCTCGCAACACATGCTCCTGCATTTGACCCCTCAATTCCTTCGGGGAGGCCAACGATCCTTAAGTTCTGCCTCCTGAACCTGTTCTCCAGGTCCTCCAACTTCTGCATTCTCTTGTGACGCTCATCCAACACCTCAACCTTATGCCCCAGCACGGTTAGATAGTCCTCCTGGGTAGACAACTTCCGCTCAATTTCTTGTATCTCTTTCCCTTGGGCCGCCTGATTCAATACCACTTGATCGATTGCAGCCTTGATCGGGTCCAACCTTTCCTTTTTCAGCTCAGCAAAACAGTCCTTAAAGAACTTCATCTGCTGCTCCTTAGGGCCCTCTAGGCACCTTCCAGGAGGAGGGAGCACTGGAGCAAAACACAGGGCCTGTCACCAGGGAGTCGACGGTGGTCTTTACCTCAACCAAATTGCCACCTCCTGACACCTGTGGGACTCGTGGTCAGCAGGAAGAACCGGGTGAAACGATGATGCCAGAGGTACCTTCCTGTTTAAGAAGGGCACTCTCTGATGCCCCAGTGCATGCAAGGCGACATGTGTGCCATCTATTACCCCCTCGACTTGGGGAATCCTTCTTAATATCGTCCACTACACTGTTCTATCCCCTAAAGTCCGAGAAAAGTCGGGAAAAAAGGTCCGAATGTCCGTTTCAGGCGGGAGCTATCGAATGTGCGACCTACTCCTCCATGGTCGCCACCGGAAGTCAGAACCCACTCATTCTTGCCCGCATCATATGTATTACCCTGTGTACGACCTTAAACTGTATCAGGCTCATCCTTGCGCACAAGGAGGTCACATTTACCCTTTGTATCGTCTCACTCCATACTCCCCAGATTATTCCCCTCCCAGCTTCCCCTTCCCACTTCTCCTTAATCTTAACCATCCGCTCACCTCACTGTTCTTCCAGCCACATGTATACGTCTCTGATCCTGCCCTCCCCTTCCACATCCGGAAGCAACAGTTGCTCCAGCAGGGTGTACCTCAGCAACCTGGGGAACTCTTTCCAAACTTTCCACGCAAAGTCCCTTACCTGCAGGTACCTAAACTCACTTTCTCTCGGGAGCTACGCTCTCCCTCAATTCATCTATACTGGCCAGATACAAATCCCTCACCTTAATCAGCCCCACTTCTCTCCACTTCCTATATGTTCCAACTATCCTCCTCTGGCTCGAAACTGTGGTTTTCACACCGGCATTAACAACGACATCCCCTCTATCCTAAAGTGCCTCCTCAGCTGGTTCCAGATCTTCACCCTGGATTGCACCACTGGGCTCCCCGAGTATCTGCTTGGCACCATTGCCAGCGCTGCCATCAGCATAGCCCTTAGGCTGAACCCCCTTACAGGATTCCGTCTCCATTCTACCTCCTCTCCTTCCCACCATCTCCTCGCCTTCTCCACATTCGCCGCCCAATAGTAATGTAGCATGTTCGGCAACACCAACCCTCCCTGCTGCCTCTGCCTCTGCCTCTGTAACAGGGTTCTCTTAATCCTTGGCATCTCCCCTAAAAGTCCCATACAAAGTCTGAGATAATTGTTTGCAGTTTCCGAAAGAAGGCCTTCGGTATAAAGATCGGGAGTGTCTGTAATATGAACAAGAACCTCGGCAGAATGTTTATCTTCACCACTTGGACCCTCCCTACCAAAGTCGAGTGCAGCGTGTCCCATATCTTGAGATCCCCCTAGCCTGCTCCACCAGTTTTGTTAAATTCCACTTGTGAAGCATCGCCCAGTCCCTCGCTACCTGAATCCCCAGGTATCTAAACCTGTCTCTGGACACCTTAAGTGGCTTCCCCTCTAAATTGGCTGTTGGAGATCTGCTGGATCCTAGGACTCAGCTGGGTCCCAGTCAGGTGCCAAGCCTCTGGGCAAGGTTATCCTGGAGCTAGTGCAGACGCTAGGGCACGGCCATGAGTTTCAGGAGGGGATGTCAGCGACACTCTGCTGAGTGCATAGCAGATTAGAGGAGACCGAAAGGTTACGGATGCATGAGATGGCGCTGGTAATGCAAGGCACCAAGGCCAACACTGCTGGGGTGGCAACAGCAGTGAAAAGCCTGGAGCACTACGTCAGCGTCATGAATGGTGGTGTCCAAGGTGTGACTCAGTCAGCGTCGATCATGGCTGAGGGCCTATCCACCCAGTCACTAAGGGGGTGTCCCAGATGCAGGTGGACATTGCCGAGGCACTTCAGCGCCTGTCCCAGTCGCTAAGGGATGTGTTCCAGATGTAGGTGGACATTCCAGGGAAATTGCAGAGAGTGGTCCAGTCACTGCTGAGCATCGCTGAGGGTGTCAACACCATGGTGCAGACAACGGGGAGGCTCCAGGAGCCAGATGACTTAGGAGCTCTAAAGCTCATTCCAGCTGTCTCCCTGTCCCATGGAGACCCCCAGGGCCCCCAAGGCACCATCCAGGAGGAGGGAGCACTGGAGCAAAACCCGGGGCCTGTCACCAGGGAGACGACGGTGGTCTTTACCTCAACCAAATTGCCACCTCCTGACACCGGTGGGACTCAAGGTCAGCAGGAAGAACAGGGAGGAATGATGATGCCAGAGATGCCTTCCTGTTTAAGAAGGGCACTCTCTGATGCCCCAGTGCATGCAAGGCGACATGTGTGCCATCTATTACCCCCTGGACCTGGGGCATCCCGGCATCCTGCTGCCCAGGCATCTTGATGGGCTTGGTCCAGCTCAAAGTTAATATAGTCAGCTACACGGCCATACAGGGCATCCATGACTTCACGGATGCTCTTGTTGGCTGTGTCTTGAGAAATGCCACACAAGTCCTCACACGAGCCCTGGTATGAATCTATTACATAAAGGTCTGCGATGATCTTCATGGCCACCAAGAGCGGGTGTCCTCCACCTCCACGTGGTGCCAAGTTATCAAGGACATGGCACAGGTACTGCACCATCTCCTTGATGCAATAGAGCCTCCTGTGGCACATGCTGTCACGTCTCGAATGACCAAAGACTCCTGTACACCTTGGGCCGTCGCTGCGTCCCCCTCTAAGTGCCTCTCGGCCAGATGGGGGGCCGGGTCTGTAGAGTGTGCGGCGGCCCTCTGCACATGGGGTGCTGCCTTCAGCCTGCGTGAATGCTGCTGCTTTCTTCTGCGTCTGGCCTCCTGGGCTGCCACCAGCACCACGAGGGCTGCTGCTGCGGGGTCAATAAAACCGTCCATCTTGGTTTCTGTAAGGACTTGGAGAAGGAGAGAGACCGACAATCAGTTAGAGCTTCCACCCTGAGACTCTCTCATCCCCCACCCCCACCCCATCTTTATGTGCCCCATCTTCTCAGAGTGTCATCCACCGAGTCAGTTGTACAGGAGGATCCTGCTCTGCACACTCACCCCCGACAACAGCAGGAGCCCCTAAACCCCTGCTTGGAACATTAGGGAGACCGTGTTCAGTTGCCCTCTCCTGATCTACACACTCACCCTCTAGTTGCGGGGGTAACCCAGTACTGATGCCCAGCTCTAGAGTGTTTGATTGTTGGTTTCTGTTTTTTTACTGTGACACTGCCAGTGTTCAGGCGAAGCGTCCAGACCTCACAGTTTGATTGGATTGCTCGGCAATAACACTCGTCTGAGACATGGCACATGTACCCAGGAGTAATATTTTATTGGCAAAAACGGTCAACATTAACAAAGATTTGATAATCAACTACTTAACATTCCACATAGCACACTGACCATTAATCAATGAGGAAACATCACCATTTCATATTGGTACCAATAAAAAACTAAATCAGCGCATTTGCACCAAAAAACAAACATACTGGGCGAGTATACCTGCCGGGTCGGAGAATTGTCGGGGGCTGGCGTGAATCCCGCCCCCGCCGGATGGGACGAAGTCCCGCCACTAAAATGCCTGTCCCGCCAGCGTAAATTAAACCACCTACCTTACCGGCGGGACAAGGTGGCGCGGGCGGGCTCCGGGGTCCTGGGGAGGGCGTGGGGTGATCTGGCCCCGGGGTGTGCCCCCACGGTGGCCTGGCCCGCGATCGGGGCCCACCGATCCGCGGGCGGGCCTGTGGCGTGGGGGCACTCTTTCCCTTCCGCCTCCGCCATGGTCTCCACCATGGCGGAGGCGGAAGAGACTCCCTCCACTGCGCATGCGTGGGAAGCTGTCAGCGGCCGCTGACGCTCCCGCGCATGCGCCACCCGGAGATGTCATTTACGCGCCAGCTGGCGGGGCACCAAAGGCCTTTTCCGCCAACTGGCGGGGCGGAAATTCGTCCGGCGCCCACCTAGCCCCTTAAGGTTGGGGCTCGGCCCCCAAAGATGCGGAGCATTCCGCACCTTTGGGGCGGCGTGATGCCCGTCTGATTTGCGCAGTTCTGGGCGCCAGTCGGCGGACATCGCTCCGTTTCCGGAGAATTTCGCCCACTGTATCACACCTTGCAGGTTCTTCAACAGAAATGGAGAATAAGCTTGAGAATTTTTTAGCATATCCTGAAGTTTGTCTTAAAAATGATCAGTTCACCAATACATTACTTGTTGCTTGTTCCACATATCAATGCCATTCTCCGTCCATGAGACGTAGTTGTACAGGCCCTCCCACATGACCCAATCACACGGAACCAATTCCTGTCATCCACATATACCACAGGCGCTAAAGGTACAGTTGAACATCATTGACTTGCAGCATGTTTGACCCCTGTTGACGTGCTAGCTACATGCAACACGTATCGCACCAGCAACAAAAGCATCAGCAATCTGCAAAAGCATTTCTTCAATATGTTCATCAGGTTGCTTATTTGTATCAATGTCACCCACCAGGCCTCGCAGCTTCTTCTTGCTTCAAAACCTATTGCTATCTGGACTCATACATTCCCCTGAGTCCAGTATTCCAGGTATCTCAGAAAAAATAGTCCTTTCTGGCTACTGAAAAAGAAGAAAGCAACAGCAGCAGCCTCCTAGCATTTGCAGCTACAAGCAGCAGCAAGCAGAAAACACAACCTACAGCACAACTTTGTTATGGGCCAGGGTTTAGAAAACACCAAGGAATATTATGGAGTTCACCTGACCTACACTGTTTATTGATTTTGATTACGATGAGCACAAGAGCCTGCCTTTCAGGTGTTATTCAACAAAGTTCTTCGGCGTTTTAATCAAACAAACAAGCTTTATTCTACAAATTTAGTTAACATTTGTATAAATACACACAGTCAGAATTTTTATCAACTACAAATATAAAGACCCCACACAGCTACAGTAATCTATGTATAACTCTTAATGAATTCCCCCTTAACTGTTCCAATTGAATAACAAAATCCAAGTAAAACCAGAAACCTCTTTTTAAAGGTGTGGCCCAGCAAATTTGTAGAAAAAAGGCATTCTTACTGGTATAAGACTTGTTAGTGATACTCTGTTCCCCTTTTCAAACAGCAGGTTTGAATTTCTTCCAGAAATCAATTATCTCTTGTCAGTTATCAAGCAGTCTGAAAACAGCTTTTAAAATGAAGATAGAGATTCACTTCTTTCAACCTGTGCAGTTCAAAACCAGTCCAAACTCAAAGCAAAAGTAAAAACTCTCAGAGCCACAGCCCAGCTCCACCCACACAATGACATCACTGAAGCCATGTGATAAGACAAAAACATTTCTTAAAGGGACACTCTAATGACACACTGGAGAATATTTTGTTTATTAAACGGTCAACCATACCTTTATCCAAAGAGATGAAAACCAACTACTTAATAGTCCAGAAATCACACTTAACCATTAATCAATAAGGAAAAGGCACCATGCCATACACACACAAGTACCTTTCCACTACAGAATATTGGTACAACCACATTTAGGCAAAGAAAACCAAACACACTGTATCACCCCCATGGACGTCCTCAACTAAACGGAGAATCTGTGCTGTATGGTCATTTTACATATCATTCTCTGTCCATAAGCCCCCATTGTACAGGCCTTATATGGGCTAATTTAGTCGGAACCAAAGCTCGTTATCCACATGTTCCACTGGTGTTCAAAGTGCAGTAAAACATTCTCGGCGCCCAGCGTGTTTGGCTTGCGGTGACGTGTTAGTCAACATGCAGCATTCACCAGAGTCATAGAATCATATAATTTACAGTGCAGAAGGAGGCCATTTGGCTCATTAAGTCTGCACCGACTCTTGGAAAGAGCACCCTTGTTAAGCCCACCCCTCCATCCTATCCCTGTAACTCAATAACCAGACCTAACCTTTTGGACACTAAGGGGCAATTTAGCATGGTCAATCCATGGTCAATCCACCTAACCTGCACATCTTTGGACTGTGTGGGAGGAAACCTGAACACCCGGAGGAAACCCACACAGACACGCGGGAAAGTGCAAATTCCACACAGACAGTCACCCGAGGCCGGAATTATACCTAGGTCCCTGGAGCTGAGGCATCAGTGCTAGCCACTGTGCCACCAAGCTTCCCACAACAAAAATCAATCACAACAAAATCACCAGCAGTCTGCAAAAGCATTTCTTCAATATCTTCATCAAGTTGCTGGTTCGGATCAATCCGCCTCTCGCTCTGCCTTCTGCAACTCCCAACAGCAGACTCCCGAGCAGTGGCCAATCGCACCGACCCAGAGCACGCCAGAAGAGAAAAAGAGCTCCCCTTCCCCTTCTCCAGCCAAGGCAGCAGAACATCTTACCATCCTTCCTTTCCTTACTCCAGGCCAGAAAAGTAAAGAGGCAGCAGCAAAAAAACACACAGCATCCAGGCATCTGTAGCTGCAAGCAACAACAAGCAGCCAACACCGCTCATTCGGATCAATCTGCCTCTCTCTCCCCTTCTTGCAGCTCCCAGCAGTAGACTCCTCAGTAGTGGAAAATTGTACCAACCCTGAGCACACCAGAAGAGAGAAAGAGTTTACCTTCTCCAGCCCAGGCAGCAGGTCATCCTCCCATCCTCCACTTCCTTATTCCAGAAAAAGATGCAAACAGCAACAGCAGCCTCCAGGCATTGGCTGCTACAAGCAGCAGCAAACAGCAAACATAAACTGCTTGAAATATTTTGTTTTTTTAAACGGTCAACAGTAACAAAAATTTGAAAACCAGCTACATTACATTCCACATATCACACAAACTATTAAACATCAAGGAAACGCCACCGTCCCAAATTGGTACCAATACAAAACTATATCAGCTAATTTTCACAAAACAAAACGCATGGTATCAACCCTCACTGGTTCCTCAACAGAAATGGAGGAAAAGCCTGGGAATGTGTTATCATGTCCAGAACTTTGTCGTAGAAATGATCTGTCCATCAACGTATTACTTGTTCTGCATATCAGTGCCATTCTCCGTCCAGGAGCCACAATTGTGCAGGCCTTCTCGCACGGCCCAATCTCACCGGAACCAAATCTGGCATCCACATATTCTATAAGCGCTCAAGGTGCTGTTGAACATCCTTGACTTCCAACGTCTTTAACCTGCGGTGATGTGCCAGTTACATGCAGCCCACACCACTCCAGCTACAAAGGTATCAGTAGTCTGCAAAAGCATTTCTTCAATGGCGTCATCAGGTAACCCAATTGGATCAATGTCAGGCACCAGGTACCGTAGCGTCTTCTTGCTTCAAACCGGATTGCCTTCAGGACTAATACATCCCCTTGAGCCTGATGTTCCAGGACACAGGTATCTTCGAAAAACTCGTCCTTCTTTCCTGCTCCAGAAAATGAAGGAAACAGCAGCCTCCAGGCATTTGCAGCCACCAGCAGGAGCAAACAGCAAACACAACCTGCAGCTGTGGAATACTCTCACAAATAACAATGGCCTTCAGCTGTGCTGCCAGAGGTTGCTCACAGCCAAAGGGAGTTAAAGTGACATTCAGCAAATAACCACATTCAGGGCCCTGTCCTGGATGTGTTTGGTAGGACAGACAGGCTGCAGCTGTTGTTGCACCAGTTATGGGTATGCACAATGTTGGAGGATCACCTGTAGGCCCCGCAGGCACAGAGCCCCTCACCCCCTCCAGCTCAGGGGTGATCCCGACCTATGTTGCACAGCATCCGTCCAGGCCCATTCCCCAGCCGAGCACTGAGGCAGCAACTCCAGTGCCCCTGAGTTGCATGCTGGGATTGGAAATAGCTACTCACCTCCTCAGCTCCCCTCAGCAGCCATTGCGCTAGCTTCCCGTTTTTAAATAAGAATGCTAAACGCCCGCGTGACCTCTCACTGGAGTGCCAGTTAGTTTCCAGCAGGCCGTTAGATTGGGCGTCCGTCTCGTTAATGAGATGGAAATTTGCTCTTAATTGGTGTGTCGCCATATCTGGGCTGAATCCAGAACCCGCCAACGGGAGCCGGCTGGTGAGATTGCAAACTGAAGGGAGCGGGATGTGGCACAGTGGTTAGCACTGGGACTGCAGCGCTGAGGACCCGGGTTCAAATCCCGGGCCTGGGTCACTGTTCGTGTGGAGTTTCCACATTTTCCCCACGTCTGCATGGGTTTCGTAACGTTGGTCTGTTTACTTGCTATAAATATGGCGGGCAATATGGTCGCCTTCCTTAATCCTAATTATGTTTACTTTCAGAGTCGCCAGATATCTCTCGATACCGCCACAAGATTCAAACCCGAATACCGATCAAAGAGCCAATACACCAGTTACTTAGTTCAAAGTCAATACTATTTATTTACACACACAGTAATATCTACTCATGCACAACAGTACTACAAATTAAACTATCTCTAACACTAACGCCTATACTTAACTTTGGGTGCCCACTTAGTCAGAGGATCAATGGCCGTTGTTCGAATCTGAGGCTGTTGGGTTCGAAGAGATACAGGAGAACAGCTGAGGTCATCCGTCTGGTAGCGAGCGCTGACCTTGAACTTACTTGCTTCTGGTGATGCTGTGCTCCGCACTGTCTGTGCGGAGTCTGCACATCATCCCCGTGTGTGCGTGGGTTTCCTCCGGGTGCTCCGGTTTCCTCCCACAGTCCAAAGATGTGTGGGTTAGGTGGATTGGTCATGATAAATTGCCCTTAGTGTCCAAAATTGCCCTTCGTGTTGGGTGGGGTTACTGGGTTATGGGGATAGGGTGGAGGTGCTGAACTTGGGTAGGGTGCTCTTTCCAAGAGCCGGTGCAGATTCGATGGGCCGAATGGCCTCCTTCTGCACTGTGAATTCTATGATAATCTATGCTGGTGGATGGGTCTCTCCGCTTGAGAGCCAAATCCAAGAGAGCGCATCTCTTGTGGGGGTTCCTTCTTATACTTGGAGGGGCTTTGTGCGCTTTTAGGCGGGCCTTAAACTTGGTCCCAATTATTTGGGCAGCTTCTCGATCATTGTTATCGATCTTAACCAATAAAGGGATGGGTGCCCTGATGGCTGGGCGTGTCTTAGGTGGCCTTTGGCCTTGCTTTGTTTGTGTCCTTTGGTTGGGGTACTGGCGCAGGGATGTCTGCGACAGTATCAATTACCTGAGTGTTAGTCCTTTGTTCCTCGGAGATGGGCCATCAATATGTTAATCGACCCAGAGTTTCGATTCCGTCTGGTAACTGCTTCCCAAATATACATTCAGGCTCTGTGCCTGCTTGTTGTTTAGTATTGTCCACATTTCCCTATATTCTTTGTGAGCATCCATTTTGTATTCTGAAAGTGGCCATCCCAGATGGCTACAACCCCCACAATCCAAAGATGTGCTGGTTAGGTGGTTTGGCCACACTAAATTTTCCTTAATTGGAAAATAAAAATAATTGGCTACTCCAAATTTAAGAAAAAAGATTGCAAACCGATTAGCGTCCGGCGCAGATTCTGATTTCGACCTCCCCCGTGATTTCACCGGCACACCGGGATCATTAAATGGCCATTAAATCGTGCCCGTTGTCTCCATTATCCTGCGAGAATCTCTGCACAGCAGCTAAATACATCTTACATTGGTGCTCACTGTAATTTATATGCTCAAAGCTGCCAGCAGATGGTTCTCATTTTTGGCAGAGAATGTGTAACAACCGTATTTAGCATTAACAAGTGACCCAATAATAAAGCAATTGTATTGGCTAATCATTATTTTGATAGTTTGAAAATTTCATAATTTAGATATGTGCACAATTGCTAATACTGAACGAAAAATATGGGGCTGGATTCTCCGCCGGCAGGATGCTCCATTTTGCCGGCAGCCCGGGGATTTGCTGACGGCGTGGAGCTGCCCACAATGGGAAACCCCATTGACCTGCTGGCGTTACGGAGCCTCCCGCCGGTGGGGTGAACCTGAAATTTGGTGTGGCGGGGCGGAGAATCTAGCCCATGAAATTTGGGGAAGCTGTCCATTTAGAATAAATATATATACAGCAAGTAAAACTTAAACTTGAATTCTTGAAAAAGCACAGTACCCAAAAACAGCAGTAGAAAGTTTGTGGTCTTGCAGGTTTGAGTACTACGTATAGCATTATTTTGTTTGTGCATTCTATTTTAATCATTAGAAGCGCGATGATTGCTGACTACATTTATTGGCTGCATGGAGCAAAGGAACAGAACATCAGCAAGCACGTCAAGCTTTATTGGCAGGTGAGGACTGATAAATGGAAGAGGAATTACTTGAATTGTTATAAAAATACAAGACTGATAAATTGTTACGAAGTACATTCGTGAGCCACAGTATAGAAAGTATTCATGGAATAATATATCAAAACATATTGAAATGTCGAAGACTTATTTTATATAAAATAACATTGAAGCATAACAGTACGGGTTAGAGAGTGTGATAAGGAATGGAACAATGGAAGAACATTGGTAGTGTTATGGGCCAGGGTTTAGAGAACTCCAAAGTGTATCATGGAGTTCACCTGACCCACAACTTTTAATAGATTGCGGTATGTGGAGCACACGGCCCACTCTACAGGTGTGGTAGAGCAGAAATGGAAAAGTATTTTTTAAAGCAAAACAATGTTTATTCTATGAATTCAAGTTAACCTTTTTAAAGTGAACATCTTAGCAACCATTAATTCAAATACAACCCCCAAACAATACAACACTAAGTAATCCTTTAAGCTTTCCTTTTAACATCTATAAGACTTAAAACACCTTTTACCAGAAGCACATCAGGTTAAAGTCACTACTGTTATTAGTTTTAAATCACCGGGATCGATTTACAGTCTTTAGATTACAGAGAGAGACTCTAATACACCTTCTGGCTGTGACTGCAGCTATCCAGCTCTGAAAACGAAACTAAAACACACCCTGCAGCAAACAGCCTAAAACGAAAATAAAAAGCTGACAGACAGCCCAGCTCCACCCACACTCTGCCATCACTGATAAGCACCCATTTCTTAAAGGTACATTTCTTAAACACCCATTTCTTAAAGTTACTCTCACATGACACCTCCCCCCCCCCCCAGAAAAAAAAACCCATCAACTTCAAGATGGTTTCAGTTTTCACCTTTTCACTATCCTTTAAGAAATGCACACAGTAAATATACTTTTTTGCTTAAAAAAAGACAACACACGCAAACAGGTACAACAATATAGTCCATTTTTTGATATTTCCTCCAACTGAAATCCTTCTCGATTGACAGTCTCTTTGAACAAGAAGGTCTCTGCACGATCCGTCAATTTCTCTATGCCTTGGCATTTCTCTTTAAAGTCAGATACTTTAGTTCAATCTGATCACAGAGTCCCTTGTAATTCTCCAACACAGGAGCGTTGGTTATTACAGCTTTCAGGCCGTCAAATGCCTGTTGAAAGTCCGCTGTCCACTCAAATTTTTGACGTTTCTTCAGCAAGTCCATCAGTGGAGCAATCACGCGACAAAACCTTTGCACAAATGTTCGATCAAATCCACTCATGCCAAGAAATTGCATTATTTCCCTTTTTTTTAATTAAATATTTTATTGAAAATTTTTGGTCAACCAACACAGTACATTGTGCATCCTTTACACAATATTATAACAACACAAATAACAATGACCTATTTTATAAACAAAAAATGAATAAATAATAAATAACAAAAATGAAAACTAGCCCTAATTGGCAACTGCCTTGTCACAGGTAACACTCTCCAAAAATATAATTTAACAGTCCAATATATAATTATCTGTAGCAACGACCTATACATACTATACAGTATATATTAACAACCCTGAGAGTCCTTCTGGTTCCTCCTCCCCCCCCCCCCCCACCCCCGATCCTGGGCTGCTGCTGCTGCCTTCTTTTTCCCATTCCGTCTATCTTTCTGCGAGGTATTCGACGAACGGTTGCCACCGCCTGGTGAACCCTTGAGCCGACCCCCTTAGGACGAACTTAATCCGCTCTAGCTTTATAAACCCCGCCATGTCATTTATCCAGGTCTCCACCCCCGGGGGCTTGGCTTCTTTCCACATTAGCAATATCCTGCGCCGGGCTACTAGGGACGCAAAGGCCAAAACATCGGCCTCTCTCGCCTCCTGCACTCCCGGCTCTTGAGCAACCCCAAATATAGCCAACCCCCAGCTTGGTTCAACCCGGACTCCTACTACTTTTGAAAGCATCTTTGTCACCCCCATCCAAAACCCCTGTAGTGCCGGGCATGACCAAAACATATGGGTATGATTCGCTGGGCTTCTCGAGCACCTCGCACACCTATCCTCCACCCCAAAAAATTTACTGAGCCGTGCTCCAGTCATATGTGCCCTGTGTAATACCTTAAACTGAATCAGGCTTAGCCTGGCACACGAGGACGACGAGTTTACCCTGCTTAGGGCATCTGCCCACAGCCCCTCCTCGATCTCCTCCCCCAGCTCTTCTTCCCATGTCCCTTTTAGTTCATCTACCATAGTCTCCCCTTCGTCCCTCATTTCCCTACATATATCTGACACCTTACCATCCCCCACCCATGTCTTTGAGATCACTCTGTCCTGCACCTCTTGTGTCGGGAGCTGCGGGAATTCCCTCACCTGTTGCCTCGCAAAAGCCCTCAGTTGCATATACCTGAATACATTCCCTTGGGGCAACCCATATTTCTCGGTCAGCGCTCCCAGACTCGCGAACTTCCCATCCACAAACAGATCTTTCAGTTGCGTTATTCCTGCTCTTTGCCACATTCCATATCCCCCATCCATTCCCCCCCGGGGCAAACCTATGATTGTTTCTTATCGGGGACCCCCCCAAGGCTCCAGTCTTTCCCCTATGCCATCTCCACTGTCCCCATATCTTCAGTGTAGCCACCACCACCGGGCTTGTGGTGTAGTTCCTCGGTGAGAACGGCAATGGGGCTGTCACCATAGCCTGTAGGCTAGTCCCCCTACAGGACGCCCTCTCTAATCTCTTCCACGCCGCTCCCTCCTCCTCTCCCAAACACTCACTCACCATTGAAATATTAGCGGCCCAATAATACTCACTTAGGCTCGGTAGTGCCAGCCCCCCCCTATCCCTGCTACGCTGTAAGAATCCCTTCCTCACTCTCGGGGTCTTCCCGGCCCACACAAAACCCATGATGCTCTTTTCAATCCTTTTAAAAAAGGCCTTCGTGATCACCACCGGGAGGCACTGAAACACAAAGAGGAATCTCGGGAGGACAACCATCTTAACCGCCTGCACCCTCCCTGCCAGTGACAGGGATACCATATCCCATCTCTTGAAATCCTCCTCCATCTGTTCCACCAACCGCGTTAAATTTAACCTATGCAATGTGCCCCAATTCTTAGCTATCTGGATCCCCAGGTAACGAAAGTCCCTTGTTACCTTCCTCAACGGTAGGTCCTCTATTTCTCTACTCTGCTCCCCTGGATGCACCACAAACAACTCACTTTTCCCCATGTTCAATTTATACCCTGAAAAATCCCCAAACTCCCCAAGTATCCGCATTATTTCTGGCATCCCCTCCGCCGGGTCCGCCACGTATAGTAGCAAATCGTCCGCATACAAAGATACCCGGTGTTCTTCTCCTCCCCTAAGTACTCCCCTCCACTTCTTGGAACCCCTCAACGCTAATGCCAGGGGCTCAATCGCCAGTGCAAACAATAATGGGGACAGAGGGCATCCCTGCCTTGTCCCTCTATGGAGCCGAAAATATGCAGATCCCCGTCCATTCGTGACCACGCTCGCCATCGGGGCCCTATACAACAGCTGCACCCATCTAACATACCCCTCTCCAAAACCAAATCTCCTCAACACCTCCCACAAATAATCCCACTCCACTCTATCAAATGCTTTCTCGGCATCCATCGCCACTACTATCTCCGTTTCTCCCTCTGGTGGGGCCATCATCATTACCCCTAACAACCTCCGTATATTCGTGTTCAGCTGTCTCCCCTTCACAAACCCAGTTTGGTCCTCGTGGACCACCCCCGGGACACATTCCTCTATTCTCATTGCCATTACCTTGGCCAGGACCTTGGCATCTACATTTAGGAGGGAAATAGGTCAATGCGGGTCCTTTTCCTTCTTTAAGAGAAGCGATATCGTTGCTTCAGACATAGTCGGGGGCAGTTGTCCCCTTTCCTTTGCCTCATTAAAGGTCCTCGTCAGTACCGGGGCGAGCAAGTCCACATATTTTCTATAGAATTCGACTGGGAATCCATCCGGTCCCGGGGCCTTTCCCGCCTGCATGCTCCTAATTCCTTTCACCACTTCTTCTACCTCGATCTGTGCTCCCAGTCCCACCCTTTCCTGCTCTTCCACCTTGGGAAATTCCAGCTGATCCAAGAAGCCCATCATTCTCTCCCTCCCATCCGGGGGTTGAGCTTCATATAATTTTTTATAAAATGTATTGAACACTCCATTCACTCTCTCCGCTCCCCGCTCCATCTCTCCTTCCTCATCCCTCACTCCCCCTATTTCCCTCGCTGCTCCCCTTTTCCTCAATTGGTGTGCCAGCAACCTGCTCGCCTTCTCCCCATATTCGTACTGTACACCCTGTGTCTTCCTCCATTGTGCCTCTGCAGTGCCTGTAGTCAGCAAGTCAAATTCTACATGTAGCCTTTGCCTTTCCCTGTACAGTCCCTCCTCCGGTGCTTCCGCATATTGTCTGTCCACCCTCAAAAGTTCTTGCAGCAACCGCTCCCGTTCCTTACTCTCCTGCTTCCCTTTATGTGCCCTTATTGATATCAGCTCCCCTCTAACCACCGCCTTCAACGCCTCCCAGACCACTCCCACCTGGACCTCCCCATTATCATTGAGTTCCAAGTACTTTTCAATGCACCCCCTCACCCTTAGACACACCCCCTCATCTGCCATTAGTCCCATGTCCATTCTCCAGGGTGGGCGCCCTCCTGTTTCCTCCCCTATCTCCAAGTCCACCCAGTGTGGAGCGTGATCCGAAATGGCTATAGCCGTATACTCCGTTCCCCTCACCTTCGGGATCAATGCCCTACCCAGCACAAAAAAGTCTATTCGCGAGTAGACTTTATGGACGTAGGAGAAAAACGAGAACTCCTTACTCCTAGGTCTGCTAAATCTCCACGGGTCTACACCTCCCATCTGCTCCATAAAATCTTTAAGTACCTTGGCTGCTGCCGGCCTCCTTCCAGTCCTGGACTTCGACCTATCCAGCCCTGGTTCCAACACCGTATTAAAATCTCCCCCCATTATCAGCTTTCCCATCTCTAGGTCCGGAATGCGTCCTAGCATCCGCCTCATAAAATTGGCATCATCCCAGTTCGGGGCATATACGTTTACCAAAACCACCGTCTCCCCCTGTAGTTTGCCACTCACCATCACGTATCTGCCCCCGTTATCCGCCACTATAGTCTTTGCCTCGAACATTACCCGCTTCCCCACTAATATAGCCACCACCCTGTTTTTCGCATCTAGCCCCGAATGGAACACCTGCCCCACCCATCCTTTGCGTAGCCTAACCTGGTCTATCAGTTTCAGGTGCGTTTCCTGTAACATAACCACATCTGCCTTAAGTTTCTTAAGGTGTGCGAGTACCCGTGCCCTCTTTATCGGCCCGTTCAGCCCTCTCACGTTCCACGTGATCAGCCGAGTTGGGGGGCTTCCTACCCCCCCCTTGTCGATTAGCCATCACCTTTATTCAGCTCCTCACCCGGTTCCCACGCAGCTGTATCTCCCCCAGGCGGTGCCCCCCCGCCTATCCTCTCCCATACCAGCTCCCCCCTCTCCCCAGCAGCAGCAACCCAGTAATTCCCCCCCCCCCCCGCTAGATCCCCCGCTAGCGTAATTACTCCCCCCATGTTGCTCCCAGAAGTCAGCAAACTCTGGCTGACCTCGGCTTCCCCCCGTGACCTCGGCTCGCACCGTGCGACACCCCCTCCTTCCTGCTTCTCTATTCCCGCCATGATTATCATAGCGTGGGAACCAAGCCCGCGCTTCTCCCTTGGCCCCGCCCCCAATGGCCAACGCCCCATCTCCTCCACCTCCCCTCCTCCCCCCATCACCACCTGTGGGAGAGAGAAAAGTTACCACATCGCAGGATTAGTACATAAAACCCCTCTTTGCCCCCCACATTCGCCCCACCACTTTGTTCGAACGTTCTTTTTAATAACCCGCTCATTCCAGTTTTTCTTCCACAATAAAAGTCCACGCTTCATCCGCCGTCTCAAAGTAGTGGTGCCTCCCTCGATATGTGACCCACAGTCTTGCCGGTTGCAGCATTCCAAATTTTATCTTCTTTTTATGAAGCACCGCCTTGGCCCGATTAAAGCTCGCCCTCCTTCTCGCCACCTCCGCACTCCAGTCTTGATAAACGCGGATCACCGCGTTCTCCCATTTACTGCTCCGAGTTTTCTTCGCCCATCTAAGGACCATTTCACTATCCTTAAAACGGAGGAATCTCACCACTATGGCTCTGGGAATTTCTCCTGCTCTCGGTCCTCGCGCCATCACTCGGTATGCTCCCTCCACCTCCAACGGACCCGCCGGGGCCTCCGCTCCCATTAACGAGTGCAGCATCGTGCTCACATATGCCCCGACGTCCGCTCCCTCCACACCTTCAGGAAGACCAAGAATCCTCAGGTTGTTCCTCCTTGCGTTGTTTTCCAGTGCCTCCAACCTTTCCACACATCGTTTCTGATGTGCCTCCTGCGTCTCCGTCTTCATCACCAGGCCCTGTATGTCGTCCTCATTCTCGGCTGCCTTTGCCTTCACGACCCGAAGCTCCCGCTCCTGGGTCTTTTGTTCCTCCTTTAGCCCTTCGATCGCCTGTAGTATCGGGGCCAACAGCTCTTTCTTCATTTCCTTTTTGATCTCTTCCACACAGCATTTCAAGAACTCTTGTTGTTCAGGGCCCCATGTTAAACTGCCACCTTCCGACGCCATCTTGGTTTTTGCTTGCCTTCCTTGCCGCTGTTCTAAAGGATCCACTGCAATCTGGCCACTTTCTCCTCCTTTTTTTATCCGTATCCAGGGGGGATTCCCTTCTGGTTTACCGCACAGTGTTTTTAGCCGTCAAAATTGCCGTTGGGGCTCCTATCAAGAGCCCAAAAGTCCGTTTCACAGGGAGCTGCCGAAACGTGCGACTCAGCTGGTCATCGCCGCACCCGGAAGTATCTATCTTTATCTTAAAAACATTTAATGAAGGAGCGTCAACTGCTTCACTGGGCAAGGAATTCCATAGATTCACAAGCCTTTGGGTGAAGAAATTCCTCCTAAGCTCAGTCCTAAATCTACTTCCCTTTATTTTGAGGCTGTGCCCCCTAGTTCTGCATTCACCCGCCAGTAGAAACAACCTGCCCGCATCTATCCTATCTATTCCCTTCATAATTTTATAGATGTCTAAAAGATCCCCCCCGCATCCTTCTAAATTCCAACGAGTACAGTCCCAGTCTACTCAACCTGTCCTTGTAATCCAACCCCTTCAGCTCTGGGATTAACCTAGTGAATCTCCTCTGCACACCCTCCAGCGCCAGTAGTCCTTTCTCAGGTAAGGAGACCAAAACTGAACACAATACTCCAGGTGTGACTTCACTAACACCTTATACAATTGCAGCATAACCTCCCTGGTCTTAAACTCCATCCCTCTTGCAATGAAGGACAAAACTCCATTTGCCTTCCTAATGACCGGTTGCACCTGTAAACCAACATGACAGTAGGGAGTAGAGTCTCCTGTGGAATCAATTTTCCCTTCTCTGGGGTGGTGGAGGAGGAAAATAGGTGGGATTCCTGCCACTCAGAAAGTTACCCAGAGGCAAAATCAGCTGGCTGCTGAGTAAAGGTAAGCAGCCAATTCAAATGATACCACAATTCGGGATGGGTTTTCTGGCTCAACACAATTTGCCGATAGTGAAACTGCTGTCCACTGCACGGGGAGGTCATTGCAACTGAAGGTGCTATCCCCCCCCCCGAAGAAGGAATGTCCAGCAGCAAAGATTGCACTTGCATTGTGTCTCCGAGGGTGTCTCCAGTTCGAGGTGTCCTCAAGGTCCATTGCCAATCTCTGCCAGTGGGCAGCTAAGGCTGTAGAGCTGCCCATGTAAGCTTTGTGCATGCGCAATGAGAGAGAACACTTTCTGAGTGAGACACGGTCTTAGGTGAGTGTGGCTATCGGATATTTGGTGCAATGGAAAAAGTTGCAATTTTCTCTCCTTGCTTTCTAACTTTTTAAATCTTCAGAGTATAGTCTTGCCCTGCTGCAGTAGTAGAGGCTACAGGGGGAAGAGCTGATTGGTAAGTAGAGGGTAAGATTAGGTATGCATTTGCTACCGTTATCACTTATAGTCTGTAAGGTCTTTAGTGGTTTACAGTTGGTAAGGGCAATATTTTGCAGTAGCAAGGACCAGGGAAGAAGAGTCCTGGGAAACTGGATACAAGCCGATATTAAGCATCTTCCAAAGGGTTACTTGAACATGGTTCGTCGTGGAAGGAGATCTCCAACTCCTGGTGTGCTCCTCGTGCTCTATGTGGGAAGCTGGGAACATTTCCAGTGCCCGGGGCCTGCTTGTGTGCACGAAGTGTCTCCAGCTGCAACTCCTAGATATCCAGGTTTCGGAGCTGGAGCATCAGCTGGGAACATTGTGGAGCATCTGCAAGATGGAGAGTATTGTGGATAGCACTTATAGAGAGGTGGTCACACTCCAGGCTAAGAGTCAACAGGCAGGAAGGGAATAGGTGTCCACCAGGCGGAGCAAGAGGACTAGGCAGACAGTGCAGAAATTCCTCTGCAAAACAGATATACTGCTTTGAATACTGTTGAGTGAAATAGCCTCTGAGGGGAAAATAGCCAATTTCCTTGTACCATGGTTGGCTCTGCTGCACAGGAGAGGAGTAAAATGTGTGGGAATGCAATAGTTGTAGGGTATTCAATTGTAAGGGAAACAGATGGGCGTTTCTGTGGCCACAAACAAAGCTGCTCCCTGGTGCTATGGTCAAGGATGTCTCAGAGTGACATTCTGGAGGGGGAAAGTGAACAACCAGTGGTCATGGTACATATCAGTACCAATGGCATAGGTAAAAAAAAAGGGATCAGGTCCTAAAAGCAGATTATAGAGAGTTAGGAACTAAGTTGAAAAGTAGGACCTCAAAGAGGGCGATCTCAGGATTACTACAATGCCACGTGTTAGTCCGAGTAGAAATGGCAGGGTATACCAGATGAATATGTGACTGGAAAGATGGTGCAAGGGGGAGGGTTTCAGATTCCTGGGGCGTTGGGCCAGTTTTGAGCGACGTAGGACCAGTATAATCTGGACGGGTGACACACAGGCAGGATCGGGAGTAATGTCCTAGGCTGAGTGTTTGCTAGTATGGATGAGGAGGGTTTAAACTAAATGGCAGGGGGATGGGAACCTAAGCAGGGTGACAAGGGAAAGAGAAACAAGGACGGTAATAAAAGAAAGAACAGTAAAGTGCAAATCGGTAGACTGGCTAATCAAGGGCGAGAGGCAGATAGGGCTACAGTACAACGAAAAGGTAGGATGATTAAAACTGTCAAAAAGGCACGCATAAAGGCATTGTATCTTAATGCATGAAGCATTTGTAATAAGGTAGATGAACTGACACCGCAAATATAGGTCATAGCCATTTCGGAGATATGGTTACAAGGAGATCTCAACGTAAAGCCCATTTGGGTTGAGGTAAAAAAAAAGCAAGAGAAAGAAGACATCAGTAGAAGTAGTGTAAACCCCCAAACCATTGGGTTGGGTTAATCAAATTGGTACGGGTAGCCACGACAACAACTTCATAGAGTGCATTAGGGATAGTTTCCTACAGCAATATGTCACGGAGCCAACCAGGAAACAGGCTATCTTGGATCTGGTAATGGGTAATGAGGCAGGTTGAATGAATAACCTCAGAGTAAACTATCCCCTAGAAAGTAGTGATCACAATATGATAGAATTTAATATTCAGTTTGAGAGTGAGAAACTTGGGTTGGAAACAACTGCATTTCACTTAAATAAAAGGGAATTACAATTAAATGAGGATAAAGTTAGCTAAGGTGGACTGGGCGGATAGATTGGAAGGAAAGACAGTAACCATTTAAGGAGGTAATTCATGACTCTCGTCAAACATATATCCCAGTGAGGAGGAAAGATTCTAAGAGAGGGAAAACCAAGGAAGTTAGGGAGAGTACTAAATGAAAAGAAAAGGCATAAATGGAGGCAAAAGTTAGTGATAGCCCCAAAGACTGGAATTCAGAATCAAAGTGGAGACAACTACTGGGTTTGAAGAATATTTTGCCGGTGCGAATGGCAGACACGCCGTCGGCAGCGCCTCCAAGCAGGACCCTCTGCACGACCCCGACTCCATCCTCGGGTGACTATCTTGTGGAGTTTGCACTTTTTCCTCATATCTGCGTCAGTTTCCTCTGGGTGCTCCGGTTTCCTCACACAGTCCAAAGGTGTGCATGTTACGTGGATTGCCCATGCTAAATTGCCCCATAGTGTCCAAAAGGTTAGGTGGGGTTACTGGGTTATGGGGATAGGTTGTGGAAGTGGGGATAGGGTCAGGGCGTGGGCCTAGGTAGGGTATTCTTTCCAAAGGTCAGTGCAGACTTAATGGGCCAAATGGCCTCTTTCTGCACTGTAGAGATTATATATATATATATATATATTCCAAATGGAGTCTGATCAGAGCCTTATACAACATCAACAGTATATCCCTGCTCTTGTATTCTAGCTCTCTTGACATGCATGCTAACACTGCATTTGCCTTACTAACTGCCAACTGAATCTGCATGTTAACCTTAAGAGAATCCTGAAATGGAACTCCGAGTTCTTAGAAATCCCTTTGTGCTTCTGATGTCTTATTAATAATACACAAAACAACTGAAATCAGGATAACTGGCCTATGATCTTTTGTCTTTTGTCTACCTCCCTTCTTAAATAGGGGTGTTCCATTAGCCATTTTCCAATCCTCTGGATCCTCCCTGCCTCCAGTGGTTCCTTAAAGATCACCATCAGTGCCTCCACAACCTCATCAGCTATCACCTTCAGAACCCTGGAATGTAGTCCATCCTGTCCAGGTGATTTATCCACCTTCAGACCTTTCAGTTTCCCCAGCACCTTCTCCTTAGTGATGGCCACTACATTCCCCTATGTCCCCTGATTCTATTGAAGAAGATTGTTGAAGTTCTGGTATGCCACTGGTGTCTTCCAGTGTGAAGACTGATGCAAAGTACCGATTCCGTTCTTCTGCCATTTTTTTTCTCTATTACTACTTCTCCAGCCTCATGCTGTCTTCTACTGTGAAGACTGATACAAAGTACCTATTCCGTTCCTCTGCCTTTTTTTCCCCTATTACTTTTTCTCCAACCTCATTTTCCAGTGGTCCAATGTCCATTCTTGCCTCTCTCTTACCTCTTATATATCGAAACAAAAGTCTTGCAATCTTCTTTTATATTACTAGCTAGCTTACATTCATTTTTAATCTTCTCCCCTCGTATTGCTTTTTTCTCATTTAGAAAACAGTCTATGCTTCTATCCTTCCTACTAAAGTGCATAACGTCTCACTTTTCCACATTCTATTCCATCTGCCACTTCTTTGCCTACTCTCCTAGCCTGTCCAAGTCCTTCTGCAGCCTCTCCACTTCCTCAACACTACGTGTCCCTCTACATATCTTTGTACAATCTACAAACTAAGCAACAAGGCCCTTAGTTCCTTCTTCCAGATCATTAACGTATATCGTGAATAGCTGTGGTCCCAACACTGACCCCTGCAGAACACCACTAGTCACCGGCTGCCATCCTGAAAAGGACCCCTTTATCCCCATTCTCTGCCTTCTGCCAGTCATTCAATCCTCTATCCATACTAGTACCTTGCCCCAACGTCCATGGGCTCTTACCTTATTTAGAAGCCTCCTATACGGCACCGCTGGAAACTCAAATAGATCATGTCCACTGGTTCTCCTCTGTCTAACTTCCTCATTACTTCCTTAAATAACTCTTAACATTTGTGAGGCATGACCTCCCCTTGACGAATTCATGCTGACTTAGTCCTATTTTACATGCACTTCTAAGTACTCAGCAATTTCATCCTTAATAATACTGTAAACAACTGAAATCAGGATAACTGGCCTATTATTTTTTGCCTTCTGCCTACCTCCCTTCTTAAATAGGGGTGTTACATTAGCCATTTTCCAATCCTCTGGGACCCTCCCTACCTCTAGTAATTCCTTAAAGATCACCATCAATGCCACCAGAACCTTATCAGCTATCCCCTTCAGAACCCTAGGGTGTAGTCCATCCTGTCCGGGAGTTTTATCCACCTTCAGATCTTTCAGCTTCCCCAGCACCTTCTCCTTAGTGATGGCTACGACATTCACCTCTGTCCCCTGATTCTGTTGAAGTTCTGGTATGCCACTGGTGTCCTCCAGTGTGAAGACTGATGCAAATTACCTCGTCAGTTCCTCTGCCTTTCTATCCCCTATTACTTCTTCTCCAGCCTCATTTTCCAGTGGTCCAATGTCCATTCTTGCCTCTCTCTTACCTCATATATCGAAAAAAAAGTCTTGCAATATTCTTTTATATTAGTAGCTAGCTTACACTCATTTTTAATCTTCTCCCCTGGTATTGCTTTTTTTTACTTGTCCTCTGCTTGCTTTCCAAGGCTTCCAAATCCTCTGGCTTCCCTCTAATCCTCGGCATATTGTATGCTTTTCCTTTGCTTTTATACTGCCCTTGACATCCCATGGTTGCTTTGTCCTCCCCTTAGCATGTTTTCTGCTCCTTGGGATGAATTTATATTGTGACTCCCAAATAACCCCCAAAACTCCTGCCATTGCTGTTCAACTATCTTCCCTGCTAGCCTCCCCTTCCAATCAACTCTGGCCAGCTCCTCCCTCATGTCTTTGTAGTTACCTTTATTCAATTGTAAAACTGTAAACATCTGATTCCAGCTTCTCCTTCTCAAACTGCAGGGTGAATTCTAACACATTGTGGTCACTGCCCCCTAAGGGTTCCTTCACCTTACGTTCCCGAATCACGTCTGCCTCATTACACATCACCAAATCCAGAATTGTTTGGTACCCACTGGGCTCTACAAACTGCTCCAAAAACCCATCTCGTAGACATTCCACAAATTCCTTTTCTTGGGATCCACTTCCAACCTGATTTTCTCATTCCACATGCATATTTAAGTCCCCCATGATTTTTGTGTGCCTGAAGTTAAATTCCAGCCGCTTTCTAGACTTTCTGTTCTACTATGTGTTCTGGAAACTTTACTGACTTCTCCTGAGCCCTCGTCCCCTTTAACTCGTTTAAAGTCCTCATTATTAACCTGCACTCTCACCTTCTGCTTTAAATTTGGTTTTCTAATTTTCCATACAACTGAACCCTCCCTCCAACTATTTAGTTCAACGCCGTATCTACCGCCCTAGTTATGCAATTCTCCAGGACTCTAGTTCCAGGTTGGCTCAGTTGAAGACCGTCCCATCGGAACAACACCCTCCTTCCCAGTACTGGTGTCAATGTCCCATGAGTTCAAACCCATTTCTCCCACAGCAGCCTTTGAGCCATGCATTTATTACTTTAATCTTATTGACCCTGTGCCAATTAGCACATGGCTCAGGTAGTAATCTAGAGATTATTACCTTTTCTGGCTCTGCTTTTTAATTTAACCCCTAGCTGCTCATATTCCTTTAGCAGAACCTCTATTCTTGTCCTACCTATGTTGTTGGTATCTATGTGGAACTTGACAACTGGACCTTTACCCTCCCATTCCAAGTTCCTCTGTAGCCCAGATGAGATATCCTGAACCCGGCAACACAACCTTCGGCTCTCTTGATCCTGGTCATCGAGAACCTTGGGGATGCCCCTAATTATACTATCTCCAATTTTCTCTCCCCCAACTTGGATGGCTCCCTGTACCACGATGCTGTGGTCTGTTTTCTCATCCTCCCTGCAGTCCCCATTCCTGTCCAGACAGGGAGCAAGAATCTCAAACCTGTTGCACAAGGTCAAGGGCTGAGGCTTCTGCAACCCTACTTCCTGGATCCCTCTATCTGCCTCACTCGCAGCCACACTCTCCTATCCCTTACTATTGGCTGAATTCAAAGTAGTTAGTCGAAGGACTATATTAAAAAATACACTTAAATGGTGGTAAGTCGCATGGTAATTATTATGAGCTGCAAAAGGGAACTTCAAAGTACAGAGACAAATTGTGATGATTCTTGAGGACTAAAGCAGCAATTAAACAAAGGACTGCCTCCTGAAACAGTGTCCAGGTACTTCTTCTCCTTCCTGATGGGTCGCAGTGTCCGAAGCTCAGAATCCAGCTCATCAACTCTGAGCCTAAGTTCCTCGAGCAACCAACACTTACTACAGATGTGGTCACTTGGAACCAGTATGGGGTCCACCAGCTCCCACATCATGCAGGAACAACACATCACCTGGCCCTCCATCCTTATTTTATTTAATTAGTTTTTAATTTTTTTTTTAATTCACTTTTTTTTTATATCTCTCCTTACTACATCAATCTGAAAGCAACTTCAAACTTAAAATGGATTTTCAAATTTAGCACAGATTCCCTATTATCCAATCAACTCACAGTTTTCCTATGATGTCACTTTCCAGGTTTTTTTCCCCCAATTGCAACTCTCAGAGTATCACTTACCTTCTCGGGCTGCTCTCCGCTCAGCCCAGCTCCCAATGTGAAGGCCGCAGATCCTTGAGGTAAGTTTTGATATCACTTACCTTCCCGGGCTGCTTTCCACTCAGCTCAGCTCCCGATGTGAAGACCGCAGATCCTCAAGGTAAGTTTTCATATCACTTACCTTCCCGGGCTGCTCTCCGCTCAGCACAGCTCCCGATGTGAAGGCCGCAGATCCCCGAGGTAAGTTTTTATATCACTTACCTTCCCAGGCTGCTCTCTGGTTTTCTCCCACTCGGCTCCCGATGTGAAGGCCGCAGATCCCAGAGGTAAGTTTTATATTACTTACCTTCCCAAGCTGCTCTCTAAGGTTTTCTCCCGCTCAGCTCCCGATGTGAAGGTCGCAGATCCCCGATGTAAGTTTTTATGTCGCTTACCTTCCCAGGCTGATCTCTGGTTTTCTCCCACTCAGCTCAGCTCCCGATGTGAAGGGACAATTACAAAATACTTGCTTTCCTGAATTTTAACTTACACCACGAGAAGGAGCCGAACCTCCTCAATATATCTGTATTGTCCCCCATGACTGATCCCGGAACCCTTGCGTACAAAAGAAGATCATCTGCATCGAGGAACACCCCATGCTCTACGCCACCTCTCACAATTTCTCTCAATTTGTCCGAGGCCCTCGGTGCAATATCCAATGGCACTATTGTCAACGATAACAGGAGAGGAGGCATAGGACACCCCTGCCTTGTCCTCCTTTGCAGCCAAAACAAACTTGTGGGGTTATTATGTACGCTGGCAGGCAGGGCTTCGTACAACAGCCGCACCCACGAAATAAACCCAGGACCCAGCCCAATCCTCTCTAGCACTGCAAAAAAATTGCCCCATTCAACTCTATCAAGCGTTGATGCAATAGTCAAGAAAGCCCAACAGCATCTCTACTTCCTGTGGAAGCTAAAGAAATTCGGCATGTCTGCATCGACTCTCACAAACATCTACAGGTGCATCAGAGAGAGCATCCTATCTGGCTGCATCACAGCTAGGTATGGCAACTGCTCGGCCCAAGATCGCAAGAAACTGCAGAGTATGGTGAACTCAGCCCAACGCATCACACAAGCTTGCCACCCTAACATTGATTCTGTCTGCACCTCCCGCTGCCTCAGGAAGTCAGACAGCATTGTCAGAGACCTCACACACCCAGGCTTTGCCCTCTTCCAGACTCTTCCATCAGGTAGAAGATACAGAAGTCTGGAGGCCTGCACATCCAGACATAGGAACAGCTTCTTCCCCACAGCTACTAGACTCCTCAACGACTCTCCCTCGGACTGATCTGTTCCCTGTAAGAACATTATTCTTCACTCCCTATGCTGTTCTTGCTCATGTATTTGCTTTATTTGGTCCTTGTTCCGCACTGTAACCAATCACTATTTGTCAATGTACTTTGTTGATTATTCTTTTTGTCTACTATGTACGTACTGTGCACATTCCCATGGCCGTAGAAAAATACTTTTCACTGTACTTTGGTACATGTGACAATAAATCAATCCAGTGAGACTGTTATCTTCAGTTCTGGTCCCACCGGGGTGAGAACTACATTAAGGAGCTGCCTCACATTGGATAACAATTTCCTGCCCATCACTAAATCCATCTGATCCTCCCTCACTACCGCCGTGAGATAGGGCTCCAACCTCGACGCTAAGACCTGAGCCAAGAGCTTTACATCTATGTTGAGCAGCAAAATCGGGCACTATGACCTACATTCCATGAATCCTTATCCTTCTACAGGAGGAGGGAGAGAGACATCTGCTGCAGTGGTTCCCGATGCCAGTGAATCATTGAACATCCCTCACATCAGCTGATCCACAAACTTCTTATAGAATTCTACCGGGAACCTGATCGGCTAGAACTATC
This sequence comes from Scyliorhinus torazame, assembly GCF_047496885.1. Classification (NCBI taxonomy): domain Eukaryota; kingdom Metazoa; phylum Chordata; class Chondrichthyes; order Carcharhiniformes; family Scyliorhinidae; genus Scyliorhinus; species Scyliorhinus torazame. The sequence goes on from NC_092720.1 coordinate 78,544,175, forward strand.
CCTGCCTGAAAACGGACCCTTTGCTGACCAGAATAGGCACCCTGCCCCAAGCCCTATTATTAAATTCTGAGTGGAAAACCTGGCTCACCTAGGCCTTCCACATCCTGGTCTGTTCCTGCACCTGCAGGTGAGTTTCTTGTAGAAACACCACGTTCGCCTCCAAACCCTTTAAGTGAGTGAAAACCCTTGCCCTCTTCACAGGCTCCCGTAGGCCCCACACCTTGTCAGGAGTCTCTCACCCCTCCTCGGGTTGGCCATCTACACTTTGGTGGAATCTTTATACATAAATTCCAGGCTCCCAGACTTAAGATAGCTTCCAGCCCCACCTAAAGGGTGAAGCAAAGTGAATCCCTGGTCACTGTTAGTTCTCCCCTCCCTCCTCCCAGTCTCGCAACCTCCTGCCATCTCACTCCGTCCCCCCACTAACCAAACAAACAACTAGACCTATTGTGCCTGACCCAATGGGTCGCAGCATCTCCCTCCACTCCACTCCCGTTCATTATCGACTTCTTCCCCTTCCTGCTGGTGAGGTGGCTCCCACCCAGGGTCCCACTCCAATTCCTCCCTGAAAATAAAAACAACCTAATCCCTCCTACTCCACTTTCCCCCTCCCCAAATCGCTGCCTCCCTTCTGACAGTTGTACATTGTCCTCCTTCAACCTCCCCTTGCGTAAACCCTTCACTAACTGCAATTGATTCAAAATATCATGATTTAAATTCTCTCCCAAGGCCTCATCATCCCATTCTCAATAAGCTAAATAGGCAATCTTCTCAAATAATTTGATTTGATTCGTGCCCTACATATAGAACATAGAACAATACAGCGCAGTACAGGCCCTTCGGCCCACGATGTTGCACCAAAACAAAAGCCATCTAACCTACACTATGCCATTATCATCCATGTTTATCCAATAAACTTTTAAATGCCTCAATGTTGGCGAGTTCACTACTGTAGCAGGTAGGGCATTCCACGGCCTCACTACTCTTTGCGTAAAGAACCTACCTCTGACCTCTGTCCTATATCTATTACCCCTCAGTTTAAAGTTATGTCCCCTCGTGCCAGCCATTTCCATCCGCGGGAGAAGGCTCTCACTGTCCACCCTATCCAACCCCCTGATCATTTTGTATGCCTCTATTAAGTCTCCTCTTAACCTTCTTCTCTCCAACGAAAACAACCTCAAGTCCATCAGCCTTTCCTCATAAGATTTTCCCTCCATACCAGGCAACATCCTGGTAAATCTCCTCTGCACCCGCTCCAAAGCCTCCACGTCCTTCCTATAATGCGGTGACCAGAACTGTACGCAATACTCCAAATGCGGCCGTACCAGAGTTCTGTACAGCTGCAACATGACCTCCCGACTCCGGAACTCAATCCCTCTACCAATAAAGGCCAACACTCCATAGGCCTTCTTCACAACCCTATCAACCTGGGTGGCAACTTTCAGGGATCTATGTACATGGACACCTAGATCCCTCTGCTCATCCACACTTTCAAGAACTTTACCATTAGCCAAATATTCCGCATTCCTGTTATTCCTTCTAAAGTGAATCACCTCACACTTCTCTACATTAAACTCCATTTGCCACCTCTCAGCCCAGCTCTGCAGCTTATCTATATCCCTCTGTAACCTGCTACATCCTTCCACACTATCGACAACACCACCGACTTTAGTATCGTCTGCAAATTTACTCACCCACCCTTCTGCGCCTTCCTCTAGGTCATTGATAAAAATGACAAACAGCAACGGCCCCAGAACAGATCCTTGTGGTACTCCACTTGTGACTGTACTCCATTCTGAACATTTCCCATCAACCACCACCCTCTGTCTTCTTTCAGCTAGCCAATTTCTGATCCACATCTCTAAATCACCCTCAATCCCCAGCCTCCGTATTTTCTGCAATAGCCTACCGTGGGGAACCTTATCAAACGCTTTGCTGAAATCCATATACACCACATCAACTGCTCTACCCTCATCTACCTGTTCAGTCACCTTCTCAAAGAACTCAATAAGGTTTGTGAGGCATGACCTACCCTTCACAAAGCCATGCTGACTATCCCTGATCATATTATTCCTATCTAGATGATTATAAATCTTGTCTCTTATAATCCCCTCCAAGACTTTACCCACTACAGACGTGAGGCTCACCGGTCTATAGTTGCCGGGGTTGTCTCTGCTCCCCTTTTTGAACAAAGGGACCACATTTGCTGTCCTCCAGTCCTCTGGCACTATTCCTGTAGCCAATGATGACATAAAAATCAAAGCCAAAGGTCCAGCAATCTCTTCCCTGGCCTCCCAGAGAATCCTAGGATAAATCCCATCAGGTCCCGGGGACTTATCTATTTTCAGCCTGTCCAGAATTGCCAACACCTCTTCCCTACGTACCTCAATGCCATCTATTCTATTAGCCTGGGGTTCAGCATTCTCCTCCACAACATTATCTTTTTCCTGAGTGAATACTGACGAAAAATATTCATTTAGTATCTCGCCTATCTCTTCAGACTCCACACACAATTTCCCATCCCTGTCCTTGACTGGTCCTACTCTTTCCCTAGTCATTCGCTTATTCCTGACATACCTATAGAAAGCTTTTGGGTTTTCCTTGATCCTTCCTGCTAAATACTTCTCATGTCCCCTCCTTGCTCGTCTTAGCTCTCTCTTTAGATCCTTCCTCGCTACCTTGTAACTATCCATCGCCCCAACTGAAACTTCACACCTCATCTTCACATAGGCCTCCTTCTTCCTCTTAACAAGAGATTCCACTTCCTTGGTAAACCACGGTTCCCTCGCTCGACGCCTTCCTCCCTGCCTGACCGGTACATACTTATCAAGAACACGCAGTAGCTGATCCTTGAACAAGCCCCACTTATCCAGTGTGCCCAACACTTGCAGCCTACTTCTCCACCTTATCCCCCCCAAGTCTCGTCTAACGGCATCATAATTGCCCTTCCCCCAGCTATAACTCTTGCCCTGCGGTGTATACTTATCCCTTTCCATCATTAACGTAAACGTCACCGAATTGTGGTCACTGTCCCCAAAGTGCTCTCCTACCTCCAAATCCAACACCTGGCCTGGTTCATTACCCAAAACCAAATCCAACGTGGCCTCGCCTCTTGTTGGCCTGTCAACATATTGTTTCAGGAAACCCTCCTGCACACACTGTACAAAAAACGACCCATCTATTGTATTTGAACTATATATTTTCCAGTCAATATTTGGAAAGTTAAAGTCTCCCATAATAACTACCCTGTTACTTTCGCTCTTATCCAGAATCATCTTCGCCATCCTTTCCTCTACATCCCTAGAACTATTAAGAGGCCTATAAAAAACTCCCAACAGGGTGACCTCTCCTTTCCTGTTTCTAACTTCAGCCCATACTACCTCGGAAGAAGAGTCCCCATCTAGCATCCTCTCCGCCACCGTAATACTGCTCTTGACTAGCAGCGCCACACCTCCCCCTCTTTTGCCTCCTTCTCTGAGCTTACTAAAACACCTAAACCCCGGAACCTGCAACATCCATTACTGTCCCTGCTCTATCCATGTCTCCGAAATGGCCACAACATCGAAGTCCCAGGTACCAACCCATGCTGCCAGTTCCCCTACCTTGTTTCGTATACTCCTGGCATTGAAGTAGACACACTTCAAACCACCTACCTGAACACTGGCCCCCTCCTGCGACGTCAAATCTGTGCTCCTGACCTCTATACTCTCATTCTCCCTTACCCTAAAACTACAATCCAGGTTCCCATGCCCCTGCTGCATTAGTTTAGACCCCCTTAAAGAGCACTAACAAATCTCCCCCCCAGGATATTTGTGCCCCTCAGGTTCAGATGTAGACCATCCTGTCTGTAGAGGTCCCACCTTCCCCAGAAAGAGCCCCAGTTATCCAGAAATCTGAATCCCTCTCGACTGCACCATCCCTGTAGCCACGTGTTTAAATGCTCTCTCTCCCTATTCCTCATCTCACTATCACGTGCCACGGGCAACAACCCAGAGATAACAACTCTGTTTGTTCTAGTTCTGAGCTTCCATCCTAGCTCCCTGAAAGCCTGCCTGACATCCTTGTCCCCTTTCCTACCTATGTCGTTAGTGCCAATGTGGACCACGACTTGGGGCTGCTCCCCCTCCCCCCTAAGGACCCGGAAAACACGATCCGAGACATCACGTACCCTTGCACCTGGGAGGCAACATACCAAATGTGAGTCTCTCACGCTCCCACAAAATCTCCTATCTGTGCCCCTGACTATAGAGTCCCCAATTACTAATGCTCTGCTCTTCTCCCCCCTTCCCTTCTGAGCAACAGGGACAGACTCCGTGCCAGAGGCCCGTACCCCATGGCTTACCCCTGGTAAGTCGTCCCCCCCACAAGTATCCAAAGCGGTATACTTGTTTCTCAGGGGAACGACCGCAGGGGATCCCTGCACTGACTGCTTTTTCCCAGTCCCTCTTACAGTTACCTACCTATCTCCAATCTTTGGTGTAACTAATTCCCTGAAGCTGCTATCTATGACCCCTTCTGCCTCCCGAATGATCCGAAGTTCTTCCAACTCCAGCTCCAGTTCCCTAACTCGGTCTTGGAGGAGCTGGAGATGGCAGCACTTCCTGCAGGTAAAATCAGCAGGGACACTAACTGCATCCCTCACCTCAAACATCCTGCAGGAGGAACATTGCACTCCCTTCCCTGCCATTCCTCTAACTTTCTACCAAGATCTGGCTAACAACTAAATTAATTTTTTTATAAAAAATACTAATAATATAATAAAATATGGTACTTACCTCAGACCAATGGGTTTTATTATTAGGTTAGAGGAGGAGGGCGGGTGGGAGACACTACACGTGTAGTGTCTCGGGTTTCCTCTCCACCAGAATTTATTGGTTAGGGTCTTCCCAGACGTCCGCGGGTCGACTTCCTGTTCCCGCCTAATACACTAATTTAAAAAAAATTAAAAATTCTCAGCTCCTGCTGAAATTGACTGACCAGCCAGCTCCACTCCCGCCGAAATCGACTGGCCTGCCCCTGCAAAGACAAGTGCTTTTAAAGGACAGACTTACCTCCCAGCAGCCACTTCCGCACTGCTCCCGCTGAAACTGACTCACCAGCTGTTCTCCTGCCGAAATCGACTGGCCTGCCCCTGCAAAGACAAGTGCTTTTAAAGGACAGACTTACCTCCCAGCAGCCACTTCCGCACTGCTCCCGCTGAAACTTACTCACCAGCTGTTCACCCGCCGAAATCGACTGGCCTGCCCCTGCAAAGACAAGTGCTTTTAAAGGACCGACTTACCTCCCAGCAGCCACTTCCGCACTGCTCCCGCTGAAACTGACTCACCAGCTGTTCTCCCGCCGAAATCGACTGGCCTGCCCCTGCAAAGACAAGTGCTTTTAAAGGACAGACTTACCTCCCAGCAGCCACTTCCGCACTGCTCCCGCTGAAACTGACTCACCAGCTGTTCTCCCGCCAAAATCGACTGGCCTGCCCCTGCAAAGACAAGTGCTTTTAAAGGACAGACTTACCTCCCAGCAGCCACTTCCGCACTCCTCCCGCTGAAACTGACTCACCAGCTGTTCTCCCGCCGAAATCGACTGGCCTGCCCCTGCAAAGACAAGTGCTTTTAAAGGACAGACTTACCTCCCAGCAGCCACTTCCGCACTCCTCCCGCTGAAACTGACTCACCAGCTGTTCTCCCGCCGAAATCGACTGGCCTGCCCCTGCAAAGACAAGTGCTTTTAAAAGACATCATTGATTTCTTTCTGTTATATGAATCTGCTGTTTTTTTCTGTTACTGGCCTATTAATTGCTGTGCTTCCTGTGATCTAACATCAGCAGTGCTCCTTCAGCCACTATACTCCCACTGTCTAAAGCTTTTTTTTTCAGAATTTTGCTTCTACCCACGTAAACCCATATAACACCCACGCCGTGTGTTTTTTCTCCCTATTATCCTGTTTCCTTCCACTTGAATTTACCTATTCAATATCCAATCTTTCTCAACTGTTCAGTACAGCAGGGTTTTTCAAACCCAGTGGCATGACCCACGGGTGGGTTGCGGCAGGGGTCAGGAGGATCGCAGAGCGAACCGTCATGGCGCTCCTAATTGCGGGAGAGGCGCCCAACAGCCACGACCGTTTTTTAGGTTGAGAATGCCACCCGCATCTGCCAGTAGCCATAGCATTTTGTCTTGCTCCATCCGATTGGCACCCAGATTATCCAATGGGTGATTTGCTCTCCTAGCGTCACTCCCAACATCTAGTTGTTCCGCTGACCAATAGGAGGAGGCGGGGCTGGTACTTTCAGTAATGGACTGTTGGAGCTCGGGCCCTGTGAAGGACTCCGAGAGTGGCCGAGTGAATTTTGTGTGAGGGGTGAGAATGGCGAGTCACGTTGCTGGCAGTCAGCACCAGTTCACTGGCTTCCACAATTACTTCAATGCCTACACCATCACAGGGAGGAGGAAGTATGTGATAGCTACATGGGATTGCAGTAATTTGTTTGTTCTTTAAACTGAGAACCAAGAAGAAGGCACCAGCAGCAATCCCAGAAAATAAATTATGTCTGGTTCTCCTCTAGGGCAGTGCAAACAGAATCTGAGCACCAGCATGTGAAATCTGTTGAAACCTCTGCAGTCGTGTCACTATAATAGTGTATTCGACTCCCAGCTTGGGTCACCACCTGTGCGGAGTCTGCACGTTCTCCGTGTCTGCATGGGTTTCCTCTGGGTGCTCCAGTTTCCTCCCAGTCCTGAAAGATGTGCTTGTTAGGTGAATTGGACATTCTGAATTCTCCCTCAGTGCACCAGAACATGCCCCAGAGTGTGGCGACTAGGGGATTTTCACAGTAACTTCATTGCAGTGTTAATGTAAGCCTACTTGTGACACTAATAAAGATTATTATTATTATAAGTTATCAGTCTTCACAAATAAAACTCATGGGATGTCATGTGCTGTTTAAAAAAAAGAGCATGCCGTTCACATGCCCCTCAGGCAGATCCGGCAGTGCACAGGCCCGGTGTCCAGCATGACAGACTGCCACCTCCTGACGCGGGGGCGCTATCCCAGTACTGTCTCGTCCTGACATCAGCGCGCTGTCCCAGTACTGTCTCTTTCTAACATCAGCACATGATCCATGTTTTGGTCGCAAAATCATGGAGGAGAGATTCCTTCATTTTGTAGCTGCCAGCAAGCAAGCAACAGGAGTGTGAGAAGAACTGAAGGTGGGTCAGTTTGTAATAAGGAAGAAAAGGCCAGAGAGACAAACAGTCCATGATCTCACAACTCAGTCTACTGCCAGTGCAAATGGGGATGCAAGGCCCACGTGCGTTATGTGCAAGGAAGTACTGGTAAAGGAAAGATTAAATCTTCAAAAGCATTTTAAGACGAAGCATGGCGAGTTCGAGGACAAACCTCTGGATTTTTTTCAAAGGATGCAGTGCATACTTAAATTATCAGCTGAAGCCCTTAGCAGAGATGTAACGTTGAATGACAAAGTAAGTGAGATCGTGAGGACCAAGCAGGCTCACATGTTGCATTATATGTAAGCAACAAAAGTCAGTTGCAAAGTTTGGGCATCGTGGGTCACGAAGGTCGGCCGGTGTGTGTCGGGAAGGTCAGCCAACGTGGGTTGCAAAGGTTGCCTGGCTGGCGTGGGTCCTAAAGGATGGCTGGTTGGTAAAATTGGGTCGGACAGAAAAGTTTGGAAAGCACTGCTGTACAGTGTTCTGAAATGCCTCTGCATGGGGAAGTGTTATGGAAATGTAATTCCTGTTTTATATGATGAATTTGTTTTGTGAAAGTTTAGTACTTTATATATTCATGTTTTTTTATGAAACTAGGCAATGTTGGAAGAGGGCATCACTCAAGCTGATACATTTTCGGTTATGTACACACCATTTGCAGTAAAACCAACTGCTGCACAAATAGAAAAAATAAAAGAGGTTTTCAGGAAAAAGCACCCTTCTTATGCCAATTACTTATATGCAGGTAATTAAATTATATTGTTCATTGCACCATTTGGTTAACATGGGCAGAATTCTCCCATTTTGAGACTAAGTGCGGTGGCAGGCAGCTCTGGCCGCGCCTGTACCGCTAACCAGAAAAGCGGGATCCCGTGTCTCATTCTGTGCTTGGAAGCTCATTAATTATGCACAAACAAGTTCGCCTCCGACTCTTCTGGTAGGCCAGCATCTGATTCTCCAGCCCTTCCACAGCTTACGGGTTTGAAGGTCCCAACGCTGTATTCACTTTTTCCAGACCACATGTCTTCACCAGACTGTGCTGAATGCCAACAGCTCAGAGGACAAAAACTAGCAGTCTCAAGAAAAAGTCTGTTCCTTGATTCAACAATCCGCTCCCTGAGCCCATCACCTATGAGGCACCCATGTCCCACTTGGATCTCCATCTACCGCATTTGGAGTTTTCATCCATCGCCTTCCAATAAACAATATGGTATCCCTTTGACCCACTTGTTTGTGAGCTATTCGTGCAGCATTGTCGCTGTCCAGCTTCCCTCCCCTCGGTCTTCCCTTTGCCTTTCGTTATTCATCTTATTTATCCACCTCCATTCCCATGTGCATGCAATCATGAGTCTTGCCCTCCTCCCCTCCACCTTTGCACAGCTCTCCTTCCACATTGCCCCTCTTGTCTTCATTAGGCCACATCTCCCTCATCACTTTGCCTTCCCTCGTACTCATGCCGCAGTTTGAACTTAGCACAGTCTTAGCAGTTTGAACTTAGACCCATAGCACAATTTTGCCCAGATAAAGACTGATATGTGGCATCAGGAGCAGGGAGACCTCAGCACTCCTCAACCCCAATCAAGTACTGATCCAACTTTGTGACAGAGGAGAGTCCATTGGTCCAGCAGCATGGTGCTGTCCATGAAGACGAGATTGGCATGGGGATGGAGGGCAGGAACTGGTCTACCTGGCAGAATGGTAAACTGTGCATCAGGAGGAGTGCAGTACTATGGTAAAAAGTTGGTGTATTCACCCGGAAGTCTGGCGAGTTGAGGACTGCCTTGTGCATGGAACTCATTAGCAATCAGGTTTGACGATGACGTAAATTCCCACTGGCGTAAAGCAAGATTGAAAGGCCTGACGGGATGCTAGTGGGCAACTGTTTTAATAAGCATTCATGAGATGTAAATTAATGCAAATTGTGTTTGTGCTACCTGCCACTGGGAAGAGCGACCTGTCATTAACCCACCATTGGGATAATTGCAACATGATTTTACACAGGTGGGTTTCTGACTTTTTGCCTGCTGTCAGATTCACAGTGTCCACCTGCTTGCCACCTAATCTAATACAGGCTGTTTTTTTTAGTAATAATAATAATTCTATTTTAACATCAGTGATTTAATTATAGTAAAAATCATCTGATAATGGAACAAGTGTGATGACATTAAATCCTTTACGATACCTAATCATATCGTGTTCGGCTGCAAAGCAGTTATATTTCTCTTTCAAAGAGCTGTGTGAGATTTCTTTGTTTCAGTAAGTATGACGTATACTCCTTGAAAACAATGAAGTGACATGCATAATAATTGGTGCTCGGTGTTAGTACATCTGCTCTTCCTGACATATTAATGACCTAGACCTTGGTTTACAGGGCACAATTTCAAAATTTACGGATGATACAAAACTTTGAAATGTTGTGATCTGGTGAGGTAGATGGTTTAGAACTTCAAAAGGACATAAACGGGTTGGTCGAATGGACAAACAAGAGAGAGAAAATTTGATGCAAGTGTAAAGTGATTAATTTGGGTTGGAGAACGTGAAGGGAAAATTTGAAATAAAGGACAATTTTAAAGGGGGTGCAAGAGCAGAGGAAACGATGTGTGTAAATTATTGAAGCTGGCAGTTCAGGTTGAGAGAATGATGAATAAAACGTCCAACATTCTAGGCTTTATTAAAAGAGACTGAGGGCTACATTTTCTGATTTCTTTGTCTGAGTGTCATCTCTGATGGGAAATGTGGAGTGTAGCCTGTCAGAGAAATCCCCCCCCCCCCATATTTCGAAACTCATAAACAAAATGGGAAGAGGCAGCTCCCAGAACATCACACTATTTCGAGTCTTCCCTGCTAGCAACTTAAAAGATCAGGGAACCCTATCATGGAACTCTCTCTCTCCCCACCCCCCGGTCCCCGTCCTCCTCACAAAACACCCTGCACCTTGCCAACTGACACCCCCGGCACCTCACCCACAGAACTAACCCCCCCTGAAGCACTGCCCCCTGGCTCTGCCCAAACAGAAGTACCTGAGGGAATGTATCAGGGTGCTGCCCAGGCATGACCCTCTTCTCCCCCCTCCCCAGGGTTGTACGCACCAATGCATCTCTGGAAGGTACTATTTGGCAGGTGCACATCATGGGGGATATGTCGTGATTCATGTTAGCATGCCCTCATGCCAAATTAAATGAACAATTTATCTGGTGCAAAGGCCTGACAATATTTAAATATATGCAATTGCAGGTCCCAACTTTTAAATTCGGGATTCCTGTCACATAATTGGCTGGGGGTGGGGGGAAGAATAATCGATTGGGGAGGTCCCACTGGCATAAAAGCCGTTTTGGGACTCCCGTGGTCTTCTCCTCCCCCTCTGACATTCCCAATCCCCAAAACCAGGAGTGGAAAATCCCCCCCTGTAGAGTACAAAATCAAGGAAGTTATGTTAAATTTGTACAAGCCTCAGTTGGAGTCTTGTAACCAGTTCTGGGTGAAACACTTTAGGAATAATGTGAAGGTGTTAGATAGGGTGCAGAAAAGAGTCACGAGAATTATGTCAGGCATGAGAAGCTTTAGTAATGTAGATGAAATGTAGAAGTTGGGACCATTTTCCTTGGAGAAGAGACGGTTGAGAGGAGATTTGGTAGAAGACTCAAAAATATTAGAAGCCTGAACAAAGTAGATAGAGAAAATCTGTTCCCATTGGTGGAGGTATTGAGAAGAGAGCACAGACGCAAGGTAATTGGCAAAAGAAACAATGACAACATGAGGAAAATCTTTTCACACAGCAGGTAGCTCAGAACTGGAATTCACTGCCTGAGAATGTGGTGAAGGCAGGTTCAATTGAGGCATTCGAGAGGGAATTGGATTATTAGCATGAAAGGAACACTATGCAGGGTTACATGGAAAAAATCAGCCGAGTGGCACAAGGTGAATTGTTCCTTCAGAGAGCCAGCACAGACATGAACGGTCAAATGGCCTCCTGTTGTGTAATCATGTAGCCATGTCCATATGCAGCAAGACTTGGACAATATCCAGACTTGGGCTGACAAGTGGCAAGTTATGTTCGCACTACACAAGTGCCAGGCAATGACAATCTCCTGCAAGAGAGGATCTAACCATCGCCCTTTGACATTCAATGGAGTTACCATTGCGATATGCCTCACAATCAACATCCTGGGGGTTACCATTAATCAGTATGATTCTATGAGAAACTGAACTGGACTAGCCATATTACTACTGTGGCTACCAGAGCAGGTCAAAAGCTAGGAATTCTATGGTGAGTAACTTATCTCCTGACCCCCTCCATCCCTCAAAGTCTGTCCACCATCTACAAGGCACAAGCCATGAGTGTAATGGAATACTCTTCACTTGCCTGAATGAGTGCAGCTCCAACAGCACTCAAGAAGCTCGACTTCATCCAGGAAAAAGCAGCCAGCTTGATTACTACCCCTTCCACAAACATTCCAACATCGACAGTGTCAGCCATGTGTACCATCTACAAGGTGGAACTCGCCACGGTTCCTTAGGCAGCACCTTCCAAACCCATAACCGCTACCATCCAGCAGGACAGGAGCAGCAGATATCTCGGATTCCCACCACCTTGAGGTTCCCCTCCAAGTCACTCACCACCCCGACTTGGAAATATATCGCCGTTCCTTCACTGTCGCTGGGTCAAAATCCTGAAACTCACTCCCTAACAGCACTGTGAGTGTACCTACACTTCAGGGACTGCAGCGGTTCAAGAAGACAACCACCACCTTCTGAAGGGCAATTAGGGATGGCCAATAAATGCTGGCCTAGCCAGTCTCGCTCACATCCCGTAAATGAATTTTAAAAAACCAATATCTTCAACTAATCATTTGTTATTTGCGGGACCTTACTCTGCAGATCATTGTTGTGTTTCTCTACCTATAAACACTCACTGCACTTCATGTTAAAAATCTTTAATATAAATAGGAGGTATAACACACAAATCAAACAATTAATTTATGTCATAGCCTACAACAATCTCTCAAAATACTTTCAACGGTCAGAAATTTTTTCACTGTAACTTCACTTGAAGTTTGAGACTTACCCAGTTACAGGTTATCACAGACTTTACACAGGTAGCCATCATCCATCTCTCACAAAATTTATGGCATATCTAAAAATAATAATAATAATCGCCTATTATCACAAGTAGGTTTCAATGAAGTTACTGTTAAAAGCCCCTAGTCGCCACATTCCGGTGCCTGTTCGGGGAGGCCGGTACGGTAACTGAACCCGCGCTGCTGGCATTGTTCTGCATTACAAGCCGGCTGTTTAGCCCACTGTGCTAAACCTATAATAGCCTTTGCAGTATCCAGTGTCTTCAGTCGTTTCTTGATATCACGTGGAATGAATCGTATTGGCTGAAGACTGATGTCTGTGATGCTGGGAACCTCCAGCCAGGACCGAGATGGATCATCCACTCAGCACTTTTGGCTGAAGATTGTTGCGAATGCTTCAGCCTTGTCTTTTGCAAAGATGTGTTGGGCTCCTCCAACATTGAGGATTAGGATATTTGTGGAGCCTCCTCCACCAACGAGTTGTTTAATTGTCCACCACCATTCGGCTGGATGTGACAGGACGGCAGAGTTTAGATCTGATGCGTTCGTTGTGGAGTTGCTTAGCTCTGTCTATTACTTGCTGTTTATGCTGTTGGCACTCAAGTAGCCCTGTGTTGTAGCTTGGTGGTGCTCCTGGTTTGCTCTCCTGCACTCTTCATTGAACCAGGGTTGATTCCCTGGCTTGGTGGTAATGGTAGAGTGGGAGATATGCCGGGTCATGAGGTTGCAGATTATGGTTGAGTGCAGTGGCCCATAGCGCCTCTTGGCTGCCCAGCCTCGAGTTGCTAGACCTGTTTGAAGTCTGTCCCATTTAGCACGGTGGTAGTGCTACACAACACGATCGAGGGTATACTCAATGTGAAGATTGACTTTGTCTTCACAAGGTGAGGCACGATCAGTTTGACTGGAGACGAAGTTGAATCCAAACTGAGGCTTTATTAATATCAGGTGTGTGGCCTCCTACAGCAGCTGACGAAATGGCTGCGAGCTGGAGGCCACGCATATTTATAACCCGGCTCCTGGGGGGAGCTAGCATGCAGGGGCCCAGGTGAACCTGTAGTGCAGGTTCTACCGTCCAACCCTTAATATAAGAACACAGTGGTTTACCACATTCACCCCTTGTTAAAATTGAGTCCGGCGGGGGTGGTGGATAACTATATACAATTAGCAATCTTTAATATTCACAGAGCAGTAAACAAAATGTCTCTGGTCATCTGGCGGGCCGGTCAGAGGTTCAGCCGGTCCGGCGCCTTGTTAGTCCTTTGAGATCGACGAAGTGGAGCCGGCAATGTTGGTGTTGTCGTGGTCGAAGTTGACTCCGGGAGCGTGCCAAAATCCTCCTCATCAACGGGGGTGGGCAGGGGGAGGACGGACGGTCCTACGGGGGGTGATGGGGGCGGCGGGTGAGTGGAGGGTGGCGACGGGGGTGGTGTGTGGGTGGAACCTGCTGGTGCCAGGTCCCTGAGGGAGATGGTATCCTGGCGGCCGTCGGGGAATGCCACGTAGGCATACTATGGGTTTGCGTGGAGCAGGTGCACCCTTTCCACCAATGGATCCGCCTTGTGGAGCCGCACATGTTTACGGAGAAGCGCGGTTCCCGGAGCTGTGAGCCAAGTTGGGAGCGATACTCCGGATGTGGACTTCCTGGGGAAGGCAAAAAGACGTTCATGCGGTGTACTGTTAGTAGCAGTGCAGAGTAATGAGCGAATGGAATGTAGTGCATCAGGGAGGACCTCTTGCCAGCGGGAGGCCGGGAGATTTCTGGACGGTAGGGCCAGCTGGACGGCCCTCCATACCGTCCCATTCTCCCTTTCTACCTGTTCGTTTCCCCGGGCATTGTAGCTCGTCGTTCTGCTGGAGGCGATACCCCTGCTGAGCAGGAACTGACGTAGCTCATCACTCATGCATGAGGATCCCCTGACACTGTGGATGTAGGCGGGGAAGCCGAACAGAGTGAAGATAGAATTAAGGGCTTTAATGACGGTGGCAGATGTCATGTCGGGGCATGGGACGGCGAAGGGAAACCGGGAGTATTCATCGATCACACTGAGGAAATATGTGTGTCGATCGGAGGAGGGGAGGGGGCCTTTGAAATCCACACTGAGGCGTTCAAAGGGGCGGGAGGCCTTCACCAGGTGCGCGCAGTCCGGCCAGTAGAAGTGCGGCTTGCACTCCGCACAGACCTGGCCGACCTTGGTGATCATCCTTAGATTAACATAGAATTTACAGTGCAGAAGGAGGCCATTTGGCCCATCGAGATTGCACCAGCTCTTGGAAAGAGCACCCTACCCAAGGTCAACACCTCCACCCGATCCCCATAACCCAGTAACCTCACCCAACACTAAGGGCAATTTTGGACACTAAGGGCAATTTATCATGGCTAATCCACCTAACCTGCACATCTTTGGACTGTGGGAGGAAACCAAAGCACCCGGAGGAAACCCACGCACACACGGGGAGGATGTGCAGACTCCGCACAGACAGTGACCCAAGCCGGAATCGAACTTGGGACCTTGGAGCTGTGAAGTAATTGTGCTATCCACAATGCTACCGTGCTGCCCCCTACGTCCTTGACGGAGTAGGGCAAATTTTGTGCCTTAATGAAGTGGTACAACCGAGTGATCCCTGGGTGACAAAGGCTGCCGTGCAGGGCCCGGAGTCGGTCTACCTGTGCGCTGGCACATGTACCTCGGGATAGGGCGTCTAGGGGCTCGTTGAGTTTGCCAGGGCGATACTTAATCTCGTAATTATAGGTGGAGAGCTTGATTCTCCGCCGCAAGATTTTATCATTTTTGATCTTGCCCCGCTGTGTGTTGTTGAACATGAAGACTACCGACCATTGGTCAGTGAGGAGAGTGAATCTGCTGCCGGCCAGGTAATGCCTCCAATGTCGCACAGCCTCAATGATAGCCTGGGCCTCCTTTTCGATGGATGAGTGACGAATTTCGGAGGCAGGAGGGTGCGGGAAAAGAATGCCACTGGCCTTCCTGCCTGTTTGAGGGTGGCGGCAAGGGCGACGTCCGATGAGTCGCTTTCTACTTGGAAAGGAAGTGTTTCGTCTACAGCGTGCATTCCAGCTTTGGCAATATCAGCTCTGATCCGGGCAAAAGCCTGTTGGGCCTCGGCCGTCAGGGGGAAATGAGGGCACTGTATGAGTGGGCGGGCCTTGTACGCATAGTTTGGGACCCACTGTGCGTAATACGAGAAGAACCCCAGGCAGCGTTTGAGGGCCTTGGGGCAGTGGGGGAGGGGGAGCTCCATGAGGGGGCGCATGCGGTCGGGATTGGGTCCCAGAACTCCGTTCTGGACTACGTAGCCGAGGATGGCTAAGCGGTTTGTACGGAACACGCACTTCTCCTTGTTATACGTGAGGTTGAGGAGAGTGGCGGTGCGGAGAAATTTAGCGAGGTTGGCGTCGTGGTTCTGCTGATCATGGCCGCAGATTGTCACATTGTCTAGGTACGGAAACATTGTCTAGGACCCAGCCAGCTCGGTCTGTGGTGGTACTAGGTACATTCGGTCCATCTCCCTTTGGAAGACCAAAACCCCATTGGTGCCGCCAAAGGGGACCCTAAGGAGGTGATATAGCCGGCCGTCTGCCTCGAAGACGGTGTATGGCCGGTCCGATTTGCGGATGGGGAGCCTGGTGGTAAGCGGATTTCAGGTCCACCGTTGAGAAGACCCGGTACTGTGCAATCTGGTTAACCATGTCAGATATGCGTGGGAGGGGGTACGCGTCGAGCTGCGTGTACCTGTTGATGGTCTGGCTGTAGTCCACGACCATTCGGTTTTTCTCCCCAGACTTAACCACTACCACTTGAGCTCTCCAGAGGCTGTTGCTGGCCTCGATGGCTCCCTCCCGAAGCAACCGCTGGACCTCAGACCTGATGAAGGCCTTATCTTGGGTGCTGTACCGTCTGCTCCTGGTGGCGACGGGTTTGCAATCTAGAGTTAGATTGGCAAAGAGGGAGGGAGAATCGACCTATAGGGTCGCGAGGCCGCACACAGTGACGCATAGTAATGGTACGCCGAATTTAAGGGTCAAGCTCTGGAGGTTGCACTGAAAATCCAGGCCAAGGATAAGTGCAGCGCAGAGGTTAGAGAGGACGTAGAGGCGAAAACCGTGGAACTCTACGCCTTGGACTGTGAGCGTGACCATGCAGTACCCCCAGATCGCTACGCGATGGGATCCAGAGGCCAGGGAGATACTTTGATTGGTAGGGTGTACCTTAAGGGAGCAGCGCCTTACCGCATTTGGGTGTACAAATCTCTCGGTGCTCCCGTTGTCCAGTAGGCAGGAGGTCACATGGCCATTGACTTTCACGCTGGTGGATGCGTTGGTCAGAGCATGTGGTCGGGACTGGTCGATTGCCGTGGATGCGAGTCGTGGTTGATCGTCGGGTAGTGAGGCGGCCGTTGAGTTGGGGTCCTGAAACGCCGTTGGTATCCATGTGCTGCGGGGTGGACAAGATGGCGGCGCCCAGAGGTCCTGGGGATCACAAAATTGCGGCGCCCATGGACGCACATTGCGGGGGTGGAGCAAGATGACGCCGCCCATGAAACGCACGTGTTGTGCGGGGGAGAAGATAGCGGCGCCCATTGCTCGCACATGGCCTGGGGAGGAGGGGAGGATAGCGGCAGTCACTGTCTGTGACCGGGGGGGGCGACCGCTGCCGCTGAGCAGGCCTGGCACACCGCTGTGTAGTGGCCCTTCTGCCCGCAGGCCTTATAAAGGGCAGCGCGGGCCGGGTAGCATTGGCGGGGGTGTCTTTGCTGGCCTCAAAAATAGCATCGGGGCCCCCCGACATCACCGGCTGGCGCGTAGCGCAGGCGTATTGAGTGGGGAGCGCCCCCACTGGGGTGGCTGCCAGTGGGGCCCATGAAGCGTAGGAGGAGTGGGCCGCGCGGTTGGGGGTGTAGGACTGGACATTGTGCAGGGCGACCGTCATGGAAAGCGCTAGTGTTTTAGTCTCTGCGAGGTTGCGCGTGGCCCCTTCTAGGAGCCGCTGCCTGATAACATCAGACCCAATCCCAGTTACAAAAGCGTCCCGCATAAGGAGATCTGAGTGCTCCTTAGCTGTAACGTCCTGGCAGTCACAGTCCCGCACTAGTGGGATCAGGGCCCTCCAGATGTCCTCGATTGACTCACCAGGTAGTTGAGTACACGTTGCGAGCGAAGAGCGTGTTCGTCTTCTGCTCATAATTTTCTTTGAGTCGAGTCATGGCCTCAGCGTAATTGGGCGCATCCTGGATCAGCGGGAAGACTTTGGAGCTGAGTCTGGAGTACAATATTTGAATCTTCTGAGCCTCTGAAACAGGGGTTGGCGCCGCGTTGATATACGCTCCAAAACAAGCTAGCCAGTGCTGGAAGTCCTTTCTGGCATCGCTTGCTTGTGGATCCAGCTGCAGGCGATCTGGTTTAATCCGGAGGTCCATCTTTTGAATCTGATACTAATACATTGATGCACAATCAATTTGACTGGAAACGAAGTTGAATCCAAACTGAGGCTTTATTAGTATCAGATGTGTGGCCTCCTACAGCAGCTGACGAAATGGCTGCGAGCTGGAGGCCACGCACATTTATAACCTGGCTCCTGGGGGGAGCTAGCATGCAGGGGCCCTGGTGAACCTGTAGTGCAGATTCTACTGTACAACTCTTAATATAAGAACACAGTGGTTTCCCACACAAGGATTGTGCGGTGGTCACTTCTACCGATACAGTCATGGACAGATGTATCTGCAGCAGGCAGGTTGGTGAGGATGAGGTCAAGTATGTTTTTCCATCTTCTTGGTTCCCTCACCACTTGCAGTCTCAATCTGGCAGCTATGTCCTTTAGGACCCAGCCAGCTCGGTCTGTGGTGGTACTGCCAAGCCACTCTTGATGACAGACATTGAAGACCCCCACCCAGAGCATATTCTGCACCCTTGCCACTCTCATTGCTTCCTCCAAGTGGTGTTCAACATGAAGGAGTACTGATTTATATGCTGATGGTGGATAGTACATGGTAATCAGCTGGAGGTTTCCTTGCCCTGTTTAACCTTAAGCCATGAGACTTCATGAAAAATGAAAATCGCTTATTGTCACAAGTAGGCTTCAATGAAGTTACTGTGAAAAGCCCCTTGTCGCCACATTCCGGCGCCTGTTCGGGGAGGCTGGTGCGGCAATTGAACCGTGCTGCTGGCCTGCCTTGGTCTGCTTTAAAAGCCAGCTATTTAGCCCAGTGTGCTAAACCAGCCCTTTTTGTGCTAAACCAGACCCTTTTGGGGCCCAGAGTCGATGTTGAGAGCTCCCAGGGCAACTCCTTCCCCACTGTATGCCATTGTGCCACCAGCTCTGCTGGTTCTGTCTTGCTGGTGTGACAAGACATAACCAGGAACGGTGACAGTGGTGCCTGAGAATTGTCTGTAAGGTGTGATTCTGAGAGTGTAAATATGTCAGGATGTTGCTTGACTAGTCTGTAAGACAGCTCTCCCAACTTTGGCACAAGCCCCCAGAAAACTAGTAAGGAGGACTTTGCAGAGTCGACTGGGCTTGGTTTGCTGTTGTTTCCGGTGCCTGGGTTGATGTAGCGGGCTCTTTGGTGGGACTACCAAGCCACTCTTGGTGATGGACATTGAAGTCCTCCACCCAGAGTATATTCTGAGTCCTTGCCAACGTTAGTGTTTTCTTCAAGTGGTGCTCGACATGGAAGAGTCTGGACAAAAGGGCTCTGGAGTTTTAGTTATGAAGAGAGATTGGATAGACATGGATTGTTTTCCTTGGAGCAGAGTAGATTGAGTGGGGACATGATTGAGATGTATAAAATTATGAGGGGCATAGAAGAAACTTTCCCCTTGGACCAGGAGGCATCAATTTAAGGTAAGGGGCAGGAGGTTTAGAGGGGATGTGAGCAAAAACCTTTTTACCCAGAGGGTTGTGGGAGTCTGGACCTCGCTGTCTGAAAGGGTGGTGGACGCAGAGACTCTAATATCATTTAAGAAGTATTTAGATGTGCACTTGCGATGCCAAGGCATACAAGGCTATGGGCCAAGTGCTGGAAAATGGGACCAGAATAGTTGGTGGTTGTTTTTGACTGCCGCAGAATCAATGGGCCGAACAACGTTTTCTGTGCCGTATGATTCTAAGACTATGTTAAACGCCACCTCAGCACTTGTCCCAAGTCCATTCGTGGGATGGCTGCCAGGAAAACTATCAAGACTTTTGGAGGGAGCCCGTACCTAACTCCTGGATGATGTGGAGCAGAGGTGCTTTCCCACAGAGATCCATCAAGCAAGGTGACCATCCCTGCCTGGGAGGCTGTGGTTGCAATAGTGAGTGCCAGCTTGCTGCATAAGAGGATAGGGCAACAGAGCCAGAAGGAGATGAATGACCAGGTTAATTCTGCTTCTTGAAGCATGCCGCTACACTCCTTCACACATTCTTCACACCTCCACAGTGATCTCTCACCGAGCCATCTCACGGATTCGCAACACTTTTTCCCAGTAGGTAACCTGGTCCTCACATCCCCACTCCCACTCATGTCCCATGCATGACAAATGTAATCACCATCTGACCTGGCAGGTCTCCTGCCTGTAGTCTCCCCATCTGTCTCATTGCAGACAAACTCAAGTATAACCTCCGTGAGCGGGCAGAGTCATGCCCGAGCAGAGATGTCTTACGCCCTTTGAGGAGAGAGCCCTTGAGCTAGCAGGTGTGGGGCAGGACCGCACCTTTCAAGAATCCGAAGTGGTGGCAGCAGACATAAGTGAGAACTGTCAAGTCATGCAGCCATGGTGCAAGCAACATGTGAGTTAACTTGTTCCCATCATTTATCCTCTGTGATGTACTGATGCTATCATTCAACCAACCTGGACCATCCTCATGCTCTCTGGACACCAAAGACATGAACAGCTCCGAGGGAGTCTCAGATTGATGCCAAAGCCCAGGACTCAGCTGAGCCCCTGGCCATAGACATATCCCTGGTTCCAGTCGTCCCAGAGATCTGGAACTGCAAAGGCAGAGTCACCAACATCAGAAAGGGATGACAGCATCTCTCCACAGACAGCAAGGCCAACTGGTGGAGTCCCATCGCCTTGTGTCTGAAGAGGTTGTGCAGTCACTCCAGTGCAATGAGGCTAATACTGCGAGGGTGGTGTCCGCAGTGGAGATCTTGGTGCAGGGCATAAACTCCATGGTGGGTGATGACCACTCCATGGTCCAGCTCAGGACCTCCAAGAGCTCCATGATGCAGGAGCTCCATGGTGCAGGGCTTCAATTGCATGGTGCAGGCACTAGTAGGAATCCATGAATGTCAGTGCCAGAGGACGGCAGGCTTCTGGATCTCACTCCAGCTATTCCTCTTTTGGGCAACCGAAGGGAGGAGGACCAGCAGAAGCACAGCCTGGGACCTTCCACACAGCAGACTCTGGGGATGCCCAGCCCATCTGTCAACCTCTCCCTAAAGGCACACCTCCAGCGCCACATACCGAGGAGGGCAGCACATCAAAACCTATACAGTCTGTAAGTAGGCCTGGATCCTCAAAGTCCAGGCCCCCCAGGGGACACCCGACAAGCTCATCTCAGGCAAAAAGGCATGGAAGAACTCAACCTTGGCTGTGGATCTTGGGGAAACACCGAGATGTAGCAGAGGGTAAGGAAGAGTAAGAAACTATAGGCACCTAGTGGGCAAGGTGAACCTAGGTATTAGCAGACATAAGTCAACATTGTATTATCGCTCTTCTATTAAACATCACTTTGTTCACCCATACAGATCCTCCACGCTGTCATTTCATGGACCATGCTCTACAAATCCTCTGCATACACTTGGTGCTCCATCGCTATGGATTGTAGGATTTGTAGCGCTAATTGCAACGTCCCATTGCCACTGCTGGGATGGGGGAATCCTCCAGCAAATGACCCCGTCATTCAGCATCGGAATGCCCCCGGCAGTGCCTCCTCAGAGGCTCCGGCATCTGTGGCCCTGCTCCTGGTAGAGCAATCAGCCCACATTGCCATTCCTCTGCAAGGCGCTGTTCCTGGTCACGTGTAGCAACACGTCGATGTCACTGCGGTAGGTTGCTCGCAATTAGTAGAATTGCCATTTTAACTAGCTCCATGTAATAAACTGAAAGGAAGAGAACATCAAAGTGAGCAATGATGATTCCTGACAATGCCCTGACCCTCAGCCTTCTCAGCATCTGGGACATCCACCCGAGCGCTTCCCCCTTTGTGATCAGCTTTCAACTAAGCCTCACTCCCTCCTTGACATACAATAGGTACATCCCCACAGTTGTCTTTCTCAACTCACCTGAATGAAGCACTTCGATCTTTGAGAGTCATAGTGGTCCCTAACCCCACCCAGGCGTGTGGTGTTAGGGCAGCCAACTGTATTCAATGGACCAGCGTTCTAACCTCACGGGCAACCAAAAAGATGCCCCCCGTCTTCGCCTTGAACGGGGTGAGTGATGAGAGACTTCACCATAATGCTTTACATTGGGACCACATATGTGCCACCTCTCTGTTATGTAGACGTGAATATGAGCTTTGGAGTACAATGCTTGGGGTCTAGGCTTACAACTATTTTGATGAACACAAATAACCAAGTAAACTAATTCAAATAAACTGAGGGACTAATTAAAGGGACAGTCCCTTAAAGAGAAACTGCCTTCAACAAAAAGCGAGTCACAAATGAAACCTAAAAACATCAAACCAAAATGCGATTAAAGTGGTCAATAAGGCACCCCAGTCGCTGCGGTTCCCAACAAGCACATAAGGTCCCGAGGGTGCCAGTGGTAACCTCATGGTCCCTCTCCAGGGGCACCCGATCACAAATGTAGTCGCCTTAGATGGGCAGGCAGTGGGGTCAACGATCCCCTCGGTTGCTCACTGCCTGTACCTGTTGATGGCACGTTTGGCCAGGCCCGGGATTATGTTCATGAGGAGGTCCTCCTGCCCCACCCCTCTCTGCACCAGGAGCATGGGACGAAAGTGAAAACAAAACTGAAACTAATGGTTTTTGAAGTAACTGAAAAGGATGTGCAGTCTAAAGAGTTAAAGATTGGGTGCCAATGAAGACAGCATGGTGGTGCAGTGGTTAGCACTGCTGCCTCATGGCGAGAGGCCCGGGTTCGATCCCGGCCCCGGGTCACTGTGTGTGCGGAGTTTGCACATTCTCCCTGTGTCTGCATGGGTCTCACCCCCACAACCCAAAGATGTGCAGGGTATGTGGATTGGCCACGCTAAATTGCCCCTAAATTGGAACAAAAAATTGGGTGCCAATCAGTAGCACACTCATGCATTGCAATACTGACTGAATTGACACAGTTGATTCATCAAGGAAGTGCCAGGGAGCTGATCAGTCACTTGGTTTCCTCTTGTGGCAGGCGAGGTGCACCTGATTTGTGTGAAGAGTGCAAATTTAGCATGTCAACTTCATCCTTGGAAGGTACCCTCATTCCCCCAGCCCATATGGGTTGCCCATTAAACAAGCCTTCCAACTGGAACAGCCAGCCACCGAGAAACTAATCCCTGACAGCCAAGCCGCCATAACCAATGGCCTTGAACTTTCACCCAGCTCATGCCCTCTGGCTTCACAGTGCTGCCTGAGTGTGGGGATTCATTCTCACTGCAGTCTTCCTGCCCCCTCATGAGGCTGCAAAGCACCCCTTGTCAGAATCTCCACTCTGCCCATGCAGCCTGGTCTGTCAAGGGACACCAGCTAAGAACCTCACGGTCGCCCCCAATGCTGACCCTATGGATTTACCTGCTCCCACCCACTTTCCGACCGTCACACTGGAAAGCAATCCCTCAACAGTAATATTGCCACAAGCCCAGCAAGGAGGACACGGGAATACCAGCTTTCAGACCCCTTTATACTCACAGACATAAAAGTTCACTAAGGCTTGCGAGCGATCCGACTTCCCAAGATTCCGAGACTTTCCCCCTCCCGGTCCCAGGTTGAACCCACCTTGATCACCACTTCATCCCTGTTGCCTCCTCTGCAACTGGCTCTCTGGATGGTAAGGAAACCTGCATGCTAATCTCCCATATCCCCTTTGGAGATTAAGTAACCAGACAGCTGTTGTAAATCACGTCAGTGTGATGTCATGCCGGCAGCCGATGAATATCCAGTGAGTGAAGTGGGGAAGTCCCAGAGGGAGGGCTCACTAATGATATTATAATGTATTAAAATGAAATTCCTGGCTTTCTGTACTGGATTTCACATGACAATGCCGGTGAGGGAACTGGAAAATCGGAAATCGTGATCTCGCTGGAGAGAATCGTAATTTCCGATTTACGCCACATTTTCCTTCCACGTCACCGATGGCTAATGCGGGCTCAAAACCACCTCGTAAATGCTTATAATTTAAGTCTAAATTCCACTCAGAGCACTCTGCATTCTACTTTCAATTTGAATACTGTAGTTTCTTGGGTGTTTATTCGATTCTCCTGGAGACAAACCAATGTATGTCTCTGCTCTCAGAAATACACTTAGATTCTTCTTAATTTCTTAGTCTGGCACTTAGACTTCCACAACTCTCTCTCCTTATTTTAAAAAAGTGGCCCCAGTACTAGATTTATAGTTTATCGATATAGTTAACAATATTTCCGTTGTTTAACTTTTAACCTCATGGCTTTCCTTTGATCTGTCAATACCCATGCCCTTCTGCCAGCCCCTCGAATAATTGTTCTTCATCTATCCTACATTTAAAAATTACCATTTCCAAAATTAAAAAAATCTTATAACATACTCATTTGTACCACAGAGAAGTTGAAGGTTTTTGTGAGGGCCACGAAGAATCCAGCACGAGTTTTAAGGATACAAAGTAATAACATTTATTTACAATAACATATATATATAACAGCAGCAGCAACTTCCCTTGCTGCACACTCCTTCCTGCTGGTTCCAAACTGGCCAGCTTTATTTATACTTGGAGTTTACTAATGGTTTCTCCGCCCCCCTCATTGCGGAAGCTCATACTCCCACAGGATTGTGGGATTGTCCATTAGTCCCCAGCCAATGGTAAGCAGGCAGGTTATAACATCCCTCCCCCACAAAGTCCAAGGAATCCACTGAAGACCCTGGAAGAAGGAGGGCGTCGGACTCGTTTTGCCGCAGGCCGGACACCATTTGCACGCGGCGCTGGATCAGGCGGCATGTAACGAGACGGAGAATTGCGCTTCCGTGATGAACGGCGTAACGGTTGTACATCCACGGCCCGTGGACCCGAGGATTCCCCCTCTGATGCGTCCTGTGTCTCCATCTCGGAGTCAGAGTCTGCTGCCTCCGTCATGTCAGCATCTCTATCTCCATTCGGTTCTGTAACGACCTGCGCAGGCTTTGAGTGAGGCACCAGTGGAAGATTGTGAGGACTACCTTCCCTTGTCTCTGGTCTCTGCGGCTGTAGAAATGAGCTCCGGGGGCGGGGAATCTTTGGAGGGGATAGTCATCTGGACCGAACGTGGTCTACATGTTTTCGCTGGAGACGACCCTGGGCTTGCTCCTGGTAAGATATAGGGCCCGTTTGGCGAAAGATTACGCTAGGAACCCACTGGGCACCACCAGCAAAATTCCGAACGAACACTGGGTCACCGGGCGCAAACTGCTGAATCGGCCGATGCCGAGAAAATCCCTGTCCCTGCCGTTCTTGTGTGCGGCGTACTTTTGCGCCAATGTCCACGAAAACCATACTAAGGAGGGTGCGAAGTCTCCGGCCCATTAGGAGTTCTGCGGGAGCTACCCCAGTCACCGCATGGGGGGTGGTCCTATACGTAAACAAAAAGCGAGCCAGTCTCGTGTCCATTGATCCGGAAGACTGCTTCTTTAGTCCTCTTTTGAATGTCTGCACTGCGCGCTCTGCCAACCCATTTGAAGCCGCGTGGTAAGGGGCAGTGCAGATATGGCGTATGCCGTTCATCTTCATGAACCTCGCAAACTCCTCACTCGTGAATGGAGTGCCGTTATCCGTGACCAGAACCTCGGGGAGGCCATGCGTGCTAAAGGACAAATGCATCTTTTCAATTGTTGCGCAGGACGTTGTCCCCTGCATCTTATGCACCTCTAGCCATTTAGACTGGGCGTCGATTAATAGAAGGAACATGGATCCTTGAAAAGGGCCTGCAAAATCTGCATGCAAGTGTGCCCAAGGCCGCCCTGGCCATTCCCAGTGATGTAGGGGAGCGGCCGGCGGAAGCTTCTGATGCTCCTGGCAAATGGAGCAGTTTTGGGCCACCTTCTCAATGTCGGTGTCGAGGCCTGGCCACCAGACATAACTCCGGGCCAACATTTTCATTTTGGTCACACCTGGATGCCCATTGTGCAAGTCTCTTAGTATCAGCTGCTGGCCTTTTTCCGGGACAATCACACGCGTCCCCCACAAGAGGATGCCGTCGTCCACGCTGAATTCTGACAGCTTGGAGGAAAATGCCCGCAACTCGCCTGGGAACTGTCTATGCTGCCCACCATTCAGGACAATGTGCCGAACCTTTGACAGGACTGGCTCCATCTGGGTCCACTCACGGATCTGTGATGCCGTGACAGGCAAGGTGTCCATAAAATTTAGGGTTGCAACCACCTCACCGGTCGTGGGGGGCGACATGGGGCCGGTCGATAAAGGCAATTGGCTCAGTGCGTCGGCATTTGCTATCTGCGTTCCTGGTTTGTGCTCCAGAGAATACTCGTATGCAGCAAGCAACAAAGCCCAGCGCTGGATCCGTGCGGAAGCAATGGGCGGCATTGGCTTATCCTCTCTGAAAAGTCCCAGCAGAGGCTTATGATCAGTCACGATAGTGAAATGGCGGCCATACACGTACTGGTGGAAGTGTTTCACCGCGAAAACCACTGCCAGGCCGTCCTTCTCGATCTGCGCGTACATTTTCTCCGCTGCAGTCAATGTGCGGGAGGCGACAGCTATCGGTCACTCGGCCCCGTTCTCCATCTTGTGGGACAGGACGGCCCCAATACCATACGGGGATGCATCACATGTGACGAGCAAAGGCTTTCCAGGATCATAGTGGGTTAGTAACCCAGACAACGACAATTGTTGCTTTACCCGCGGGAAAGCGGTTTCCTGCGGCTGACCCCAAACCCAGGTGTGATTTTTCTTTAGCAGAAGGTGCAACGGGGCCAGCGTAGTTGCCAGATTGGGGAGGAACTTCCCGTAATAGTTTACGAGACCGAGAAAAGAACGAAGATGCGAAGTGTCAGTCGGGGCGGGGGCCTGTTGAATCGCACGCACCTTCTCTGCGACGGGGTGCAAACCTTCGCGGTCCACCCGATAACCTAGGGAGACTACTTCCTTTGCCTGAAATACGCACTTTGTGCGATGTAAACAGACTCCAGCCTCCGAAAAGCGTCTAAGGACAGCCTCCAGATTTTCCAAATGTTCCTGCTCCGACATCCCTGTCATCAAAACGTTATCTAAGTAGACAGCAACACGTGGTAAACCTCTCAAAATGCCCTCCATAACACGTTGAGAAATAGCGCAGGCAGAGGATACTCCAAAGAGCAACCGTGTATATTCATAGAGGCCCCGGTGTGTATTAATCGTTACATATGGCCTGCAGGCAAGGTCCAGCTCCAACTGTAGGTAGGCGTGACTCATTTCTAATTTTGTGGAGGAGAGTCCGCCAGCAAGCTTCGCGTAGAGATCCTCTATGCGAGGCATTGGATATCGGTCGAGTCGGGAAGCCATATTCACTGTAAGTTTATAGTCGCCACACAAGCGAACTGTGGCATCTGGCTTCATTACAGGTACAATTGGTGCTGCCCAGTCAGCAAAACGGACGGGCCTGATAATACCCAAACTCTCCAAACGAGTGAGCTCCCCTTCTACCTTCTCGAGCAAGGTGTAAGGCACCGGGCGCGCCCGGAAATAGCGC
This sequence comes from Scyliorhinus torazame, assembly GCF_047496885.1. NCBI lineage: Eukaryota > Metazoa > Chordata > Chondrichthyes > Carcharhiniformes > Scyliorhinidae > Scyliorhinus > Scyliorhinus torazame. The sequence goes on from NC_092720.1 coordinate 78,571,340, forward strand.
GGCGTGGCTCCTGGTTCGACTTGGATACGGGCTACGGCCCCTTTTATTTTCCCCAAACCAGGCTGGAATACATCTGGGTATCGTCCTAGCACCTCAGTCAACCCTTCAGAAACTGTTTGGAGGATGTGCTGCCATTGCAACCGCAAATGGCGTAACCAGTCCCGACCCAACAGGCTGGGCCCATGGCCACGCACCACGATAAGTGGGAAACGCCCCTCCTGACGTCCATAAACAACAGGGGTCATTGTAGTTCCTGCAATGTCCAGTGGTTCCCCCGTGTAGGTGGCCAACCTGGCCTGTGAGTCGGTTCATGTGAGGGTCTGTATACCCTGCTTGATGCGGTCGAATGTCCTCTGGGCGATCACGGAGACCGCTGCGCCAGTGTCCAACTCCATCTCAAGCGGGTGACCATTGACCCGTACTGTCACCTTAATGGGGGCCACACGGGGAGCTGCCACACAATGCAGCTGCAAGCAGTCGTCCTCTGTCTCCACGTCCTCAGGAGTAGTCGCCGCAGGTTCATCCACATGGAAGGTACGGCCCCTAGGCTGGTCCCCGTTTCGGTCGGAACGACGGCGCTCTGGCGCCCCAGGATTGGCGTCCGCGACGCGGTCGGCGCCTACAAGTTTGACACGGACATGTCCTCATCCATTGTTTCAGGAGAAGGCTCCCTTCGGGGAGGAATGTCCGATGGCCACGGGCGTCGTCCGGACATCGCCTTGCCCAAGGTACCGCAGGAGTGCGGGGGTACGTTTTCGGACGGAAGGGGTTGCGCCCCAAGGCATGCACTTCCATTCCCTGTAGCTCCTGCACTCCTCGTTCTGCGCTCTCTCGGGACAATACTATTTGAATGGCCTGTTGAAAAGTCAATGTTGGCTCAGCTAACAACATTCTCTGGGTGGCCACATTGTTAATACCGCAAACCAAACGGTCGCATAACATTTCTGACAAGGTCTCACCATAGTCACAGTACTCCGCAATCCTGCGTAGCCTGGATAGAAAATCAGAAAGGGATTCTCCAGGGGTCCTCTCAGCGGTATTAAACCGGTAACGCTGGACTATCGTGGACGGGGTTGGGTTAAAATGTTGCCCCACTATATTCACAAGTTCATCAAACGTTTTGGTGTCCGGCGCAGCTGGATACGTAAGGCTCCTAATCACCCCAAACATATGCGGGCCGCAGGCGGTGAGCAATATGACCACCTGGCGCTCGTTTTCAGTGATATTGTTTGCCCGGAAATAGTAACGCATCCGTTGTGCGTACTGGTTCCAGCTTTCCAGCGCAGCATCAAAAACATCCAAACGTCCGTACAGAGGCATGGTGTAATAGAAAACAACTTCCAACCTGTATCCAACAAAAATCCAGGGAGGTGGCTTCAGCAGTGTAGACAGCTATTCACTTTAACCCTCGTCGCCAGTTTTGTGAGGGCCACGAAGAATCCAGCACGAGTTTTAAGGATACAAAGTAATAACATTTATTTACAATAACATATATATATAACAGCAGCAGCAACTTCCCTTGCTGCACACTCCTTCCTGCTGGTTCCAAACTGGCCAGCTTTATTTATACTTGGAGTTTACTAATGGTTTCTCTGCCCCCCTCATTGGGGAAGCTCATATTCCTACAGGATTGTGGGATTGTCATTAGTCCCCAGCCAATGGTAAGCAGGCAGGTTATAACAAAGGTTATCTCCATTTTCAACTATCCAAAGGAAAACAGTGTTGTCATTTGCAGAAAATTTTGCCAGTAGTTAAAGCTAGTGCAACCTTTTAAAATGATGCTGCAGCAATACTGTTTTTCTCACTTGCAAAGCAATAAACTGCTCAGTAGCAGAAAGATTGCTGAGAATCAAGCTCCGTCTCTCAAGTTAGAACTGCCGCAGGAAAATGCTGTTTATTTACATTTATTCTTGGGTGACATCAGCAGTAATTATTGGCCATTACTAAGAATCTAAGGACATTAAGTGCCAACCACACAGCATGGAACAGGAAAAGCATGTTGGCCAGACAGGGCTGAGAAGGATATTAACTACTACTTGGGTTTTTATGATAAACATGCAGATTTTGTGATGCAAGACAACAAAATGCCAAATGTTAAATATTCAGTGTCTCAACTTTGAGTTGAACTCAAGACCTGAGTTTATAGTCTGGTAGCATAGTCACGAGGTTCCTTACCCAATTTCTTGAACCTCTCGTGGACCAATTGAAACCCTGGTTATCTGTTTCTAATGAAAGAAAACTTAGCCCATTGTCTTATTATTTTTGCCCAATTATGATTGATGGGATGCATATAGAAGTGCTGATGTTCTAGAAAACGGGGGGGGGGATCTTTACTGTGCCTATAGTTAAGTTTATCCAATAAACCAGTTATAGTTCAGACGTAGCTATGTTCCTTTGCTAGATGCAATCAACATACAACATGGTGGCAGCTATGAAGGACCCTGAAACCAAGATTTACAAGTCTGACCGTAAGAAAGGCACCAAAACTGAAGGTATCAATGGACAGTTGAAAATCTCTAATAGAGCTCCATAGAAGAAGAAGAGGCAGAAAACAACTGAACCACAGCATGTGGTGGTCCATGAAAAATTCCGATCCAGCAGCAGATTCAGAGAACCTAGCAACAATCGAGGCAGAGTGAACAACGCTTGGAAATGGGTCCAATTCTTCAATTTACCGGCCCAATATGCAGGCAGCACAAGGCAAATTCTATTTTTAACGAGTGCAGGTTTTGATACACCTCATAGTCGGGATCAACGCCATTACACATGGCGATCATGAGACAGCAATAAAACAAAACAATAAATTGGCTGTTTAAACACAGTTCCCCAGTAGGGAAAACTCCTTTCCTATAAAGGATGTTTAAAAAATTAAGAGAGACCTCCTTGAAGCTTAAAGCAACTATAGATTCCTAATTCACAATAACTGAGTGATATGGGGAATATGAAAGGACCAAGCAAACATAGAATTGGGCACGATGGAGGAAAACATTTTTAAGATTCCGAATTGCTTCAGGATTGGACAACAGGTTTGAGGCTGAACAAGTCAATACATTAATTAGTGTTTTCTATTGAAGCAATTGTGGATAATGTTATAGCAAGACAAGGCATTAATGAAACATCAGAGAAATTGGAAGAAGTCTTAAAACCGTTGATAATTATTTTAATTTACAGAGTAACAAGATTCATGAGATGGCCAAATGCAACAAAAGTGTCCAGAAACCAGGTGAAACATGTAATGACTTAGGCCAGGCCTTTGAGATTGGCCAATTAGAATACAAGTACCCTGATTAATGGCCCAATCAGAGTGTCAGATCCTCTGCACTCCCGGTGTAGACAGCAGACTGAATGGTCATGATTGTTCAACTGTTGGGTTTGTAAATAAAAGGAATTCTGGTGATGGGACTTCTGCCTCCGTGGACTTATTACAGTGGCGACGAGGAAAACGGAATGACCCGAAGAAACCTGCTCGTCAGCAGCTGCCACATATTGAGGGTAATCCACTGACAGGCAAAATGCCTTTATTCGAAAAGTTGGACTCTTTTGACCCTGCAGTGGAAGACTGGGCCCAATATGTAGAGCGGATGAATTATTTCTTTAGAGCAAATGATATAAATCCGGATGAAAAGCAATGGGTCATTCTGCTGGCCACGTGTGGGTCAGCAGCCTTTGCCATTATGCGTAGTTTCACTTTTCTTGAGGCACCAGACACGAAAACGTTCCAGGAATTGACGGACTTAGTAAAAGAGTACTATGACCCTAAGCCACCTCTGATCCTGCGAAGGTACCGGTTTTACTCAGCATTCCGAGACACTGGGGAGTCAGTTACAAACTTTTTAACAAGATTAAGGCGATTAGCAGAGGCTTGCGAATTTGGCCTGATGCTAAAAGAGATGCTCCGAGACCATTTGGTGTGTGGAATAAATAATATAGCAATAGCAGAGGCTGAGCTGGATTGCAAACAAACATTGCAGCTGGCTTTGTCCTTAGAAAAAGTGGCAAGCGGAGCGCATGAGTTACAGGGTACTCCGATGGAGATAGACACCCATACCAGTGAAACTGAGTTAAGGGACTACCGCTGGGGGATAGGCAACTGCATAGCCACCCTCAGGAACGACGCGGATACTAAATTAACCAGGCCCACACGCAGAAGCCCTCCCAAGCAAGGAAAAATTAGTTCCAGACAGATGGCAGCCCCTGCAGCTTTTCGCCCGACAAAATATTGTAGTTGTTGCTAGAGATCGGAGCCAGAAAGGAGAAATAGAAGCCCAAAACCAGCATCTTGGAAAAGGTCACGTAGGCCGGGGTACAGGAGAATGCATACCCTAGAAGCCCCACCTACCTCCGACGAGGAACAGCTAAATCAAAACCCATTAAATTATCCATAAGGTTGAATGGACGTCCCACACTGATAGAAGTTGACACTGGAGCAGCAGTATCGTGATAGGGGAAACAGTATTCAATAAAATCCGCACTGGACTCCAACCCTTCTTCCTAACCAGGACCTTGGCAAAACTGAGGACATACACAGAGGAACCACTGAGAGGGTTGGGCACAACGCATGTAACTGTGGCCTATGGAGAGCAACTGGTTAAGCTGCCTTTAATGGTAGTGAAAGGTGTGAGGCCAAGCTTATTGGGACGAAATTGGCTAAAAGAGATCCAGCTGGATTGGGTAAACATTTTCCAGCTGGAAAGTGGCCGCCTGAGCAAACTCGCGTGCAAATACCCAGAGGTTTTCCAAGAAGGGCTCGGAACAATAAAGGGAGCAAAGGCGACATTGCATGTAGATCCAGAGGCAGTCCCAAAATTCGACCAGTACCTTTCACATTAAGGCAGAAAGTCGATATGGAAATAAAACGATTAGAGCGTGAGGGGATAATAAAACTGGTCCAGTTTGCAGAGTAGGCAGCATCCGTGGTGCCTATCCTGAAGCCGGACGGCTCAATCTGCCTTTGTGGAGATTTCAAATGATTAATCGCTACTCACAACTGGACAAATACCCAATTCCCCGGATTGAGGATTTGTATGCAAAGCTGGCTGCAGGCCTCCTATTCTCAAAGCTGGATATCAGCCACGCATATCTACAGCTGAAGCTGGACGAAGAGTCCCAAAAATTCTCAATGATAAACACCCTGAAGGGCCTTTTTCAGTATACAAGATTACCCGGGGTATCGTCAGCTTATACGATATTCCAGAGGACAATGGAGAATATATTGCAAGGGCTACCATAAGTCGCCATTTACCTGGACGACGTCCTCATTACAGGAAAAACAAAGGCAGAACTCCGGCAAAACCTGGAGGAAGTCCTGAGGAGGTTTTCAGCAGCAGGCGTGCACCTAAAGGGGGAGAAATGTGTTTTCCTAACACCTCAAGTAATCTATTTGGGGTACAAGGTTGACAAATCAGGGCTCCACTCTTTGGAGGATCGGATGAGGGTGATTACAAATGCCCTGGCCCCCACCACAATCCAGGAGTTAATGTCTTTTTTAGGACTGGTGACATATTATGGAAAGTTCATACAGAACAGAGCTTCCGACTTGGATCCCCTACACCAATTACTAAAAAGGGGATAAGCCTGGCGGTGGTCTGCCTGCCAAGACAGGGCTTTCAAGAAGATAAAAGAACAACTTTCCTCAGAGAATGTCTTGGCACACCACGATCCCTGGAAAGAGTTGATGCTCACGTGCGACATGTCTCCATATGGCATTGGTGCAGTTTTGGCACACAGAGGGCAAAATGGACAGGAACGACCTGTAGCATTTGCTTCCAGGACGCTGGCAGCAGCAGAACAAAAGTACGCCCAAATCAAAAAGGAAGGACTGGGTGTGATCATCCCGGTGAAGAAATTTCACCAGTACTTGTACGGGCGGAAATTCACTAATTACAAATCACAAGCCATTGCTGAGTTTGTTGAAAGAAGACAAAGCAATACCACCAATAGTTTCGGCCCGGATCCAACTCTGGACCCTACTACTAGCGGTGTACCAGTATCAACTGGAGCATCGACCAGGAACCCAGGTGGCAAACGCCGATGCACTAAGCAGGCTGCCATTTCCGGATGCCTCGCCATTAGTACCCAAAATAGAGGAAACTGTAATGATGTTGCATTTCCTGGACACCCTTCCAGTGGCCGCACAAAACATTTGTTTATGGACCCAAAGGGACCCGGTTTTATCAAAAATAAAACACATCGTGCTAACTGGGGAGATGGAAAGACCGTCCAGGCGGAATTCCACCCTTACTGGAGCAGAAGAGAGCAGATCACCGTGGAAGACGTGATCCTGCTATGGGGGGGCTCGAGTAATAGTTCCAAGTCAAGGCCGTCGAGCCATACTGGCTGAACTACATCATGGGCACCCGGGGTCTCAAAAATGAAGATGCTGGCCAGAAGCTCTGTCTGGTGGCCAGGCCTGGACACAGACAAAGCGCCATTGGTAGGTCGGTGTCAAGAATGCCAACAAGGGCAGAAGGTGCCACTGGCAGCCCCGCTGCACCCATGGGAATAGCCAGGTAGACCATGGTCGCGACTTCATGTCAATTTTGTAGGCCCGTTTATGGGTTCACTGTTTTTTATAATAGTAGACGCCCATTCCAAATGGCTGGATGTCTACAAAATGAACTCTGCGAATTCAACAACTACCATTGAAAAACTCCGCACCTCGTTCACAACTCATGGTATCCCGGAGGTGTTAGTTTCGGATAATGGATCGGTTTTCACCAGCCAGGACTTCACAAAATTTATGAAGTCGAATGGCATTCCGCACATAAGGATGGCACCATCAAATGGTTTGGTGGAGAGAGCCGTCCAGACCTTAAAAGTTGGATTGAAGAAACAGTCAGCAGCATCATTGGACACCAAACTGTCGCGCTGGCTATTTGACTACAGAACAACCCCACACACAACAACGGGAATAGCACCAGCGGAGCTACTCATGGGCAGACGACTCCAATTCCGGCTGAGTTTACTATTCCCGAATTTAGGTGGCAGAATAGAGCAACACCAAGAGGCCCAATGCAGGGGCCACGATAACACTCGCTGAGAAAGACAGTTCAACACAGGTGAAAATGTATGGGTCAGAAATTATGCGAATAGCTCCACATGGGTAGCAGGAACAGTTAAAGCCAGGACAGGACCTGTGTCGTATGAGATACGTGTGGGAAAACATGTAATAAAGAAACACCTGGACCAGGTGCGGGCCTCTGATTCATTTCCTCCTCCGGAGCTGACTCAGACCAGCATACCAAGGACCGTGGAGAGTCTCCCCGGAAAACTATTCACGCCCCTCCGACACCACTGGTGAGGACATCGGACTCGGATATGGACACCGTGGATGATGCCGCAGCTGTAACGCCTGCCACCGGAGGAAAGGCCCCTCAGGCACTCCCATCAGAATAGACGGGCGCCTAGCCGTTATACCCCCCCTACGTTGGAGGCCGAAGTGGAGGAGCCGGACCCGGCGCAAAAACGAAGCAGGACGAAGTAAGTCACAACAACCATGAGGGCTCCTCGGACTTTGGGGGGGAGGGGTGTAATGACTTAGGCCAGGCCTTTAAGATTGGCCAATTAGAATACGAGTTCCCTGATTAGTGGCCCAATCAGGGAACTCCTTTCTGTGTATATAAAACAGGGAGTGTCAGATCCTCTGCACTCCCGGTGTCGACAGCAGACTGAATGGTCATGATTGTTCAGCTGTTGGGTTTGTAATAAAAGGAATTCTGCCTCCGTGGACTTATTACAAAACAGGAGATGCCTTTATCAGTAGACTTCCTGAAATTGCAAATATGGTGATCTTAAGACTGAGCTAATACGAGACCACATTGTAGCTGGTGTGCTGATGACACCCTATCTGACCTACTGCAATCTAAACAATATTGAACTTTGGAGAGGCAATACAGTTGGTGGGATAAACCTAGGTCAGTGTCCTGCACACACTGCAGAATACCTTCATTGTAAAACGTTTGGACACTTGCATGTAAAATTGTCGGCTCCAATGCACCCCTCCCTGATGAGCTCAACGCATTCTATGCCCACTTTGAGCAAGAGATCAGCGAGAGCGAGCCCTCCACCCCAGAAGCCGCGGATGAACTTGTGTCTGAGATCACCACTGCAGATGTCAAAGCAGCCTTCTCGAAGGTCAACCCACAGAAAGCCACTGGTACCCGGCCGAGCACTCAGGTCTTGCGCGGATCAGCTGGCGGGGGTATTCGCAGACATCTTCAACCTCTCCTTACAACAATCTGAGGTCCCTATCTGCTTCAAGAAGACGACCATCATCCCTGTACCAAAACAAAGTCAAGCAGCGTGTCTTAATGACTATCGTCCAGTGGCTCTGACATCCATCATCATGAAGTGCTTCGAAAGGTTAGTCATGGCACAAATCCACTCCAGCCTCCTGGATTGCCTTGATCCACTACAGTTCGCCTACCGCTGCAACAGGTCCACAGCAGACACCATCTCCATGGCCCTGCACTCTACCCTGGAACACCTAGATAACAAAGACACCTATGTCAGACTCCTATTTATTGACTACAGCTCAGCCTTCAACACCAACATTCCTACTAAACTCATCTCCAAACTCTGTGGCCTTGGCCTTGGCTCCTCCCTCTGTGACTGGATCCTGAACTTTCTAACCCACAGGCCACAATCAGTAAGGATAGGCAACAACACCTCCTCCACGATCATCCTCAACACCGATGCACCACAAGGCTGTGTCCTCAGCCCCCTACTAGACTCCTTATACACCTATGACTGTGTGGCCAAATTCCCCTCCAACTAGATTTTCAAATTTGCTGATGACACCACCGTAGTGGGTCGGATTTCAAGCAATGACGAGACAGAGTCCAGGAATGAAATAGAGAATCTGGTGAACTGGTGCGACGACAATAATCTCTCCCTAAATGTCAACAAAACGAAGGAGATTGTCACCGACTTCAGGAAGCGTTGTGGAGAACATGCCCCTGTCTACATCAATGGGAACAAAGTAGGAAGGGTCGAGAGCTTCAAGTTTTTAGGTGTACAGATGACTCTACTTTCTCAGAAGACTAAGGAAATTTGGCATGTCAGCTACGACCCTCACCAACTTCTACAGATGCACCATAGAAAGCATTCTTTCTGGTTGTATCACAGCTTGGTATGGAGCCTGCTCTGGCCAAGACCGCAGGAAACTACTAAAGGTCGTGAATGTAGCCCAGTCCATCACGCAAACCAGCCTCCCATCCATTGACTCTATCTATAATTCCTGCTGCCTCAGAAAGGCAGCCAGCATAATTAAGGACCCCACGCACCCCGGACATACTCTCTTCCACCTTTTTCCGTCAGGAAAAAGATACCAAAGTTTGACGTCACGTACCAACCGGCTCAAGAACAGCTTCTTCCCTACTGCCATCAGACGTTTGAATGGACCTACCCCGTATTAAGTTGATCTCTTCTCTACACCTTGCTATAACTGTAACACATTCTGCAGTCTCTCCTTCCTTCCCTATGTACGGTATGCATTGTTTGTACAGCATGCAAGAAACAATATTTTTCACTGTATACTAATACATGTGATAATAATAAATCAAATCAAATCAACTAAAACCTCTAGATACATAGAGAATAATAAGTGAATCTTCTCACACACAGCCATCAATGAAACTGAGTAATCTCAACATGAAGAGGAAATGGTTTCCTGGTGGAAAGTTTTTAAATGTCCTTCGTAATGAGATCAAAGGGCGACATGGTGGCGCAGTAGTTAGTTGGATCGCCATGCTAAATTGCCCCTTAATTGGAAAAAAAAAAGAATTGGGTACTTTCAATTTATTTTTAGAACTGAGGCTGGTAACACAATGGCTGAGGACAACTGAAACCCAGTTTATATGGTCTAGAAGGGATCCAACTACAAATCATGGGCACATTGCAGGCATGCTCCAGTACAGACGTCAACAGATACTGGAAACATTATATGTTATTCGCAATCAAGAATTTTCTCTTTTGAGCTGAAACACCTGTGTAGACCTCAACCTCATCAAGACAGCAGAGGACGTCAATCAACAGACAGTCATCAATGATAAAAAATCTGAACCCCTCAAACAGGTGAACTGCATTGAAAATCTGATTGTGACTTCAACACTGATTTTTTTTGACACTGTTGACAGAGGCCAATAATCCAGCTCATTACCTGGAAGTTGTCCAGGAGACACAGATTACCAGAGAGGTAATGAACCATTTGGACCAAAGAGTACCTGAATGTGACCATGATTCTTCATCATTTACATGTTGACTGAGAAGGTGGAAGACAAATCTCAGATGATAGAATCCACTGGTATAATAGTACATTCATCCGACAGTGGTGACCCCTTTGTAAGTCCATCCACACCTTAAGTCCACCCACACCTATCCATAAACTAAAAGAATTCAAACAGGCAAACAAGTCCAAAACTAGAGACAGACAATGTCCACCTCTTCCACGTTAGAAGGCACGTTAGAACTTACTGCTATACCAGGGTTATCGGAATTTGAGGGAGAGCAATATGTTGAGGGACATTGAGGGACAGCAATATGTGACTTCCCCACAGCTCCAACCTGAACAATTATTTCCAGGAGCAGCAATCCACGATTACCATGAAGTTCATGAACAAGGTTCTACCAGGTATCATCACTCTAGAAGTAAAGAAACACGGACAGAACAGTCAAAAATGCACTCAACAGACAAGAATATGGAACACATGAAATCCAACCATGAGCGAGAAACATCGGATCGCGAGAGGTATGACAGCATGATAAGGAAAAAGAGGATCAAGTCTAGATCCAGGTAAGGGAACCATCATTATACATTTGGAAGAACCAGATGTTGAGTCACAAACTGACAACGTGCTAGATGCAGCAATTCTTACAGAAAGCCAGCCAAGTTAAAGCAAAGAAGGCCAAAGGGAGACTGCCGATCTGAGTCCGACAGTAACACAATCAAGAAGAGATTTGAAACCTCTAGATTGATTGGATTTATGAAGTCAGAGACTTATGGGCAGATAGGGAGGTATGTAAATATACATGTAAAATATATTTGGGCAAAGACTTGGGGAGAGATGCAGTGTTAGGGTGTTCAGGGTTGAAATACTTAATGTGTGGGACTGGAGAAACAGTTGGTCCCACAAGATGGTGCAGGAGACATGACCAAGAGTTGAGAGGGAGAATGCTCATGGCTTAGACTGAGTAACGCCTAGTCTTATATATTTGTATATAGTTATATTTATCCAATAAATTAGTTCTCATTCAGACATACCTATTTCTCAGCTTTTCTTAGCCAGTCACCATTATAGAACACTAAGATCCAGAAAGTTTGATAGTTTAGGCAGCGTTCATAGTGTTGGGTGCAAAGCACTTAAAAGCAAGCCGTGGGCCCACAGACCAATAAATTATTTTAACTAACAGGGCTTTCTTGTTAAATAATAATTATGTTTCTGACATAAGATCAATTTCCATCTACAAAGCATTCGTCCCCAAAGACACACAAGCCATAAATGTTGTTGATTTGGATAGTTCGTTGGAATACCGAAGGAATCAGTCATTAAAAGAGTTTACTCTTGCCCTTCACATCATTAATGAGGCATTCCAATGGGCCATAACCGAATGGCTAGCATCGGAAAGAGATGGCCTGCAGAAATTAGACAAATCTAACGAACACTCACCTGCTCTTGAAAATTGTGCTGAAGCCTCTGACAGCTGGAGCTACTATGGGGCCTGCATTGAAGGTCTTCTCACAGATCCCAGTGCAGTCCAGCTCCAGTAGATTCAAGGAGGCCATGCCCCCTTTTTTTTTTACTGCCCCAGCTGCAGGAGGATCAGAGATCTTGTGGCTTGGCACATTAGGGACAGGATGGAGGTCAGAGGTTGGGGGTGAGGTGGGGGTTGGTGGCCAGATGGGGTGTGGGTTGGAGGTCAGGGATTGGATGTTGGTGTTGGGGGGGAGGGGGGGGGAAATGTTGGGTCGAGGGATCGGAGGTTGTGTTGCCAGGTTGAGCTGATGGTTAGGGCATGGGGTTCGCTTGTGTCCGGTCAGATCTGCAGGGGCGATCAGTGGTCGGGAATGGGTTGGGCAGGGGGAATCTTTTGGAGTCGGAGTGCTGGGGAATATGGAAAAGAGGTTGGGGGGGTGGGGGGGGGGTGGGGGGGGGGGCGGTGGTCCCGTGGAAATTTAAAATAGTTTCCCAGAAGTTAGAAGAGGTTTTAATTCTTCCATCTATTCCGGGTATCTATAGCAGTAATCCTGATGGAACCATCTGCAGTTGGTGATTTAAATTGCATTTTCGAATGATTCCCAGAGCAGAAATGTGTCCAGAGGAATTTAGCACTTTTGGGGAATTGCCATGTAAATCCTTACCTTTAAAGTTCTGAAAGGGATTTCCCTCTCTTTAGGGTAGCCCCCAAATCCAACGCTGGGGAGCTGGGAATTTAAGGCCCATAGGATGCCTGGTCAGTTTTGGTCTCTCTCTCTCTGGAGAAGTCAGTTTAGTGCATTCTGCGCCTCTAACTGCCTGAGACACCAAAGTTTTACTCTCACTCCAACCAGTGAAGGAAGAGATGAGACTTCAGCTGCGGCATGGCATGCAACTTATTGTAAAGCCGAGCCAGGTTAGTTCAGGGACTGCTGAACTATTTCTAAAGTAAGTTCATCCCATTACAGAGCAAATCTGCAAATGTTATTTTTCATATTACAAGGAGAGATAGAAAGCAGATGAATTTTGGTATTTAAACTATGTTCTGTTCATTTATATATTTCATGAGAGATACATCAGTTTGCTTATAATTTATTTTGCCTCACAAGAGTGACTTAAATCTAACTTCTTAAAAGACAAGAGAATGCATGTGGTGGGGGGTATGATGGAATACTCTCCTCTTGCCTGAATGTGTTCCACTCCCGTAACACTCTCAAGAAACTCAACACCATCCAGGAGAAACTTGACCTCTTGAATGAAACCCAATCCACCACCAGTGCACAGTAGTTCCAGTATGTACTATCTACAGAATAGAATCATGGAATCCCTACAGTGCAGAAGGAGGCCATTCAGATCATCGAATCTGCACCGACCCTCTGAAAGAACACTTCACCCAATCCAACTCCCCGCCATATCCCAATAACCCTTCAATCTAACCTATACATCTTTGGACACTAAAGGGCAATTTAGCATGGCCGGTGCACCCAACCTGCACATCCTTGGACATCGATGTAGGCCCCGATCAGCTCTACACTGTGATAACTCATCAACAGCACCACCGAACCCCATGACAATCTAGAAGGACAAAGAGCAGCGGAACAATATCGCCTGCAAGTTCCCTTCCAAGTCACACACTAATCTGATTTTGAAATATGTTGCTGTTCCTTCATTGTCATCGAGTCAAAATCTTTAAACTCCCTATGTAATAACGTTGTGGGTGTCCTTCCATAACATGGACTACAATAATCCCAGAATTTGGCTCACCACTACCTTCTCAATGGCACTTAATGATGTGCAATAAATACTGGCCTTGCCAGCACCACACTCATCCCATGAACAAAGGAAGAAAACACTCCCAGGTGCTTCAGAATACTGGACTCCAGGACATCACAGGCATCCCTTAAACTCCGCAGTGATAGAGCATAGTTTCAGGATATATGCCATATCATATGATGTATTTCCCTTTTTTCATCATCAAACCCCGAGGAATGTTTAAGAACAGACAAATAGACATGGTCAATTCTGGCCCAATGTACTCAGCCAGCCCTCCTAGAATATGCCATGTTCTTGCTAAAAGGTTTGGGCTGTGCTGTTCCCAAAAGACAATTGAAGAATATGTGGCCTCAAGGAACTGCTTTTAATTTCTGGAAAAATATTTCCTGTTTCAAATGTATACTATGTTTTATTACACAAAAGTATCATAACAAAATTGACACATATTGTCTCCATGACTAATTGTAATGAAAAACATAATGTAATATCCAAATTCACTGAAGAGTTGAATAACAAACATGGGAATGCTTTTGCTTTGCCTTTGTTTAAATTCATTCTGCTATTACCAACAAATCTTCTAAAAATATTTTAGTGATATTAAGTACAAAAGGAACAATGTGTCTGCAAGGTGCACAGACAGGTGCAGGCCATTTGAAAATCGAGCTTACATTGTTGATATTAGTATTACTAATTTAGGAAATGCTTTAGGAAATGCTGGCCTTATCATTCATTTCAGTGAAGATAGACTTAAACTGCTTACAACAAGTAAAATAATATTGCGATATATGGTAATATTTCAGACCCTGGCACAAACCATATCCTGCCTCAAACTGTTGACTGGTCAGAAACCTTTTCACAACACTACATGCTGCTACTTGGTTTTAAAAATCCTGAAGATGGCAACTTTTTAGAAAAGATCCTAAACAGAAGATCACCAACATTCACAGGTACAATAAGTGATAAAGAAATTGTTGTAAGCACCGTTTTTCTGAGCTACCTGGGTCAGGGAATGTGCCATGCAGGGAACAAACCGGCCGTGCAAAAGCAGCAGCCCCTTTCTAAGAGGAGCATGTGCACATGCACAGCCACACAGCAGTCTTATAGAGAGTTCATACTATGCAAGAGAACAGTTTCAAACAATGAAGGGAAATTACAGGTAACATTGATTGTAAGTGTACTAACTGTAACATTTTGACAGGGATTCTTTAGAACGTGTGCTATAACTACAGCAAACAATTGGTGAAAATCCCAGAGAAACAGCACAAATTGCTGTTCTACTATTTCTCAGTGATTTCCGCTGATCTTCCCCAATGTTATGGTAGACAATTGAGGGACTCTTCATGAAACTTCTATCACAATATTTCGTTATATGACATTGGCTTAATATTAGTTGCATTAAAGTGAAAATCAGCCTAAGGTAGGTGGTGCCAGTGATAGAATATTTGACTGGGGTGGACGGAAAGAGAATTTATCTAAGCATAATTCTTATTAATGCTTGGAGGTAGAAGTATCTTTTAATGTTACTGCCATCAGTGTGATGTAATTTCAATGAACCATTTTCTCGTACATATGGCATCATACTTCTCAAATTGAATTTTGATTCCTTATAAACCAGAATCTACAATTATATGGCTTTTAATCCCAACAGAGACTTGATAGCCTTTAGAAATCACTCAATTAAACTCATTACTGCCTACTTCACTTTATGGTTGGAATTTCCCAGCTGTTCTCACTGGCAGAATCCTCTGGTCCCGCCGATGGTGAACCCCCGCCGCAGATTTCCTGCAGACAGTGTGACCATAGAACAGGAAAGCCATCGCCAGCCAGTGGCTGGCCACCTCCGCTGCCACGATATATGCCGCACAGGGCATGGAAACTCCCGCCCTATTTCTCTTCAAATTACTCCAGCAGAAGCCATTATGAATACACCACATCTCAAGCTGGGCCTGGATTGTGAATCACTCTGCTAAATTTATTTACAGAAATTAAGCAAGCTAAATTGCCCTTTAATGTCCAAAAGGTTAGGTGGGGGTTTCTGGGTTACGGGGATAGGTTGGAGGCATGGGCTTATGTAGGGTGCTCTTTCCAAGGGCCGGTGCAGACCCGATGGCCTTCTTCTGCACTTCCTCTACCTTGAAAAAACACTAGACCAAGGATGTGGGTTAACCAGCCAAGTTCGCTTGGTATCACTTCATAGTCCTTACTGTCCTCATTACTGCTATCATGTCTATTTTCCTTCAAAGCAGTCATATTCTGGGAAGTATTTGCACCTGAAGTGAATGGCAATGTGTTTATTGCAAGAGGCGGTAACAAATTACCTTTAGAAAAGACCAAATCACTCGCATCTTCCAATTTGCAGTCCTCTTTACTAGCTTTGGAAGAATTACTTACCAATCTTTCAAGATCAATGAGTGGCAGATCAATTTAGTAACAGCTGTTTATCATTACTTCATAATCAAAACCAAAATTGAATTCAGTACTCTCAACTGACTCTACATCCCTGTCATTACTATTAAATTTGGACTCCTCTTTCTTATGGTCACCTTTAATCGTCGAGTTCTCAGAATCTGGTTCGTTACTAGATTTTATCTTCAACCAGTCTCTGTGAGGAGTCACTCCTGTGGATAGAATTTTATCGGTATCAGCCGGATCAGATTCACTACCATTGTCACTTGATACGTGATTGATGTCTTTCAACATTTCTTTTGTTGAGTCATTTAATGCCCATTGAGTTTTCCGAACTCACACATGCCCTACCTTTCGCATCTCATGTGCTGTGTGCAGGACTTCCCTCAGACTCTTTGTAATCATGGTGAAGCTACAACCTTCATTCCTGCCAAATCATTCCCTAAAGTAAGTCTACTCCGTCCACTGGGAATCCTTAACCACTCCAACAACTACTGAACCTGACACCAAATCACACTCCAAATGTACAATGTAATTGGGATATAATCTCCACCTATCCCATTCACTAATACCTCGGCGTTCATTGAGCTCTTTGGAGGGAAAAGCAAATCCTTCTCCAGTAAGAGAGTTTGAGTTAGCACCTGTGTCTCTTAAGGTAGTTATGGGTTTGGCTACATCAGTTGAATAAAATGGGGTGACCTTTCCCTTAGACACAAACCCAGCATATCTCCCATCTACCTCATTTCTCACACCTGCTCTCACAACAGTATTTACCTCAGGTCTCCTTAGTCCAGTAAAAGTTACAGTCTTCCCTGTAATATTCTACACTTTTGTTCCCTTTTCAGAATCCTCCTTAGGAACTCCCATGATCAAAATATTTGTGCAAGGCTGTCAATAGTTCCTTGCGATTGGTTGTTGATTTCATCTATGCCTTGCATTAAGATAACTCAATTCACAAGATCACTAAACCAATATAAAAGGGCAATAATCTTGGCTTCCTCTGTTTTTATTGAGACCTGATGTACTCCAGAAATGTGAAAAATCGTTTCTCAAGACTGCCACATTTCCTGTTGGGGTTGGCCCTTTGATTAGGCCAAATTGAATTGAAAATGTTGAATTTTGATCCCTGTTGAAAAAATTTCAGTTGCAGCTTTAAGAGCTTACAGACTTTCAAGATGGCACTGCCATTGACTCCAAGACAAAGGGATATCTGCATTTGCTCATTTTGACAGGCTCTGCAAAATGGCAATGGCACGCTTGAAAAATCTCTCAATAGTGACAGTCTGGAGTTTCAATGCATTTGAATTGAAAGTTATGCTTGCCATTTTCCAAGCTGGACAATCATAACGTTCCCCAGAGCAAAAAAAATTAATTACTTTTTCTTATCTTACCAATTCAGAGGCTATGTGTTGTGGCTCCAACTGGGGAATTGGGTGTTACCAATGGGCTTTTCTTCAACAATGAATTAAAGGAAAGGGTTCTCAGGACTGGCTTCTCCTTGAAGGCTTTATGGACTCTGCGCTCTGAAGCTGAACTTGCAAGGGAGATTCAGTGGAGCACCCTGCTATCATAAAAATCTTTGCCTTCAGCTTCCAGGCCTTTTCTTTGGAGCATTTTCTGGTGAGGTTATTATGCATCCTCAGCTTCTGTGTGGAGCTTCTTCCAGGTCAGACTTTTTGTTGAAGTTTTTTCTTAGTCTTCCACCATTTTGACTTGTTTCAGCATTTTAGCGAAGTTGAGGGTTTTGATCCCCAATTGCCATCAGTCGGTTACAGAATGGTGCATTTTAAAGAGGTTTTTGTAATCTTCTGTAGGTTTACTGTAAGCCTATATTAACTGTTAAACTATTTACACATGCACAGTAAAGTGTACAGACAAGGAGCTATTTCCATGCTTAGGTCTTATGTGTCTCTGCTCAACATCACACTCGCCCCTGGGTCTGGGTCATGTGCCGTCTTAGATCACTGTGTGGGTTGTACTGTACTCAGTCCCACTTTAATCCTTTATATACAATAATTACCAACAGTCTGTAACATATTCAAGTCCCAATTTTAAATTGTCCTCGGGGTCCGTGGGAGACAGGAAGTGTTAGTTATAATGCTGGCATAGGGCTCAAATCAATTTAGCTCTTGGCTCTCATTACCATCTTACCATCTATCAGAATGAACTCCTGGGAAACCTGATGGGAATGACAAGGTGGTGGGTGGTTTGGAATAGCAATGGACCCCAGCACTACATGGTGAAATAGGAAGTAAGTGGAGGGCTTGAGATGGTATCTCTAAGCTATTGCCACTCTCGGGCTTGACTCCACCCTCACCCCCTTGGACGTCGCCTCGAAGAATGCTGCCCAGAAGCCAACAAGCCTGGGGCATGCCCAGAACATGTGGCCGTTGTTGGCTGGGCCTCCTTGGCACCATTCACATTTGGCCTCCACCTCCGGGAAGAACCTTCTCATTTGGGTTCTTGTCAGGTGTGCTCTGTGCACCATCTTAAACTGCATGAGGCTTAGCCTTGCGCAGGAGAATGTGGAGTTGACCCTATTTAGTGCTTCGCTCCAGAGTCCCCAGCTTACTTCCGTCCCTAATTCTCCCTCCCACTTCTGCCTTGTTCCATCCAGTGGTGATTCCCACCCCCTTCCAAAAAGTTGTCCGTATATGTCCTCGCAGTTCCCTTTTTCCATACTACCCGTGTCCAGTAGTCCCTCCAACATTGTTTCTCTTGGGGCTCTCGGGTACCTCGTCGTCTCCTTGCAGAGAAAGTTTTTGACTTGTAAATGTTGGAGTTCCTGTTTGTTCGGTAGTTCCAGTCTCACCGTCAGTTCTTCTAAGGTCACAAGTCTGTCCCCCATGCAAAAGTCCCTGATCACTAGCATCCCCCCATCCTGTCTACACCTCTTAAAGGTGGTGAATAGAATGGCTGGTGGGAACCTGTGGTTGTCATAGATGAGGGCCATGGTGGACACCTTGGGTAAACCGAAGTGTTGTCTCATCTGATTCCAGGTTCTTAGTGTTGCTGCTACCACTGGGCTGGATGTGTGTTTCGCCAGTGTGGATGGAAGCACTGTTGTGGCGAGGGCTTGGAGTGTCGTTCCTCTGCAAGAAGACTCCTCCATCCTCACCCCTTCCATGTTGGGTTCCCTTACCATCCCCTCACTCTCTCGGCTGTGGCTTCCCAGTGAGAGTATTACAAGTTCTGGTGGGCTACTTCTTCTCTGCAGTGTTGTCTTGGGGAAGCTTGGATTCTTCCCCCCCCCCCCCCCCCCCCCCACCCTTCCACACACAAATGCCATATGTCTATTCTTTGTAAAAAGCCTTTGGGGATGAAGATCTGTATGGATATAAACAGGAAGAGGAACCTTGGCAGTATGTTCATCTTGATCGTCTGAAACCCTTCCCGCCAGGGAAAGCGGGAGTGCATCCCATCTCTGCAGGTCCTTTTTAACGTCCGCCGCCAGACTGGTCAGATTCCACTTGTGGATCTGTGTCCAATCGTGGGCTATCTGCACCCCGGGTAACGGAATTTGTTTTGGGCTATTTTAAATTGGAGACCTTCCAGCTCTGTCCCTCCCCTGTTCGGGTTCACCGGTTAAACCTCACTTAGGGGCTGGTTTAGCACAGTGGGCTAAGACAGCTGGCTTGTAATGCAGAACAAGACAAGCAGCGCGGGTTCAATTCCCGTTCCAGCCTCCCCGAACAGGCGCCAGAATGTGGCAACTAGGGGCTTTTCACAGTAACTTCATTGAAGCCTACTTGTGACAATAAGTGATTATTATTATTATTATTTTGCCAAGGAGACCCCAAACTCTTCCAGGAGCTTCATGATTTCTTTCATGCCATTCTCCAGGTCCGAGATGTAGAGGGGCAGATCATCCGCATAGAGTGAAACTGTGCTCTCTGCCTCATCTTTGGCTTCCATCCTCTCGTGCCCCACGATCGCCTGGAGTTTAATTGCCAGAGCGAACATGAGCGGGTACAGCAGACATCCCTGCCTGATGCCTCTGTGCAACTAGAAGTATTCAGAGATGGTGGTGTTGGTCCAAATGCTCAACTTGGGGGCGTTGTACAGGAGTTTCACTCATGAGGTGAACCCCAACCCTAAGTCAAACCGCTCCAGTACCTCGATGAGGTTCCATTCGACTCTGTCAAAGACCTTTTCTGCATCCAGGGAGACGATCACCTCTGGCGTTCTCTCCCCGGATGGGATCAGTATCACATTCAGCAGCCGTCTGATGTTCGCAGTTAGCTGACTACCCTTGACAAAGCCCATCTGGCCCTCTGTGGCCACCTCTAGTACGCATTTCTCCAGTCTCTTGGCCTGGGCTTTTGCGAGTATTTTCACGTCTACGTTGAGCAGTGAAATGGGTCTGTAAGATCCACATTCCAACGGGTCTTTGTCTTTTTTGGGTATAAGCGAGAGGGAAGCCTGAGTTAGCTTTGGAGGCAAGGTGCCCCTTGCGAGCGAGTCGGTGAACATCTCCCATAGGTGCGGGGCGAGAGCCGGTGCAAGGTTTTTGTAGAAGTCAGCCGGGAACCCGTCAGGTCCTTGCGCCTTCCCCGCCTGCATGGAGTTGATGCTCTCCATGAGCTCTCCCAGTCCGATTGGTGCTTCCAGGCCCCTCCTTCTATCATCTCCCATGACTGGCATGTCCAGCCCATTGAGGAACCATTTCATCCCCAAGTCCTGTTGGGAGGCTTGGAGGTGTACAGTCCTCGGTAGAAAACCTTAAATGTTTTGTTGACTTCTTTTAGTTTGACTACCAGTCCGCCTCTGATATACTTGACATGGGCTATTTCCCTAGTGGCTGCCTGCTTTCTCAGCTGGTGAGCCAGCAGGCGGCTAGCCTTCTCGCTGCCTTCATAAAAGGTCCACCATGTCTGCTGGAGTTGGTGCTTCCTGGTGGATAGCAGGTTAAAGTTCAATTGTAGCTTTTTCCTCTCCACCAGAAGCTCTACCGTCGGGCCTCGGAGTATCTTCTGTTGGCCTCCAGGATGTAGTCGATCAGTTGCTGACTAGCCACCCTCTCTTCCTTGTCTCTACGAGCATTGAAGGCTATAA
This sequence comes from Scyliorhinus torazame, assembly GCF_047496885.1. Taxonomy (NCBI): domain Eukaryota; kingdom Metazoa; phylum Chordata; class Chondrichthyes; order Carcharhiniformes; family Scyliorhinidae; genus Scyliorhinus; species Scyliorhinus torazame. The sequence continues at coordinate 78,592,267 of NC_092720.1, forward strand.
TCTTCTCTAACTACCACCTTCAGTGCCTCCCAGAACGTGGAAGGTGAGACTTCCCCATTCTGGTTGTTAGTAACGTATTCGGCTATGGACTGTGATGTTTTCTGGCAGAACATCTTGTCGACCAAGAGGTCCATGGCCAACATCCATGTGTGGCATTGGGCACGGCCTCTTTCCAACCTCACATCCATGTAATGTGGAGAGTGATCGGAGATGACTAACGTGGAGTATTCCACTCTGACTATTTCTGGAAGCACCGATTTCCCCACTGCGAAGAAGTCGATACGGGTGTAAACCTTGTGTACTGGTGAGAGGAACGAGAATTCCTTCTCACCGGGTGCAGGAACCACCATGGACCACTGCCCCCATCTTTTCCATAAACATTCCCAGTTCCCTAGCCATGCCTGTCCTTTTCCCCATTCTGGGGTTTGATCAGTCCATCAATGGATCCTGTATGCAATTAAAGTTCCCCCCATGATCAATTGGTGTGTGTCGATGTCGGGGATTTCCGCCATGGTCTTCTTTATAAAATCCGCGTCGTCCCAGTTGGGAACGTACACATTTACCAGGGCTGCCGATGCCCCATCTAGGACACCGCTGACCAGGACGTACTACCCCCCTTGGTGGGAAACCATCTTTGTCGCCGTAAACACCATCCTCTTGCTTATCAAAATAGCTACCCTCCTAGCCCTCCTCCCATAGCAGGAATGGTAAGTCTGTCCCACTCAGCCCTTGCTGATCCTCAGTTGGTCCTTCTCCCTAAGGTGTGTCTCTGAAAGGGAGGCTATGTCAGTTTTCAAACTTCTCAGATGGGCGAAGATTCTGGATCTTTTCACTGGGCCTAACGTTCCAGGTGATAATTCTGATGGGGTATTTGTGTCCCCCTTTCCTGTGGGATCAATCATACTTACCTGGTGGATGCGCCCTTGCACTCCAGGGTTTCCCTTTGCTCGGGGGCCATCCAAAATGGCCGTGTTTGCCATTCACACCATGAGGCGGGGTCCCTGAAACCCGCAGTTTCCCTTCGTCCAGGGTGAACCCAACATGTCTGACAACTGTGGGTATGCCATGTGGGTGAGCCCCTCCACTCCAGGGTTTCCCTTTGTTTAGGGACCCTCCAAAGTGGCTGCTTATGGCACCATCTTGTTCCTTCAACCCAAACCTAACCTGCTGAAGCCAATCTAAAACCCTCCCCTTCCTTCTCATTATGTTCCCTGCCCAAGGCCCCCCTTCCCCCCTCTGTCCTCCTTTCTACACCCCCCACGCTCTCCCCTATTAATCCCCTTACACTCCCCTTCTTTGTCCCTGTGGCTCCTCCCCCCCCCCCCCCCCCCGCCCTCCAAACGCTCCCTCCCTGCTGGGAGATGGTCCTGACACTAGCTTTCCCTGCTAATGTGGTTACCCCACCTCCTTGGGGCTGATCTTACCCCCTCCCTATGTCTGATCAATTGCTGTCCCCTCTGCGGTGTTCTTTGTGTTGCTGATTTTGGGACGGTTGGTGTAGTGTTCACAAAGACCACAAATAGCACAAATAGTATAAATTTATTAACACTACTAATTTGGATTCAACACTTACTCATAGATAATACACAGTTGATAATAAACATGTAATCTACATTCATCTACTACTAATCTCTACACTATTGCATTAACTATGATCTGCTCTCACTCACACTATCTTTCCTTCAGTCTGTTCTCTAACTTTCTCCTCAACCTCTCACCCATAAAGCTTAGCATCAATGTCTTGTATACTTGTGCATCTAGCTCCCTCTAAAGGTTGATTTAGATATTTCATTAACCCTTGCAGTTTTTACATTTATGATAATGTCACATCCCCCTCCTTTCTTTGGAAAAAAGAAAAGTTATGAACTTTGTTACATTTTTTCTTTGAACATTACAGTAGCGAGCATGAAATATTAACTTGTATTTTTACATTAATTTGCAAAAAATATAACTGTTAAATCACATTGGTAATGACAGATGAATAGTTATTACAGTCATTACAAATTTAATCTGTTCGGTGGTCTCCTGGTTCTAGTTGATCTTAATGGTTTCAAATTATCTTCCAAATTGTCTTGACACATTGGTGATAATGATGGATTAGGAAAGTCAATGTCTTTGAAGATGTCATCCTGAGCAATAATGTTCTGAGTTGGAGATGGTACATGATTTTTTATTTGCAGTAATGCTCTTCTATTGCTTCTGAACATTGAACCTTGTTCTGTCTGAACCAAGTACGATCTGGGTGTGACTTGTCTTAGAACTTCAGCTACGTGTTGCCATCCACCTTCAGGATTTTGTATACATACGTAGTCTCCTTTTAATTTAGATAAAGGTGTTGTGTGCTTGTCGTAATACTCTTTTTGTTTCTGTTTTCGAAACCTTAGGCAGTTATGTATTTCTTGATGATCCATATTTTAAACTGATAACAGGGGGCAAATTTTTCTTCCCATCAACATCTGAGCTGGCAAGAAGCCTGATGTCAATGGGGTAACTTTGTATGTCAACAGTGCCAAAGATAAGTCTTTGTTGTCATCACTTGCCTTATTGAATAGTTGTTTGACTATTCCTATGCCTTTCTCTGCATTGATTGAGGATACAATGGGCTTGATGTGATGTGATTAATATTATATTGTTCTGCAAATTGTGTCCACTCCCAGCTGTTGAAGAGAGATATCCCCGGAGAGATATCAACAATGTTGCCTCTGCAAAATCCTGCAAATCCACTGGCAGGATAGGTGTACCAATGTGAGCGTCCTCTCCCATGCCGATATCCCCAGTGTAGAGGTACTGGTCACGCTCAATGGACAGGCCACATTGTCCACATACCCGACACATTGACCAGTGTTAGAGAAAACGTATAATGGTATTCCATGGCGAGCAAAAATGAATTTTGTTACTCGTATTACAGATCTCATCATTGAATCATTCAGCGTAATCACCTCGGGATAGTTGGAATAACAGACGATGATGATGAGATAGTCACGACCTTTAAAGTAGAACAGATCTATACCAACTTTGATACATGGATTAGTGATTAGTTCATTTTGTTCCAAACTTTCTTTGCATTGTACAGATTGATGCATTTGACAAATGCTGCATTCCTGCACATGATTGTCCACATCCTTGTTGATTCCCGGCAAGTACACAGATTGTCTTGCTCGTCTACGATATTTTTCAATACCTTGATGACCCTCGTGTATCTGTTCCAAGATACCCTGTCGGAGGCATGAAGGAATAACTATCCTGTCTCCTTTGAGTAGGAATCTATTAATTACTATGAGGTCATCTTTGATACTGCGAAAAGCTAAGCAACAGCCATTGGGCCAACCTTCTTTCAGGTAGATTTCTATATTTGTGGTGTACTGTATGCTTGTCTTAAGTACTTCTCAGATATGAAATTTGTGTGTGCCCCTGTCTCTATCTTAAATGGAATTTCTGAGCCATTTATTTCAAGTAGTACAGTCCACTCTTTAATTATCTTTGAGAGCCGTTGTACTGGCTTGTTATTGCAAAGTGGTGCCTTAATCCTAGTAACTGCATCAACCATGAAAGTATCCTTTAGCGTGTATAAGGAGGAATCTTCATTATCAGTTCAGATACTTTGTCCTTTTTCTTAACTTTCAACACTTTGGAACTTTCTGTCATCATGATGGGATTTTTCAAATTTGTTTACTGGAGAAGCTGTTGAGAAACGACACTGTGCTGCAAAGTGATTGAATTTGCAACAATTAGAACATTGCCTTTTGCCGGACAATTTCTTTTACTGCGGGCATGGCCGCAGTGCATGCATGTCGTCACGCTTGTGACGTCACTCTCAAAATCACTGCCAGCCGTTGTACTCGGTTTGCTATGCTGGGACACAGCATTAATTGAGTCAGCCACGTTTCCCGACTTTGCGGCTTTCCCGTTTGCTCTGAACTCCACATATTCAGAGGATGCATGTTTACTGGCTTTGCACATATTAATCGCTTCATCCAGCGACGGAATCAGTCGTCTTAGCATTTTTTCTCACAACAGTTCGTTATTTATCACAAATACAACTGGATGGCGAAGCATTCAGTCAGCAAGGGAGGAAAAGTTACATGACTACGCTCTTAACTTAAAAGCAGTAATGAAAGAATCTTCCAATTCTCCTTTCATATGCAGCCTTTTTCTGAACATATAGCGCGCATAGGTCTCGTTCACCTGCTTCTTGCAGGGTGCATCAAATTTCTGTAGCACTATATTATACTTTGTTTTATCCTCGCCTGCAGCAAATTCAAAGGAGTTATATAGCTCTAATGCTTGCATTGCAGCCAAATTGAGAAGCAACGCTATTATTCTCTGATCGGAAGCAGTTTCTAGCGTGGAGGCAGATAGGAAAACTTCAATCTGCTGTTTGAAGAAACCCCAGATTTGATATAGTTTACCGTTTGTTCTGAAGCAATCAGGCTTCTTGAGACTCTCCATCTTACGATTCGTCTTCTGTGTAGATTTTATGATCGTTGTAGCGGTATGATTGTTTTCTTCAATCTTCTTAAAGCTAACCTGTCTAATCTAACTGCTTATTATTTGTCGAAATACACTCCTGGTACCATGTGGGAAAGTGGTACCTTACTATTTAAAGTTTTCCATTCCTGGTAACAGGTGGTGTTCTTTATGTTGCTAATTGTAGAATGGTTGGCGTAGTGTTTACAAAGACTACAAATAGCTTTAAATTGAAGAAAGGTATAAATATATTAACACTACTAATTTGGATTCAACACTTACTCCTAGATAATACAGTTTTGATTTTTTTTTTATAAACGTTTTTTATTGGGTTTTCGAACATAGTATATTTACAGACGTACACAAAAGAGAAAGAAAAAATTGAGGATATATACACAAGATAAAAACAACAACGCTATATAGTTAGCAAAATCATGTGATTGACAAGCAAAGGAAAACATGTAGTGGGGGAGGGAAAATTGTGGGGTATATATACATTGTGGTACTGGGGAGACAGTTACAGTACATCTGTATGCCCATCTTGTGCATTCTTCCATTTTTATACTTTTTTTTTGTTCAGTGCAGAGAGAGTGAACACCCCCCCCCCCCCACCCCACCCACCCACCCACCCCGGCAATACAAAAGATGGATCTGGGGGGGAGTGGGGGCCTGATGTTGTTGCTTGCTTTGAGCAGCAGGGTAGCACAAGTGGATAGCACTGTGGCTTCACGGCGCCAGGGTCCCAGGTTTGATTCCCCGCTGGGTCACTGTCTGTGCGGAGTCTGCACGTTCTCCCGTGTCTGCGGGGTTTCCTCCAGGTACTCCGGTTTCCTCCCACAGTCCAAAGACGTGCAGGTTAGGTGGATTGGCCATGATAAATTGCCCTTAGTGACCAAAAAGGTTAGGAGGGGTTATTGGGTTACGGGGATAGGGTGGAAGTGAGGGCTTAAGTGGGTTGGTACAGACTCGATGGGCCGAATGGCCTCCTTCTGCACTGTATGTTCTATGTTCTCCCGGTCGGCCTTCACTGCCGTTGTTGTTGCGCGTTCGCCTCTGCGTCGGCTATTTGTCATTTCTTCCTCCTGTATTTTCTTACTCTCTGTTACTTTGTTTGCCGTGGTTTTTGTCGTTTCCTGTGCTCTCCTCCCAGTTTGTGTTCCCTCGTCTTCTGGTTCCCCTCTGTTGTTCTGTGCCTCCTCTCTTTCCTTCTTCCTCCCACCTCCCCCCTGCACCCCTTCTCCTTCCCTGCAGTTCGCCTTTCTTTTCTCATGAGTTTGCTATGCCCCTTCACTGCTCCCCCCTCCCCACCCCTCTCCACCCTCCCCCCTCTTTCCCTCCTTCTCATGCCTTGGCTACTTTCCTCTGGCTCTTGGCTACTTGATTATTCTTCAGCTCGTTCGTTGGCTACAAACAGGTTCCGGAACAGATGGGTGAAAGGCTCCCACGTTCTGTGGAAGCCATCGTCCAACCCTCGGGTGGCGAATTTGATTTTCTCCATTTGGAAAGATTCTGATTGGTCGGACAGCCAGTCTGCTGCTTTGGGTGATGCTGCTGACCACCAGCCAAGCAGGATTCTACAGCAGGCGATCAGGGAGGCAAAGGCAAGGGTGTCCGCCCTCCCCATGAATTGATCTGGCTGGTCTGATAGACCGAAGATACTTTTGGGCATGGCTCCACCCTCATCCCCACCACTTTGGTCATTGCCAACAAGTCTGGGGCATGACCAGAACATGTGGGCGTGGTTGTCTGGGCCTCCTTGGCACCGTTCACATCTGTCCTCCACCTCCGGGAAGTACCTACTCATTCGGATTCTTGTTAAGTGGGCTCTATGTACCACCTTTAGTTGCGTCAGGTTGAGCCGTGCGCATGTGGAGGGGGAGTTGACCCTATGCAGTGCTTCACTCCAGAGTCCCCTATTTCGATCCTCAGGTCTTCCTCCCATTCCTTTCTCATTACGTCCAGTATGGTGTCAGCCCTCTCTACCAATCGTTCATACTTGTTGCTACAGTTTCCTTTACCTAGGATGTTCGTGTCAAATAATTCCTCTAGTAGTGTCTTTCGTGGCGGTCATGGGTACGGCCTTGTCTCCTTCCGTAGGAAAGCTTTAATTTGCAGGTACCTTAGTTTGTTCCCCCTAGCTAGTTGAAATCTCTCTGTCTGTTCGTCCAGTGTTGTGACCCTGCTGTCAGTGTATAGGTCCCTGACTGTCAGTGTCATCCCGTCCTGTCTCCACTTTTTGAAAGAGGCGTCAGTGAGCGCTGGGGCAAACCTTTGGTTGTTGCAGATGGGTGCTTTTTCTGACATTTTGGTCAGGTCGAATTGCTGCTGTAGTTGGTTCCAGGTCTGGAGGGTGGCTACCACCACTGGGCTGCTGGAGTGTTTTTTGGGTGGGAATGGGAATGCCGCCGTGGCGAGGGACCGGAGAGAGGTTCCCTTGCAGGAGGCCTCCTCCTCGGGTACCCAATCGTCTTCTGGCTCCTTGATCCATTCCCTTACTCGTTTCCCCCCATACAAACACCATGATTAGTCTGTCTAGTGATTTGAAAAAGGCCTTGGGGATGTAGACCGGGATAGATATAAGTAGGAAGAGGTGCCTGGGCAGTACGTTCATTTTGATCATCTGCACTCTCCCCGTGAGGAAGAGTGGGAGTGTGTTCCATCTTTGCAGGTCCTTTTTTCACCCCCTCTGTCAGACTGGTCAGGTGCCATTTGTGGATCCCTTCCAGGCATGAGCGATTTGGATCTCCAGGTAGCGGAATTTATGTCGGGCTTGTTTGAACGGCAGTCCCACTAGTGCTGCCCCTCCTCATTGTGGGTGTACGGGGCAGATCTTGCTTTTGCTCATGTTGAGTTTGTAGCCCGAGAAGGCACCAAACTATTTCAGGGGCACGATGATTCCTTCCATGCTGCTTTATGGGTCTGAGATGTAGAGGAGCAGGTCATCTACATCAAGCGAGACTCTGTGCTCTCTGCCTCCCCTTTGGATCCCCCTCCAGTTTTTTGCTGTTCTGAGATGGCTAATGGTTCAATCGCTAGGGCGAACAACAGCAGGGACAGTGGGCATCCCTGCCTGGTGCCCCTGTGCAGCTGGAGGTACTGGGAGTTGGTGTTGTTTGTTCGTACGCTCGCCATGGGAGCATCGTATAGGAGCTTCACCCAGGAAGTGAACCCTGTTCCAAGCCCAAACTGCTCCAGTACCCCTATGGGGTAATTCCACTTGACTCCGTCGAAGGCCTTTTCTGCGTCCAGGGGGACGATCACCTCTGGTGTTCTCTCCCCGGATGGGGGTCATTATCACGTTCAGCAGCCGCCTGACGTTTGAGGTTAGCTGTCTACCTTTGACAAAGCCCGTCTGGTCCTTTGCGACCACCTCTGGTACGCAATCTTCCAGCCTTTTGGCCAGGATTTTGGCATCTGCGTTTAGTAGTGGGATGGGTCTGGATGACCCACATTCCGTTGAGTCTTTGATTTCTCAGATATTAGCGAGATTGAGCCCTGTGCTAGTGTAAGTGGCAATGTGCCCTAGCCAGCGAGTCTGTTGACATCTTCCACAGGTGCGGGGCCAGTGCTGTCGCAAATTTTTTATAGAAGTCTGCCGGGAACCTGTCCAGTCCCGGTGCCTTCCCCGCTTGCATGGAGCTAATAGTGTCCATGATCTCACCCAGTGCTAGTGGTGCTTCTAAGCCCCGTTTTTCAGCCTCCCCCACGACTGGCATGTCCAGTTTATCGAGGAACCGTTTCATCCCCGACTCTCCCCTGCTGAGGGTTCTGAGGTGTACAGCTCTTGGTAGAAGGCCTCAAAGGTTTTGTTGACCTTTTCTGGGTCTGTTTCTAATATGCCTCTGTTGTCCCTGATTTGTGCAAGTTCTACCTTTTGTAAGGGCCACGAAGAATCCAGCATGAGTTTTAAGGATACAAAATAATAACGTTTATTTACTATAACAATATATACATAACAGTAGCAGTAACTTCCCTTGCTACCTTCTCCTTCCTGCTGGTTCCTGAACTGGCCAGCTTGTTTATACTAGGAGTTTCTCCGCCCCCCTCATTGGGGAAGTTCATACTCCCATAGGATTGTGGGATAGTCATTAGTCCCCAGCCAATCGTAAGTAGTCAGGTTATAACATCCCTCCCCCCCAAAGTCCAAGGAATCCACCGAAGACCCTGGCGCGAAGGAAGGCGTCGAACTCGTTTGGCCGCAGGCCGGACGCCATTTGCACGTGGCGCTGGATCTGGCGGCGTATAACGAGACGGAGACCGGCGCTTCCGTGATGAACGGCGCGGTTGTACATCCACGGCCTGTGGACCCGAGGATTCCCCCTCTGATTCATCCTGTGTCTCCATCTCGGAGTCAGAGTCTGCTGCCTCCGTCATGTCAGCGTCTCTATCTCCATTCGGTCCCGTAATGACCTGCGCAGGCCTCGAGTGAGGCACCAGTGGAAGATTTTGAGGACTACCTTCCCTTGTCTCTGGTCTTTGCGGCTGTTGAACTGAGCTCCGGGGGCGGGGAATCTTTTGAGGGGATGATCTTCTGGACCGGACGTGGTCTACGTGTTTTCGCTGGAGACGACCCTGGGCTTGCACTTGGTAAGATATAGGGCCCGTTTGGCGAAAGATTACACCAGGAACCCATTGGGCACCACCAGCAAAATTCCGCACGAATACTGGGTCACCGGGCGCAAACTGCTGAATCGGACGATGCCGAGACAATCCCGGTCCCTGCCGTTCTTGTGTGCGGCGTACTTTTGCGCCAATGTCCGGGAAGACCATACTAAGGCGGGTGCGAAGTCTTCGGCCCATTAGGAGTTCTGCGGGAGCTACCCCAGTCACTACATGGGGGGTGGTCCTGTACGTAAACAAAAAGCGAGCCAGTCTCGTGTCCATTGATCCGGAAGACTGCTTCTTTAGGCCTCTTTTGAATTTTGCACTGCACGCTCTGCCAACCCATTTGAAGCCGGGTGGTAAGGGGCAGTGCGGATATGGCGGATGCCGTTCATCTTTGTAAACCTAGCAAACTCCTCACTCGTGAATGGAGTGCCATTATCCGTGGCCAGCACCTCGGGGAGGCCATGCGTACTAAATGATAAACGCATCTTTTCAATTGTTACGCAGGACGTTGTCCCCTGCATCTTATGCACGTCCAGCCATTTGGACTGGGCGTCAATTAGTAGAAGGAACATGGATCCCTGAAAAGGGCCTGCGAAATCTGCATGCAAGCGTGCCCAAGGCCGCCCTGGCCATTCCAGGGGCGCGGTAGGCGGAAGCTTCTGATGCTCCTGGCAAATGGAGCAGTTTTGGGCCACCTTCTCAATGTCAGTGTCGAGGCCTGGCCACCAGACATAACTCCGGGCCAACATTTTCATCTTGGTCACGCCCGGATGCCCATTGTGCAAGTCTGATAATATCAGCTCCTGGCCTTTTTCCGGGACAATCACACGCGTCCCCCACAAGAGGATGCCGTCTTCCACGCTGAACTCTGACAGCTTGGAGGAAAATGCCCGCAACTCGCCTGGGAGCTGTCTATGCTGCCCACCGTACAGGACTATGTGCCGAACCTTTGACAAGACTGGCTCCGTCTGGGTCCACTCACGGATCTGTGATGCCGTGACAGGCAAGGTGTCCATAAAATTTAGGGTTGCAACCACCTCACCGGTCGTGGGGGTCGACATGGGGCCGGTCGATAAAGGCAATCGGCTCAGTGCGTCGGCATTTGCTATCTGCGTACCTGGTTTGTGCTCCAGAGAATACTCATATGCAGCAAGCAACAAAGCCCAGCGCTGGATCCGTGCAGAAGCAATGGGCGGTATTGGCTTATCCTCTCTGAAGAGTCCCAGCAGGGGCTTATGATCAGTCACGATAGTGAAATGGCGGCCGTACACATACTGGTGGAAGCGTTTCACCGTGAAAACCACTGCCAGTCCCTCCTTCTCGATCTGCGCGTACTTTTTCTCCGCTGCAGTCAATGTGCGGGAGGCGAAAGCTATCGGTCGCTCGGCCCCGTTCTCCATCTTGTGGGACAGGACAGCCCCAATACCATACGGGGATGCATCACATGTGACGAGCAAAGGCTTTCCCGGATCATAGTGGGTTAGTAACCCAGACGACGACAATTGTTGCTTTACCCGCCGGAAAGCGGTTTCTTGCGGCTGACCCCAAACCCAGGTGTGATTTTTCTTTAGCAGCAGGTGCAAGGGGGCCAGCGTAGTTGCCAGATTGGGGAGGAACTTCCCGTAATAGTTTACGAGACCGAGAAAAGAACGAAGATGCGAAGTGTCAGTCGGGGTGGGGGCATGTTGAATTGCACGCACCTTCTCTGCGACGGGGTGCAGACCCTCGCGGTCCACCCGATAACCTAGGTAGACTACTTCTTTTGCCTGAAATACGCACTTTGTGTGACGTAAACGGACTCCAGCCTCCGAAAGGCGTCTAAGGACAGCCTCCAGATTTTCGAAATGCTCTTGCTCCGACGTCCCTGTAATCAACACGTCATCTAGGTAGACAGCCACACGTGGTAAACCTCTCAAAATGCCCTCCATAACACGTTGAAAAATTGCGCAGGCAGAGGATACTCCAAAGGGCAACCGTGTATATTCATACAGGCCCCGGTGTGTGTTAATTGTTACATAAGGTCGGGAGGCAGGGTCCAGCTCCAACTGCAGGTAGGCGTGACTCATATCTAATTTTGTGAATGAGAGCCCACCTGCAAGTTTCGCGTAGAGATCCTCTATGCGAGGCATTGGGTATCGGTCGAGTCGGGAAACTGTATTCACTGTAAGTTTATAGTCGCCACACAAGCGAACTGTGGCATCTGGCTTCATTACTGGTACAATTGGTGCTGCCCAGTCAGCAAAACGGACGGGCCTGATAATACCCAAACGAGTGAGCTCCCCTTCTACCTTCTCGAGCAAAGCGTAAGGCACTGGGCGCGCCCGGAAATAGCGCGGCGTGGCTCCTGGTTCAACTTGGATACGGGCTACGGCCCCTTTTATTTTCCCCAAACCAGGCTGGAATACCTCTGGGTATCGTCCTAGCACCTCAGTCAACCCTCCAGAAACTGTTTGGAGGATGTGCTGCCATTGCAACCGCAAATGGCGCAACCAGTCCCGACCCAACAGGCTGGGCCCATGGCCACGCACTACGATAAGTGGGAAACGCCCCTCCTGACGTCCATAGACAACAGGGGTCATTGTAGTTCCTGCAATGTCCAGTGGTTCCCCCGTGTAGGTGGCCAACCTGGCCTGTGAGTCAGTTAATGTAAGGGTCTGTATACCCTGCTTGATGCGGTCGAATGTCCTCTGGGCGATCACGGAGACCGCTGCGCCAGTATCCAACTCCATCTCCAGCGGGTGGCCATTGACCCCTACTGTCACCTTAATGGGGGCCACACGGGGAGCTGCCACACAATGCAGCTGCAGGCAGTCGTCCTCCGTCTCCACGTCCTCAGGAGTGGTCGCCGCAGGTTCATCCACATGGAAGGTACGGCCTCTGGGCTGGTCCCAGTTATGGCCCCTGGGCTGGTCCCAGTTTCGGTTGGAACGACGGCGCCTCTGGCGCCCCCAGGACCGCCGTCCGCGACGGGGTCTGCGCCTACAAGTCTGACACGGACATGGCTCCTCATCCATTGGTTCTGGAGAAGGCTCCCTTCGGGGAGGAATGTCCGATGGCCACTGGCGTCGGTCCGGTCGTTGCCTCGCCCAAGGTACCGCAGGAGTGCGGGGGGGCGTTTTTGGGCGGAAAGGGTTGCGCCCCAAGGCATGCACTTCCATTCCCTGTAGCTCCTGTACTCCTCGCTCTGCGCTCTCTCGGGACAAGACTATTTGTATTGCCTGTTGAAAAGTCAATGTTGGCTCCGCTAACAACTTTCTCTGGGTTGCTGCATTGTTAATACCGCAAACCAAACAGTCGCGTAACATTTCTGACAAGATCTCACCATAGTCACAGTATTCCACAATCCCGCGTAGCTTGGATAAAAAAATCGGCAAGGGGTTCTCCAGGGGTCCTCTCAGCGGTATTAAACCGGTAACGCTGGACTATCGTGGACGGGGTTGGGTTAAAGTGTTGCCCCACTATATTCACAAGTTCGTCAAACGTTTTGGTGTCCGGCGCAGCTGGGTACGTAAGGCTCCTAATCACCCCAAACGTATGCGGCCCGCAGGCGGTGAGCAATATGACCACCTGGCGCTCGTTTTCAGTGATATTGTTTGCCCGGAAATAGTAACGCATCCGTTGTGTGTACTGGTTCCAGCTTTCCAGCGCAGCATCAAAAACATCCAAACGTCCGTACAGAGGCATGGTATAATAGAAAACAACTTCCAACCTGTATCCAACAAAAATCCAGGGAGGTGGCTTCAGCAGTGTAGACAGCTATTCACTTTTACCTTCGTCGCCAGTTTTGTAAGGGCCACGAAGAATCCAGCACGTGTTTTAAGGATACAAAATAATAACGTTTATTTACTATAACAATATATACATAACAGTAGCAGTAACTTCCCTTGCTACCTTCTCCTTCCTGCTGGTTCCTAAACTGGCCAGCTTATTTATACTAGGAGTTTCTCCGCCCCCCTCATTGGGGAAGTTCATACTCCCATAGGATTGTGGGATAGTCATTAGTCCCCGGCCAATCGTAAGTAGGCAGGTTATAACACTACCCTTCTGGATGGCCGCCCACTTGAGTTCTAAAATCTGTGTGACCAGAGGGTGACCACCTCCAAGAACCTGCGATACAGAAAATATTCAGCCTTCTATTTATTCTGGAGTGAATACAGTTACCTTGGCACTCCCAGTCAGACAGAGAAGACACATCCAGAGTGAGACACATCGAAGAGTGAGTTTGGGAGCTGGGAATTTGAAGATGGGTGGGAATTTGAGGCTGGGTGAGAGGAAGTGCCTTTTATCCCTTGATTTGTTACACAAATTTCCAGTGAGTGGCCTTGTCCTGCTGCAGGTGACTACAAGGGAGAGAGCTGATTGGTGAGTAGCAGGTAAGGCAGGTAAGTCCTTCATATCGGGAGCGGAGCAAGAGAAATCTGGAGTGCAGTCTGGGAAGGTAAGTGGTACTTTGTGTCTGTGTCTTTCTGTGTTTTCAAATTGTGGGGGGAAGAAGCTGAGAAGTGACGTCACAGTAAAGCTGTGACCTGATTGGCTGATAGGGAATCTGTGTTAAATTTGGAAAAAAAACATTGAAAAGCTAAATAAACCTAATTAATTAACTAGGTAGAGGAGTAAATAAACCTGAGGGCAGAGATTAGTATTTAGCATTTAATTTTACAGTAAACATCTAGCTCCAGGGACGATTTAGTTAATTATAATGATTTAAGTATTTATTTTAAATTAATTAACTAGTGCTTAAATGTCACTCAGTGGGGTGCAGTGTTCTGACTGTGATATGTGGGAGTTCCGTGATGCTTCCAGCATTCCGGTCGACTACATCGGCAGGAAGTGTAACCAATGGCAGCTCCTCACAGACCGTGTGGTTTGTTTGGAGCAGAAGTTAGATGCACTTAGAGGCATGCAGGTGGCGGAAAGCATCATAAATAGGAGTTACAGATATGTGGTCACACCTAATGTGCGGGCAGTCAGATGGGTGACCACTAGAAAGGACAGGTAGTCAGTGCAGGAATCCCCTGTGGCTGTCCCCCTCTCTAACAAGTGTACAGTTTTGGATACTGTTGGCGGGGGGGGGGGATAGCCTATCGGGGGAAAATAATAGCAGCCAGAACAGTGGCACCACAACTGGCTCAGTTGCTCAGCAGGGGAGGGCAAAGTTCAAGAGAGCAATAGTTATAGGGGACTATATAGTAAGGGGCACAGATAGGCACTTCTGTGGACGTGAAAGAGACTCCAGGATGATATGTTGTCTCCCTGGTGCCAGGGTCAAGGTCTCTGAATGAACACAGGACATCCTGAAGGGGGAGGGTGAACAGCCAGAGGTCATAGTACATATAAGTACTCTGACATAGGCAGGAAGAGTGATGAGGTCCTGCAGAAGGAGTTCATGGAATTAGGCAGTAAGCTAAAAAGCAGGATCTCTCGGGTTGGAATGTCAGGATTGCTCCCTGTGCTACGTGCCAGTGAAGCTCAAAATAGGATAGTGCAGCTAAATACTTGTCTAAACTGGTGGTGTAGGAGGGAGGGTTTCAGATTTCTGGACCAGTGGGATCTCTTCCGGGACAGGTGTGACCTGTACAAGAAGGATGGGTCGCATCTAAACTGGAGGGGCAATATCCTGGCTGGGAGGTTTGTTTGAGTCCCTCGGGAGGATTTAAACTAGTATGCCAGGGGGCTGGGAACCAGAGCGTTAGCTTAGAAGATGGAATGTCTGAAGGGGAAATAGAGAACAAAAATAAGAAAACAACATCACCCTGTCTGCTCAAACACAGTGGTTTGAAGTGTGTTTGTTTCAATGCCAGAAGTATAGCAGGTAAGGCAGCTGAATTTAGAGCACTTATTAGTACTTGGAACGATGAGGTTATGGCTATGACAAAAACGTCGTTAAAGGAAGGGCATGATTGGTAGCTGAACATTGGAGGATATAGATGCTTCAGGATCGCTAGAGGGGATGTAAAAAGGGTGGGGAGTAGCATTACTGGTTCAGGAGAATATCGCAGCCATACTGCAGGAGGACACCCCGGAGGGCTCATACAATGAGGCAATTTGGGTGGAGCTCAGGAACAGGAAGAGGGCAATCACATTGTCGTGGGTTTATTACAGGCCCCCCAACTGCCAGCAAGAGATAGAGGAGCAGATAGGTAGAGAGATTTTGGATAGGTGCAAAAGTAACAATAATAATAGCTTATTGTCACAAGTAGGCTACAATGAAGTTACTGTGAAAAGCCCCTAGTCGCCACATTCCGGCGCCTGTTCGGGGAGGCCGGTACGTTAATTGATCCCGCGCTGCTTGCATTGTTCTGCATTACAAGCCAGCTGTTTAGCCCACTGAGCTAAACCAGCCCATAGTAACAGAGTTGTTGAGGTAGGGGATTTTAATTTCCCCTATATTGACTGGGACTCACTTAGACTAGGGTCTTAGATGGGGCAGAGATTGTAAGGTGTATTCAGGAAGACTTCTTGATGCAATATGTAGATAGTCCAACAAGGGAAGGGGCAGTACTGGACCTGGTGTTGGGGAATGAGCTTGGACAGGTGGTTGAGGTTTCAAGTAGGGGAACATTTTGGGAGCAGTGACCACAATTCCGTACGTTTTACGGTACTTTTGGATAGGGGTGAGGGTAACCTTTGCGTTAAGGTGCTCAACTGGGGCAAGGCAAATTACGATAACATTAGACAAGAATTGAAGAATTTGGATTGGTTGCGGCTGTTGGAGGATAAATCAACATCGGGCATGTGGGAGTCTTTCAAGTGACAGTTGATTAGGGTTCGAGAGAACGAAGGATAAGTATGGGAAGTTTAGGGAGCCTTGGATAACAAGGGGTATTGTGAACCTCGCCAAAAAGAAAAAGAAGGCTTTTGAACATCCAAAGAGCCTGTTCCTGTGCTGGTCTAGACAGTCGAAACCCTTGAGGAGTATAAAGAAAGTAGGAAGGTACTTAAGTGGGAAATTAGGAGGGGATCATGTAAAGTCCTTGGCAAGTAAGATTAAGGTGAATCCCAAAGCTTTTTATTCATATGTAAAAAGTAAGAGGGTGGCCAGGGAAAGGATGGGACCACTGAGGACAGTGGGGGGAATCATGGGCAGGATTCTCCCCTAACTGGCGGGGCGGGCCGTACCGGTGCCGAGGAGTGGCGTGAACCACTGCGGCGTTGGAATGCTCGGAAGGTGCGGAATCCTCGGCACCTTCAGGGGCTAGGCCGGCGCCAAAGAGCTTGGCACCGCGCCAATGGCACCGAAGGGCCTCGGCCGGCCGGCGCGAGTTGGCGCATGCGTGGGAGCGCCAGCATATGCTGGCGTCATCCCAGCGCATGCGCAGGGGGGGTTCTTCTCTGCGTCAGCCATGGCGGACCATTACATCAGCCGGCGCGGAGGGTAAGCATACCCCCAAATCACAGGCCCGCCCGCGGATCGGTGGGCCCCGATCACGGCCAGGCCGCCTTGGGGCCCCTCCGGGGCTAGATCCCCCCCCCCCCCCCCCCCCCCCAATGGACCCCGCAGAGCCAGGTCCCGCCGGTACGGACCTGGTGTATTTTACGCCGACGGGATCCGCCGAAAACGGGTGTCCACTTCGCCCATCGCGGGCCAGAGAATCGGCGGGGGGGTGGGGGCGCTGCCAACGGCCCCCGACCGGCACGACGCAATTCCTGCGCCCGCCAAAAACCAGCGCCGGAGAATCCGTCAGCCGGTGTCAGGGCAGCGGGGCGGGATTCACGCCCCCCCCCCCCACCGCCCCGCCGCCCCCGCCCCCCCCGGGTAGTCTCCGGCCTGGCGGGGGGATTGGAAAATCCTGCCCCATATGTGTTGAGCCAAAAGAAAAGGACTTTGTGGAAGATGATTCTTGGATAGGGTGTGTGGACAGTCTGGGTCATGTTGACATCGAAAAGGAGGTATTGGGTGTTTTAAAAGATATTAAGGTAGATATGTCTCCTGGGCCGGATGGGGCCTTAACTAACATCTTTGTATCCTCATTGGCGACAGGTGAGATCCCAGAGGACTGGAGAATAGCTAATGTGGTACCGCTATTTATTATAATAATAATAATCTTTATTTTTAAATTTAAGAAATGTAGCAGGGATAATCCAGGAAACTATAGGCCGGTGAGCCTCACGCGGTAGTAGGTAAATTATTGGAGAGAATTCTCAGGGACAGGATTTATACCCATTTGGAAACAAATGTACTCATTAGCAATAGACAGCATGGTTTTGTGAAGGGGAGGTTGTGCCTCACTAACTAGATCGAGTTTTTTTAGGAGATGACAAGATGATTGATGAGGGGTGGATGTTGTTTACATGGACTTCAGTAAAGCCTTTGACAAGGTGCCTCATGGCAGACTGGTACAAAAGGTGAAGTCACAAGGGATCAGAGATGAGGTGGTAAGATGGATACAGAACTGGCTTGGTCACAGAAGGCAAAGGGTAGCAGTAGAAGGGTGTTTTTCTTAATGGAAGGTTGTGACTAGTAGTCCACCGAACATATCATCCACAGCTGGATAAGTGTTCAACCACAGGATGGGCACTCCATTCATACCACATTGAGGTTCTGCCATCCAACAGGCAGGTAAGGTAATTTTGAATTAACTACTGCTGTTCCAAAGGTTGTTGTGCTACATTTGGACGTGTTGTAGCGAGTTGCTGGATTCGACAAGGAGCATTGCTACGTTCCACAGGGAGGGAAGAAGATTTGGTGACTTGTTCGTGCAAAGGCTGTAAGGTGGCTGTAGTTGCAGTGCCTCTGGGTCTGCAACTTGTCAGGGAACAGAGCTACAAAGAGGGAAATTCTGCACAAAGGGAGGAGGTAGGGTGGGGTTATCCAGGGTGTCTTCACTCCGAACAGGTTGCCTGTGAGCACCTACTCAGACACTGGTTCCATTTTCACCACCATTTCTCCACTCTGCCTCACCTTCCAAATATTCAACAACCCATTAATATTCTTTTGACTAAAATCACAGAACCATAGAATTTACAGTGCAGAAGGAGGCCATTCGGCCCACTGGGTCTGCACTGGCCCTTGGAAAGAGCACCCTACCTAAGCCCACATCTCCACCCCATCCCCACAACCCAGCAACCCCATCAAACCTTTTTAGACACTAAGGGCAATTTAACATGTCCAATCCACCTAACTTGCACATTTTTGGACTGTGGGAGGAAACCAGAGCACCCGGAGTAAACCCACGCAGACACAGGTAGAACGTGCAGACTCCGCAGTCAGTGACCTAATCTGGGAATTGAGCCTGGGGTCCTGGAGCTGTGAAGCAGTAGTGCTAACCACTGTGCTACCGTGCCACCCACAGTATTATCTTGTAATAAAAGCCAACAAAAATAACCTTGCTCAAATATCTTTGTCAAACAACACATCAAATGACAAGCAAAATCAACTATTCACCTTTCTGCATTCCTTTAGTGCTTGCCTTACACAATACTAGCCTGGGGGCTGCCACATGCTCAGTAGAAGCTTACTGACTTTTACTTCTGGAGACAATGGCATTTCAGGCTTAGCCCTGGCCCATGAGAAAAGAATGATTGAGTCCGGGTTGAGTGGGGATGAGAGAGCCCTGATCAGGTTGGTCTCAGGAAATATACGGGTTTGAGGGGTCCAGTGAAGAGATTTAGAGTTTTCTCTCACCTGAAGAATTTAAGGGCCGATGTGGTGCTCCTGCAGGAGACCCATCTGTGGGAAAGCGACCAGGCCAGACTCCGAAGGGGGTGGGTGAGCCAGGTTTTTCACTCGGGCTTTGATATTGGGGGGGGGGGCAATTTTAATCAACAAGGGGATGGGTTTTTAGCGAATAAGGTAGCGGCAGTTTTGTGTGCAGATGTGATTGTTACGGGGCATGCGGGTAAGTTGGTAAATGTATATGCCTAAATGGGATGTTGTGGCATTTATAAGGAAGCTGTTGGCCTCCATCCTCCTGCGATTGTCCAGTATTTTCTGTTTTTGTTTCAGATTCCAGCATCCACAGTAATTTACTTTTATATTCAGCCATAGTCATTCAGACCATGCTCCGCAGTTGGTAGACTTGGCCCTATTCAACGTCCGGTATGGGTTACTGGCAGATATAGGGTTTTGTGGGCACATAACTAAGGCGATAGATGAGTATGTTGGGTTCAATGGGAACGGGTCTGTCTCTCCATGCTTTGGGAGGCCTTGAAAGCTGTTATCAGAGGGGAGATTATATCATACAAGGTGCACATGAATAGGTAGGTAACAGAAGAGCGGCAGAAGCTAGTTGATGATGTTCTGGAAATGGACCTCAGGCATTTGAGTGACCCTACCCTGGAGCTACTGGCAGATAGGAAGAAACTGCAGACACAATTCAATCTTGTCTATGGGTAAGAAAATACGGCCTTCGAAGGGGGGGTCATTTATGAATATGGGGAGAAGATATTTTCAGGTCCAGGATTTTGCACGTAAGGAGCTGCCCTCGTTCCCTCAGCTGCCAAAGCACATGCTGTTAGAACTAGGAGAGGGACGGATTGGGGATATTTATGGCTGGTTTGTGGAGATGGTCAAAGATGGTTTGTGGACCATCTCCACAAACCAGCCATAAATATCCCCAATCCGTCCCTCTCCTAGTTGAGGGGTTAAAGCGAAAATGGGAGGAGGAATTGGTGATTGGTGGGGGGGGGGGGGATGAATTCGACCTCATCCTGTGCAAGGATGAGCCTTTTACAATTCAGGGTGGTGCATAGTGCTCATATGATTCGGACCCGTATGAGTGGGTTTTTCCCAGAGGTGGAGGATGTATGTGAGAGATGTGGGAGGGGGCCAGCGAACCATACTCGTAAGTTCTGAGGGTGCACAAAGTTGGGGGTTACTGGACAGCAGTTTTCGAGACTATCAGAAATAATGGGGGTAAGGATGCCGTCCTATCCTTTGGTGGCAATGTTTGGAATATCGGATTTGCTGGAGCTGCTGGAGGGAAAGGTGGCTGATGTCGTGGCCTTCGCCTCTCTGATTGCCTGCTGAAAATCTTACTGAGTTGGAGGGTGGCAGCGCTGCCGGGGATTTCGGCATGGTTGGGGGATTTGTATGAATTTTTATTCTCAGGGGGTCGAAAAAGGGGTTTTATGTATGGTGGGAGATTTTCCTGTCCTTATTTGAAGATCTGTTTGTTGCCAGTGGGTAGCGGGGGAAGGAAGGAATGTTGGGGTAGTTTAGGTGGAAAAAGGAGGCAAATTGACAAACTGTTTCAATCATGTTTATATAGGGTTGTTGTATGTGAATGTTACTGATTGTGTTTGGAATAAAATATATATATTTTTGAAATAAATATGGGGAGAAGGCTAGCCATTTCCTTGCCCACCAGTTAAGGTGGCAGGAGCCTCCCGGGAGATCATTCAGGCCAGGGACTCGAGCGGTAAACTGGTGTCCGCCCCGGATAGAGTAAAAGGCACATTTGAGGCTTTCTATAAGAATCTTTCAGGTCAGAGCCGCCAGAGGGGGCTAGGAGATGCCGGAATTTCCTCTGGTGGTGGAGGAGGAGCTCGAAGAGTTGGAGACATTGCTAGGTACTGCCGCTGGAGGTTGTGTAGAGGAGATTCACTAGGTTAATCCCAGAGTTGAGGGGGTTGGATTACGAGGAGCGGCTGAGTAGACTGGGACTGTACTTGTTGGAATTTAGAAGGATGTTGGGGGATCTTATAGAAACATTTTTTTTTTTTTTTTTAAATAATTTTTATTAAAGGTTTTCATAAAATATCAATCACAAAATGAGAAAGAAAAAAGAACCCAACAGGGTTAAGTACAAAACACAATCTAAAAAAGCAACCCCCCCAAACCCCTCCCCCCTGTACATAAATAATAAATTAACATTAACACCCCGACTTAACACAACAGGTGTATACACCCCCTCAGACCCTCCAGTGTAAATAACATAAACAAAAATAAAGTAACCCCCCCCCCCGAGCTGCTGCTGCCAGTGACCAATGTCTATCGTTCTGCCAGAAAGTCTAAGAACGGTTGCTACCGCCTAAAGAACCCTTGTACCGACCCTCTCAAGGCGAATTTCACCCTCTCCAATTTAATGAACCCTGCCATATCGTTGATCCAGGATTCTACGCTTGGGGGCCTCGCATCTTTCCACTGAAGGAGAATCCTTCGCCGGGCTACCAGGGACGCAAAGGCCAGAATTCCGGCCTCTTTCGCCTCCTGCACTCCCGGCTCCTCTGCCACCCCAAATATTGCGAGCCCCCAGCCCGGTCTGACCCTGGATCCTACCACCCTCAACACCGTCCTCGCTACGCCCTTCAAAAATTCCTCCAGCGCTGGGCATGCCCAGAACATATGGGTGTGATTTGCTGGGCTCCCTGAGCACCTAACACACCTGTCCTCACCCCCAAAGAACCGGTTCATCCTTGACCCGGTCATGTGTGCCCTGTGCAGCACCTTAAACTGTATGAGGCTGAGCCTCGCGCACGAAGAGGAAGAATTCACCCTCCCTAGGGCATCTGCCCACGTCCCCTCTTCAATCTCCTCTCCCAACTCCTCCTCCCACTTACCTTTCAACTCCACCACCGAGGCCTCCTCCTCCTCCTGTATCACCTGGTAAGTTTCCGAGATCTTCCCCACTCCCACCCACCCCCCCGAGAGCACCCTGTCCTGTACTGTGTGTGGCAGTAGCCGTGGGAATTCCACCACCTGCCATCTGGCAAACGCCCTTACCTGAAAGTACCTGAAGGTGTTCCCCGGGGGAGGCCCATACTTCTCCTCCAGCTCACCCAAGCTCGCAAACTTCCCATCCACAAACAGGTCCCCCAACATTCGTATCCCTGCCCTGTGCCACCCCGAAAACGCTCCACCTGTTCTTCCTGGGGCGAACCGGTGGTTCCCCTGTAATGGGGTCCACGCCGAGGCCCCAACTTCCCCCCTATGCCGCCTCCACTGCCCCCAAATCTTGAGGGCCGCCACCACCACCGGGCTCGTGGTATACCTCCTTGGAGGGAGCGGCAGCGGCGCCTTTGCCAGCGCCCCCAGACTCGTACCCGCACAGGATGCCGTCTCCAGCCTCTTCCATGCAGCCCCCTCCCCCGCCATCACCCACTTGTGCACCATTGTCGCATTGGCGGCCCAGTAGTACCCACAGAGGTTGGGCAGCGCCAGCCCCCCCCTATCTCTACTCCGCTCCAGGAACACCCTTCTTCTCACCCTCGGAGTCCCTCGCGCCCACACAAACCCCATTATACTCCTGTTAACCCGCCTGAAAAAAGCCTTCGGGATAAACACGGGGAGGCACTGGAACAGGAACAAAAACCTTGGGAGCATTTTGATTGACTTCACCCTACCCGCCAAGGACAGCGGCAACGCGTCCCACCTCTTGAACTCCTCCTCCATTTGCTCCACCAGCCTTGTAAAGTTAAGTCTATGCAGGGCCCCCCAGCTCCTGGCCACCTGGACCCCCAAATATCTGACGCTCCTCTCCGCCCTTTTTAGTGGGAGCTCGCCAATCCCCCTCTCCTGGTCCCTTAGCTGACCTACGAACAGCTCGCTCTTCCCCATATTGAGCTTGTACCCCGAAAAGTCCCCGAATTCCCTAAGGATCCTCATTACCTCTGGCATTCCTCCCACCGGGTCCGCCACATACAGCAGCAGGTCGTCCGCATAAAGTGACACCCTATGCTCCTCCCCACCCCACACCAACTCCTCCAGTTCCTTGACTCTCTCAGTGCCATAGCCAGGGGTTCAATCGCCAGTGCGAAGAGCAGGGGGGACAGGGGACACCCCTGTCTCGTCCCTCGGTGCAACCGAAAGTACTCGGACCTCCTCCTATTTGTGGCCACACTCGCCATCGGGACCTCATACAACAGCCTAACCCACCTGACAAACCCCTCCCCAAACCCGAACCTCTTCAGCACCTCCCACAGGTACCCCCACTCTACCCGATCGAAGGCTTTCTCAGCGTCCATCGCCACCACTATCTCCGCCTCCCCCTCCCTCGCCGGCATCATGATAAAGTTCGAAAGCCTCGCACTTTCGCACATTCGCGTTCAACTGTCTCCCCTTCACAAACCCCGTCTGGTCTTCATGGATGATCTGCGGCACACAATCCTCAATCCTCGTGGCTAAGACCTTCGCCAGCACCTTGGCATCTACATTTATCAAGGAAATCGGTCTGTAAGACCCACATTGCAGGGGATCCTTGCCCCGCTTCAGGATCAAGGAGATCAGTGCCCGTGACATTGTTGGGGTTAAAGCCCCCCCCTCCCTTGCCTCATTAAAGGTCCTAACTAACAGCGGGCCCAACAGGTCCATATATTTTTTATAGAACTCGACCAGGAAACCGTCCGGCCCTGGTGCCTTCCCCGCCTGCATGCTTCCTATCCCTTTGATCAGCTCCTCCAGCCCAATCGGCGCCCCCAGTCCTGCCACCAGTCCCTCTTCCACCTTTGGAAACCTCAATTGGTCCAGGAAACAGCCCATCCCTCCCTCCTCCCGTGGGGGCTCGGATCGGTACAATTCCTCGTAGAAGTCCCTGAAGACCCCATTGATGCCAACCCCACTCCGCACCACACTCCCTCCCCTGTCCTTAACTCCCCCGATCTCCCTAGCTGCGTCTCGCTTCCGAAGCTGAAGCGCCAGCATCCGGCTTGCCTTTTCCCCATACTCGTAGATCGCCCCCTGGGCCTTCCTCCACTGCACCTCCGCCTTCCTGGTGGTCACCAGGTCGAATTTGGCCTGGAGGCTACGCCTCTTCCTCAACAATCCTTCCTCAGGCTCTTCCGCATACCTCCTGTCTACCCTCACCATCTCCCCCACCAGCCTCTCCCTCTCCCTCTGCTCTCTCCTCTTCTTGTGGGCCCGAATGGAGATCAGCTCTCCCCTCACCACCGCCTTAAGTGCCTACCATACCATCCCCACTCGGACCTCCCCGTTACCGTTGGTCTCCAAGTACCTCTCTATACTTCCTCGGACCCGCTCGCTCACCTCGTCCGCCAACAGCCCCACCTCCAAGCGCCACACCGGGCGCTGGTCCCTCTCCTCCCTCATCTCCAAGTCCACCCAATGCGGGGCGTGGTCCGAAATGGCTATTGCCGAATACTCGGTATCCTCTACTCTCACTATCAGCGCCCTACTCAAAATGAAAAAGTCGATTCGAGAATAAGCCTTATGGACATGTGAGAAGAATAAAAATTCCCTAGCCCCCTGCCTTGCAAATCTCCAAGGATCCACCCCTCCCATTTGGTCCATAAATCCCCTCAACACTGTAGGCGCCACCGGCTTCCTACCCGTCCTAGACCTGGAGCGATCCAGTGCCGGATCCAACACCGTGTTAAAGTCTCCCCCCATTATCAGGCCCCCCACTTCCAAGTCTGGGATCCGACCCAACATACGCCGCATAAAACCCGCATCGTCCCAGTTCGGAGCATACACATTGACCAGTACCACCCTCTCTCCCTGCAACTTACCACTTACCATTATGTACCTACCGCCATTATCTGCCACAATGCTTGACGCCTCGAATGACACCTTCTTTCCCACCAAGATCGCCACCCCTCGATTTTTGGCATCTAGCCCCAAGTGAAACACCTGACCTACCCACCCTTTCCTCAGTCTTACCTGGTCTGCCACCTTCAGGTGTGTCTCCTGGAGCATAACCACATCCGCCTTGAGCCCCTTCAGGTGCGCGAACACGCGGGCCCGCTTAACCGGCCCATTCAGTCCCCTTACATTCCAGGTTATCAGCCGGATTAGGGGGCTACCCGCCCCCCTCCCCCGCCGACTAACCATGACCCCTCCTCGGCCAGCCACACGCCCGCACCCCACACCCAGCCTGTTCCCCACAGCGGCATACCCCCGTCTCGATTCCCCCCCCACTCGCTCCAGCTGCTCCTTGACCTTTGCAGCAGCAACTCGATCCCCACCCCCCCCCGGGCTAGGACCCATCCTAGCTGGTTTACTCCCCCCATTGCACTTCCGCAAGTCAGCTGACTCCTGCTGACCCCGGCCACTCCCGCCTCCCCTTCGACTCCTCCCATTGTGTGGCACACCCTCCTCTCCCGCTCCCCAACCACAGGCTCTCCCCCTCCGTTCTAAGTGCGGGAAACAATCCTCGCTTCCCCGCCCCGGCCCCCCCCCCAGTCTTCGGCGCGGGAAAAAAGCCCGCGCTCTCCACCTACCAGGCCCCGCCACCAAACAAAACAGTGCCCAACCCGCCCCACCCACCCTTCCCAACCCGAAACAGAAAAACACAGAGAAATAGAAACCCAAAACAATGCAAAGGGCCCCCCCCCCCCCCCGAACCAAATATAGGCATAACATACCCACCGCAGTCCCCAATCGCTCATCCCGACCCTCAGTCTGTGTCCAGCTTCTCAGCCTGAACAAAGGCCCACGCCTCCTCCGGAGACTCAAAATAATGGTGCCAGTCCTTGTAGGTAGCCCACAGTCGCGCCGGCTGCAACATGCCAAACTTCACCCCCTTCCTGTGCAGCACCGCCTTCGCTCGATTGCACCCGGCCCTCCTCTTCGCCACCTCCGCACTCCAGTCCTGGTATGTCCGAACCTCCGGGTTCTCCCACCTGCTGCTCCTCTCCTTGGCCCGCCTGAGCACACACTCCCGATCGACGAACCGATGGAACCGCACCAGCACCGCCCGCGGAGGCTCGTTAGCCTTTGGCCTCCTCGCCAACACTCTATGGGCCCCTTCCAGCTCCAGGGGCCCCTGGAAGGACCCCGCTCCCATCAGCGAGTTCAACATAGTGACCACATAGGCCCCCACGTCCTGTCCCTCCAGCCCATCCGGGAGGCCCAGAATCTGCAGATTCTTCCGCCTCGACCGATTCTCCATCTCCTCGAACCGCTCCTGCCATTTCTTGTGGAGCGCCTCATGCCAGGCCTAAGATCTCGTCTTCATTGTCAGAGATCTTTTGTCGAGCCTCTCGGATCACCACCCCCTGGGCCGTCTGTGTCTCCAGCAGCTTATCAATAGAAGCCTTCATCGGCTCTGGCAGGTCCGTTTTAATCTCTCTGAGGCAGCGCTGGATACCCTCCTGTTGCTCCTCCGCCCACTGCCTCCACGCTGCCTGGTCTCCGCCCACCGCCATTTTGTCCTTCCCTCCCTTTTTCGGGTCCACCACCACCTTTTTTGTCGCCCCCTCCTAGTTAAAGCCATATACTGACGGGGAGCTATTATTAACTCCTTCCCACACCGGGAAACATCGAAAAAGTGCCCTTGGGGGCCCTGAAAAGAGCCCAAAAGTCCGTTTTTGCGGGAGCCGCCGAATGTGCGACTTAGCTCCGCATAGCCGCAACCGGAAGTCTCGAGAGGGAATCCTTTTGGCAGTGTTCGCTTTACCAATCTGCCCCAAAAAGTCTGTGGAAACGCCTGAAAAAGGTCTGAGAGCCCGTTCCAGACGGGAGCTGCCGAGTGCGCGACCTACTCCTCCATGGCCGCTACCGGAAGCCTCGTCCCCGCATCTTCAATGGCCTTAGTAGATCTTTTCACAGTTGTTCCCTCTGCTGCTAGAATTCACCTTTAATAAAGGCCCTCAAGTCAGCTTGCAGCCTTTAAGCTTGCCCTTCCCCCGCCTGCATGCTGGAAGAGGCTTTGTTTATCCTGCAGTTACAGCCAAATCTTTTACTGTTTCTGCCGGGTCCGGTAACCAAGAGACATACCATTCCTGGGGGACACTGTCGGGGGAATGTTGCAGTCTTCTTCCCACACCAGGAAATGTCGAAAAAATGCCTTGGGGGCCCTGTAACGAGCTCAAATGTCCGGTCCAAGCGGGAGCTACCGAACATGCGACCTAGCTCTGCATAGCCGCACCCGGAAGTCGAAACATATAAAATTATGAAGGGAATAGATAGGATAGATGCGGGTAGGTTGTTTCCACTGGCGGATGAAAGCAGAACTAGGGGGCATAGCCTTAAAATAAGGGGAAGTAGATTTAGGACTGCGCTTAAGAGGAACTTCTTCACCCAAAGAGTTGTGAATCTATGGAATTCCTTGCCCAATGAAGCAGTTGAGGCTCCTTCATTAAATGTTTTTAAGATAAAGATGGATAGTTTTTTGAAGAATAAAGGGATTAAGGGTTATGTTGTTCAGGCCGGAAAGTGGTGCTGAGTCCACAAAAGATCAGCCATGATCTCAATGAATGTCGGAGCAGGCTCGAGGGGCCAGATGGCCTACTCCTGCTCCTAGTTCTTATGTTCTTATGTCCTGGGGAAACTTTGGCAGCTATAGGACAGATGCAAACAGCTAAGACCAAGAGGCCAGATGGATTTCGAGTGGAGTTTTAGAAGACGTTTACAGGAAGGTTGGTCCCATTGATGATTGACAGGTTTGGCTTTGGCCGCCCTTCCAGTGACACTGGTACAGGCATCGATTTCCCTTCTGTTGATAAAAGATAAGGCCCTGTGTAATGTGGGTGGTACTGCCATTTTTCTTATTTTTAAAAAAATGTATTTTATTACAAATTTGTATCAAAAAAAAGTTAAACAGGACTTCCGGTTGCGGTGATGCGGAGCTAAGCCGCACATTTCGGCAGCTCCCGCTATCACGGACTTTTGGGTTCTCCAGAGGCGCCCCAACGGAAATTTTTTGTTTGAATCCCGTGTGGGAAGGTGAAGTAAGGTCCTCCTTACGTTGTATGGCAAGGATTAGCGGTGGAGCATCGGAGAAAGAGGCTTTGGAGCAGCGGCAAAAACGAGCGGGACAAAACAAGATGGCGGAGGGCGGAGATCGAGCAGCATGGGGGCCGGACCAGCAGGAATTCCTCAGGCGCTGTGTGGAGGAGCTTAAAAAGGAGGTGCTGGCGCCAATGCTGTTGGCGATCGAGGGGCTGAAGGAGACCCAGAAGGCCCAGGCGGTGGAGCTCCGTGAGGTGAGGGATAAAACTAATGAGAACGAGGACGAGATCCTGGGCCTGGCGGTAAAGATGGAGGCGCACGAGGCGGTGCACATGAGGTGGGCCGAGAGACTTGAGGTCCTGGAGAACAGGTTGAGGAGGAATAATCTCCGGATTCTGGGTCTCCCCGAAGGAGTGGAGGGAGCTGATGCCGGGGCGTACGTGAGCACGATGCTCCATTCGCTGATGGGTGCGGAGGTCTCTCCGAGCTCCCTGGAGCTGGAAGGGGCCCACCGGGTCCTGGCGAGGAGACCCAGGGCTGATGAGCCGCCAAGGGCGATAGTGGCGAGGTTCCATCACTTCGCGGACAAAGAAAGTGTCCTGAGATGGGCCAAGAAGGTGCGGAGCAGTAGATGGGAGAATGCGGTGATCCGAGTCTACCAGGACTGGAGTGCGGAGGTGGCAAAGAGGAGAGCTGGCTTCAACTGGGCCAAGGCGGTGCTGCACAAAAAAAGAGTCAGGTTCGGAATGCTGCAGCCTGCGTGACAGTGGGTCACTTATCAGGACCGACACCATTATTTTGAAATGCCAGAAGAGGCTTGGACCTTTATCCAAATGGAAAAATTGGACTCGAACTGAGGGGCTGTGGTTGTGGGGGGGATGTTGACTGTATACGGGGTTGTAAATATGGGTAAAGAATGTTTCATGGGTGGGATGATGGATGGGGATGTGGGAAGAGTCCTTGTTAAAAAAATGTTTTTCTGTTGACGAGATAGTGGGAAATGTGGGCGTCGGTGCTGGAGGGAGGTGAGACTTGGGGATGGGGGAACTGGGATAAGGACGCAACAGGAGCTGCGCCACAGGGGGCGGGGCTGGCTCAGGAAAGCGCGGGAAAAAGCGGGGGGGATGGAGGAAGGTAAGGAGGAGGAGAGATTCCCACACGGGGGAGATCAACGGGAAGGTGGGGGAAGCCGGGGTCAGCAGAGGTCAGCTGACTCACGGAAGCAGTATGGGGGGAGCAAAAGAGCTAGATGCGGAACTAGCGGGGAGGGGGGAGGGAAGGGGGGGAGAGGGGGGTACAATAGGGTTGCTGCTGCACTGGCCGAGGGGGAACTGAAAATGTAAGAGGTAGTCGGGGCGGGGGTTCCCCGTCTGGGGGACGGGAGGCGCGGGCACGGGACTAGCCTAAGATAGGAGATGGCTAGTCGGCGGGGGGGGGGGTAGCCCCCCAATCCGGCTGATCACGTGGAATGTGAGAGGCCTAAACGGGCTGGTTAAGAGGGCCCGAATGTTCGCGCACCTAAAGGGACTGAAGGCAGACGTGGTCATGCTTCAGGAGACACATCTGAAGGTGGCAGATCAGGTCAGGTTAAGGAAGGGATGGGTAGGACAGGTGTTCCATTAGGGGCTGGATGCAAAGAATAGAGGGGTGGCAATACTGGTGGGGAAGCGGGTGTCGTTTGAGGCCAAGAACATAGTAGCGGACAATGGAGGCCGATACGTGATGGTGAGCGGTAGGTTGCAGGGGACGGAGGTGGTATTGGTAAATGTGTTCACCCCGAACTGGGACGATGCTGGATTCATGAAACAGATGTTGGGGCGTATTCCAGACTTGGAGGTAGGGAGCTTGATAATGGGTGGGGATTTCAACATGGTGTTGGACCCAGCATTAGATCGTTCCAGATCTGGGACGGGGAACAGGCCGGCGGCGGCCAAGGTGCTTAGGGGTTTATGGATCAGATGGGGAGTGTAGATCCGTGGAGATTTGCCAGGCCTTTAGCCAGAGAATTTTCTTTTTTCTCCCATGTACATAAGGCCTACTCCCGGATAGATTTTTTTTTGTTTTGGGCAGTGCATTGATCCCGAAAGTGGAGGGAACGGAGTATTCGGCCATAGCCATTTCAGACCACGCCCCACATTGGGTGGAGCTAGAGCTGGGGGAGGAGAGGGACCAACGCCCATTGTGGCGGTTGGACGTGGGACTGTTGGCAGATGAGGAAGTGTGTGGGAGAGTGCGGGGGTGCATCGAAAGGTACCTGGAGGCCAACGACAACGGGGAGGTGCAGGTGGGAGTAGTATGGGAGGTGCTGAAGGCGGTGGTCAGGGGAGAGTTAATCTCCCATCAGGGCTCATAGGGTGAAGAGAGAGGGCAGGGAAAGGGAGAGGTTAGTGGGGGAGATTTTAAGGGTGGACAGGAAATATGCAGAGGCTCCTGATGAGGGACTACTCAGGGAGAGACGAAGTCTCCAGACGGAGTTCAACCTGTTGACCACAGGGAAGGCAGAGGCACAGTGGAGGAAGGCACAGGGGGCGATATATGAATATGGGGAGAAGGCGAGTCGGATGCTGGCACATCAGCTCCGTAAGAGGATGGCAGCGAGGGAAATAGGTGGAGTCATGGATGGCAGGGGAACTACGGTGCGGAGTACGGTGAAAGTGAATGAGGCATTTAAGGCCTTTTACGAGGAGCTGTATAGGTCCCAGCCCCCAGGGGGAAAAGAGGGGATGCAACGATTCTTGGACCAACTGGGGTTCCCGAGGGTGGAGGAGCAGGAGGTGGCTGGTTTGGGGGCGCCCATTGGGGTGGAGGGGCTGGTTAAAGGACTGGGGAGCATGCAGGTGGGGAAGGCCCCGGGGCCGGATGTGTTCCCGGTGGAGTTTTATAGGAAGTATGTAGACCTGTTAGCCCTGTTGCTGATAAGGACCTTCAATGAAGCAAGGGAGGGGGGGTCCCTGCCCCCGACAATGTCAGAGGCGACGATCTCTTTGATCTTGAAGCGGGATAAAGACCCACTGCAATGCGGGTCGTATAGACCGATCTCGCTCCTCTACGTAGATGCTAAGTTGCTGGCAAAAATGTTGGCTACGAGGATTGAGGACTGTGTCCCGGGGGTAATTCACGAGGACCAGACGGGATTCGTAAAGGGTAGGCAGCTAAATACCAATGTGCGAAGGCTCCTAAATGTGATAATGATGCCATCGGTGGAGGGAGAGGCGGAGATAGTAGGAGCCATGGACGCGGAGAAGGCCTTTGACCGAGTAGAGTGGGAGTATCTCTGGGAAGTGTTGAGGAGGTTTGGGTTCGGGGGAGGGTTTATTAGTTGGGTTAAGCTCCTGTACAGAGCCCCAGTGGCGAGTGTGGTCACGAACCGGCGGAGGTCGGAGTATTTCCGGCTGTACCGAGGGACGAGGCAGGGGTGCCCCCTGTCCCCTCTGCTGTTTGCATTAGCAATTGAACCTTTGGCCATGGCGTTAAGGGAGTCGGGGAAATGGAAGGGGGTGGTCCGAGGGGGAGAGGAACATCGAGTGTCGCTGTACGCAGACGACCTGTTGCTGTATGTGGCGGATCCAGTAGAGGGGATGGTTGAGGTCCTGCAGATCCTAAGGGAGTTTGGAGACTTCTCGGGCTATAAGCTCAATGTAGGAAAGAGTGAGCTCTTTGTGGTGCAGCCGGGGGATCAGGGAAGAGGGATAGACGACCTACCGTTGAGGAGGGCGGAAAGGAGCTTTTGATACTTGGGGATACAGGTAGCTAGGAGCTGGGGGGCACTGCACAAACTTAATTTGATGCGGCTGGTGGAACAGATGGAGGAGGACTTTAAAAGGTGGGACATGTTGCCACTCTCGCTGGCGGGCAGGGTACAGTCGATTAAAATGGTGGTTCTCCCGAGGTTTCTTTTTGTATTCCAATGCCTCCCAATTATGATTACCAAGGCCTTCTTTAAGAGGGTAAGCAGGAGCATTATGGGATTTGTGTGGGCGAGCAAGACCCCGAGGGTAAGGAGGGGGTTCCTAGAGCGTAGCAGAGATAGAGGCGGGTTGGCGTTGCCGAATCTGGGTGGCTACTACTGGGCAGCCAACGTGGCGATGATCCGTAAGTGGGTGATGGAGGGAGAGGGGGCGGCGTGGAAGAGGTTGGAGATGGCGTCCTGCAACGGAACAAGCCTGGGGGCGCTGGTGACGGCACCGCAGCCGCTCTCGCCGTCAAAGTACACCACGAGTCCGGGGGTGGCGGCAACGCTAAAGATCTGGGGCCAGTGGAGACGGCACAGGGGTGCAGTGGGAGCCTCGGTGTGGTCCCCGATCAGGGGTAACCACCGGTTTGTCCCGGAGAGGATGGACGGGGGTTTCAGAGCTGGCATCGGGCGGGGATTAGAAGAATGGTGGACCTGGTCATTGATGGGACGTTTGCAAGTCTGGGGCACTAGAGGAGAAGTTTGAGATACCCCCGGGTAATGCTTTTAGATACATGCAAGTGAGGGCGTTTGTGAGGCGGCAGGTGAGGGAATTCCCGCTGCTCCCGTCACAGGGGATTCAAGACAGGGTGATTTCGGGCGTATGAGTCGGGGAGGGCAAGGTGTCGGCGATATACCAGGAAATGAAAGAAGAGGGGAAGGCTTTGGTAGAGGAGCTGAAAGGTAAATGGGAAGAGGAGCTAGGGGAGGAGATTGAGGAGGGGCTGTGGGCTGATGCCCTAAGTAGGGTTAATTCCTCTTCCTCGTGTGCCACGCTTAGCCTGATACAGTTTAAGGTAGTTCGCAGAGCGCATATGACGGGGGCGAGGCTGAGTAGGTTCTTTGGGGTGGAGGACAGTCAGGAAGTCCGGCGAACCATATTCATATGTTTTGGTCATGCCCGGCACTGGAGGGGTTCTGGAGGGGAGTTGCGGGAACAGTATCTAAGGTGGTGAAAGTCCGGGTCAAGCCAAGTTGGGGGCTAGCACTATTTGGAGTAGTGGACGAGCTGGGAGTGCAGGAGGCGAAAGAGGCCGGCATTCTGGCCTTTGCGTCCCTAGTAGCCCGGCGAAGGATCTTGTTAATGTGGAAAGAGGCGAAGCCGCCCAGCGTGGCGGCCTGGATAAATGATATGGCAGGGTTTATCAAGTTGGAGAGCATAAAGTTTGCCTTGAGGGGGTCTGCGCAGGGGTTCTACAGGCGGTGGCAACCGTTCCTAGACTATCTCGCGGAGCGTTAGATGAAAGTCGGACAGTAGCAGCAGCAACCCAGGGGGGGAGGGGGGGGGGAGGGGGGGACATCTTTCTTGGGGGGGGGGGGGGGGGAGGGGGGGACATCTTTCTTGGGGGGGGGGGGAGGGAGGAGGGAGGGAGGGGGAAGGGGGGCCTTTCTGGGGGGCATTTGAGCAAGAAAATACATGAATGATCCGGGAAACTGATATGTACGGGAGGAATCCAATGTCCAAAGTTCTGTATCATATTGACTTGCCATGTTCATGTCTTGCTATGCAAGCTTTCTTTCTTTTGTGTTACGGGGGGGGGGGGGTTGTTTTGTATGGTTGAAAATTTTGTTAAAAATTCTTAATCAACATTTTTTTCTTTAAAGTTAAACACAAACACTCCAGGAAACGTCCCAACAGTCAACTATACAGTTTGTACAAAGTTTTCCCCTTTTTGACCCCCACCCCAACGACAAACAACTCCTCAAATGCGGTCAAGAACATCCCCCACCTTGTCTCAAACACCTCTGCCGAGCACCTTAGCTAATACTTTATCTTTTCCATCCGCAAGAAGTCATTTGGAAAGCTACCCCCGGTGGCGATGCCGACCACCACTCCAGTAAGATTCGGCGCTGGGCAATCAGAGAGGCGAAGGCCACGACATCGACTTTCCTCCTCATCGGCTTTCCTGCTCATCTAAAACCCCAAATATCAGCACCAAAGGATCCAGCTCCACCTCCTCCCCCACTATCCTTGTTAGGGTTGCGAACACTCCCGCCCAGAACCTCTCCAACTTTTCTCAGCCCCAGAACATATGCATGTGATTCGCTGGTCCCCACCTACACCTCCCACACTCATCTGCCACCCCCTGGAAAAACCCACTCATTCTAGTCCGAGTCATATGTACCCTGTGTACGACCTTGAACTGCAGCAGGCTCATTCTTGCATACAAGGAAGTCGCGTTTACCCTGCACAGTGCCTCACTCCATGTTTCCCAATTGATCTCCCCACCTAACTCCCTTCCCATTTTTCCTTGCTCTTCACCACCCGCTTACCTTCCTGTTCTCCCATCCACCTGCATATATCTCCAATTCTACCCTCCCCATCTACATCCAGAAGCAGCAGTCGCTCCAGCAGGGTGTACCACAACAACCTATGGGAACTCCTTCCAAACCTTCCGTGCAAGATCGCTCACCTGCAGGCACCTGAACTCACTCCCTCTCGGGACCTCTACCTCTCCCTCAGCTCATCCAGACTGGCAAACCCTTCCTCAATGTACAAATCCCTCACCTTGACCAGCACCACTTCTCTCCACCTTCTATACGTGCTGCCCATCCCCTCTGACTCAAACCCGTGGTTCCCCCTTAAGGTACAGTTTAGGGCGCACCTAACCAAGGAGAGGATGAGTATTTATTTTCATGGAGGAGGACGATAGGTGTGAGCAGTGCTCCGGGGGCCCAGCCAACCACACAAACATGTTCTGGTCCTGTCCAAAACTTAAGCTTTTGGGTCTCCTTCTTTAGCACTATGTCGATGATTCTTAATATTGAACTGGAGCCCTGTCCTTTGGTTGCCATATTTGGGATGTCTGACTCGCCTGGGCTGCAGACAGGGACAGAGGCAGATGTCCTTGCCTTCACCTCGTTGATCGCTCGGAGACAAGTGTTGCTGGGGTAGAGGTCCCCAACCCCATCAAGTGCCCCGTTTGTATTTTTTTTAAAAATTCTGTTTCAAGGGTTTTATAAAATTGTATATGTTTTGTAAGATTTTGTAAAATTTAAAATTTAGTAAAACCATCTTTTTAAAAAAGCTCTGGCCCATAAAGACTCTACTTTGGACTGCACTACCTTGTCAAGGATTGCATAGTCCCACTGACTGGGTACTGGTACAGTGGCAGCGGTGGGAACAAAAATGCAGTCATCCTGATGGAGGACAGCAGGTTTCTCCTCAAGTGCCACTGGCACTCACCTGACATGGTGCCTCAGAAATCCTAGTCTGTTTGAAGGCTGATCGCTGCAATTCTGAATGCTCCTCTGAACACTGATATTCATAGCCATGATGGCAGCAGTTTGAGTCTGCATCGCAACACATGTATCTCATAACCTTTGTTAATATTTCTACTGCGGCACTGAGACATTTGGTAACTTCAATGGAAGCTGAGATGTTGGCTGCCAGACATTGCATTACTGGCAGATCAGTAAGTGCTGTCATGGACTTGGTCACCACTTCCATCCAGGAAAGCATGGACTTTAAGATCTGAACAAGACCCTGTGCCATATTGGAGCTACATTCCGCCATAATCCTTGGCAATGACAAGAGGCCGCCTGGGAGGCATGCAGTGCACCAACAGTCTTCTAACTTGGCAGCATGGTAGCATACTGGTTAGCACTATTCTTCACAGCGCCAAGGCCCCAGGTTCGATTCCCGGCTTGGGTCACTGTCTGCATGTTCTCACCGTGTCTGCGTGGGTTTCCTCCGGGTGCTCCGGTTTCCTCCCACAAGTCCCGAAAGATGTGCTATTAGGTAATTTAGACATTCTGAATTCTCCCTCTGTGTACCCGAACAGGCGCCGGAATGTGGCGACTCGGGGCTTTTCACGGTAACTTCATTGCAGTGTGATGCACAATCAATTACTCTCGAGACAAGGTGAGTCATAACTAATAGGCTTTAATCAGCTAGAACTGTACCCAGCAGCTTTGACACAGAAAGTGAAGGCTGCTGGGACGGCATTGGTTCTTATACCCTGCCTCTCAGGGCGGAGCTATGTACGTTAGCCAATGGTAGACTCCTAGGTCTAGCCAATGGTCATCCACCTCTCAGGTACTGCAATACCTGGTATTACTACACAGTGTTATTGTAAGCCTACTTGTGACAATAAAGATCATTATTATTATGTCATCCCTCAGAATTCCCCATCTGTGTCCCCATCAGCAGAACTTGACTATAATCTCAATTCATCTCCAGTGAATTGGCACACTAATTGTCCTTTTCACTTGGCCTGTCTGCAGCTTACTTGTGCCCGGTGAGTTATGACCTGTGGATTCTGACTCTATGCTACCCTCTAATGTTTGCGCAATGTGAGTACCTGAATTGATGACTGGGAGTGTCAGATCAAGCAAAGTTGTTTCCTTATTAGTGCTGTAGTGTTATTCTTGTCCTCCTGTGGATGCTGCTGCTGGGCTGGTGACAGTTCTGTGTGGCTGAAAGCAAAAAAATCAAAAGGGGAATGTTGGAACGAAGGAAGTGGGTGAGCTGGAAATTAAGTGGTCAATGGTCAAGGTATTAGCTGCTTGCACATCATGTCTTATAGCAGGAAGAAGATGAAATTGGAATTGAGAAGGGGAATAAATTACGAGCTTACTGTCAGTCTCCATATTCTTAATGACGCGATATCATGGGCTTCTTTGCAGCTAGCTCCAAGACGTGAAGAACCATCTGCTTTGTAGCACTTGGGAGTTGCAAGCATCCCCACCGGTTCAGCTCTGCTCTGTGCAATTTTGGGTCACCTTGTCCTGCAAGAGAGACAAAAGAAGTTAGTGATTGTGTAGCACTATGTTTGGATGTTGCACTTGCCCCAGCTAAATAACTGAAGTTATGTGGAAGCAGTTGGAAGTGAGTGTGAGCATGACACCATTGTAACGTGTTAGGGGGGGGTGGAATATCTGAATGTTAAGCTGAAGTCCTGACTGCTGGGTGAGTGAGGGGAATTATGCATTATGCAAAATGAAAGGTTGGTGGATCAGTTGGTAAGAGATGTCAAATAAAGACGCATTCACTGACTTTGACCACCAATGTGAGGTCTTTGAACTTTTACTGCACTGCTCCTTGGGCTCAGACTCTGAGCAATGACCTCCCTGTCACTGCTCATCCCCTTGGGTTTCCTCCGAGTGCTCCGGTTGCCTCCCACAGTCCAAAGATGTGCAAGTTAGGTGGATTGGCTATGATAAATTGCCCTTAGTGTCCAAAATTGCCCTTAGTGTTGGGTGGGGTTACTGGTTTATGGGGATAGGGTGGCAGTGTTGACCTTGGGTAGGGTGCTCTTTCCAAGAGCCGGTGCAGACTCGATGGGCCGAATGGCCTCCTTCTGCAATGTAAATTCTATGATAATCTATGTCCACTTACTCCAAATCTCTTGTTTCGATGGAACACTGGTTAGCACTGCTGCTCACAATGCCAGGGACTCGGATTCAATTAAGACCTTGGGTGACTGTGTGGAGTTTTCACATTCTCCCTGTGACTGCATGGGTTTCCTCCAGATGCTTCGGTTTCCTCCCACAGTCCAAAGATGTGCAGGTTAGGTGGGTTGGCCATGCTAAATTGCCCTTTTATTCTAAACATGCGGAAAGATTGTACTTAATATTACTGGACCACTGAGGATACGGTTAGCAGTGGGCATGTGGGGGCTGTGTTAGGGACGTGTTGAACCGGGAGCCCAATGTTGTAACTTCGGATCCTAGTTTTATGTGAGTTGCGAACATTGAAAGGCAGCACTGCAAGGCCTCAATTAAATTAGTTAAAATGACAATTAAATCTAATTTTTAGAATTTTATGAATGGAGGACAGGAACCATTGGACTTCAGACCCTTGCCTGATATGCAAGGAAGCAAGAATTCAATGTTATTTCTGCCATAATGAGAGCTAATGTGGGGTGGAAGAGAGATTGGGGAATGAGAAGCATTGCCAGACGACAGCAAAAGCAGGGTAAAGGTAGCAGGGGGTGAGTGAAAGTGGGAGTTCTATAGGAGGGGGGAATGCTGCAAGGATCACAGAGTCTCTGGCAATTACTCCCTGGGATTATTCAGAAAAAATGTTTGGGGGGCTGGGGGGGAGGCGGTTGGAGTAGGCTGCAAAGAATACGAAAACTAAGAGAGAGCCCACCTGCCAAGGACCTAATCCACTCGATCTTCATACCCTCCTCAACCCCGAGAAGGAGGATCAGAGCAGAGAGAGAGAGATCTAAGCACCAGCAGGTCTAGAGCAGGAATGTCTGGAGTAGCAAGACAGCCACCCCTCTGGGTGGGCACACCAGAGAATGGCTCAGAGGGGCACACCAATAGTCTTCTGCGTGAAGAAAGGTCTATCCCCAGGAGATAGTTAAGCCATGTGTGGTAGACTATCTCCAGACGTCCAAGCGGCAGTCTGATTTATGCACCATGTTTCAGAATGAGCTGAGACCCATAGGGGTTGGTAGGCACCCAATGCCAATGATGCTGAAGATCACTTTGGCTCTCAACTTCTGCGCCTCTGATCTTTCCAGGGATCCACTGGAAACATGGGTGAGATCTCCCAGGCTGTGGCCTATTGTTTCATCAAACAGGTGACCAATGCCATATTCAATAGGTTGATGACTCTGCATGATCTAACCCAGATAGTCAGGCAGAGAGGTCTGTTAGCTTCGGAGCCATTGCTGAATTCTCCCAGGGGCCAGATTTCATCGACTGCATGCATGTGGCCATCAAGGCTCCCACAACTAGCCAACAATCTTCATCAACGGAAAAGATTTCCATTCCATCGATGCACATCTGGTCTTCAACTATCGAAAGCGGCTCCTTCAGTTGTGTGCACAGTTCCCAAAAACAATCACGACACTTTCACACTCGGGCGGGTCCAGGTGCCAGAGTTTTCCAATGACCCCCATATATTCAGGAATGGATTTACAGGGACAAGGGCTACCTCTCGAAGACATGGTTACTCATGCCTGCTACCAGGGCAACTATCAAGCAGGCCCTTGGGATGCTGAAGACGATATTCAGGTCCCTAGTTTGATCCAGTGGACCCTTCAGTAATATCCAGCAAGGGGCTCATGTAGTCTGCTGTGCTCTGAACAAACTAGCCCTGCAAAAGGGGGAGGCATTGAATAATGGGAACATAATTGATCACCTCTTCTCATCCGATGAGGAGGATATGAAGGAAGCTGCTGATCTGCTGGCATAGGATGAGGAACCTTTTGCACAAGAGGCGAGGGGAAATGAGACACACAAAGGACACTTGGGACAATCATATATAACTGATTCTTGTGGTCTTGATGACATTTCACAATCAAGTTAACACTGACCGTTATGCAGATCTGCTGTCATCTCCTGTATCTTGCACTCAATCAGGCTTCACAGGTTCACAGCGCACACTAGCAAAGCCGAGGAGCTGACTGTATGCAGTCTAATTCAACATTAGCAACCTATTGATGGAACAAGGCTGTCGATGATATTCAAAAAGGAAACAAGAATGGAAAAGATGACACACAGCACTGACTCTAATATTTATTGAGTGACATAAAAAAGCCTTAAAATACTCAAAATCTAAACGCATGAAGCCTAAGTGCATCTGTATGCTCTTCTTAACTTGCTTGCATGTGCTCCTAAGAGGTGTTACCACTTAACTTGCAGCTGATGTGGAGGCTAGCTGCTGATCAGGCTGTTCCATTGCTTGGGATTATTTTGGCAGGCATCCTCTGTCCACCGGAGGCTTGCAGGGTTCTGGCATGCTGAGGATGTGGGACCCTACTTTGCTGTCACACCAGCTGGAAGTGCTGGGGTCTTTGGCAGAAAAACTGAGGAACTGCTGTCCACATCCTGAGGAATTCCCCAAAACAATGAAACCACTCGTCCTCCATTGCAAGGCACACTTTTACCTGTCCTGCTGACCTTAGAAGGACGATAACCTGATTGAGACGCCAAGCACCTTGTCCACCTCTCACCTCCCTATTTTTCGTAGAGCTCATGGACAAGGCAGTGGTACAAAGGTCTGTGTGCTTCTCCGGCACCCACTTGGTGGTTTGCTGGAGCTGGCTCTCCATGATGGTTGCCAACCTCTCAATGGACAAAGCATATGTGAACATGTCGGAGACATGCAGCATTCATAGCCTGAATAGACTCCTTCATTGTCTGTGCATAGCAGCTTTGAGGATTCCTCTTCCTCCGAAGAGGTGGACAGCAGGCCCCAGTCTCTCCAGCTGTGCATCCTTTTGGATTACTGAGACCTGCATGAGAAAACACAAACATTTAGGAGCTAAGGGCCTACCGTCTTCTCATCCCCTCACCCTAACCATGCCTGATGTGAGCCTCCAGCTGTCCAGTGAAGCCTATCCCTCATGTGTGGTCCAGAAGCACCTTTGTGCCCTTGCAATTTTTTACTCACACTTCCTGTGATTATTTTGCCATCAGCAATTATTCTGTGTTCTGAGCTCCCAACTAGTTCTAAGGCCTCCTCCACTGCTGGGGTCAGGATACACAGGTGTGGGAGCCCTGCATTGTTCCTTGCCTGTATTGTTGTGCGCACATCTCCTGCAAACTAAAGGAGGAACATTGTGTTACCCAGGAAGACGAATACAACACTTATGCTGGTAACAGCCCTTTAGTCCTTGTTGAAGGCTTACAATGCCTCCTGCCACTCTGGGGGGGATCTGGTGGTGGTCAGCAAGGACAGCTGGCCACCTCTCATCAAGGTACAGCCATGCATCTGACAGGATCTTCTGCTAACTGACATCCTTGTCACTAACTGGATGGTCATTCCCTCTCCCATTAGTGTACTCTCTTACATTTCCCCATGCAATCCCCATAAAAGAAAATGATACAAAGAGCTCACAATGACAGAGTGAAGGAGTTAATTGATCCATTTGTGGCACTGCATCATATTCTCTGGGTGACCTCATGGTTGCTCGCCTGCTCTATAATCTCTTCCAGGCTTGCTTGGTCAGGTGGGACAATTTCTGCTTCCTCTCCCTTGGGAAGATAACCTCCTACCTTGCCCGTGCAGCTTGGAGGAGAATCTGCAGGGAGGCATCACTAAACCATCAGGCTGTCTGATGTTTCCTCTACCATGATTGCATGTAGCTTCCATGAAACTCATTCGAAGTCATCAGCGTGGTAGTCAGTAGGACAGTAGGAAAGGTTTTCTGCATTGTAGTCTGCAGAAGGGGTTTTCTGTCCAGTAGTCAGCAGGAGGGATCTTCTGCATAGTTGGTCAGGCAATTCTCCAAAATAAGTCAACTTTGCTGGCAGCCCTTCAAGTATGGCACCACCACCTGTTGTTCAGTCAGTTGGCATTATCACTGGTCACATCCCTTCTATGAGCCATTATATGGTGCTAGAATGGAAGAGAAATCTACTTACAGTGCTGCTACTAGACCTATGGTCTGCACACAGATTTCGGCCCAGGACCTCTCTCTTCCTGTTGCCTTCAGCACGAAGGCTTCCTCCTTACGAACCTAGGATGCCTCTTCCCTGTTGCTCCATTTATGCAACTCCTACTTGTTGCCAGTATCAGTACAGTCAGCTGCAGTCTCTTTTCACTGAATGTATTTCTCCTTTAAGAGGGGCATGCTCCATTTAAGAATAGCAGGATAGCTGTACCATGACCTAACAGTGCATGCTTCTAGGCCTCCTGTTAAATGTTCAGTCAGCCAGAAGTGTGAGTCCAGGTTGGCCCGGTGCTACAATAATTTAAAGGAAGAGACAGCACAAGGTTTGCAAGCTGACAGCCTCAACTCAACAGGACTGGACTTGTGTCACACTATCTCTGTGCCAGAAAATGGGCCGAATGACATTTTTAACCCTAATTATTTGCTCAAGCTTAACAAGAACCGCTGAATTAATTAAACAAAAAGGACCTAACCACTAGATATATTGATACTTAACCTAGGTGCTTACTTTGGAGCCCTCGAGTTCTGAAGCGTCACTACTTCTTTTGGATCAGTTATGAGAATCACCTTCCCACCCACTGCAAAATGCCTACTGTTGCCAAATTCTAAGCTTCCATTCCATTTGTGACCCACTGCAATTGCGATTTTCTGAGATTTTCCTTCAAGTTTTATGGCCACATACAGAGCTGTTCAGAACACAAATTATTTACATTGAGGAGAGGGAGGGAGACAATCACCATAGACAAAGCTTGGTTGAAGACTTTAGTTACCAATATGTTTCTGTAATTTGATACTTGACCCAATGTCATATGCGAAAGCTAAACTGGACATCTACTACATGGTGTGAACTTAAATTCTATTGTTTCCAAAATATTTAGGGCATGTCATGGTATTTCTGATGGTGAGCCAGGGATTTACTTAGCACAAATGTGAACTTTGGTGATAGTCAGCTTTCATCTTTGGAAAACAGCTGATTAATTGATGAACAATGGGTGGAAATCTCCAGTTGCCTAGCCATGTGTTTCTCAGTGGCGTGCCGTTAGCTGGGGGTGGGTTTCTCTACTCCCGCTGCTCGTCAATGGGATTTCCCATTGAAGCCACCCCACACCACAGGTGGGGGGTGAATGCGCTGCCGGCCAATGTGTCCTGATTAGACTGGTTGAACGGCCAATGGTTTCCATTTCTATGATTTGATTGGCTGAATAACTTATTGGGAAGTTTCAGGACATATACCAATCACAAACCAGTAGATACATTTTCCTGAATAATACGCATGTATGTTGATTGTGCCAGTTAATTGTATGTTCTATTTTCACTGAATATTCATACTTTTAATAATATCTATTGGTACACCTGATAAACTCTTCAAAAAATCTTCGTAATTGTTACTAGTTTTGGGTCTGCATTACATTCTTTTGATTACAACAAGGCTAATCATCCTGTAAGTACTCTGATTATCTAATGTTTACACATGCCAAACATCTAATTTTATAATTGTGTGCCCAGATGTGTAACAATAGCATCCTGTTGTGATTGGAGGTGGTTATTCTGTCTTTATCACATGCAATCTTTCAGTAGGCGGATGAAAATGCTGATTAATAAAACAAGGCCAGATATGAACCATTAAACTGCTTTACTTTACAAGCAGCAAATCAATATACAGAGTAACAGTTGTAAACAAATCTAACTTCTCTTCATTTTTGATTCTGTCCTTGAAAAATAATAAACCATGCCCCATGCCCTCTTTATAAGATGCCATTCTCATTTTTAGCATTACAGGTTAAACTAACATGTGAAATGGACAAGTGATGGTTTTGGATCAACCACCCTTTTTACAGCCCTATCTGAATTTATGTTCCTTTGATTTCAATGGAAACTAAAATCAGGTAGAGCAAATCCCACTAGATGTCCATTAAATGGATTCGGTTAAAATGACCCTTTTTCATCTAGACAACGTGTAACTGAAAAAACAAGCTTTCTGCATCATAGCTTCCAGGTGCAAATTCCTGTTTAAAAATTGACTGGCTGCCCTAAACCTTTTTCTCCATGTTCGCAGTTGGAGGTAAGTTTATTCCTCTGACTAATTCATCATTCAGTGATTTCCAAATAGATTTGTAAATAAACCAGTTACTCTCTGCCCTCCCTTTGATATGGATCTAAATCTTTACCAATCTCAGAATTTCATACGGCTTTTGGAGCAAAAACTATCATCACAGTTTTAATGTTAAGTTCCCCAGCCAGTCCAGTGCCCTGCTGGAGATCTATTGTAACTCCAGGATGTCACCTTCAAACTTGAGTCGGACACAAGATGTGATTAATGTGCTCCATGGTTTGGTCAGGGTTTCTGCAGGCATAGCCAGAAACCATATCTATTCTGAAATCTATTGAGGCTTGTCCACGTTCTCTGGGGAATTGAACCTTGGTTGTTGAGATGTTGGGTCTGACATAATGAGCGGGATTTTCTGGGTCGTTCGGTCCCACCGAAGGTGACCCCACAAGGCGGGTTCCCCGGCAGAGGGTTGGGCAAACCATGCAAAATGCCGCAGACTTCGGCGGGACCAGAAGATCCTGCCAGTGGCCAATGGCGAGCTCCCTCTGTCACTGGAAAAGTGCCATGGCAGGGGGCGAGAAAATCTCACCCGATGTGTTTATGGAGATCCTGGCTTACCAAGACTGGAGTGATTTTTCATTGTCTCAATTTGAAGTAGGCTGTAAACTGCAGCATTTTGAAAA
Organism: Scyliorhinus torazame; assembly: GCF_047496885.1. NCBI lineage: Eukaryota > Metazoa > Chordata > Chondrichthyes > Carcharhiniformes > Scyliorhinidae > Scyliorhinus > Scyliorhinus torazame. Next base: position 78,635,951 of record NC_092720.1, read on the forward strand.
GTGGCTCACCTAGCTTTAATATGCATCCACAATGCCTGACACATTTTTTAAAAATGTCCTAGTAGCTACAGCCATTGGCTTTTTAAAATATACCAATTCAGCTTAATTTAAAGCACTTCAGTTGAACATATGGCTTCACAGCGCCAGGGTCCCAGGTTCAATTCCTGCTTGGGTCACTGTCTATGCAGAGTCTGCACATTCTCCGTGTGTCTGTGTGCATTTCCTCCGGGTGCTCCCACAGTCCAAAGATGTGCAGGTTAGGTGGATTGGCCATGCTCAATTGCCCTTAGGTTAGATTGCAGGGGGTTGCAGGATTATGGGGATAGGGTGGAGGTATGAGGTTAAGTAGGGTGCTCTTTCCAAGAGCTGATGCAGACTTGATGGGCTGAATGGCCTCCTTCTGCATTGTAAATTCTATGATTCTATAACTGATATCCAATTTTTTCCATAGCGAAAGAAAATGATCAGACATCCCAGGACATGACAGTACTTCTTTAACAAACCTGCATAATGTAATTGTATCTGAAGTATTTTAAGGCCCTTGCCAAAACCAGATGGAAAAACTATATATGTTTCTTAATATTTTCTAGAATCTAGAACACCCTTTTGGTCACTTACTGTAAAAGAAGTTGAGAAGAACATGGATATCCTTGGGAGGAGAATTCTGCCAGTTTTAGATTTTACACTGTGCACTAAACTAGCTGTGGGTATATTCATTTATTAAATTGACTCATGGACTCATGGAACAACTGAAAGCTTTTATTAGTATTGAAGATTTACATCAGAAAGATGGATTTACAATGGCAACTGATTGTGGCAATTTTCCTTTTATTAGTCTGCCTGCATTTATTGAATATCTTAGTTAATTATCACATTTTAAGTGCATAAAACAGACCCTGCAACATATACCAGCTTTGCAAATGCACAAAATATTCCATAATGCAATTATTACTGTGCAGACTTCCTACTTATTTAGAGAAATATTATTAAACAACAGAATTTGTGATATCAACTGTTTTGTAGTATTTATATACAGTAACTGAATGAATTATCAGATGCATTATCTGTTGATTACAGTGGTCAAGTGTAGGACTTATAGCAACAGTAATGTCTCAAATTTATTTGGGGCTTCTTAGCTTGTTTGTGTGAATAAGACTTTAACTTTTGAGTCAGAAAGTTATAAGCTCAAGCTCCATTCAAGTATCTGTACATACAATATAAGTTGATTCTATTGTGCATTGTCAAAAGCGGTTGATTGTTGGAAGTGTTATCCTTTAGGTGAAATGCTGAACTCGATTTCCCTTTCTGAAGTTCAGTTGTATATTAAAGTTCTCATAGCATTATTTCAAAAAACATCACAAAATTTCCCTGATGTCTTAACCAACATCCTTCTCTCAGCAATCAAGTAATTTGCATCACTATTTGCGGGATCTTTCCGAAAATTACTGTCATTTTCCTTACATGAGGGCGGAGAGCTGGCAAGAGCCCTGCATCATCTTCTTTGGGGAAGGTGCACTGTACTAAGTGTCAATCAGCCACTTAACTGGGCAGCAGTGGGTTTTACCTGGGAATAAGGAATCTCGGGGCTGGAAATTCCACCCACCCCTAATTAGTCAGCATTTCTGAGCAGTTCATTGCTCAGGAACACCACCCCAGAGGAGCAATGGTAGCTGCCCGCAGTTCACCCTCCTGATTCACAGGATCACTGAGGAAGGTTCCAGGCCTCAGGCAAATAGTGGTTGGATGGAGCATGCAGGATGGGGTTGTGGGAGTGAAGGAGTGCAAGGGCAGGGGCTGGATCGCAGCAGACCCCTTTCTTCCTAATGCTGGATCTCTTGAACAGGCACTATGCCTTTGATCAAGGGATCTATCCCCCTTGAAGTGGTTTGCTTTTCTGGCATTCCGCATGATGAGTCTGCAGCCTGCTGCTGGATGAATAGCAGTGGCAGCAGGATTAGGCCTATAAAAGGGCATTACTTGCCCACTTAAGGGCCTCAATTGGCGGTGGAGTGGGCAGGCCCACGTCCTCATCCGCCACTCTCCCAATCGACTAAATGTCCTCCAAGGGGGCTGATTTAGCATAGGGCTAAATCGCTGGCTTTGAAAGCAGGCCAGCAGAATGGTTCAATTCCCGTACCAGCCTCCACAAACAGGCGCCGGAATGTGGCGACTAGGGGTTTTTCACAGTAACTTCATTTGAAGCCTACTTGTGACAATAAGCGATTTTCATTTAATCACCAAACGGACCTTAGGTGAGGACAGTAAATTTGGTCCAAGGAGTAACTTCATTACATATTAATTCATTGTCTGCAAAGTGCTTTGTAAGATATCAGAAGCTTTCAGTGTGAAAGAACTTTTCTTCAGACAAGTGTATATTTCCGACCAAGGTTTTTTCAATTTCTTTGGAGGTCAAGAAATCATAGGGATAGATTTTCCTGTCCAGCTGTAAAACTGGCATTGCAGAACGGCTATCCTTTTCAGAAACTGCCCAATCAATGGAAATTAGAATCAGGCAGTTCTATAACAGCATGCCGATCCACAACATCAATTTTCTGGCATGCAAAAAACCTGCTCTATAATTCCTTCATTTTATTTGCCACTCATAAGTTAAAATTAAAATCTATTTCTACTATGTGGATACGGATGGATATTTATACCGGTTCTAGTAAGTCATTCCAGTTCACAATCTCTATTTATTGCCTATGGTTCAAAGGTTGTAGATAATTAAATGTTAAGGGGGAAACCTGCAGAATACATTTTTCACCATTACCACCTCTCTGAGAGTAAACCTAGCCACCATTGTTAAAGGGACTCCCCGCATATTATTCCTGGCCATACAAATACCCACAGATTGGGTACTGCCTGTTGCATTCACTGATGAAAGACAGATGCACTCCCAACTTCTGTTCTTTCTTACCTAATATTGCAAAGAAACAAATCTGGTCAGAAGATCTCCGAGAACCAGGACAAAGGCTGAACAATTTGAAATCACATGATGAAACTGTGACTAGAGGAAGCCCTAAAGGTAACAGTAAATAGGTAACCAAAGCTAGAAGAATTTCATGGTATTCTAGACATTTTTGAAATGAGGTACTAGCATGAACTGGGTTGCAAAAAACCCTGAAACCATTCATCGTGAAAGATTTCAAAGATTAGAGAAAACAAGTGCACAATAATATGCCACTTCAGTTTAAAAGTTACAGAAAAACTAATACCTATTGGAGAGATGTTCTTGACTGTGCTGAACCTCCTGGTCTCTGCTTCTTACAAGAGGTCAAACAGTTACGTGTCAAACAAATACTGTACACTGAACTTATGATTCAACACAATTTTATTAACTAAACATCAATAAAATACATTATGTATTTACAAATCTTATGCTTTACAAATAATCACTATTGTCTCAAAACTCATAGCTTTAGACATAAGTAAATGTTACCCCATTAAAACTGACCAGGTTCTTTATCGGAGGTCTCTGTTCTATTCGCTGTGCTTTCACTCAGGGTGCTTCATGCGAGAGGTTGCTCCATGGATTACGCCCCCAAAATGAGTCAAGAACTGTGTATTTATCCCTCCTGTGTGTGTTGCATGCAAGGAGTCATGTTCGTTCCAAGAACACAATGGGCTGAATGACCTCATTCTTCTAACAACATTTTCCATCCTGCAGACATGATGGGCGGAATTCTCCGACACCCTGCCGGGTCGGAGATTCGGCGCAGTGCCGCGCGAATCGCGCCCCGATGCCGGGACGCAATTCTCCGCAATGCGGAGAATCAGCGCCAGCGTGGTCGGCGTGGCACGTCCAGGATAGGCGCCAACTCTCCGGCCCGGGCTGGCACCCTGATTCTCCAGGCCGGATGGGCCGAGCAGCCGTCAACATAAAGCAGAGTTCCGCCGGCGCCGTTGTAACCTGCTGTGGGCCGGCTGGACCTCGGCGTTGAAGGATCCAGGTGCGGCCTGTGGGGGGGGTGGAATGGGGGGGTCCGACCCCAGGGGGTGCCTCCGTAGTTGCCTGGCCCGCGATCGGGGCCCACCGATCGGCGGGCTGTCCTCTCTGCCCCCCCCGGCCTCCTTTCCTCCACAATGGCTCCTGTAGCCCTGCGCCATTTGGCGTTGGGGCCGCCGCGGGGAAGAAGGCCACTGCGAATGCGCTAATTGGCACTGGCCCAACTGCATGCGCTAGTTGGCGCCGGCTCAACTGCGCATGCACGGACCCCGCGGCACCGGGATCGGCAGCTGGGGCGGCGGAGGCCGCTCCAGTGCCGTCCTAACCCCCTGTGGGCTGCAGAATGGGGTCCCAGAATGGGCGCCGACGTCGGAGTAAAACACTCCCGTTTTTACTCCGGCGTCGGCACTTAGCCGCCCTTTGGGAGAATCCCGCCAATTGTTTTTCCAATATTTCGACCTTGCGGTTTCAGGTGTTAGATCCTGGTTGGGTCAACATAGGCTTTGAGAAGGTCTTGAGGTTGAGGTTAAGGCGTTGCGTTCTGTCTCGTTGCAAATGAGCCTTGATGGCTTCTTGTGTTTAATGTGTTGACCTGTGCGGCTGAGAGTATCCTGTTTATCACTTTGCAAACTTTTCTCAATAGGCCATGTCAAAAGGTCCCTGAAAATTGTCATTTGAAGTTGACCAAATTTCCCAACATGCCTGTCATAATTCATTTAGCATAAGCTGAACCTTATTGCTACAACTGTATCTTGAGTACCTGAGGTGGAATAATAAGTTCTGAGGAATGTATATATCATGTACTTTTTGGACGCTACCCAAATCGTTCTTATTGCAGTTACTTTGCCTCCTTCCCTTTTTGAACAAGGGTTCCACACTGGCAGTTTTCAGCCTTCCTGCTGCTGCCGCCATGGGGGATACAGGACAGAGTATTCTCCAGGACATGGGTGGGAGAGGGAAAGGTATCAGACATCTACCAAGAACTTATGGAATCGGAGGAAACTCCGGTGGAGGAGCTAAAGGGCAAGTGGGGAGACAAGCTGGGGGGAGAGATAGAGGTGGGTCTGTGGGCGGATGCCCTGAGCAGGATTAACACATCCTCACCATGTGCCAGGCTTAGCCTGATACAATTCAAGGTAGTCCACCGGGCACACATGACAGTGGTCTGGAATAGCAAGTTTTTCGGGGTAGAGGACAGATGTGTGAGGTGCGTGGGAAGTCCAGCAAATCATGTCCACATGTTTTGGGCATGCCCGGAGCTCAGAGTTTTGGCAGAGTTTCGCTAAGGCGATGACCACGGTACTCAAAACATGGGTGGTGCCGAGTCCGGAGGTGGCGATCTTTGGAGTGTCGGAAGAGCCGGGAGTTCAGGGGGTGAAAGAGGATGACGTTTTGGCCTTTGCCTCCCTGGTAGCCCGGAGACGAATCTTATTAATGTGAAGGGACTCAAAGCCCCCTAGTGTAGAGACCTGGGTTTGTGACATGGCTGGGTTTCTTAGTCTCGAGAAAATAAAGTTTGCCTTAAGAGGGTCAGTGCTAGGGTTCACCCGGAGGTGGCAGCCATTCGTCAGCTATCTCGGGGAAAATCAAAATGTCAGCAGAAGCAGAATTCCAAAAGGGGGGGGGGGGGGGGGGGGGGGGGGGGCGGGGGGAAGAGATCCAGACTGTTGTTTTATTGTTGGGTGGTGTGAAGATTGTGATGGGGGTGGAAATGTTTATTGTGCCATGTTTATGTCGCTGTTATTATAAAAATTGCAAATACCCTAATAAAAATATTTTTAGAAAAAAATAAATGCAGCATGTGCTTCCACATTGAGAACAACGTTAGATGTTGTCTCTGCACTATTGCTTGTGGCTCTCGATAACACATCTGCCACAACTAATTCTTTGCCTGGTGTGTAGACCAGCATAACGTCATATCTTCTTAGCTTCATCATCATGCGTTGCAACCTTCATGACTTGTCATTTAGATCTTTCTTGATGATGTTTACTGGTGGGCGATGGTCAGTTTCTCCAACAAAATCTAGTAGGCCACACACAAATCGTGAAATTTACTGATGCCCGTCAACAGGCATAGGCATTCTATTTCGATTTGTGTATACCTTTTCTCTGTCAGTGTCATAGCCCGAGATGCATATGCAACTGGTTCCATTGATTATTATTTGCTCTTTGTAGCAGAACTGCCCCAATGCCATCCTGGCTGGTGTCTGTTGATATCTTAGTCTCCTTGGTGGAGTCGAAAAATGCAAGCCCTGGAGCTGTTGTGGTCCGTGCTGATTTCATAGCTTGACACTCAGTTGCATGCTTAGGTGTCCACGGAAACTCAACCTTTTTCTTGGTCAGGTTTCATAAAGCTGCTGTTCTGCTGGACAGATTCGGAATAAATTTGCCGATGAAATTAACCACCCCCAGCATTCATAAAATTGCCACCTTCTCTGTTGGTATTGGCATCTGACCAGCGGCATTAATCTTAGGTTGGTCTGGTTGTAGCTTAGGTAGAGATCACATCGCCAAGAAAGTTCAAATTCTGGATGCCAAATTGGCACTTATCTCTTTTAGCTTCAGCCCATTGGAGTGAACCCTGGTTGGGACTTTTAGAGGCCTCTCAGTGTTCTTCCGGAGTGTTGGACCATATTGTTAAATCATCCACATACACCCGAACACCTGATATGTCTTTGATGATGGTTTCCATTGCACAGTGGAAGATCTCGGAAGCTGAGATAATGCCAAAAGGTAATCGGTTAAAACAATACCGACCAAAGGGAGTGTTAAAAGTACACAACTTTCGACTTTTATTGTCGAGACATAGTTCCAGAATCCCTTGGACGCATCCAATTTAGGGAAATATTTAGCATGTGCCATTTCTGCCGTTATCTCATCTTTTTTTTGTTATGGGATAGTGTTCCAGTCTTATATTATTGTTCAAGTCATAGAATTTACAGTGCAGAAGGAGGCCATTAGGCCCATCGAGTCTGCACCGGCTCTTAGAATGAGTACCCTGCCCAAACCCACACCTCCTCCCTATCCCCATAACCCGACCCAACACAAAGGGCAATTTTGGACACTAAGGGCAATTTAGCATGACCAATGCACCTAACCTGCACATCTTTGGACTGTGGGAGGAAACCGGAGCACCCGGAGGAAACCCACGAACACACGGGGAGAATGTGCAGACTCCGCACAGACAGTGAACCAAGCCGGGAATCGAACCTGGGACCCTGGAGCTGTGAAGCAATTGTGCTAACCACCATGCTACCTGCTGCCCTAAGTCTTTTGGATCGATGCACAGTCTCAGGTCCCCATTTGGTTTACGCACACACACCATATAGAGCTTACCGAGTCTGTCGGCTCAGTCACCTTTGCGATAATGTCGCATTGCTGCATTCTGTCTAATTCATCCTCGAGACGGTCCCTTAATGGCGCTGGCACTCTTCTGGGCAGATGTATTACTGGCTCAGCTTTGTGTTTTAGTTTGATGCGATATGTGAAGGCCAGAGTGTCCATTCCATTGAAGACATACTTGTATTTCCTCAAAATGGCTTCAATTCGATCCTTTGGTGATCCATTTGTACTGCTGGTTGTGTGTATTCGTTATACTAACTTATGTTTGATGCACACGTCTATTAGTGGTGACTTGTTGTCGTCTACAATCTCGATGTCTACTGGCATGGAGATGTCACCATGCTGCACCATGAGGCAGCAGGAATCTTTGGTCATTATGGCATTAACATGCGCTTTGCAATGCGCATCAAATTTTTCCATGACTCATTCAAACTTTTTTTTATCCTCTCCGTCTGTAAATGCAAATGAATTAAATAATTCTAATGCCTGCAGTCCAGCCAAATTGAGGAGATTTTTCTGTGATCAGGAGTTGATTCTTTTTTTAAAAAAATATTTTTATTCTCCTTCTTCACATTTTCTCCCGAATTTACACCCACCAACAATAAACAATAATCAGCAACAGATATGTCAATCCCCATAACAATAACAACGATCCCATCCTCCCACCAACCCCCAAACATCAGCCCACATGTTTATATAAACAAATGACAAAAAGGAATCAGAGATCACCCATAGTCATCCTTAATATACACAGCCCTCCTCCCTCACAACCCTCCCACCCACCCACCCCCCCGCAACTAATGTTCGATGTTATCCAGTTCTTGAAAATGAATAAATAGTGCCCATGACTTGTAGAACCCCTCCGAGCTTCCCCTCAGTTCGAACTTAACCTTCTCAAGGGTCAAGTATTCCAACAGGTCCCCCCGCCATGCCAGGGCACAGGGTGGAGAGGCTGCTCTCCATCCCAGCAGGATCCGCCTTTGGGCGATCAACGAAGCGAAGGCTATGATATCTGCCTCCGCACCCGTTTCCAACCCTGGCTGGTCCAGCACCCCGAATATGGCCTCTCGGGGACCCGGGTCCAGTTTCACACGCACCATCTTGGAAATTACCCTAAAAACCTCCTTCCAGTACTCCACTAGCTTTGGACAGGACCAAAACATATGAACGTGACACCCGCACCGCTCACATGCATCTTCTACTCCTTCAAAAAATCAGCTCATCCTCGCCCTCGTGAGGTGCGCTCTATATACCACCTTCAGCTGTATCAGCCCCAACCTCGCACACGAGGTGGAGGCATTCACTCTCCGGAGCACCTGACACCAGACCCCCTCCTCTATAACCTCTCCCAGCTCTTCCTCCCACTTTGCTTTGATCCCTTCCAGTGCTGCCTTATCCTCTTCCAGAATAGCTCCGTACACCATTGACACTGCCCCCTTCTCCACTTCTCTTGTCGTCAGCACCTCCTCTAGCAATGTGGAGGCCGGTTCCTCCGGGGAAGCTCAGTATCTCCTTCCTGGCAAAATCCCGAACCTGCATGTATCTAAACGCTTCTCCCTGCTCAAGCCCATACTTTGCTTCCAGCTCCCTCAATCCTGCAAACCGACCCCGAAGAAACAAATCTTTTAGCGTCTTAATCCCCTTCTCTTCCCATTTCCGAAAACTTCCATCCCACCTCCCTGGCTCAAATCTGTGGTTCCCCCGAATCGGCATTTCCCTTGACCCTGCCCCCAACCCGAAGTGTTGACGAAACTGCCTCCAGATTTTCAATGAAGCTATTATTACCGGACTCCCTGAGTATTTCCCCGGAGCTATCGGGAGCGGCGCTGTTGCTAGTGCTTTCAGCCCCGACCCCCTGCACAAACCCTCCTCCATTCTGACCCACTGAGAATCAACCCCTCTGACCCAGCTCCGCACCTTCTCCACATTCGCCGCCCAGTACTAGTACATCAGGTTCGGGAGACCCAAACTCCCTGCCTGCCTTCCCCTCTGTAGCAGCACCTTTCTCACTCTGGCCACCTTCCCTCCCCATATGAACGAGGTAATCCTTCCCTCAATCTCCCTGAAAAAAGACTTTGGCAGAAAAATCGGTAGGCATTGAAAAATAAACAGAAATCGCGGCAACACATTCATTTTAACCGCCTGTACCCGACTCGCCAGTGACAGAAGAAGACCATCCCACCTTGCCAGATCGGCTTTCACTCTCCCCACCAAACTAGTGATGTTGTACCTGCGAAGCTTACCCCCACTCCCGGGCAAGCTGCACCCCCAGATACCTAAAGTGAGTCCCTGCCCTATGGAATGGCAGCCCCCCCACCCCTGCCCCCACCCCCGGCCGAGACACCACAAAATACTCACTTTTGTCCAGGTTCAGCTTGTACCCCGAGAAAGACCCAAATACTCGCAGTACTTCCAATATTCCTCCTATCGACGCACTCGGTTCCGACACATACAGCAGCAAGTCGTCGGCATACAAGGACAAACTATGCTCTATCCCCCCCGCACTATTCCTTTCCATGCTCCCGAACTTCTTAATGCGATGGCCAACGGCTCAATCGCAAGTGCAAACAGCAGGGGGGGGGGGTGGACATAGGACATCCCTGTCTCGTCCCACAGTGGAGAGAAAAGTATCTCGAACTGATATTGTTTGTGCGGACACTCGCCTTCGGCTCCTTATGGAATAGCTTTACCCAGTTCACAAATCTTGGTCCAATCCCAAACTGCTCCAGCACTGCCATCAGGTACCCCCATTCTACCCGATCAAACGCCTTCTCGGCGTCCAATGCCACAACTACCTCGGTTTCCTTCCCTTCCGCCGGTGCCATAACGACGTTCAAAACCCTCCTAATGTTCAAAAACAGCTGCCTCCCTTTCACGAACCCCATCTGATCCTCCCCTATTACCTTCGGAAGGCACTCCTCCAACCTATCCGCCAGTACCTTCGCCAATACTTTTGCGTCCACATTCAGAAGTGATATGGGCCTATACGACCCACACTCCGTCGGATCCTTATCCTTTTTTAGCAACAGTGAAATCGATGCCTGCCCCAAGTTTGTGGCAGCACTCCCTTCCCTATTGCCTCTTCAAACATCACCACCATCAGAGGTGCCAACTTATCCTTGAATTTTTTATAATATTCCACCGGAAACCCATCCAGCACTGCCACCTTCACCGACTGCATCCTCCCAATCGCATCCTTTGTCTCCTTCTCCTTCTAATGTAGTCCTGTCCCCCTCCCCTAGCCTCGGGTACTCCAACCCATCTAGAAATTCCTGCATCTCACGGTCTCCCCAGGTGGCTCTGCCCTGTAAAACCTCTCATAAAACTCCTCAACAACCTTGTTAATCAGCTCCGGAGCCACCATCAACTTCCCTGCCCTATCCCTCACCTGAAGAATTTCCCTTGCCGCTGCCTCCCTCCAGAGCTGACCTGCTAACATACGCCCCACCTTATCTCCATGTTCATAAACTGCACCCCTTGCTAGTCTCAGTTAGTGCACCGCCATCCTGGTGGACAGTCGGTCGAAGCTCGCCTATAGTTCCTTCCTTTTTTCCAGCTTTGCTGGGTCCCCATCTTCTGCATACCTCCTATCTACCTCCAACATCTCATCTATTACCCTCTGCCGCTCCAATCTCTCCTCTTTGTCCACACTGGCCTTAAGCAAAATTACCTCACCCCTCACCAGAGACTTTAGAGCCTCCCAGACAACTGCCTTTGACACCTCACCCGTACAGTTGAAACCTACATATTCCTTAATTACCTTTTCAATTTTCTCACAGAATACTTGGTTCCCCAAAAGCCCCACATCTAGTTTCCACCCCGGTCTCTGCGCTACCCCCTTCTCCAGTACCACATCCACCCAATGTGGAGCGTGATCTGACACTGCAATTGCAGAGTATTCCGACCCCTTGACTCCAGCCAGCAAAGCCTTTCCCACCACAAAAAAGTCGATCGCGAGTATGCCTTATGGACTGAGAAGAACAAGTACTCCCGTTCCCTTGGGTGCAGGAACCTCCAAGGGTCCACTCCTCCCATTTCCACCATTAACCCAGCCAGCGCCTTCGCCCCCTCACGATGGGACCAGCGAGCGCGGCCGTGATCTGTCCAACCTTGGCTCCTGCACCAAGTTCCAGTCCCCCCCCCCACCACAATCAGCTCATGTGTCCAAGTCCGGAATGGCCCCAAACACCTTCCTCGCGAATCCTACATCGTCCCAGTTGGGACCGTATACACTTAACAGCGCCACTAATCTCCCCTCCAGCGCCCCTGCCACAATCACATATCTCTGATGCACGATCAATGAATACTAAAGCGAGGTTGTAGTCCAACTGAAGGCTTTAATAAGCTGGATGTTTCCCCCAGCAGCTCAGGTACAGAAAGGCGGCTGCTGGGGCGGCACAGGCTCTTATACCCCGTCTTGCAGGGCGGAGCTACCATACAGCTTGACCAATGGGAAACATACAATATCTACCAATGGTGTTAAAGCATTACTAGGTACCATAATACCTCTACACAGACTACCACATTCACCCCTGTTAAAAATAGAGTCTGGCAGGGGTGGTGGCTTGGCATTACAACATGGTAACGTGGTAGAAGTTATAGTTATGAAAGTACCGTAATACCTCTGTACAGCGTTTTGTCTTATTGTCGTAACTATTTACAATTTCACAATTGACTATGTACACTTTAAGATGAAGCAATCAGTCGATCGGGGGCCCTGGTCGTCCTCTGTGATCGTCGAAGCTTTGGTGGTGATGCCAGCGGAGGCTCGGGCGTCTGTGACTCCGGGAGCGTGGCCTCGATCTCTGTGGCAGCTTCAGCACCCCTAGACGGTGCTGGGGTGGAAGCCAATTGACCTGGGAAGGGAGCATCTGTGGGGTGCGTCTGTGGGCGGGGGGGCCTAGACGGGGCCGGTGGAAGAACCGATCCTCCTGGGAAGGGGGCGGCTTTCAGGTGCACCAGTGGGAGGGAGGGTGGGACTGGTGGCTGGGGTGTGCGTGGGGATTCGGCGGGCGCCAGGTCTCGTAGGGAGACCGTATCTTGTCGGCCGTCGGGGTACGCCACGTAGGCGTACTGGGAGCTAGCGTGGAGAAGATGGACCCTCTCGATCAACGGGTCCGACTTGTGCGCCTGCACGTGTTTTCGGAGCAGGAGCTGCCAGCCAGGTCGGGAGCGAGGTCCCACAGGAGGACTTCCTGGGGAAGACAAGGAGACGTTTGTGAGGTATTTGGTTGGTCGTGGTACAAAGCAGTGACCGGATGGAGTGGAGGGCATGCGGGAGGACTTCCTGCCAGCGGGAGACTGGGAGATTCCTGGACCATAGGGCCAGTAGGACGGTCTTCCAGACCGTTCAGTTCTCCCTCTCTACCTGTCCGTTACCCCGGGGGTTGTAACTGGTCGTCCTGCTTGAGGCAATGCCCTTGCTGAGCAGGAATTGACGCAGTTCGTCTCTCATAAAGGAGGACCCCCTATCACTATGTATGTAAGCGGGGAACCCGAACAGCGTAAAGATGCAATGGAGGTCCTTGATGACGGTGGTTACGGTCATGCCGGGGCAGGGGATGGCGAATGGGAACCGGGAGTACTCGTCAATCACGTTCAGGAAGCACGTGTTGCGGTCGGTGGAGGTAGCCTTTGAAGTCCATACTGTGGCGTTCAAAGGGATGGGAAGCCTTTATCAGGTGCGCTTTCTCTGGCCTGTAGAAGTGCGGTTTGCACTCCGTGCAGATTTGGCAATTCCTGGTGGCTGTCCTGACCTCCTTGATGGAGTAGGGCAGGTTGTGGGTCTTGATAACGTGGAAGAAGCGAGTGACCCCCGGGTGGCAGAGGTCCTCGTGGAGGGCTCGGAGGCAGTCCACTTGTGTGTTGGCACATGTGCCGCGGGACAGGGCATCAGGAGGCTCGTTTAGCTTCCCGGGACGATACAAGATGTCATAGTTATAGGTGGAGAGTTCAATCCTCCACCGCAAGATCTTATCTTTTTTTATCTTGCCCCGCTGTGCATTATCGAACATGAAGGTGACCAACCGTTGGTCAGTGAGGAGAGTGAGTCTCCTGCCGGCCAGGTAATGCCACCAATGCCGCACAGCTTCTACTATGGCCTGGGCCTCCTTTTCGACTGAGGAGTGGCGGATTTCGGAAGCATAGAGGGTATATGAGAAGAAGGCCACGGGTCTGCCCGATTGGTTGAGGGTGGCCGACAGAGCTACGTCAAGACGCATCGTTCTCGACCTGGAAGGGGAGGGACTCGTCGATGGTGTGCATCGTGGCCTTTGCAATGTCTGCTTTGATGTGGCTGAAGGCCTGGCGGGCCGCTATCAACAGGGGGAAAACTGTGGATTGGATCAGGGGACGGGCCTTGTCCGCATAGTTGGGGACCCACTGGGCATAGTAAGAAAAAAAGCCTAGGCAGCGCTTCAGGACCTTGGAGCAGTAAGGGAGGGGGAACTCCATAAGGGGGCGCATGCGTTCAGGGTCGGGGCCTAGAACTCCATTTCGCACATTGTAGCCGAGGATGGCTAGGCGGTCGGTGGCACTACGTAGCCGAGGATGGCTAGGCGGTCGGTGCTAAACACGCATTTATCCTTGTTGTACGTAAGGTTAAGGATCTTTGCGATCTGGAGGAATTTTCGGAGGTTGGTGTCGTGGTCCTGCTGGTCATGGCGCAGAAGGTGACATTATCGAGATTCGGGAATGTTGCCCGTAAACCGTACCGGTCAACCATTCGGTCCATCTCGCACTGGAAGACCCGAGACCCCGTTAGTGACACCGAAGGGAACCCTTAAGAAGTGGTAGAGCCGCCCATCTGCCTCGAAGGCAGTGTACTTGCGGTCACTAGTGCGGATGGGGAGCTGGTGGTAGGCGGACTTAGGATCCACCGTGGAGACGACCTTGTAATGCGCGATCCTGTTTACCAGGTCAGATATGCGGGGGAGAGGGTATGTGTCCAGCTGCGTAAACCTGTTGATGGTCTGACTGTAGTCGATGACCATCCTATGCGTCTCCCCGGTTTTTACCACCACTACTTGAGCTCTCCAGGGACTGTTGCTAGCTTCAATGACTCCTTCCCTCAGTAGCCGTTGGAGCTCTGACCTAATAAAGATCCGATCCTGGGCACTGTACCCTCTGCTCCTGGTGACGATGGGTTTGCAATCCGGGGTGAGGTTCGCAAACAGGGAAAGCGGATCGACCTTGAGGGTCGCGAGGCTGCAGACAGTGAGAGGGGGTATAGGGCCGTCGAATTTGAAAGTTAGACTTGAGGTTGCACTGGAAGTCTAACCCTCGGAGTGTGGCCGCACAGAGGTGGGGAAGGACGTAGAGCCGGTAATTTTTAAACTCCCTTCCCTGGACCGTGAGGTTTGCTACACAAAACCTCTTTATCTCTACTGAGTGGGAACCGGAGGCCTGGAGATTTTTTTGATTAACGGGGTCGACGGGGAGAGAACAGCGCCTTACCGTGTCGGGGTGTAAGAAGCTCTCCGTGCTCCCAGAGTCTATTAAGCAGGACGTCTCGTGCCCGTTGATTAGTACCGTTGTTGTAGCAGTTGAGAGTGATCAAGGCCGTGACTGGTCCAGGGTCACAGAGGCTAATCGCGGCAGCAGTTGAATGTTCTTTTCGGGCGGTGTGTGGTCAGCCGAGCTGGGGTCCTGGGAGTCCCTCCAAGATGGCGTCGCCCATTGATCACACATAGCGGGGAGTGCACAAAATGGCGGCACCCATCCATCGCACGTGGCGTCCGCGGGACAAGATGGCGGCGCCCGGAGGCCGCACATGGCCCTGGAGGAGGAAGATGGCGGCACCCGCTGGCCACACAGGGACAGTGGAGAGGAGTGTGGTGGCAGTCCACATTCGCCACCGGAGACCGCAGCGACCGCTCGGGCCTGGCATACCGGCACGAAGTGGCCCTTTTTACCGCATCCCTTGCAGGTGGATGCGAGGGCCGGACAGTGCTGCTGGGGGTGCTTGGCCTGCCCGCAAAAATAGCAGCGGGGGCCCCCGGGGTTGCCAGGCCGTCTTGCAGCACAAGCTTGTGGGGGGATGGGAGATGTCTCTGGATCGGCCGCGGGGGGGGTTCCACGCTGCCCAGGGGGGTGCCGCGCGGTAGGGGATGTATGCGCGGGCGTTTCGGGAGGCCACATCCAGGGAGCCGGCAAGGGCCCGTGCTTCCTTGAGACCTAGGGTGTCTTTCTCCAGCAATCGCTGCCGGATTTGGGAGGACAGCATACCTGCAACGAAAGCGTCCCGGATGAAAAGTTGTGTGGTTGCTCGCCGAAACTTGCGGGCAGCTGCAGTTTCTCCCCAACACCAGGAGCGCACGGTAGAATTCTTCCAGTGATCCCCCAGGGATTTGTCGCCTCGTCGCTAGCAGATGTCGGGCGTAGACCTGGTTTACCGGGCGAATATAATGTCCTTTTAGCAGCTCCATTGCTGCATCGAAGTCGTCCGCGTCCTCGATGAGGGTGTAAATTTCTGGGCTCACACTAGAGTGCAGGACTTGCAATTTCTGTTCTCCCGTGGGTGTGTTTTCGGCCGTTCCGAGATATCCGTTAAAACACGCCAGCTAGTGCTTGAAGGTTGCTGCTGAGTTTGCCGCATGGCGACTGAGTTGCAGACACTCCGGCTTGATTCGCAGCTCCATCCTTTTTAATCTAGCTTATTAAATTGATGCATGATCAATGACTGCTAAAGTGAGGTTGTAGTCCAACTGAAGGCTTTAATAAGCTAGATGTCTCCCCCAGCAGCTCAGGTACAGACAGAGGCTGCTGGGGCGGCACGGGTTCTTATACCCCGCCTTGCAGGGTGGAGCTACCATACAGCTTGACCAATGGGAAACATACAATATCTACCAATGGTGTTCCAGCATTACTAGGTACCGTAATACCTCTACACAGACTACCACAATCTACCCCCCCTGATCTGCCACCACCTTCTCTATCTGGAAGCGTACCCTTTTGCTGACCAACACCGCTACCCCTCGAGCCCTTCCATCAACTCCAGAGTGAAACACTTGGCTAACCCAGCCCTTTTTAAGTCTCACCTGGTCCTTCACCCTCAAGTGAGTCTCCTGCAGCATTGCTGCATCGGCTTTCAAACTTTTAAGATGCGCGAACACCCTTGACATCTTGACCGGACCTCCTAGCCCTCTCACGTTCCACGTGACTATCCTTACTGGGGATCTCTCACCCCCCCCCCCACCTTTCTTATCCACATCATCATACCCCCGGGCCCAGCCCCATAAGCCTGACCCGCCCCTGTCCATTGTTAACATTGAACCCCTTCCCCCCCCCCCTCCCCAGGTGACACTAAAGTCGGTGGAGTTGTGGACAGTGCGGAAGGATGTTACCAG
Source organism: Scyliorhinus torazame (assembly GCF_047496885.1). Classification (NCBI taxonomy): domain Eukaryota; kingdom Metazoa; phylum Chordata; class Chondrichthyes; order Carcharhiniformes; family Scyliorhinidae; genus Scyliorhinus; species Scyliorhinus torazame. The sequence goes on from NC_092720.1 coordinate 78,652,586, forward strand.
TTACAGTGGGACATAGATAAGATGCAGCGCTGGACTGAGAGGTGGCAAATGGAGTTTAAAAAGTGTGAGGTGATTCATTTTGGAAGGAATAACAGGAAGACAGAGTACTGGGCTAATGGTAAGATTCTTGGTAGTGTGGATGAGCAGAGAGATCTCGGTGTCCATGTACATAGATCCCTGAAAGATGCCACCCAGGTTGAGAGGGTTGTTAAGAAGGCGTACGGTGTGTTAGCTTTTATTGGTAGAGGGATTGAGTTTCGGAGCCATGAGGTCATGTTGCAGCTGTACAAAACTCTGGTGCGGCCGCATTTGGAGTATTGCGTGCAATTCTGGTCGTCGCATTATTGGAAGAATGTGGAAGCATTGGAAAGGGTGCAGAGGAGATTTACCAGAATGTTGCCTGGTATGGGGCAGCACGGTAGCATTGTGGATAGCACAATTGCTTCACAGCTCCAGGGTCCCAGGTTCGATTCCGGCTTGGGTCACTGTCTGTGCGGAGTCTGCACATCCTCCCAGTGTGTGCGTGGGTTTCCTCCGGTTTCCTCCCACAGTCCAAAGATGTGCAGGTTAGGTGGATTGGCCATGATAAATTGCCCTTAATGTCTAAAATTGCCCTTAGTGTTGGGGTGGGATTACTGGGTTCTAGGGATCGGGTGGAGGTGTTGACCTTGGGTAGGGTGCTCTTTCCAAGAGCCGGTGCAGTCTTGATGGGCTGAATGGCCTCCTTCTGCACTGTAAATTCTATGTTTATTCTATGTATGGAGGGAAGATCTTATGAGGGAAGGCTGAGGGACTTGAGGCTGTTTTCGATAGAGAGAAGAAGGTTAAGAGGTGACTTAATTGAGGCATACAAGATGATCAGAGGATTAGATAGGGTGGACAGTGAGAGCCTTTTTCCTCGGATGGTGATGTCTAGCATGAGGGGACATAGCTTTAAATTGAGGGGAGATAGATATAGGACAGATGTCAGAGGTAGGTTCCTTACTCAAGAGAGTAGTAAGGGCGTGGAATGCCCTGCCTGCAACAGTAGTGGACTCGTCAACATTAAGGGCATTCAAATGGTCATTGGATAGACATATGGACGATAAGGGAATAGTGTAGATGGGCTTTAGAGTGGTTTCACAGGTCGGCGCAACATCGAGGGCCGAAGGGCCTGTACTGCGCTGTAATGTTCTATTTTCTATGTTCTAAGAACCCCCCTACCTTTCCCCCTGAAACAACATCCCCCAACATCCATCCCTTCACCCCCTCTCACTCGCCTCGTAGGCCCATTGAAGCCTGCTATCCGTGCTCCAACGTCCGCAGCCCTCCTCTCACCTCACCTCCGTTCACTAGCTGACTTTAGTTAGCTAGCGTGGGTGGCTCCCCCCGCCAAGACATATCGCCCCCTTCCACCCAGTCCCAGAGAAAGAAACAACAAAAGGAATCCAACAATCCAACCCCTACAATTCATTAACATAACATTTAACCGTCACAACACAGAACGCCAATCAACCCACCATTAAACTTGAACTCTGCAACAATGCAAAGAGAAGTAATTTACAATACAAATCAGTAAAAAGAAAGTTGTAAAATTTGTACATTTTCCAGCTGCTCAAGCAGTCCACAGTCTCTCTTCCAGTTCTGCTCTTCACGTCTGTCCCAAGGCTTCTGCCGTCACAAACGCCTCAGCTGTCTCAAAATAAAAGTCTTTGGCGTTGTACGTTACCCTCAACTTTGCTGGGTACACCATACCAAATTGCATCCCCTTCTACAATGCCGCTTTCACTCGCCCAAAAGCTGCTCGTCTTTTTGCCAACTCCACCGTCAAGTCCTGGTAGATCCGAACCGCAGTACCATCCCACAGCACCTCACGCTTCTGCTTCGCCCAGCTTAATACGTTCTCCTTCATGCAAAATTTATGGAAGCAGATAATTACTGCTCTTGGCTGCTCATTCACTTTGGGCTTCGGCCTTAATGAACAATGAGCTCAGTCTAGCTCGTACCGGGAGGGGTCCTCACCCTCCCCCATCAGCTCCGCCAACTTCTTAGCAAAGTATTGTGTTGGCCTTGGGCCCTCTGTCCCTTCGGGCAAGCCCACAATTCTCAAATTGTGCCGCCTTGAGCAGTTTTCCAAGTCTCCAAACTTTGCTCAGAGTCCTCTGTTGACCTCCACCACCCTCCGCAGCTCGTCCCCCATCGAGGTGACCTGGTCGCTGTGTCGTGACATGGCCTCCTCCACTTCCTTCATCTTCTCGCCCTCCTCTCTCACCTCGGCCAATGCCTTTGCCACCGCCACCCTCACCGGGGCAATTGCCTCCTCCACCAATGACTTCAATGCGACCGCCGTTTCCTTCCTCAAGGCCTCCATGTGCCTCGCAAACTGTTTTTCCAGCTCCACTGCCATCATCTCAGTCATCTTCTCCACCGTAAGTAGCGCGGCCCCGCCTTCCAGTTCGACTTCCGCCATCCTATCAACACTTTTGCTCGTCTTTTCCTTCAGCGGCGAACCCGCGTTTCCTCCTTCAACGCTGCTCTTCGCATCCTTTACCGGCTTATTGTTTTTTATTTTCTCTCTTTTCACCTCTCTCCGCCTCCACCCTCCTGTCCTTCGTCAATCTGAATTATTCTTTTTTTTTTTAAAAAGGGGAGAGAAAAATAAAAATCTTAGCACCAAACTTCCTTAAACCTTCTTTCTTTCTCTCTCCTCTACATTCACCCAGAGCTCCCCTGGGACCAGGCTTCAGCCTTCTTTCTTCCTCCTAGGTGGGAGCCATCCGATGTGGGACACCCCACCTACATTGTGCTCGGGCCTGCCGCCTCGGCCTCCTCGTAGCTCCGCCCCCGCTGCTCTGACCTCGACGCCGCGCTGGGCCCAGCGCCTCAGCCCCCACCACCCGACACCCGCGCAGGGTTCTTCGCCTGTTTTTCAACCGGCCCCGCTGGCTGCTCGTGTGGTCCCAAAGGCCGACGATAGTTGGGGGGGTGCGTGTAGACTCGGGGAAATCTCCGAAATCACCGCAAATCTTGGCCACCGGCGGGAGCTCTTGTTGCTCCACCGGAACAGGAGTTGATTCTAATGCGGAGGCAGATAGATAAACTTCAAATTGCTGTATGAAGTTTTTCCAGTTTAGACTGAGTTAACCGCTTGCCCTGAAGTGTTCTGGCTTTCTCAGACCTTCCATTTTTGCGATCTGGAACTTGGTGCTGTCTTCAAGGTCTATGTCGTGGCCTGATTGTACTTTTCTTTCTAGACTCTATGCTAACTTTCTACTCAATGCTTACTTTGTAGGAACACATGACATGATACCATGTGGTGTTCTTTGTGATTCTTGTGCTCAGGATGAATGTTGTAGTGTTCACAAAGACCACAAAAGCGAAGTTCATAAACAAAGCTAACATTTATTTACACTACTTAAATTAAGTTCGACCACTTACTCCTAAAGTAAACAATAAGCTAACCTATAATCTATACTCACCTACACTAGTCTCAACGCTCTAATACTGTACTGCACTCTCTATCTATCACTGTTTTCTCCCAGAGATCTGTGAGTCACTGCTGTATATACTTCTGCATCGAGCTCCATCTAGTGGTTATCTACACCATTACATTAACACTTTATTATCTGTATATTTCCTATAATGTCACACAACTGGGGCGAAATTCTCCGGAAACGGCGCGATGTCCGCTGACTGGCGCCCAAAACAGCGCAAATCAGACGGGCACCGCGCCGCCCCAAAGGTGCGGAATGCTCCGCATCTTTGGGGGCCGAGCCCCAACATTCAGGGGCTAGGTCGGCGCCGGACGAATTTCCGCCCCGCCAGCTGGCGGAAAAGGCCTTTGGTGCCCCGCCAGCTGGGGCGGAAATGACATCTCCGGGCGGCGCATGCGCGGAAGCGTCAGCGGCCGCTGACAGCATTCCCGCGCATGCGCAGTGGAGGGAGTCTCTTCTGCCTCCGCCATGGTGGAGACCGTGGCGAAGGCGGAAGGGAAAGAGTGCCCCCACGGCACAGGCCCGCCCGCGGATCGGTGGGCCCCGATCGCGTCTTTCAGACTTGTGGGAGTAAACCGGAGCACCCGGAGGAAACCCACGCAGACACAGGGAGAACGTGCAGACTCCGCTCAGAGAGTGACCCAAGCCAGGAATTCAACCGGTCCCTGGCACTGTGAAGCAACAGTGCTAACCACTTTGTTACCATGCCACTCCTCCCATTTATCAAAATTATACTGCATCTGCCATACATTTGCCCACTCACTCAACCTGTCCAAATCACACTGATTGGTCTCTGTATCCTCCTCACAGTTCACTCTTCCACCCAATTTGTCGTCATCTGCAGATTTGGAGATATTACGTTTTGTTGCCTCCTCTAAATCATTAATGTATATTGTGAATAGCTGGGGTCCTAGCACCGATCCCTGCAGTACCCACTAGTCACTGCTTGCTAATTTGAAAAAGACAGGTTCATTCCTTCTTTGTTTCTTGTCTGCCAACCAGTTTTTCTATCCATTTCAATTCACTACTCCTTTACATGCTAATCTTTTATGTGGGATTTTGTCAAAAGCCTTCTGAGAGTCCAGATATATCACATCCACTGGCTCCCCTCAACAAGTCTACTATTTACATCCTCGAAGAATTCCAAAGGATGATTTCCCCTTCATAAGTCCATACTGATTCTGTCCGATCCTGCCACTGCTTCCAAGTGCTCAGCTATAAAATCTTTGACAATGGATTTGCAAATTTTTCCCACTAATGACATCAGGTTTACTGGTCTATAATTCCCTGTTTTCTCTCTACCTCCCTTTTTCAATAGTCCAATCTGCAGGAACTGTTCCAGCGTATATAGAATCCTGGAAGATGACCACCAATGCATCCGCTATTTCTAGAGGCAGTTCCTTAAGTATGCTGGGATGTAGATCATTAGGCCTGGGGGATTTATCAGCCTTCAATCTTCCCAACACTATTTCTCTACTAATATTGATCTCCTTCAGTTCCTCTCTCTTACTAAACCCTGTGTTCTCTGGTAACTAATGTGTCCTCATTTGTTTTTGGTTTTTTTGTTTTTTGTTTTGTTTGAGGTTTCATATTTTATTTCAGATACTGAAGATTCAATTTGGGGCAAAACTCAAAAGGTTGGAGTAGTCAGAACACAAAATGCTCACGTGGATACAGTTTGTTTCACATTGACACAGCCATTCAAAAGCTGCTAAAAATGATTCCTGCTACAACTTTAAAGTTCAAAAACATAAAAGTTCAGTTGAGGCTGTATTGATATCTGCCATTGGTCGCTTATCTGGATTGTTCATCTGCAGCCATTAAAACATGATTAGTTCATTCAGTCTTGAATTTCCCTCTTACATATGGGATACGGTCAACTATTACTCTCCAATCTGTAGCGTACACCAGTACCACACAACCAACACCTCCCCATGTTGCCATTGTTGGAATCCAGTTCTTTATCAACTGGACGTATCTGGGTCCGATTAATTTCGCCAACATCCCGGTGACCGCTCGCTGACCTACTCCCATGTGTCCTCATTTGTGAAGACAACTAAAGTATGTATTTAGTTGCTCAGTCATTTCTTCATCCCATATTATACGTTCCCCCGTTTCTGACTGTAAGGGACCTACATTTGTCTTCAACAATTTTTTTTCTCTTCATAATCAGTGGTCATGGTACGCTTTGATACCAACAGCATAGTACCTGTAGAAACTTTTACAGTCAGTTTTTATGTTCCCTGCAAACTTACTCTCCTACTCTATTTTCCCCTTCTTAAATCAATCCCTTGGTCCTTCTTTGCCAAATTCTAAACTGTTCCCAATCTTCAGACCTGTCATTTTTTTGGCCAATTTGTATGCTTCTTTCTTGGATTGAATACTATCTCTAGTTTCCTTTGTAAGCCAGGGATTGGCCACCTTTCCCATTTTACTTTTGTGCCAGACAGGAATAAACCATTGTTGCAGTTCCCCCATGTACTCCTTGAATGTTTGCAATTGCCTATCCACTGTCATCCCTTTAAGTAATGTTCCCCAATCAATCAAAGCCAACTTGTGCCTCAAGTTTCCTTTATTAAGATTCAGGACCCTAGTCCCAGAATCAACTACTTCACTCAGCACCTTGATGAAAAATTCTACCATATTATGGTCGCTGATCCCCCAAGAGGCCTCGCACAACTAGATTGCCAATGATTCCGTTCTCATTACACAGTACCCAGTCTAGGATGGCCCGTTCTCAAGTTGTTTCCTCAATGTATTGGTCCAGAAAACCATCCCGTATACACTCCAGGAATTGCTCTGCTACAGTATTATTGCTAATTTGATTTGCCCAATCCATATCCAGATTAAATCTCCCATAATTACAGATCGCAAGCATCTCTAATTTCTTGTTTAATGCCATTCCCAACGTCACCCTGCAGATTGGGGATCTATATACAATGCCCAATACCGATTTTTGCCCCTTGGTGTTTCTCAGCTCTACCCATACAGATTCTACATTGTCAGAGCTAATATTCTTCCTCACTATTGTGATAATTTCCTCTTTAACCAGCACTGCCATTCTACCACCTTTTCCTTTTTGTCTGACCTTCATAAATACTGAATACCCCAGGACATTCAGTTCCTATCCCTGGTCACCCTGCAGCTCTGTCTGTGTAATCCCGATTATATCATACCCGTTTACATCTATTTGCACGACCCGTTCATCCGCTTTATTGCAAATGCTCCGTGCATTAAGGTGCAAATCCTTTTAAGCTTGTCGTTTTAACATTACTTGTCTCGCGCCTAATATTTTTCACTGTGGCCGTGTTTGAATCTGGCTCTTGGTTTCTCTATCACTTTTCTTATTCCCATTTCTATCTTTTGTTTTTGTTCTCGTTTCCTCCTCCTCGCAGAGTTTCGCACCCCGCTCCTCAACCACTCTAGCAAATACTCCCCCTACAACGTCAGTCTCGGTCCTGCCCAGGTATAACCCACACAGTTTGAACTGGTCTCACTTCCCCAGAAACGGTCGCAATCCCCCAGGAATCTGAAACCCTCCCCCTCACACCATCTCTTCAGCCACGTATTCATCCAATATATCCTGCTATTTCTAGTTTTGACTAGCACATGGCGCTGGTAGTAATCCTGAGATCACTACTGTTGAGGTCCGACTTATCGACACTCTTCCCAACTCCCTATATTCTGCTTTTAGAAACTCCTCCCTGTTTTTTTACCTATGCTGTTGGTATCAATGCGTACCACGACCACTGGCTGTTCACCCTCCCCCTCCAGAATGTCTTGTAACCACTCTCGGACATCCTTGACCCTTGCACCAGGGAGGCACCATACCATCCTGGAGACTCATTTGCAGCCACAGAAACACCTATCTATTCTCCTTACAATTGAATCCTCTATAACTATTGTATTCTCACACTTCTTACTCCTCCCCTCTGCAGCAGACCCAACCGTGGTGCAATAAATTTGGCTGTTGCTGTTTTCCTTGGAGAGGTCATTTCCCTCAACAGTATCCAAAATGGCCTATTTGTTTTGCACGGGAATGACCACAGGAGATTGCTGTACTGCCTGCTTGGCTCTCTTGCTCTTCCTGGTGGTCACCTATTCCCTTTCTGCCTGTGGAGTCTGAACACCACTCTGTACGTGCTATCCACGACACTTTCCGCCTCACAGATACTGCACAGTGTCCCCACCTGCTGCTCCACGTCCAAATCCTGGGCTTGCAGGAGCTGCACATGCGGGGATCCTCAAATCCCCCAAGCTTCCCCTACCCTTTTGTGAACCGTCTCCTCTCAGAGCAAGCCAATTGTGCTGGAGAATCACGCTCCGTACATTCAGCCCGGCCACATCAGGAGCCCCTAGTCTCCAGATCCAGACCCCTGCAGGGAACATTAGGGAGATTGTGCTCAGGTGCCCTTCCCTGATCCACACATTCATCCTTTGGTCATAAAGATATCCCTAGTGCTGAAGCCCAGCTCGCGTGTTTGATTGTTGACTGCTGTCTCTATAGTGCTGATGTTTCTAGAGTTCAGGCAAAGTGTTCAGGCTTTGAAGTTTGATTGAAATGCAATGCAATAATCAACATCTGAGAATTGCACCCAGAGAAGCCATTTTGAGTAATATTTTTATTTATTTTTTTCAATTTAGAGTGCCCAATTCATTTTTTCCAATTAAAGAGCAAATTAGCATGGCCAATCCACCTACCCTGCACAACTTTGGGTTGTGGGTGCGAAACCTACACAAACACAGGGAGAATGTGCAAACTCCACATACACAGTGACCCAGAGCATGGATCGAACCTGGGAGGTTCAGCGCCGTGGGACAGCAGTGCTAACCACTGCACCACCATGCTGCCCGTATTTGAGTAATATTTTAATGGCATAAACGGTCAACATTAACAAAGATTTGAAAATTGACTACATAATATTCCACACAGCACACTAACCATTAATTAGCAAGGAAATGTCACCGTTCCATATTGGTACCAATACAAAGCTATCTCAGCTCATTTTCAGGAAAAAAAAAACACTGTATTACCCCTCGCAGATTCCTCAACAGAAATGGAGGATTAGCCTGAGAATGTGTTATCATGTTCAAAACTTTGACGTAGAAATGATCGGTTTATAAATGTGTGAATTGTTCCAAGTATCAGTGCCATTTTCCGTCCAGGAGCCGCAGCTATGCAGGCCTTCCCACACGGCCCAACCTCACCGGAACCAAATCCTGCCATCCAATTATTGATTGATTGGTTAACTTGTCACATGCACCGAAGTACAGTGAATAGTATTTTTTGGAGGCCGAGGGATTGTGCACAGCACATACACGGTAGCCAAAAAGAATAATCGAGAAAGTACATCGACAAATAGTTCTACATATTCTACTGGTGTTCAAGGTGCAGTTGAACATCTTGACTTTCAGCGTGTTTAACCTGCGGTGACGTATCAATTACATGGAGCACTCAAACCAGCAACAAAAGTGTAAGGAATTTGCAAAAGCATTTCTCCAATGGCGTTAGCAGCTGGCCCATTTGAAACAATGTTGTGCATCAGGTCCTGCAGCGTCCTCTTGCTTCAAACCAGAAAAACTAGGAAACAACAACAGCAGGTATCTACAACCACCAGCAGGAGCAAGCAGCAAACACTACCTGCAAATATTTTAGTTTATTGACAGTATCAAAATACAAAAGTCAATACAATGAGGACACGATTCACTTGGCACCCATGACAGTATCACAATACAAAAGACATTACAATGTGGACACCAATCACTTGGCACCCAGAGCGCACTCACTCCCGACCTACACCAGCAGAAAGATTCACCAGCCGAGCCTCACCGGAAAAGGCTGCTCCAACATGGAGCACGGTGGAGGAGAGAGAGAAAACCATTTCCCCCCACCCACCCCAGCATCAGGCCTACATTGGTGGGAGGGTGCTAAGAAGTGACTTAAACCATCGGAAAACGACAGATATGCATCCAGCAGAAGAAGGAGAGAGAAGAACCCGCCCCCTCATCAGCACCGGCAGCATGCAGCGAAAGAAAACATAAAACAGGCAGGAATATAACAAGGACACCAGCTGTATACCAAAGACAAAATCGAGACAAAAAACAAAAAGAATATACTGCCAGCTGCCGAGTCAGCACACACTCCCAGCCCCGCGGCCCCAACAGCAGACCTACTTCGGTGGAAAAGCGGCCAATGCGTTTACAGGAAAGCTTGTGTGTGAACATCAGTGTGTGCATATCGGCGAGTGTGCGTGTATAAAGAGTACAGGCGTGAATGACTGCTCGTGCGCACCATTTAGAGTGCACATGCATGACAGCAAGCAGCATAGACAACAAAAAAGGCTATGCCGACATGGGACACAGTGGAAGGAGAGAGAACACCCCACCCCTTCTCCACCACTGGTAATTTGCCAGGATCCAGGACGTAGAAGTGAGGGGGTCACAGCAGACAAGCACACAGCCGCCAGACAAAAGAGCAATACACCGCCAACTGTACAAAAACATCTCACCCACCCCACCCCCTCAGCCCCTACAGTGGACCTGAATCAGTGGAAAACCGCTTGGTAAGCCAACGACCAGAAGGCCTCACAGAGCTGGAACATAATGGAGGAGGGAAAGAGAGAGAGAGAAAGTGAAAACCATCTCCCCTCTCCAGCATCTTCCAGTGACTCCCAGGCTACAGAGACAGGAGGGCCTGTAACTGGTAAAAAAGATCATCCGCAGTTACATGGTATCCATGATATAATTCCCCACCCCCCTCCCCCCCGACAAACATAGACCAAACACAGTGCAAAAGGAAGCAAAGGAACAACAGGGACCCCCACGGCTCCCATAATGGGAGCAGCAGATGGCGAATCCGGGCTGCGCAGTCGAGCCGAGCCGCCACCCCTCCTCCTGCAATATTGGGGCCTGGTCTTCCATCAACTCCCTGTCCGAGGACTGGACTACAGGGACACAGGGCCATTAACAGCTGACCCAGAAGTTCACAGAATACACAGTCAACACACAAAACAGGCTTTTAAAATAATTCACAGTCTGATCGAGCAAGCCCTCCTGCATCCTTAGCCTGATAGTAGTCCTGCCAAATTCTTCCTCTCCTTCTTTCTTCCTTCCCTGCATCCAGAAAGCAGCATGTAAGCCCAAGGGGAAGAGGTAGCAAGCAAGCAGAAAAGGCAGCCAAAAGTAGCAAACAAACTCTCAGCTACAGCAGCCTCCAGACATTTGCAAGTCACAAACAGGAGCAAGCAGTAAACACAACCTGCAACTGGTAAGTGCTCTCACAACTAACAAGGCCAATTCCTTATTAGCAATAGCCTTCAGCTGTGAAGCTAGAGGCTGCTCACAATAAAGTGACCTTCAGCATATAACCAAGAACAGGGTTCTGCCCTGGAAGTTTATGGTAGGACAGACAGCTGCACAGTTGGTTAGCACAGTTGCTTCACAGCTCCAGGGTTCCAGGTTCAATTCCCAGCTTGGGTCACTGTCTGTGTGGAGTCTGCACATTCTCCCGTGCCTGTGTGGGTTTCCTCCGGGTGCTCCAGTTTCCTCCCAAGTCCAAAGATGTGCAGGTTAGGTGGGTTGGACATGATAATTGCCCTTAGTGCCCAAAAAAGGTTAGCTGGGGTTACTGAGTTAAGGGGATAGGGTGGAGGTGTGGGCTTAAGTAGGGTGCTCTTTCCAAGAGCCATGCAGACTCGATGAGCCGAATGGCCTTCCTTCTGCACTGTAAATTCTATTGCCCTAGTTAAGAGTATCCACAATATTGCAAGATGGTTTGAAGGCCTCACAGATGAAAAGCTCCACACCCCCTGGCCTGGAATGCTTCAGCCCCCTGACAAAGTCTATCCCCCCTGAGGGGACTCCCCACTTCCCTCCCGAGCACAGGGGCAGTAGTTCCAGTGCCCTTGGGCTGCGTGCCCGAAAATGAAAATGGCTACTCATCTCCGTTCCCCTCAGCAGCCATTGTGCCAGTTTCATGTTTTTAAAAAGGAATACTAAACGACACCCTCGTGATTTCTGCCTGGGGAGTCAGTTAATTCCCAGGATGCCATTACATTCAACATCAATCTCACTAATTAGATGGTAATTATGCAAATTGTGGTTAATGACATGTTCACTGTCTTGTTACCTGTGTGGTAGGTAACTCGTGCTACTCAATCCTTGGTTGATGGTGAGGTCTTCTGAATCTCGATGAAGACTCAAACTCATCCAGTAACAACAAAGGTTTATTGAGTAACTATAACAACAAGTGCATGAGTTCTTTACTTTAACTTTGATACTAGTGATAAGGTTAACAAGATCTAACAACAGTTACTATACGTAACTCCACCTAGCTATTCTGATTATTGCCCTGATCACAGTGCACCAGAGAGAGCGAGAGACTGCCCAAGACCCAATGTGGCTGCCCAATGCGGCCCTCTAGTGATCATGTGATGCTACTGATTACTCATTAACCCCTTGTGTACGTGCACATACAGAGATCACTACATCCCCCCTCTTCCTTGTGTTACATATTTTCTGTATGTTGAAAAGAAAATTGAACAAACATAATGAATTCAGTTAACTGGAGACAGGTAAGACAAATAACGCTGTGTACAATCTGTGATGGTAATGATGACTTCAGAAAGCCAATCAATGTTTAAAGAGTCCAATCTTAACAAGAAAATTTGTGAGTCCAAACTTTATGAATTTGATCAGTTGGGTTGCTTTCTTCTTCTGTCGTCGAGGTGGCAATGTTGATGTCGTCATTTTGGTGAGAACATCATCAGTGTTCATGTGTGTAAGTGACCAGCAAGTCATCTTGATGTATTCAAATGGTCGAAGCAGCTTGTTGTCAGCCTCGGACTTTTTTATTTGTGTTTGCGGTATTGACTCCGTACGTCCTCGTTCTTGAAAGCTGGGTTGGTTGCTTGCTATGGTGCAGATATGAAATTGAGAGATTTGTTGTCATGGAATGTAATAATCGTAGTCTTACCACTGTTTTGAACTGTGCTGGTACATTCTCCTTTATGTGTGGAGTTGTGACATGATGTACAGGTCGTTGTTTTATTGTTGTTTTTGTGGCTTCTGTCTTTGTTGATACCGTTGTTGGTCTTGTTGTTGTTGTTGTTGTTGCAGTTTTGCTCTTACTGACTGTACCATGTGTATTATTCGAGTCATACTCAAAGGTGTTTGTGTCAGTGCCCTTTTTGGTAGCCGATGTTTCGTTGAGCGTTTTTTCTTGAGAATTGTGAGAATGATCTGATGTTGTATTGATGTTGGTGACATCAGTCATTTGTGGTGGATTTGATTTCTCTCCTTTGCTTCCTTGGTGCTCCTCTTCTGGAGACATTTCCGGTACATTTGAATCACCTTTGGTTTCTTGGTGCTCCTCTTCTGGAGTCAAAATCTACAAGATTTCAAATGACGTGGTCTCACTGGACCCAAGAGTAGACCTATTCTGTACTTCTGTACAGACGAGCTGAGATCTGTCAGTCTCGTTGTGATCCTGCACACTCTGTATGTTGAGTGTGATCACTTTGTCACTGTTTTTACATATAGTGGGTAGACATTCAATGTCTTCTTGTTGGTTACATGAGCTGGGTAGACTTTCATAGTCTGCTGCTGGTTGCTCATATAAGGCGGATAGACTGTCATAGTCTTCCTCGTGCACTGTTGTCAAACCGGAGTCTTTAATTGCGTCCATTCTGGAGTCTGTCAACGAGCTCGCTGTGGAGGCCGGTATTACTCCCTCTGTGGAGTCGATCTGTGCTCTCTGCGTGGCGTCGCCTTCTTCTCGGATATTTGACATGTGGCTGCCATCCATTGTATCGACGATCTGCCATGTCGTCATGACACTGGATTCCTCTACCATGAGACTCATATTGAACTTGGCACCCATGTTGTTGCTGCAATGATCATCAGATCCGGTGAACTCATCCATGGCTGAGTAGCATTCGTCAGCGAGCAAATCATCTCTTCTTGCTATGGATGTGTCATGGTGCTCCATTTGTCCAATGAGGAACTCATCTCCTGAGTAGTCATCGTCAATGAACAAATCTTTTGCTCTGGATTTGTCATTGTGCTCTTCTCTTTGGGTGTTGCAAAATGCTTGTTCCAGGGTGGTGCGGCGGTAATGTTTAACTGTGGGTGGACGCTCAGGCTTCATTCTGTCACTGGAGGAAAACATTTTGTGTTTTGTAACTTTAAAACTCTTGTTGTTTCTTTCGGGCATTTCGGATGAGGCGTGGTGACTGTTATGCAAGGTTCCTCAGTTGATTCAACCGTGTCCACGCCGTATGAGTAGTCACAGGCTAGGTCATCATTTTCTAATAAGTAATAACCGTAGGTTGGTTTATGTTCCATTGATGCAACATTCCTAACATCGCAGGGCCTCAGTTTTTGTCCTGTGGAAGTCATGTGTAGGACAGCTCTACATTTAGAGGCATAGTGATTGTATCTTCCACACCTCAGGCACTGTTTGCCCAAAGCCGGACATTGCCCTTTTAAATGGGCATGTCCGCAGTGAAGACACGTCATCACGCTGTCCCGCCACGCTTGCACATGCGCAGTAGTTTTGTCATCCGGTTCCAATTTTCGGGCAAACTGCGCATGTGTGTGCCACTTCCAGGTTCGCGCGCGCGGGATTGCCGGTGGAGGAACGCCTTCTAGATGCCTGGGCCACCATTACCTCGTGGTGGAGGCCTTGTTCCCGGTGAGTAAATTGTTCATACTGTGCTTCAGTAATTTCATGAGCAGAGCATTTTTGAATGGCCATTTCAAGGGTCAGGTTTCTGTGTTTCAGGAGAGACTTTCTGAGTCCCTCATCAGAGATGCCACTGACAATTTGGTCTCTGATGAGGGAGTCACGGAGGTTTTTATAATTGCAGGATTGGGCCATCAGCTTTAAGTCAGTGACAAATCTGCTGAACGATTCTCCTGATTTTTGTAGCCACTTGATGAATTTAAAGCGTTCAAATGTCTCATTAACCTCAGATTTGCAGTGGTTGTCGAATTTTTTTATAATTATGTCCAGTTTGTCCTTGTCCTCCCCTTCCGCATAGGTGAATGAATTATATCTATCAATGGCCTGTTTCCCTGCCACAGATAACAGGTAGGCAATTTTTTAGAATCTGGCGCAGCAGTCATGTCCTTAATTTCCATAAATAGATTAAATTGTTGGAGGAATATTTTCCAATTATACTGGAGATTACCAGAGGTTCTGAGTTCCTGTGGTGCTGGAAGTGAGCCATCTTACCGTTTTTTTCTTGCCCGAGAGGTCCGAGTGCTGCGAAGACTTCCGTGGTCGAATATCTATCCAAATTTTTCTTCTCTTGTTGTCTAACCTTATCTAACTAGTTCTTTTAAAGCCAACACGCCTGGTACCATGTCTTGTTACCTGTGTGGTAGGTAACTCGTGCTACTCAATCCTTGGTTGATGGTGAGGTCTTCTGAATCTCGATGAAGAAGACTCAAACTCGTCTTCTTTGTACAAAGGTTTATTGAGTAACTATAACAACAAGTGCATGAGTTCTTTACTTTAACTTTGATACTAATGATAAGGTTAACAAGATCTAACAACAGTGATTGTACGTAACTCCACTAACTATTCTGATATTGCCCTGATCACATTGCACCCGAGAGAGAGACTGCCCAAGAACCAATGTGGCTGCCTTTTATACCCCCGTTGGTCCGGCCCTCCAGTGATCATGTGGTGCTACTGATTACTCATTAACCCCTTGTGTACATGCACATACAGAGATCACTACACTCACCATTATTCGCCATTAGGAGCAGGCCGGTTAGATAACAAACTGATTCGCGCCCAGTAAGAATCTCGATTTTGGCCTTTAAGCAGTGTGCCGAGATCTTCACCGGGTGCAACACTGTGGTTAAATTGTGCCCAAAAGTATCTCCTGTGATGTGATGTTGAACATTAGGTGCTGCTGACTGTCTCTGTGTCCTTCTATCGCACTCTCCCCTAGGTGCTGCTGACTGCCTGTCACAATGTCCTCCTCTTGCCTCTCTGATCCACCAGACATTGGGTTATATGGAGTTTCATCTCCAAACTCAGTGGCCTTGGCCTCGGCTCCTCCCTCTGTGACTGGATCCTGAACTTTCTAACCCACAGGCCACAATCAGTAAGGATAGACAGCAACACCTCCTCAACGATCATCCTCAATACCGGTGCCCCACAAGGCTGTGTCCTCAGCCCCCTACTATACTCCATGTACACTTATGACTGTGGCCTAAATTCCCCTCCAACTCGATTTTCGAATTTGCTGATGACACCACAGTATGGGCCGGATTTCAAACAATGACGAGACAGAGTACAGGAATGAGATAGAGAATCTGGTGAACTGGTGTGACGACAATAATCTCTCCCTCAATGTCAACAAAACAAAGGAGATTGTCATCGACTTCAGGAAGCGTAGTGGAGAACATGCCCCTGTCTACATCAATGGGAACAAAGTGGAAAGGGTTAGAGCTTCAAGTTTTTAGGTGTCCAGATCACCAACAACCTGTCCTGGTCCTCCCATGTCGACACTATAGTTGAGAAAGCCCACCAATGACTACTTTCTCAGAAGACTAAGGAAATTTGAAATGTCACCTACGACTCTCACCAACTTTTACAGATGCACCATAGAAAGCATTCTTTCTGGTTGTATCACAGCTTGGTATGGATCCTGCTCTGCCCAAGGCCGCAGGAAATTACAAAAGGTCGTGAATGTAGCCCAATCCATCACGCAAACCAGCCTCCCATCCATCGACTCTGTCTACAATTCCCGCTGCCTCAGAAAGGCAACCAGCATAATTAAGGACCCCACGCACCCCGGACATACTCTCTTCCACCTTCTTCCGTCAGGAAAAAGATACCAAAGTTTGAGGTCACGTACCAACCGACTCAAGAACAGTTTCTTCCCTACTGCCATCAGACTTTTGAATGGACCTACCTCGTATTAAGTTGATCTTTTCTCTACATCTTGCTATAACTGTAACATTATATTCTGCAGACTCTCCTTCCTTCCCTATGTACGGTATGCATTGTTTGTACAGCATTCAAGAAACAATAGTTTTCA